>NC_090437.1:598216834-598874959 GCF_031143425.1 Pleurodeles waltl
AAGAGCATGATTCCAGGAATCTGCACAAGATAGTTCCCCCTTATAAGGAGGGGGATGACATTAACAAGTGGTTTGCTGCACTTGAGAGGGCCTGTGCTGTACAGGATGTCCCTCAAAAGCAGTGGGCTGCTATCCTATGGCTATCATTTAGTGGAAAAGGTAGGGATAGGCTCCTTACTGTAAAAGAAAATGATGCTAATAATTTCCAAGTTCTTAAGAATGCACTCCTGGATGGTTATGGCTTAACCACTGAACAGTACAGGATAAAGTTCAGAGAGACCAAAAAGGAGTCTTCACAAGACTGGGTTGATTTCATTGACCAGGCAGTGAAGGCCTTGGAGGGGTGGTTACATGGCAGTAAGGTTACTGATTATGACAGCCTGTATAACTTAATCCTGAGAGAGCATATTCTTAATAATTGTGTGTCTGATTTGTTGCACCAGTACTTGGTGGACTCTGATCTGACCTCTCCCCAAGAATTGGGAAAGAAGGCAGACAAATGGGTCAGAACAAGAGTGAACAGAAAAGTTCATACAGGGGGTGACAAAGATGGCAACAAAAAGAAGGATGGTAAGTCTTCTGACAAGGGTGGGGACAAATCTAAAAATGAGTCTTCATCAGGCCCACAAAAACACTCTGGTGGGGGTGGTGGGTCCAAATCCTCCTTTAATCAGAACAAGGAAAAGAAACCATGGTGCTATTTATGTAAAATAAAAGGCCATTGGACAACAGATCCCAGTTGTCCAAAGAAAGGCACCACAGCTCCTACCACTACAACCCCTACTGCTACACCTAGTGTCCCTACTAATAGCATTGGTGGTGGGAGCAAACCTACTAATAGCCAATCCAAGGGAGTAGCTGGGCTCACTTTTGGTAATTTAGTTGGGGTTGGTCTAATTAGGGAGACCACAGAGGCTACTTTAGTCTCTGAAGGGGCTATTGATTTAGCCACTTTGGTTGCTTGCCCCCATAACTTGGAGAAGTACAAGCAACTAACCCTAATAAATGGTGTTGAGGTCCAGGCCTACAGGGACACAGGTGCCAGTGTCACAATGGTGATTGAGAAACTGGTGCACCCTGAACAACACATACTTGGACACCAGTACCAAGTAACCGATGCTCACAACATAACACAAAGCCACCCCATGGCTGTTGTAAATCTCAACTGGGGGGGGGTAACTGGTCCAAAGAAAGTTGTGGTAGCTTCAGATTTACCTGTAGACTGTCTATTAGGGAATGATTTGGAGACATCAGCTTGGTCAGATGTGGAGTTGGAGGCCCATGCAGCAATGCTGGGCATTCCAGGGCATATTTTTGCTTTGACAAGGGCTCAGGCCAAAAAGCAAAAAGGACAGGGAAGCTTGGATCCTGGAACAATGGACCAAGTGCTCCCTAAAGCTAGGGCTAGTAGAAGCAAACCACTTCCTACTATCCCTCCCTCTACAGTGGATTCTACTTCTGAGGAAGAAGAATTCCCTTCCTGTGCAGAACCTACACCAGAGGAGCTGGAAGCAGACACTGCTGAGCTTTTGGGTGAAGGGGGGCCTGCCAGGGAGGAGCTGAGTGTGGCACAGCAAACCTGTCCCACATTAGAGGGTCTCAGACAGCAAGCTGTCAAACAGGCTAATGGGGATGTCAGTGACTCTCACAGAGTTTACTGGGAGGACAACCTCTTGTACACTGAGCATAGGGATCCTAAACCTGGAGCTGCCAGGAGATTAGTGATTCCTCAGGAGTACAGAAAGTTCCTCCTAACACTGGCACATGACATTCCCTTAGCTGGGCACCTGGGTCAAATGAAAACTTGGGACAGATTGGTACCATTGTTTCATTGGCCTAGGATGTCTGAGGACACAAAGGAATTTTGTAAGTCCTGTGAAACCTGTCAAGCCAGTGGCAAGACAGGTGGCACTCCAAAGGCACCCCTTATCCCACTGCCTGTGGTTGGGGTTCCCTTTGA
Organism: Pleurodeles waltl; assembly: GCF_031143425.1. Classification (NCBI taxonomy): domain Eukaryota; kingdom Metazoa; phylum Chordata; class Amphibia; order Caudata; family Salamandridae; genus Pleurodeles; species Pleurodeles waltl. The sequence continues at coordinate 598,218,795 of NC_090437.1, forward strand.
AAGGGTAGGGGTTGACATAGTTGGCCCCCTTGACCCTCCTACTGCTTCAGGCAATAGGTTTATCTTACTGGTAGTGGACCATGCCACAAGATATCCTGAAGCTATTCCTTTAAGGACCACTACAGCTCCTGCAGTGGCAAAGGCCCTCCTGGGAATATTTTCCAGGGTGGGCTTCCCAAAGGAAGTAGTATCAGACAGAGGAAGCAATTTCATGTCTGCATACTTAAAGGCCATGTGGAAGGAGTGTGGTGTAACGTACAAGTTCACAACACCCTATCATCCACAAACAAATGGACTGGTGGAGAGTTTTAATAAAACTCTCAAAGGCATGATTATGGGTCTCCCTGAAAAACTCCGCAGGAGATGGGATATCCTTCTACCATGCCTCCTTTTTGCCTACAGGGAGGTACCCCAGAAAGGAGTGGGCTTCAGCCCCTTTGAACTTCTTTTTGGACACCCTGTTAGGGGTCCACTCACACTTGTAAAGGAGGGTTGGGAACAACCTTTAAAAGCTCCTAAGCAGGATATTGTGGATTATGTACTTGGCCTCAGATCAAGGATGGCTGAGTACATGAAAAAGGCCAGTAAAAACCTTCAGGCCAGCCAAGAGCTCCAGAAGCAATGGCATTATCAGAAGGCTGTTTTGGTTCAGTACCAACCAGGGCAGAAAGTGTGGGTCTTGGAGCCTGTGGCCCCAAGAGCACTCCAAGATAAATGGAGTGGACCCCACACAATTGTTGAAAAGAAGGGTGAAGTCACCTACTTGGTTGACTTAGGCACTGCCAGGAGTCCCCTTATGGTGCTCCATGTCAACCGCCTGAAACCCTACTATGACAGGGCTGATCTCACCCTGCTCATGGCAACAGATGAGGGACAGGAAGAAGACAGTGATCCTCTACCTGATCTCTTCTCTTCCACAGAACAAGATGCTCTTGTGGAAGGTGTAGTTTTGGCTGATTGTCTTACTGCTGAGCAGAAAGATAATTGCATAAATCTCCTAGGACAATTTTCAGAACTCTTCTCTACTGTGCCAGGCACCACTTCTTGGTGTGAGCACACTATAGATACTGGAGACAGTTTACCTGTCAAAAGTAAGATCTATAGGCAGCCTGACCATGTCAGGGACTGCATAAAGCAAGAAGTTCAGAAAATGTTAGAACTAGGAGTGGTTGAGCACTCTGACAGTCCATGGGCTTCTCCTGTGGTACTGGTACCAAAACCCAATTCTAAAGATGGAAAGAAGGAAATGAGGTTTTGTGTAGACTATAGAGGGCTCAACTTGGTAACCAAAACTGATGCTCACCCTATACCCAGGGCAGATGAGCTTATAGATACACTGGCATCTGCCAAGTATCTAAGCACTTTTGATTTGACTGCAGGGTATTGGCAGATCAAATTGTCAGAAGATGCAAAACCTAAGACTGCATTTTCTACCATTGGAGGACATTACCAGTTTACTGTAATGCCTTTTGGTTTGAAAAATGCACCTGCCACTTTTCAGAGGTTGGTGAACACAGTCCTGCAAGGGCTGGAAGCTTTCAGTGCAGCATATTTGGACGATATAGCTGTCTTTAGCTCCAGCTGGGATGATCACCTGGTCCACCTATGGAAAGTTTTGGAGGCTCTGCAAAAGGCAGGCCTCACTATCAAGGCTTCAAAGTGCCAGATAGGGCAGGGTAAGGTGGTTTATCTGGGACACCTTGTTGGTGGGGAACAGATTGCACCACTTCAGTGGAAAATCCAAACTATTATTGATTGGGTTCCCCCTACAACTCTGACTCAGGTGAGAGCCTTCCTAGGCCTCACTGGGTATTACAGGAGGTTCATTAAGAACTATGGCTCCATTGCAGCCCCTCTTAATGACCTCACATCCAAGAAAATGCCTAAAAAGGTATTATGGACAGCAAGCTGTCAGAAAGCTTTTGAGGAGCTGAAGCAGGCCATGTGCTCTGCACCTGTCCTGAAAAGCCCTTGTTACTCTAAAAAATTATATGTCCAAACTGATGCATCTGAATTAGGAGTAGGGGCAGTCCTATCACAACTTAATTCTGAGGGCCAGGATCAACCTGTTGCTTTTATTAGTAGGAGGTTGACCCCTAGAGAAAAGCGTTGGTCTGCCATTGAGAGGGAGGCCTTTGCTGTGGTCTGGGCTCTGAAGAAGTTGAGGCCATACCTGTTTGGCACTCACTTCATTGTTCAGACAGACCACAAACCTCTACTTTGGCTAAAACAAATGAAAGGTGAAAATCCTAAATTGTTGAGGTGGTCCATATCCCTACAGGGGATGGACTATACAGTGGAACATAGACCTGGGAGTAGCCACTCCAATGCAGATGGACTCTCCAGATATTTCCACTTAGACAATGAAGACTCATCAGGTAATGGCTAGTCTTATTGTCCTTCGTTTGGGGGGGGTTGTGTAGGAAAGTACCATCTTGCCTGGCATGTTACCCCCATTTTTCACTGTATATATGTTGTTTTAGTTGTATGTGTCACTGGGACCCTGGTAACCCAGGGCCCCAGTGCTCATAAGTGTGCCTGAATGTGTTACCTGTGTAGTGACTAACTGTCTCACTGAGGCTCTGCTAATCAGAACCTCAGTGGTTATGCTCTCTCATTTCTTTCCAAATTGTCACTAACAGGCTAGTGACCATTTTTACCAATTTACATTGGCTTACTGGAACACCCTTATAATTCCCTAGTATATGGTACTGAGGTACCCAGGGTAGTGGGGTTCCAGGAGATCCCTATGGGCTGCAGCATTTCTTTTGCCACCCATAGGGAGCTCTGACAATTCTTACACAGGCCTGCCACTGCAGCCTGAGTGAAATAACGTCCACGTTATTTCACAGCCATTTTACACTGCACTTAAGTAACTTATAAGTCACCTATATGTCTAACCTTTACCTGGTAAAGGTTAGGTGCAAAGTTACTTAGTGTGAGGGCACCCTGGCACTAGCCAAGGTGCCCCCACATTGTTCAGAGCCAATTCACTGAACTTTGTGAGTGCGGGGACACCATTACACGCGTGCACTACATATAGGTCACTACCTATATGTAGCTTCACCATGGTAACTCCGAATATGGCCATGTAAGATGTCTATGATCATGGAATTGCCCCCTCTATGCCATCCTGGCATTGTTGGTACAATTCCATGATCCCAGTGGTCTGTAGCACAGACCCTGGTACTGCCAGACTGCCCTTCCTGGGGTTTCACTGCAGCTGCTGCTGCTGCCAACCCCTCAGACAGGCAGCTGCCCTCCTGGGGTCCAGCCAGGCCTGGCCCAGGATGGCAGAACAAAGAACTTCCTCTGAGAGAGGGTGTGACACCCTCTCCCTTTGGAAAATGGTGTGAAGGCAGGGGAGGAGTAGCCTCCCCCAGCCTCTGGAAATGCTTTGTTGGGCACAGATGTGCCCAATTCTGCATAAGCCAGTCTACACCGGTTCAGGGACCCCTTAGCCCCTGCTGTGGCGTGAAACTGGACAAAGGAAAGGGGAGTGACCACTCCCCTGACCTGCACCTCCCCTGGGAGGTGTCCAGAGCTCCTCCAGTGTGCTCCAGACCTCTGCCATCTTGGAAACAGAGGTGCTGCTGGCACACTGGACTGCTCTGAGTGGCCAGTGCCACCAGGTGACGTCAGAGACTCCTGCTGATAGGCTCCTTCAGGTGTTAGTAGCCTTTCCTCTCTCCTAGGTAGCCAAACCCTCTTTTCTGGCTATTTAGGGTCTCTGTCTCTGGGGAAACTTTAGATAACGAATGCATGAGCTCAGCCGAGTTCCTCTGCATCTCCCTCTTCACCTTCTGATAAGGAAACGACCGCTGACCGCGCTGGAAGCCTGCAAACCTGCAACATAGTAGCAAAGACGACTACTGCAACTCTGTAACGCTGATCCTGCCGCCTTCTCGACTGTTTTCCTGCTTGTGCATGCTGTGGGGGTAGCCTGCCTCCTCTCTGCACCAGAAGCTCCGAAGAAATCTCCCGTGGGTCGACGGAATCTTCCCCCTGCAACCGCAGGCACCAAAAAGCTGCATTACCGGTCCCTTGGGTCTCCTCTCAGCACGACGAGCGAGGTCCCTCGAATCCAGCGACACTGTCCAAGTGACCCCCACAGTCCAGTGACTCTTCAGCCCAAGTTTGGTGGAGGTAAGTCCTTGCCTCACCTCGCTGGGCTGCATTGCTGGGAACCGCGACTTTGCAGCTACTCCGGCCCCTGTGCACTTCCGGCAGAAATCCTTTGTGCACAGCCAAGCCTGGGTCCACGGCACTCTAACCTGCATTGCACGACTTTCTAAGTTGGTCTCCGGCGACGTGGGACTCCTTTGTGCAACTTCGGCAAGCACCGTTTCACACATCCTCGTAGTGCCTGTTTCTGGCACTTCTCCGGGTGCTACCTGCTTCAGTGAGGGCTCTTTGTCTTGCTCGACGTCCCCTCTCTCTGCAGGTCCAATTTGCGACCTCCTGGTCCCTCCTGGGCCCCAGCAGCGTCCAAAAACGCCAAACACACGATTTGCGTGTAGCAAGGCTTGTTGGCGTCCTTCCGGCGGGAAAACACTTCTGCACGACTCTCCAAGGCGAGTGGGATCCGTCCACGAAAGGGGAAGTTTCTAGCCCTTTTCGTTCCTGCAGAAACCGCAGCTTCTTCTGTCCAGTCGAAGCTTCTTTGCACCCGCAGCTGGCATTTCCTGGGCATCTGCCCATCTCCGACTTGCTTGTGACTTTTGGACTTGGTCCCCTTGTTCCACAGGTACCCTAGATTGGAAATCCACAGTTGTTGCATTGCTGGTTTGTGTCTTTCCTGCATTATTCCTCTAACACGACTCTTTTGTCCTTAGGGGAACTTTGGTGCACTTTGCACTCACTTTTCAGGGTCTTGGGGAGGGTTATTTTTCTAACTCTCACTATTTTCTAATAGTCCCAGCGACCCTCTACAAGGTCACATAGGTTTGGGGTCCATTCGTGGTTCGCATTCCACTTTTGGAGTATATGGTTTGTGTTGCCCCTATCCCTATGTTTCCCCATTGCATCCTATTGTAACTATACATTGTTTGCACTGTTTTCTAAGACTATACTGCATATTTTTGCTATTGTGTATATATATCTTGTGTATATTTCCTATCCTCTCACTGAGGGTACACTCTAAGATACTTTGGCATATTGTCATAAAAATAAAGTACCTTTATTTTTAGTATAAATGTGTATTGTGTTTTCTTGTGATATTGTGCATATGACACTAAGTGGTACTGTAGTAGCTTCACACGTCTCCTAGTTCAGCCTAAGCTGCTCTGCTAAGCTACCATTATCTATCAGCCTAAGCTGCTAGACACCCTATACACTAATAAGGGATAACTGGGCCTGGTGCAAGGTGCAAGTACCCCTTGGTACTCACCACAAGCCAGTCCAGCCTCCTACAACGCCACACTCGTTTTCAAGGTGCTACTGTTCCGCATTCCTCAGACCTCTCCCTGATTTTCAAGAGTGCGTACACTACGGTCTTGAATCACAAATAGGCATATTTTATCTAGGCACAAATTGACACTGTGATTCTAAATGCTATGTATCCTGGTTCACAGAATGTGCAATGTTGGAACCCTTAGGTGTGCATACCACACTGAAAAATACACAAATGTTACAGATTTTCCACCATCATAAATTTAGCTTTAGGCCTCATAAAAAGGAGGAGCATTACGTAGAGGTGGCCATACAGAATGCAAGTTTGTTCATTTTCACTAACATTTTACATGGGCATTTTTATTGTGGTACCGTTGTAAAGATTTTCCTCTGTTTCAAGGGTATGACTAGGTAGGGAACAACCTCAAATTTAACGTGGACAAGTGAAAGGGAATTTCCAAAGGGAAACCTATTTACCTATGGACGGAAACATATTCCACCAGGTTTACTCATGCAGATTTTCCATCGAATGGATTGGAAAATCTGCATGAGTAAACATTATTCTCTATGAGTGTTCCTGGAAATCTACAACAGGCAGTGTTCAAGAGCTACTCATAGTAGTGCCTGCAAATTCCCCACAATTGTGTTAGTCTGCTGACGTGGGAAGAGCCTAGGGGAGTAGATTTCAAACGTTCTAAAGTAGGTCTTTGTGAATCCTTCCTTTAGCATGTTCTTAGCCTGTGTATTACTGACTCGAGAAGCACAGGCACACCGGGATAGTCTGGTATACATTTGCTGGTTGCAGAAGTGTGAAAGTGCCCTGTCAATAAATAGTTCTGTAAAGTTTCCTGCATGATTCCGTTTGTGCCAACTTTTTCATATTCAACAGGTTGAGTTTCTAACTGTATATGGGCACAGCTTTGCTTATCATCCTTTTGAGCGCGATAATCATATTTACATACTTTCTCCACCTGCGCCCATCGTTTCATGCCAGTCATTGTTATTGGTTCTTCTGTTTAGTAGTCGTGGTAAAAGGCCCTTACTGTGAGGCGTTATGTTTGACAATCAAGAAGAATGAGGCCGAAAGCCCAGTTCTTTCATATGGTCGTGGAACTTCAAGGTGGTATTTAATATCCTTTTAACATACTGCAGAGAGTACTGTACTCCTTTTAATGCATGGTAGCACCATTGCCTGTCCCACAAAAAGAGAAACTCCTGCGTCTTTCTCTCTTTCATATGAATGAGTTCGTATAGCTGGAATCTGTAGTTAGAATCTGTAGTGCAAAATTATACAGTGGAATGCAACCAGCAATTTGCTACAAAACATATCATATTAAATGCACTGCCTTAAACGTCTTATTTCTGCTAACGACTGTTATATTTCAGGAAATGGAGTTCACAGAAATTGGAAAGCTAGTTCTCCTTTTTGTTGCTTAAACAACAGTTATAATTCTCATGACCTGCTTTTCACACAGATCGTGACAGTAGAGGCTGGGCTGGTGGTGTGGGGCAGCACATGGAGAGGGGGGGGGGGGGGGGGTTGGCATTTGTTTGGGAATAATACATAAATTAAAAAATTTACTCACCTCTGCTGATCCCGCAGCCTCCGTGCTTCCTTTGTGCTCCTCCCCACCCAATTCAGAGAGAAGCCCTGGGATTGACCTGAGCAGGATGAAATGCCACTCAGGGAGGGAGTGGGAGTCTGCACTTGGTCTCCACTGGGCTGTGAAAGGTGGAGAGTTCTAAGTACGCATGTCAGTTTGGCCAGCATCAGGTGGCCGGCCAAACTGAAATGCGCACATAGAGAGCATCACTACTCTGCCTTCTTGCTGAGGTGGAGGAAGCTGGCACCGCCCTGCCCTTAACAGCAGAAAAATAAAAATATAATTTTGTATTATCATTTTACTTTCCGGCTCCCTCATTAGCAGGGGGGCGACGCTCGTCCGCCATAGAGAAGGGGCCGCCCCTGGCTCTTGTTCTTGGCAGCAGGCATTGTGATGTCATAAGCCAACTGTAACGAGGTGCTGCTGTCGATTAATTATACCATTGTATTATTACATGAGACTAGAAATGTCATAACTACATTGTAATATGAACATTAAAGTCAGGTTGTATACCTGTGTAGCAGGCTTCGTTGTGCATTGTGCCTGTAGACATTAATGATATTTCCTAAACTGCCCCTCAAGGTCAAGAGGTAAAAAAGAGGAGTTTCAAATAGTTGAGCCTTTGGTGTGTGGTGATTTCTATCCGATTGTTTGTATCTCACTGAAAGCCAGATTGCCTATAAATAAATCCTAATCCAAAGAAACAGCTGTGTAACGCACAGCTGCACAAAAGCCAAACTTGAAATCCGAAAATCTCTCAAAGAATTCACAAACTAAAAGCTTTCTCGTAGGTGCCTATGCCATGCAGTAATCTCCCTTTTACTTTCATATCTCTCGCAAACCTTTGCTGCCCTTCAATGCCAATTGAATGCATAGGCTTTAAAAAAAATCTTGGCATCTTCACACCGCAACGTATTGATAGAACCAAATTTACCACTGTACTATAGTGGTTCAAAAAATAAAAAAACGATTTGATCATTGATGTCAACAATGTCATTTGGGATGTCATGAGTGATGTCATAAATGATGTAATGGAACATGTCATGAGTGATGTCCCATTTCACTCTTGTCATTCCTAGTGAAATATTGGAGCGTTATGTGTGTAGGTGATTGTCCAAATTCTTGAAAACCTTCTCTCTCTTAGAGCGTGAACTGTTCGGCTTTAGACCCGGGCACAGCACTGAATCTGATTTATTAGTCGCTACAGATGAGCTACGGATGAGGGTAGATAGCGGGCAGTTGACAGTCTTGATCATGCATGGCTGTCAGCTGCCTTTGACACTGTCAATCATAAAATTCTTTTTGACAGATTAGCCTCAAATGGAGTAGGTGGTATAGTACTGAAACAGCTGGAATCCTCTTTCTGATTGTTGTCAGGCAGTTGGTCTGCCTCCTTATCAATCTGAATTCAAACATTTGTGACAGGGAGTTCCTCAGGGCTTGCCACTCATTCCAGTCTTATTCAACATCTATATGAGACTACTCATCACTCTGGTAAAGGAGTACAACATCAGACTGGTCAACTGTGCAGATGAAACCCAGCTGATCCTGTCCCAACAACAGCCAGTCGGATGTAGTGGCAGATTTTTAGAACTGGTGTCAAACATTGCTAGATGGATGAGCCATAACTCCCTTAAGCTGAATTGGGATAAAACTTAATTTTTGTGCTGCTCAGCAGGCAGGATCCCCATGACACTTACACCCCCAATTTCTGGCCCCTTTCCACTGGTGAGGAGATACAACCGTCAGACGCATTTCAGAATCTTGGGGTCCTATTTGATGATAAGTTATCTCTGGAGAAACATGTCACAAAAGTTTCTGGCACCTGCTTTGCACTTCTTCAGGGCCTTACAAAGCTGTTACCACTACTACCTACACAAGCTAAGTCTCTTGTGGTGCGTAGTGTCATACTCAGCAGGTTGGACTACTTCAGTGCCATCTTGCTCGGAGCTCCTGATTATCTGATTAATATATTATACAGAGTTCAGGTAGCAGCTGCCAAACTCACCTTAAAGTAGACCACTGAGATCTTCAGCATCAAATGCTAGGAAGGATCTGTATTGACTTTAATAGAAGAAGAGGATCACTTTTAAAGCCATGTGTATTGTGTTCAAGGTTTTACAGTGCAAGCGTCCGGTGCCACTACAGTCAAAGACTGAGAGGATATACATCCGGATGAGCTCTTCGCTTGAGCTCTGTACTCCTTGTCCGCAGAAATAAGCTCTGGAAAATAAGACAAGGTGGTCGGGCCTTCACAATCAAGACGGCCCAGCTTTGGAATAAATTACCACTTACTCTCAGATCTGTAACAATTTAGGAAAGTCTTGAAGACTTGGCTTTTTTCTTAAAATATCTCTGCCCTTACGCTTGTGTGTTTTGTACCTGTTATTAGTCCTAATCGCCAGGACACCAGTTTGGTGACAGCTACGCTTTACAAATGTTATAAATAAATAAATAAATAAAATAAGATGTGTGGTCATAAGCAGTGCATGGAGAGGGCAAATGTTATAGTTAGTGCTGCTACCTATAACTGCTGAATTTCTGTGTTTTCTTTACTTTAAAACGTTAATCTTGTCACTTAGAAATTTACCTAACTACAATGTTAGTTTAAACGTAGATTTTTTCAGTGAATTTGTGGAGTTTTTTTATAGTAAATTTTGATCGTTGTGCATAGTAGGGTGTGGGGATGGATTGACCTCTCTTTTCAGACGTCTCTTTCAGATTACATTTGTGCATAGTAGTGTGTTTGGATGGGCTGGCCTCTCCTATCAGACCTACTTCTCAGGTGACAGGTGTGCATAGTAGGGTGTGTGGATGGACTGGCCTCTCCTTTCAGACCTCTCTCTCTCAGATGATATGTGTGCATAGTATGGTGTGGAAAGAGGCTTTGTTGTGTAACCATTTTAGTTATAGCTCATGCATGTTATCTTAGCATACTAGGCCTGCCGCTGTGCACTTTAACCTAGATATATTTTATTCAGCTTCATTTTATTATTCTTACCATAGTCACTTTTACTGTCTTGTTTTATTTTCTCTCTATCTAGCTGTTCTTGCTTAGGCCAGCACTATGTTCTTAAACAAGACATTCTTGTTCACTCTGTGCTTCTTTCAAGGCTGCAGTAAGATAGGTTGCCGGTGAACATAGTAAGAGTTTTGTCTTTGAAATTCATAGAAAACACACATCCTTACGTAGGGACATTTTCTTAGAACATCAGCTGTTTTATTATATAAACACTTCCCTGTCCCTTACACGTTAGAGGGAGTTTCCAGCCAGAGAACCACGACTGTATGCTGATTGCTAAACACTTCGCTCCAGCTGCTTACACAGACTTCAGGTCTTTGCTCAGGTATGGGGGATGATGTCTTCCCAGGGGGAACCTGAAGGGCAGAATTAGAGCTTAACATGCTGTGCTCTATTAGAAGCCTAGGTAGGACTTAGTCTATTGACTCTAGTGACAATATGGAAGCGTTATTTCTATGCTTTACTCTCCTTGTCACAATTTTAGTCATGCACTATCGTCCTGGTTATTGCAGCAGATGCTATGCTATCTAAGATGCAGTCGCTTCATTAAAATCTTATTGAAACGTATACTGCCTCTGTTTGTCATTCTGTATGTGAGATTAATGTAACTGAGAGAAACGGATGAGACCTGAGTGACCACGGTTTCCCTGAGAAATCAATCATGTCATGCGCTCGGCTGCCAATCACACTGCTAATTAGCCGGAACAAAACCCGGATTAGGGCGACAGGTGTCACCTGTAGTGGATTAGACTCAGTCTCCCACACCGCAGGAGATTCTGCTGCTCCAAATCCAGTAGTCTCATTAGAATAAGGAGAGCCTACGTGACATGGCGCCATCAACGTTTGGTCAGGCTCTAATTTTCGGACTTCCTCTGTCTCACTATGTACAAAGACACCTCAGTACTCTATCCGGAGAGGTCTGTGGTATTGAGGAATTCCTCCTCAGCTAAGTAGGGAGCACCTATCTGGTGCTGGAGGTTGTTCAAGCTTGAACTCTAAAAGTATAATCCCCATTTGGTGTGCTTACCTCTGAACAAATTTACCATTTAATATGGCGAATCCGCAACAGGTAGCAATTGCAGTCAATAAGAGACAACCCCTGACTGCACATTTATTGGCAAATGGCCTAATGGCCCAGGGGAGTCCAGTCACATTTGTGGTGGACGCACATGCAGCTTATAGAACAGAACTCTTCTATTCTTGGGTCACATTTCCAGCAGTTGATGGGAAAACAAATACATTTCATCACTATACACCTGCAAACATACCTGGACAATACAGAGCATAAGCATATTTAGAAATACCTTTATCTTATCAAGAACATAATAACTGGCTTGATGGTGCCCTACCCCACACAATTTTACCTGTTAGGTTAGGTCATCTAAGTAATGATGGTCCTACCTGGCCTTTGTTGGGCACTTATACACCTCACCCTGCTGTAGCAAACCCAACGGTCGCTGAAGTCTGTCGCTTATACATTGATTTGACAGCAATATACAGACGATTAGTACAGTTTGCAATGCAAACATTAAATTCAAACCCAATACATGCTGCTCTAGTGCAACCACATGCAGTGATGCCAGGTATTAATCCTGCAACTATACATTCGATCATGGGTAAAGTACCTGCCAAACGAGAAGAAATTACGTTCTGGTTAGCTAAAAAAAATAAATGCACTGGAAGCAGTATTTCCCCATACGGGACCTCAGGATAAACATAGAATACTAACAATGTGCTTGCCATTTGGGATGGTTCCCACAATAGTTAACTGTAATACATGGGGCACGGTGTTTGCCATGCTCTACACTACCGCACACGGTATACCAACACTTGCCAAATTACCGGAAGTTTTGAAACAGATTCAAGATGAATAGGGGGCTGCCCCGACCCTAGATTTGGGGATGCAATTAATGGGCAACTTTGCCACAGTATCCTCAATTATTCTGAGTAACCTTAAAGGGGAAGCAGTTGCATTAGCGATGCGCATGCGGCTCGGGGATGTTCCTCAACAGGATCAAGAATGTGAGCTGCCAAAGATTATCGCAGAGACCTACTCTAGTATTGGTCGAGATAGTCTGGGGGCCAGACCAACAAAACCACAACTTCAGGGTAAATCTAATAAAGATTTTTCCAAGCAAGCTCCTGAGGGTAATAAGAAACGCTGGGATAAAGAGCAACAAACTCCTAAAAAAGAAAAGGGGAAAATCTCCGTGCACGGAGACCCCACAGAATAGATATAATCTCAGAAATAGAGATAGTATAAAAGCGCCTGACAGATATCAATATACTGATACACACCAATCTGATTCCCTTCAGGACTCATCGGAAAAACGCAGTGAGAGAGGTGGGCGGTCAGAGCGAAGAACAGAGTACGTGAAACCGAGACAGGAATCACAACACTCAACAGAGGATTCTGTTAAAAAGGAAGCGAAACCTCCCCAACGAAAACCCCAATTTAAAAAGAAAAAGGTGGTAGCAGTTGCAGTTCGACATGCCACTCAAGAAGAAGGCTCTATTGAAGAACAGGAAGTGGGCACTAGCGCTGCTAGACAGCGCTGCAGAGGTCACAATAGTTCACCGGAATCTTCTAGAGCATATGGAGGTGAAAGCAACTGATGACTTTTTACAAGTAGAAACTGTGAACATGCATGTCTCCATGCCTGATAGGGTGTACAAAGTAACCCTACAGTTAGAAGGAGACATTGATCGCACAATCAACGCAATCTTTTGGGATCGCGTGGTAAATATATATGATATTTTGTTGGTCGAACAAGACTGGCCACCTGACTTTGTCCGTACCTGCCCATATGGGGAAGATGTTATCAAACCTTTCTCGCCTCTTGTTCCCGAAGAGTTTGGAGAATCCTACGCCATCGATTGGGCATTGGCGCAGGTACCTGCGTTATATTGTAATCACATAGGGTGGGACAAAGATTCCCCCTATCATGTAATTCCTATTAAAAATCAACCCCAGCCTCAACCTCAGTATCCAATAAAACATGATGCTAAAGCACCCGTGAGGGAAATCCTCACACAACTGGAGTACCAGGGCGTAATTGAACCCTATGTCTTCCCAATGAATAATCCTTTATTCCCAGTAGCTAAACCAGACCATTCATACATAATAGTCTTAGACTACAGACACTTAAACAGTCATACACGCACATATGCTATACAAAACTCACATAGCACAGCCCTTATGAACAAAATAGTGTGCAAAAAATACAAAACAACACTGGACATTGCCAATGGTTCTTTCTGCCAAAATATAGCACTTTAGAGTAGAGACTTACCAACTTTCACCGCACTAGGCTCCCAGAAAAATTCTGTTGTTTACCCCAGGGGTACAAGAACAGTCCAGGACTGTTCACAGCTTGTGTGATTCAATATTGCATGACATTGACCCTGAAGCATTGTCCTATGTAGATGATATCTATCTCACGGATGATGAATTGCTGCAACATTTAAGACGGGTAGCCTGCATTGTTGTGGGATTTGCTGAATTTGGCTTCAAATTCAAAATTAAAAAAAAACAAAAATAGCCTTCCTCATGATCCTGTTTCTGGGACATGAGCTATCGAGTGAAGGAAAGAGCCTAGCACCACAATTCTTGGAAAAATGTGCACAATTACAACCTCCAAATGCCATTAAAAAACTCCAATCTCTATTGGGTTTGCTAAATTTTGGCAGAACTTATATTCCTGATTACCCGACATGCATAAAGCCTTTATATGATTTAATACGTCCTGAGTTTTTCAGTGAATATTGGAGAGTCGAACATACACGCATTCTTAGAGACCTGCAAACAGACATGCTTGAAGCACAACATTTACACTCAAGGGACAACAAAACACACTTGTCCATCAGAGTAATTGCTGGTGCCATTGGTTTCATCTATGTAACTTTCACTGAGGGTGAGACAGTCCCGATTGCACACAAATCACATTTGTACTCAGCAGCAGAACAACGCTTTGCTCCCACTAAAAAAATACTCCCTACTGTTCAGATGGCTGTCATTAAAGAAAGACCTCTAGCCCCGGGCAAATGCATTATTGTTGTCTCTCCAATTCCAGCCCTTGAGGCTGTCACCAAAGCCAGCGTTCCACGCGCTAAAGCAGCAGATCCACGTTGGATACAATGGGCCACATCTTTGACGTCCACTGATGTAGACTACATTTTTGACCCAAAACTACAAACTCAAGAATTTTTGCAATACGAACTAGAATACCCAGTTCCTGCGAACACACTGCCTATTGATCAGAATCAAAGAGTCATGCACACCGATGGCTCAGCGCAACCTGCAATTGGCACAAAGCAGCAATACTCCACTGCTTGTGCAGTTGTAAGTGGCTACACAGAGGATAATACACTTTTCCCCCAATATAAATACACGCAAAACTTAGGGGATTGCACAGCACAACTAGCAGTGCTAAAGGCTCTGGTGATGGCACTGGAACATACGGATCCTGCACAGCTAACCCTGATTGTTTGTGATCCGTACTATTGTGTCCAGTGCTTCAATGAATACCTGCATTACTGGCGCCAGAATGGGTTCAGAGATTCTAAAGGCAACACCATTAAACACAGACTTCTGTGAGGAAAAGTAGCAGATCTGAAGGAAATGCTACCAAATGTCCATGTTGTTCTTACACTTGGACACAAGGGCGTTGGAATACACGTTGCTGGGAATACACTGGCTGATGAAGCTGCAAAGTCAGCAGTAGCTACGGCCACTGTTGCTGCAATAACCCGCTTAGGTGTGAAACCGGACGAAGACATATGGGCTGCTGTGAAAGCTACTGCTGAAGGTGTGCCGTATCCAAAAGCATTTCCTTCTTACTATTCCTACCGAATGGGAGGCTGCCTAAACTCTGAAGTTAAGATGCCAAGCGTAGGGGTTCGAGATATTCCTAACAAAGATATAAGACCAGAGTTTATTAAAGCAGCGCATGAGGGGGCAGCATCTACCCATGCTGGTGTGATGGCTACAATATCATTGTTACAAGCGGGTAATTTGTGGACAGGCCTATACAAAAAGGCCAAGCAGTATGTCCTTTGTTGTAACATCTGCCAACAAATTAAAGTTTCCACTGCTCAGCGCCCACCGCAGACACCCCTCCTAATTTCCAACAAACCTGTGCAATATGTGTACTTAGACCATTGTGGTCCCATTAACACCGGATAGTGCATACAAATATATCTTAGTCGCTGTTGACTCCTGCTCCAGATTTCTATGGGTGTGGCCACAACTCTCGGCTGACGATCGGACTGTTATTAAAAATGTGTGAGTCTTTATCGGTACATATGCAGTTGAGGCTTTCCACTCGGACCAGGGCCCTGCTTTTGCCTCAAGGGCATTCAGGGATGCCGTGGCTTCGTTGGGGGTCCAACTCCAGTACCCGTCCCCATTTCCTCCTGAGGGAAATAGTGTTGTGGAGCAACTAAATCGTGATTTAAAGCAGTCCTTAACAGCCTTAGGTATGGGTCATAGTTGGCTTAATCACCTGTATGGAGTCCAGAGAGCACTTAACAATCTGCCTAGAAGATCCCTGGGGGGTTGTACTTCATATGAGTGCCTGTTCGGAACTCAAATATATGTTCCAGATCTTGATGGTCCTAGCGTGGAGGCGGTAGAAACACCCTTTGACATAAATGAACATGTCACTGTCTTACAGGTATTGCAACAGTTCTGTGACGACAACGCTTCTGCAAGTGCTGCCTCCACAGGAATTAAGGACGTACCTGTAACGCCCATGGGCTGGATTCCTAAAGTTGGGGATCTTGTATGTGAAAAGGTTGCTGTGAAAAAGGAATTTGGTCCTTCTTATCGTGCACCAGTCCCAGTCTTAGGAATACACGGTACCAGAACTGACATTCTACCACCGTTGGCAGGTGCCAAAGAAAGCCGCTTTGTATCTATCAACAATGTCAAGTTACACCATGTGACTTATCCTGTACAGCCGACCAAAAGGAACAGCCAGTAGTTTCCGAAATCCTCTCACTACTGGTCAAGAAGTTCCTCTACAAGTTGTAAGCAGCAACACTAAACCTCTCCGAGCTTGGGGAGGGAGGAAAATGATCTTGCATTGGTTCCACTGGCATCTAACAATACAGAAATAACTGATTGATTTGACACAACTTCAACACAGACGGATGGCGTCATTTATTCTGAGCCACCACGGGAAACACCCACTCCACCTACAAACATGGCTCCAGCTTTTGTACGAACTGCTTCTGGATACTTTGCCGACATGAATGACAACGTTTCGGACTCATTCGCCTCTTCGACACCTGAACTTTCAAAAACACGTAAGCTGATATATTGGTTTAAAGCAACTTACTTTATTCTTCCATGGAACTATCTGTGGCTTTCCTTGATTGTACTGGCTTTCCTGCTTTGGATTGGGTTTGTAATAACATTATTTTTACTAATACATGGTAATTTTCTTCCTGAAAAATCAACCAGTGAACTGGTGGATGAGGTCCTAAAACCAAATTTTTCTTCTCACAAGGTTCGCAGAGACTTGTCTTTTGTGAACATTTTCATTATACCAATTCCTGATGGGATTGTGTGGGATAAAGTAACATTTGATATATATGGCCACACAGAGGTCATTCAAATACCATATGTGTTAAACTTTCAATGAACTATATCATAATACTCGGAGTTGTTTCTGATGATTGGGATGTGAAAACAGTTGATTCTATGATGACTGAATTGTAGTATTACACTGTATTTGAAAACAAAGATGTTTATCAATCTAAAGAAAATTATGGTGAAATGTTTTGCTGTAATTATTATGGGCACCATTTCATCCACAGAGCAAGTGAACTGAAGATCGATGAATGGGCCCAGAATAACTTGTTTAATGCTTCACTGTCACATGCTGACGGTGGTTATTGTGGCCAGTAGATACCAATGGTTGTCGTAAACGTTTTATAAACTCCACAGGCGGTTTTAGAACTAGTAGGCCGGACCCTCGCTATATATCATCCGAACATGTTGGTATAGTAACAACATACAGTGTAGAGAAACTGTGCCAGCAATGGTTAAAGAGTTCCTCACTAGATGCAGTTAGAGAGCACCTCAGTCTCCTGTCTAATAATACTGAATTGCAGGACTTTCTGTTAGGCCCCAGAAAACAACACAGAAAGCGCTTCTTATATGAAGTATATAATGATATTTGTGTCAGGAATCCCCAAGGTGCCTCCTGCGTTATCTGTCAGCATCCCCAGGGATTAGGATTAAATTATATCTCTATTCTTGGCTAAACCTTCATGTTTCTGAGTAAGCATAATGTGCTGTGTTACACAATTGGTTTTATCAATGCTTATTTTACCAATGCTTGTTTGCTAATGTGAGCAGGTGTAGACATGTGCTTCTAATTGGGTGTGGTGTAGATATGTGCTTCTAATTGGGTGTGGTGACTCATCCACATGTGGAAACTCAACTGCTTTCCTGATTGGCTATACATAGCAGAATAAAGCATGCCTCCCTGCTTGGCTTTGTTTTGCTTCCTGATCTCAGCATCTGATTTGGCAGTCCAGCCCCTGCTGTCATCCTCGTATTCAGGACTTTTGAGGCAATTCTTTTCTTTGTTCCTATACCAGCTGACTCCAGGCATTCCTCCAGCACTCCGGAAAAGACTGCAGCTAAGTGACTAGTATTCGCCAGGGAGTTTGTTCTTTGAGCGCTGCGCTTTCCTAGAACAGCTGGTGTATTTCACACCTCGTATTTTGGCAGAGTGCTTATCTTGAAGAGACAAATGCATTTCTGAACCTTCTACATTATTATTGTAGTTACTTGCCTAAATGTGATTCAGGAAAACTGCTTGAGCTCAAGTACTACAAAAAGTGACAGTGCAATTTTAAAGAGAGCAGTTACGTGACCTTTCTTTCTCTAATAGCATAACTCTTGGATTTAAATTGTGTCATTCATGCCTGTGTTTCAGGTTGGAGGAATTTGCTTTTGAAAGGTTTTTCACACACACAGTGAAGCCAAACCAAACTGTGCCACCCTAACTGTTTAAACCCAGAGTGGACATTTGTATTTCTTGGATTGTTTTTGTTCCTTTTAGTTTAACGCTATGCATGCAGGTAAGTTATACATGATATAATTTGTGCCTTTGTTTGTCTCTCTTGTGCATGATAAGAGCAACACCACAGTCCTTATTGTAGTGTGCAACAGTGAATCTCTGTGAAGCCAGCCCTAGTGTCACAGTACTTATTGTTATGGTACTCAGTTTTGGTTTTTGGTAATGCAGTGTTAGTAATTGTGGCAACAGTTATTATTATCCAAGAAAAGTGCTGGAGCATCCTGGTGATCTTCTACCGCTCCCGTGCCCATATCAGAAAGAGAGATTCAGTTTCAAGGAAGTTGAGTGCACTAACTCTACTATCACTCTGTCAACAACTACCAGCCCCTCCGAAAATACAGGGTGCCTGGCAGGACCGGCAAGACGTGGCAGTGTTTTATCTCTTTCTCTTTCACTCTCCCTTTCTTTTTGGGACACCTGTCGGGGTTTCTGTGTCCACCAGGAAATGCCGAGAGGTGTTCCAGGAGGTTGGGGGGCATACCATTGCCCGTGCAGACATCCTGCTTTTCAGGTGAGTGGCCACGTCTCTACAATTTGGAAGCTTTCCCAACAAGATGCTGCACTGCGGTTAAGGCAAATAGACCATGAAATTTACAGAAGGCATTAGCTGTTGTAGATAATGGGATCAATACCCTGTCCGACCAGATATACACTTTAAATAACATCATCTCTTTTGCTATAGACATTATACAAACAGATATGTCTTCCTTACACCATGGACAGAGTCAACTAAGGTCCATTATGCAGTTGGGTTGGACACTTCAAACACTGAAGGCAGGTTGCGTTCCCAGGCAACACATTAGCTCAAGGGACATAGGCCCTCATTATGACATTGGCAGTAAGTGCTGCTTACCGCCATGCTGACTGCCACCAACATACCGTGACCACAGCGGTATACCGCTACACGTATTATGACCCACACATAGAAATCCGCCACTATACAGACACACACACAAGTCCGCCACACCAAAGGTCAGTGATGAAATAGCGGTACCAAAACCCACACCGTTATGCCAACAGAAATACGTCCACAGCATTATGACCCACGAATCACAGCGGCGGACATTCAGCTGTGGTAAACCATTGGCGGTACATACCTCTGCGCTCAAAATACACACCCACTAACAAAACAACATCACATTGGACAATTCATACTGCACACACCTGAAACACATACACACACCACACCCACACCACTATAAGACACACACACACTACCCACAACCCTTTACGACTAAAAAAATTGACAACTGAGAGAGAGACACCAAGAGCATCCACAGAACCAGAGCCACATAACACCATCACCTATACACCATCCACGCACCTTACAGCACACACCTCAACACATCACCCCACACACCCTCACACACCCTCACACACACCACTCACACTACACCCATGGCACCACAAAGACACCCCAGGTTCTCAGAGGAGGAGCTAAGGGTCATGGTGGAAGAAATCATCCGGGTAGAGCCACAGCTATTCGGATCACAGGTGCAGCAGACGTCCATTGCTAGGAATATGGAGCTATGGCGGTGAGGGGTGGACAGGATCAACGCCATGGGACAGCACCACAGAACAAGGGATGACATTAGGAAAAGGTGGAACGACCTACGGGGGAAGGTGCGTTCCGTGGCTGCAAGACACCAGATAGCTGTACAGAGGACTGGCAGTGGACCCCCACCTCCTCCCCACAACTAACAACATGGGAGGAGCAAGTCTTGGCAATACTCCCTCCTGAGGGCCTGGCAGGAGTAGCAGGAGAACTGGACCCTGGTAAGTCAAATATTTACTACTTTCACCACCCCCCTACCTCCATGCCATCACAAACTCCCACCACTACCCTAACCCCATCACTCCACCACCTCACAAATACCCCACCATCACAACCCACCCATCCCAATACCAAACCCTGCATGCAACACCAATGCATGGACACCACTCACATACCTGCATGGACCCCCATCACCACAGCATGCACACTAGTGACAATCACTTAGCCAACCAAATCACAACTAACACAAGCCAAAGCTTCCTTGGTAATAACCACCATAGAGGGGAACATGCCCATGCACAAGATGTCACAAGCAGAAACAATAACACTGCATTTACATCCACACAGGACCCCAACTTAATATCACCAGAGAGCAGGTGCCAGCAACATCCAGTCCCCCCCTCCCCGAAGAGGCCCACAGTGATGATAGCAGCTCTGCATGCCTGGATCAAGATGACCAACCTGGCCCATCAGGGACCTCCGGACAGTCGGTGACCCAGCCACAGTCCCATACCACCACAGAGCCTCCCCCCTCCAGAAACACCACCACAGCACCACCCAGTGGGCCCATCCCTCTGTCCCCAGGACACGTCAATCAGCAGTGTGTCCACCACTACAGGGACTCCAGGCAACCCCACAAGCACAGGACGATCAGAGTCCTGGGGTCAGTGGCAGTGGGCACACATTTCAGGGGACAGAGGCATAGGACAACAGGGAAGCTAGGAGGACTGCTGTGCGACAGGGGGAGGACAGGCCCAGGGATCTGACTCTCTACGAGGCACTCACCAACATCCTGGGAGCATACAACCATTCCCAGGAGACCGTGGGCCAGAGACTGGCCAAGTTCCAGGAGACCCAGTGGCTGCAGGAGGGACAATACCTGGGGTTCAGGGAGGACCTGAGGGACATCCACACATCCCTGGTCACCATTGCAGGGGTGCTGGCAGACATGGCCAACACCATGAGGGAGGCAGTGACACACCACCGGGCCCCTGACACTAGCCACACCGATGAACAGCCCTCCACCTCCTCTGCCGCTAGTGGACAGGAGGCCCCACCACAGGAACGACAGGACACCAGCACCACTCCCCCTGCAGAAGGAGAACCACCCAGCAAACGGTCTCTGCTATCCAGGCAGAAGCTAGAGACTATTGCAAAGACCTTACCAGGAAATAAGAGTCTTATGATTGTCACCCTTGTGTCCCACTCTGTCACCCTGTCCACCTTGAACTGCCATTGCTCCCCTTTCTATGCCCCCTTGGACAATGCACCTGTGATACAAATAGACTGGACTCTATCCTGGACTTTCCTCCACTATCAACCCAGCCCATTCCACTACCCCCTCCACTGCTTAGCACTTAAATAAACACCCTTGGAACTAATACAAGTATGGAGTCTGTCAATTGATTGAAATATGTATTTGCTTAACAAGCTGTTAACATTGCAATTTAAATGTACAGTTATAGATACATAGGTATGACCTGTAGTGGGCAGCAGTAAACACACCAGGAGCCAGAGTGGGGCACAGATATCTGAAAATAGAGATGCCAAAGGGTACAGTAAGTGGCCATAGAAATAGGAAAATGAGGCTGCCATGTATCCAATACAAAACTACAATGGAAGGTAAAGTTACAGTGTCTTACCTGTGTGTCACTGGAAGTACTGTTGAATTATGGTTGATCTGTTGTCCACATCCTCTTCCTCTGCCTCCGCTTCGTCACTGTCCACAGGCTCCACCGCTGCCACACGACCATCTCCAGCCTCATCGTCCTGCAGAAAAGGCACCTGGCATCTCAAGGATAGGTTGTGCAACATGCAACGATGATCTGGCACACCTTCTTTGGTGCGTAGCACAGGGATTCACCTGTCAGATGCAGGCACCGGAATCTGGCCTTCAGGAGGCCAAAGGTGCTCTCAATGATCCTCCTTGTTCGCCCATGTGCCGCATTGTAACGTTCCTCTGCCCTTGTCCTGGCATTCCTCACTGGGGTCAGTAGCCATGAGAGGTTGGGGTAACCAGAATCACCTGTAAATATCGAGGGATACCTGTTAGCCAGACACTCACCCTTAGGGCCAACCCCACACCCATATACCAACTGACCCTGGGTGGGACCAGGGGCTCACCTATTAGCCACACCCTGTGCCTCTGCAGTTGAGACATGACATATGGAATGCTGCTGTTCCTCAAATTAAAGGCCTCATGCACAAACCCAGGATACTTTGCATTGACAAGGGAGACGCATTGGTACACCAGGCACACTATCTGCACATTCAGAGAGTGAAAACTCTTTCGATTTCTGAACATCTGTTCATTTCTCTGGGGTGGGGGGACAAAGGCAATATGTGTACCATCGTTAGCACCAATGATGTTGGGGATATGTCGCATTGCATAGAAATCAGCCTTCACTGTGGCCAAACCCTCCACCTGGGGGAAAACGATGTAGCTGCGCATGTGTTTCATCGGGGCAGACAACACTCTGGTCAGCACGTTTGAGAACATAGGCTGTGACATCCCTGCTGCCATGGCCACTGTCCCTTAGAAGGACCCACTTGTCAAGAAATGGAGCACTGACCTGCACAAGAGGGGGGATACCAGTGGGGTGGCGGATAGCTGAAATCAGGTCTGGCTCCAATTGAGCACACAGCTCATGGATTGTGGGCCTATCAAGTCTGTAGGTTAGGATAATGTGCCTGTCCTCCATTGTCGCCAGGTCAACCAGGGGTCTGTACACGGGGGTATATCTCCATCTTCTATTCATCCTCAGCGGTTGAACTCTGGGGTGAAAAACAGTGAGCAGATGGTCATATTCAAACATATCCTCAGATTATTATGCCTTGCATTTTTTTTTACAGAAATAGTATGTGAACGTGTAGGTCGGTTGATGTGCCCATGTCTGTATGACGTAGTTAGGTGCCATGGCCAGTTTCCCCCTGAAATGGCGGCCGCCTGACCTGTGAGGAGGGACAAGTGGAAATGAGGTAATTCCGCAGACGTTGTGCGCCGTTGCGGGAGGCAGTCGACGACTGCCGTGCAACACATCATTGGTTATCATTAGGGCCTAAGGGTTCCAGTAGCCAATGGTGATGTACCCCGGCGCTGATGGTACGCACTGCCGCGGACGTGACCGCCAAATTCTATCTGTTCACTCACTTGCTACATGACCTTCAACAGGAGAGGACCTACACTGCAAGTGCTGCTGTGACCTGTGTCTGGAAGCGACCATGGCTCGAGTGTTGGGGAAAGGGCCCCTGCCTTCACTTCTGAGGAGTTGGAGAGACTAGTGGATGGGGTCCTACGCCAGTACCCTTTACTTTATGGTCCTTCAGACAAACAGGTGAGTACACTGTGAGCACGATGCATGGGGCATGAATGTATGGAGTGCTGTGTGTGTAAGCCTTGTGTAGGGGGGACTGAGCAAACAACAAACTGGCCAGAGTGCTGCATGTTTGTTGGGCAATGTCTGTGCGTAAGGGGTTGGGAGGTATATGGTGGGCCATGAGTGTAACAGTCCAGACGGTATGACTAATAAATTTTCTTATGTATCTTTTTTCTGCAGGTCAGCGCCCATCAGAAAAAGGGTATTTGGCGTGCCATCGCCAAGGAGGTGTGGACCCTGGGGGTCTTTGACAGGCGGAGCACCCACTGGCGCAAACAGTGGGAGGACCTGTGCCGCTGGGCAAGGAAGACGGCGAAGGCCCAGCTGGGGATGGCCTCCCAACGAGGAAGGGGTGTCCGTCGTACCCTGACCCCCCTGAAGTTCTGCATCCTGCGGGTGGCCTGTCCAGAGTTGGATGGGTGTTTGATGGCATCACAGCAGCCACAAGGGGGTGAGTACAGATTCAGAATCATGAGGGTGTGCGCGTTGAGGTGTAACCTGGGTGGTGGATGCGGGTCTGTGGGTGCCCCTAGGCCAGGACGAACATGGCAGGGTAGGTTCCATGATGGGCAGGCTCAGATGCACTCCAACCCCATTAATGCTAGTGGGCATCTACTACTGGGCAGGGTCCTGTGGGTTTCAGGTGTGCAGCTAATGGCATTAGGCATTGTACCCCATGACTGGTGACTAACATTGTAACTGGCATTGCACGGCCTAGTGCATAGGGCTGTTGCCTGTGAGTTGTGTACACCAATGGTGGTGTTGTTGCTGCCATTTTACCAAGTGTATCCTCTGTCTCTTCCCAACCATTTTTGTCGCCCTGTCCTTGTGTGCATTAGCATCATCTGCCGAAGGAGCTGGGGCACCGACGACGGAGGGAGCTGCATCCCACATGAGCCTGGAGGCCGAATCCACTGACGGTGAGGGCACCAGTGGGATGGAGGGCGAGGGGAGCACCACAACAGAGACAGGAGGGGACAGTCTTGATAGCGACACCTCCTCTGATGGAAGCTCCCTGGCGGTGGCGGACACCTCTGTGGCCACCCCAACTACAGGTACAGCCGCCACCCCTGTACCAGCACCACCCTCCCAGCAGCCCCTCAGCGAGTTTCCCGTGCCCGCTCACCCAGGAGGGTGGGCATCTCCTTCGCCCCTGGCACCTCAGGCCCTGTCCCAGTCAGCCCTGCTGCCCTCAGTGAGGAGGCTATTGACCTTCTGAGATCCCTCTCTGTTGGGCAGTCAACCATACTGAATGCCATTCAGGGTCTAGCAGGGCATTTGCAACTAACAAATGCATACTTGGAGAGCATTGTACTCTGGCGTGGCGGCCCAACAGAGAGCATTCCAGGCTCTGGCCAACTCACTAATGGCAGCCATTGTCCCTGTCTCCAGACTCCCCCTGCAACTTCCTCTACCCAGTCCCAATCCCCTCAACCCCAGCCTATCCCAAGCACACCTTCAGACCGGCATTCACCCAAATCAACACACAGAAGTGGCTCAGGCAAACACAAGCACCACACTTCATCCCACATGCACTCACACAAGCACCATCCAGATGCAGACACACCAACATCCACTGCCTCCACTGTGTCCCCCTCCTCCTCGTCATCCATCTTCCTCCCAGTAGCATCTCCACTCACACCTGCATGCACTACATCCTCATCCACTACCTCCATCACGCCTATCACTACACTCACCTCACTGGCAGTCACCACCCCCACTTCCATGCACACGTCCACTGTGTCCTCTCCCACTGTGCCTGTGCCCCCTTCTCCCAATGTACTCAAACGCAAGCACTCAGACCCCCAACAGCCATCCACCTCACAACAGCATCCAGCCCATGCACCTGCACCCAAACACAGCAGACAGACACCTCCTACAACCACGCCCAAACCTTCACCCTCTTCCAGCCCCAGTGTTCCTAAAAGGCTTTTCCTCTCCACCCATGACCTATTCCCTGCCCCTCCCCCCCGTCCTTCACTTCGGACCAGGGTGGGCAGAACCCAGGCCAGCACCTCAGCCACCCAGTCCACGCCACTGTAGTTTCTGCAGCTACTACATGTGTGAGAGGCTCCAAGGAGGCACCCGGAGCACTGCCAGTATGCCTGCAGCACCTGCCAAGGGCAAGAAGGGACCGGCAGCTAGCAAGGGCAGGAAGGTAACACCAGCCAGCAAGGGAAAGGAGGCACCACCAGCCAGCAAGGGGAAGGAGGCACCACCAGCCAGAAAGGGGAAGGAGGCACCACTAGACAGCAAGGGCAGGAAGGGAACACCAGCTGGCAGAAGCAAGGAAGCACCACCATCTGCCAAGGGCAGGAAGGAGACAACAGCTGTCAAGGCCAGTTTAAAAGGAACAGACGCCGCAGGCAGGATGGATCTGGTGCCTGGGGCTGGAGCAGCATCTCGGCAAACAACACCAGTCATGGCACTTCAGCTGTCCGAGGCTGCAGGGGAAGGGTTGGAGCCTCCCCCCACCACTGACAGCACCACCACCTGCACCGCCGCCAGCATCGCCAACTGCATCAACAGCAGCACCACTGGCAGCAGCAGCAGCCCCGGTGGGCAGCCGTCCAAAGCTGCCGGGGAAGGGCTGGAGCATCCCCCCACCACTGACAGCACCGCAACCTGCACCACCACCAGCACCACTGCCAGCAGCAGCAGCCCCAGTGGGCAGCCGTCCAAGGCTGCAGGGGAAGGGCTGGAGCCTCCCCTACCACTGACAACACTGCCACCAGCCCGCAACTGCCATCCACTGGGCAGCCATCACCGCTGGCGAGCAGTGTTTAGTCGTGACTACATGGGCTGTAGTGTGTCCTGGCCCCTGCAACACCTGTAGGTGTGACAACCAGATGAGAGACTGTGACCTTGCACCATCCAGGATCTGTATCACAGGGCACAAAGCCCCTTCCAGAACCAGTGGACGAAGGCATCCACTTACCCCCTCCTTGCCAGGATGAAGCACACTGGGAACAAAGCCCCTTCCAGAACCAGTGGAAGAAGGCATCCACTCACCCCCTCATTGCCAGGATGAAGCACACTGGGCACAAGGCCCCCTCCAGAATTAGTGGGCACACCACCCACTTGAGAGACTGTGGCTTTGCACTCCCCAGGACCAAGCAGTGGGCAAACCACCCACTAGAGAGACTGTGGCCTTGCACTCCCCAGGACCAAGCAGTGGGCAAACCACCCACTTGGGAGACTGTGGCTTTGCACTCCCAAGGACCAAGCAGTGGACAAACCACCCACTAGAGACACTGTGGCCTTGCACTCCCAGGACCAAGCAGTGGGCAAACCACCCACTAGAGAGACTGTGGCTTTGCACTCCCCAGGACCAAGCAGTGGGCAAACCACCCACTAGAGAGACTGCACCCTTGCACTCTACAGGACATCACAGAGGGCATATAGCCCCCTCCAGGAGCAGTGGTGTTGTACCATCTTCCGGCTGAGGTGCCCCACATTCCCCATCCCCCTGAGGTGCCTGTGTGTTTTCGACCTGATGCCCCTGCACTGTTCTCTCCGTATTGAGGCAGGAGTCAAGTGTGGCCTATGTGTTATGGCCCTGTGGGCCACAAATATTTTGGAGTGGGCATTGTCCCTCCATTTGTATATATTGTACATACTGTTTAGTGCTTTAAGGACGTATTTATCTAAATTTTTAATATTACACTCACTTTAATCAATTCCTTTTGTCCTTGCGTTATTCCTGAAGGTTACGGGGTGTATATGTGATGTTGTTGCATCTGTTTGTGTGTATGGTGTTGGGGGTGGGGATGTTGCATATTGCGTGTGTGTGTGTCACTCTCTTTTTCTTTCCCCCCTTCCTTGTGTGCTAGGTGCGGTACTCACAATGGTCGTCTTTGCCGCTGTTCGTGTCCCTGGCGTAGGAGGAGGTAGACCAGCATTGGAAATATGTGCAGTTCGGGCTCTTCCTTGAGTGTTGAGAGGTGAGTCGTTTCCCTTCTGTGTACTGTTCCCGCCATGCTTTTGATGGCATTGGTGCCGCCCCGGAAAAGGTGGCGGATTGGTGTGTCATAATACAGTGGGCGGAACATTGTCTTCCGCCTGGCTGTTGGTGGTTACCGCTGCGGTGCTTGTTGCTACCGCCGTGGCGGTCGGAGTGTTAAAGTGGCTGTATGTGTTGGCGGTTTCTGCTATGGTCAGAATTCCATTTTTCTTACCGCTGGCCTTTTGGCGGTATTACCGCTGCTTTATCACCGACCGCCAGGGTTGTAATGAGGGCCAAAGTTTCTAAATTTATTTTAATGCGACAACATCAACTAATGGCTAAGAAAGAAACGACTTACATCATGCTAAACATCGAAAAGTTAGAAAGGTTGCCTTTTACTGTGGCTGAAATACCATCTGCTAAATGGTTAATACATGGGGTCATTAATCTGCCTATTTTCACACTACAATTCATGTTCTGTTTAAAACACATTCCGGTAGGCAGATACGAAAGACTGGGAGATAGCTACATCCATGAGGTTTGGGAGCTACCCTTCTCGTACAAATGTCTCAGTGGTATGAAAGAAGTCTTTCTGAGCGGCAGTCAATGCGAGACTTCTGTCAGCCATACAATGGTTTGTAAACAGCTGTCTTTGCATGGGGAGTCTAACGCGTCTGCAGCAAACTTGGCTTGTTATCTGAAGGGAGTTACAGTCCCCTTGATTAGACCTACGTTCCAGGTACTTTCAAACGGCAGCTATATTCTCCTTAATGGGGAAGATTGTTGTGGGATGCGAGCCGGAATAGTTTATGTTGTTTCGGTCTCTAAGATTGTTACAAGCTGCGGGAAAGTACTATTTCCTCCCACTAAATTAAAAGAGGCAGCTGACTTTTGGCCCTAAATTGCTACTTTTAATGTGAATTTTGACAAGTTGAGCACACTCAAAGCTTTACTGTTCCAAAAACATGTGGCCCTCACATCTGCACGCAAGACCTACGCACTTCAGGTGGCAAGGTTGGCAGCAGAGATACAGGCCCTTTTAAGTACCAACTTTCCAAGACACTTTGGTGAACTTGTGGGACGAATATTTAATGCGTCCAGTACTACTGGAATCGGAAATTTCTTTAAGGCTGTTGGTTCTGGTTTCGTTCACACCTTCTCCTCCATATTCGGTTTGATACCACTCAATATTCTCCAGTATTTTGGGGGGATTTCCAATAACTTTGGCTATAATAGTTGGCATTTTGCTGTTGCTACTTTTCATGCGCAATGGCTGTCCCGTCGCAACAAGGAGGAATGAAAGCGCTCCCACCAGCGCAGCTGTGTTGTGAACGCATGATGCAGTACTTTGGAGCAACACTCCTGGAGGAATTGGAGTGTGACTGGTCTCTGTCATTCAGACCGGTTTTGCATTGTGTGCAGCCCATGTTTCGGTGCCTCTGGTGCTCATTCGAACATGCATTGAAACTTTGCCTTTCTATGCAGCGCTTGCTTCCATTGGGTGCTGATCTGTTGATGTTCTCGTTGAGGGTTCATTACTGGAAATATGTGTTGAGGGTGCGTTTGCTACGGGAAGCTGCTTATGAGTTGCCCTTCCTGGAGGATGCGGCTCTGAACTCATTGGGCACACCACGGAACACTGCTGCCTTGGCTGAGGCTATGGAACAAGACTGCTCCTTGGTCCTTCTCGGTGATGCCTTTCCAACTTTAACTCCTGCCGAGTGGAAGATTTCCTGTCCTCCATTGTCCCGGATTCAATTGGCACCTTTCAAAATGACTCTGACTCTTGAAATTCGGTCTTTTTACGCCACATGTTAACATTTTAAATTGCCCTTTTATATATGCTCATGTGTCCTTTTAACTTGTCATTATTGACATTTTTTACATATACATGTCTCCGGTTGAGTTTTAGAAGCTTTTATATATTTAGGCTTTGAACCACCTTCAACCGACAAAGGCAGGGTGTTGTGTAGCCAGTTTAGTTATAGCTCCATGCATGTTATTTTAGCATACTAGGCCTGCCACTGGGCACTTTAACCTAGATATATTTTATTCTGCTTCGTTTTATTATTCTTACCATAGCCACTTTTACGGTCTTGTTTTATTTTCTCTCTATCTAGCTGTTCTTTCTTAGGCCAGCACTATGTTCTCAAACAAGACATTCTTGTTCACTCTGCTTCTTTCAAGGCTGCAGTAAGATAGGTTGCTGATGAACGTGGTACGAGTTTTGTCTCTGACATTCATAGAAAACACACATCCTTACGTAGGGACATTTTCTCAGAACATCAGCTGTTTTATTATATAAACACTTCCCTGTCCTTTACACTTTAGAGGGAGATTCCAGCCAGAGAACCAAAACTGTATGCTGATTGCTGAACGCTTCGCTCCAGCTACTTACGCAGACTTCAGGCCTTTGTCCAGGTGTAGGGGATGATATCTCCCCAGGGGAACCTGAAGGGCAGAATTAGAGCTTAACATGCTGTGATTTATTAGAAGCCTAGGTAGGAATGAGTCTATTGACTCTAGTGACAATGTGGTAGCGTTATTTCTATGCTTTACTCTCTTTGTCACAATTTTAATCTTGTCATGCTGTATCGTCCTGGTTTTTGCAGCACATGCTTTGCTATCTATGATGCAGTCGCTTCATTAAAATCTTATTGAAATGTATACTGCCTCTGTTTGGCATTGTGTATGTGAGACTAGTGTAACTGAGAGAAACGGATGAGACCTGAGTAACCACAGTTTCCCTGAGAAATCAATCATGTCATGCGTTCGGCTGCCCAATCATCCCTGCCTTTGGGTAGAGATGAGGCACTGCTAGTTAGCCGGAGCAAAACCCAGATTAGGGCGACAGGTGTCACCTGTAGTGGGTCAGACCCAGTCTCCCACACCGCAGGTGATTCTGCTGCTCAAAATCCAGTAGTCTCATTAGAATAATGAGAACCTATGCAACACCTTAACTCTACTCACAACTCTTCCGAAGCCAATGGGTGTATATAGTAGACTCTGATAAACACCATCTACAATAAGATTTGTTCATACAGTAACAAGTGTGCATATTAGAGTGTGTTCAAAGATTACCTACTCTTTCCTACTTTTCATGATCCTATGAGAGTCTTGCAAGATCATAACTTTTAAATAAGAAATAATTAGCCTTCTACTCATCACAATACTCATCTGTTACATACTTCCTCTCAAAAACAAGGACCACAATATGCATTCCTAGAGTGTAGAGTTTACTGAGAACTGTTCTACTCCTTTTTACTATTCACAATCCCAACAGATTATAAAAATTTGTTAAAAACAATATATAGTAATTATCCCTTAGGTCATTCCCTAAAAAACAGTCAACAGGCATGGCCGGGCTTACAGCTACTTGCAAAAGACCGGAGAACCCTCCCCACTCAAAGGGAACAAGGGCCACTGGGTAATCCTGGGTAATCCTGACCACCCTTGTGGGAGTCCCTCCGAGAGATGCATTTGTGAACACTCTGATGCTGACCCAGAGGCCCGCCTCTTCAGCAAGCTTACTGGAGTCAGTCAGCCTGCTATCCACTAGATGCTCGTACAGCTCTGAAGAACAAACTTCAAGCAGGTGCTCCCTCATAATGAGGTTGTACAGCCCATTAAAGTAATCTGTCTTGCTGCCCCTCACACAGCCCTTCAGTGCCTTGCTAGAATATTCAAGAAAATCATCACAGGTTTATGTGGGGAGTTTGTGGCTCTTCCTAAATCTCTGGTGGTACATCTGTGGAGTTGACCGAAACTTCCTGATGATGATAACCCTCTGTAGGAAAGTACCCTCTTTCTTGGCATGTTTACCCCCTTCTTCTGCCTGATGTCAGTGTGTTTGATTGTGTTCACTGGGATCCTGCTAACCAGGACCCCAGTGATTATGCTCTCTCACCCAAAACTCTGTATTTCATCCACAACTGGCACACTGGTGCCCCATTACAAGTCCCTAGGTACCCAGGGCATTGGGGCTGCAGGGGATCCCTATTGGCTGCAACATATATTTTGCCACCCATAGGGAGCTCAAGCAAAGGGCTCTGCAGGAGTGCCATTGCAGCCTGTGTGAAAAGGTTCAAGCACCCTTTCACTCCCATTTTCTACTGCACCAGGTCACTTATAAGTCACCCCTATGGTAGGCCTTCAAGCCCGGAGGGCAGGGTGCAGAGTACTGTGTGTGAGGGCACCCCTGCACTATCAGAGGTGCCCCCATGAACTCCAGGACCATTTTCCCGGACTTCATGAGTGCGGGGACGCCATTTTACACGTGTGCTTGGACATAGGTCACTACCTATGTCCAGCTACATAATGGTAACTCTGGACATACGCATGTTTGGTATCAAACATGTTGGACCCATACCCCAAGGCTTTTCCAAGCATTGGTTGTATCATTCCATGCTTATTAGGGGACCCCCATTATTGCCATTTCAGCCTTCTGAGGGTTTCCGGGCAGCCCAAACTGCTGCCATCTCCCAG
This sequence comes from Pleurodeles waltl, assembly GCF_031143425.1. Classification (NCBI taxonomy): domain Eukaryota; kingdom Metazoa; phylum Chordata; class Amphibia; order Caudata; family Salamandridae; genus Pleurodeles; species Pleurodeles waltl. The sequence goes on from NC_090437.1 coordinate 598,250,490, forward strand.
ACAGGTTTCTGCCCTTCTGTTGCTTGAGCAGCACAGGACCAGGAAGGCAGAACAAAGGGTTTTCTTTGGGATAGGGGTGTTACACCCTCTCCCTCTGGAAATAGGTGTTACAGGCATGGGAGGGGTAGCCTCCCCAAACCACTGGAAATGCTCTGAAGGGCACATTTGGTGACCTCCTTGCATAAACCAGTCTACACCAGTTCATGGTCCCCTAGTCCCTGCTCTGGTGCGAAACTGGACAAAGAAAAGGAGAGTGACCACTCTCCTGTCCATCTCCACCCCAGGGGTGGTGCTCAGAGCTCCACCAGAGGGCCCCTTGGTTTTGCCATCTTGGATTCAAGGTTGGCAGGAAACTCTGGGAGCACCTGAGTGGCCAGGGTCAGCAGGTGACGTCAGAGCCCCCTCCTGAGAGGTGGTCACTAAGTTAGGGTCTCTCTCTTGAATGGTTCCTCGGATTCGGATTGCAAGACTCCAGCAGGAATCCTCTGCACCCTCCACTTCAACTTCTGACCGAAGAAACTGCATCTGGACATTCCAGGACCCAACAAGCTGCTACAAAGAAGCCAGATGCCTTCTGCAACATTGTATCTATGGCTCATTCTAGCAACTGCAACTTTTCCCCAGTCGTGCATCCTCTGAGGACAGCCCGTCTTCAGCCTGCATCAGATGGAAGAAGGAATCTACCTTGGGGTGAAGGAGTCACTCCCCTTCTTCTGTAGGCACCATCTGCATTGACGACTAGCTGTGTTGATCCTCTCTCCTGCTGAACTTCGTGGATCCTGCATCACTGGTGGTGTATTGAAGTGGTCCAGATGGTCCTCTCTTTTCAGCTGTCCAACTTGGGTGGAGGTAAGCCTTAGTCTACCAACGTAGGGCAGTACCCCCATGCACCATGTCCTTTTACAGCTGCCAAGGCTTGTTGGTATCTTTTCCACAAGATCCTCAGGAATCTTGAAGCTCCAACCCCAGCACTCCTTCCTGTGATGCACAGCTCCCTGAGTGGTTCTCTGCCGGCATGGGAGCCCTTTTCATAGTGCTGAATGGGCCTCTTCTGCGCCTTTCCTGTCCCCGTCCTGTGTGACTCCTGTGGGTGCTGCCTGGGCTTCATTGGGCCCTCTGTGTTGCTGACGGCTCCCTCTGACCCCTGGGTAGAGTCCACCTGGTCCTTCCTAGTCCACGGCAGCTCCACTTTCTGCTAACCGTGAGTTTTACATGTGCCAAGGCCTGTTGGCGGAATCGGAAGACGTAAACCCTTCCAGCGTGGGACATCACTTGCATCCTCCAGGAACTCAACTTCGTCTTCTTGGGTGCAGTGCTGACTCTCCTTCTTCACCGGTGGTTCACCTATTGCACCCTCAGCCTGGTGGGTAGGCCCTCCTGCCCTTCCTGGACTCTGCTGTGCTTCTTGGACTTGGTCCCCTTCTTCCACAGGTCCTCTTGTCCAGGATTCCACTGTTGGTGTTTTGAAGTCTCTTCTGGGCTTTGCATTATTCTTTTCTTCTCTGTGTGTCATCTGGAGAATTTACAGTGATTACTCCTGCTTTCCTGGTCGCTGGGTTGTGGTACTTAGCTTTGGTCTTTCCTAGTTCTCCCAGCTCCCCTCTACATACTACACTTACATAGATGGGGGACCGACCTTCGCAGTCACTTTGTTAGTATATGGTTTGTGCTCCCCCAGGGATATTTCTAACTATTGTGATTCCCACTAATTGCACTGTTTTCTAACTGTTTTATGCCTATTTCTGCATACTAGTGTATGTCATGTGTGTATTACCTACCTCCTAAGGGAGTACAGTCTCTATGGTAATTTTGGCATTTGTGTCACCAAAATAAAGTACTGTTATTTTTGTAACACTGAGTGTTTTCTTTCATGTGTGTAAGTACTGTGCGACTACAGTGCTATTCCATGAGCTTTGCATGTCTCCTAGATAAGCCTGGGCTACTCATCCACAGCTACCTCTAGAGAGCCTGGCTTCTGGACACTGACTACACTACACTAATAAAGGATACCTGGACATGGTATAGGTTGTAAGTACCATAAGTACCATAAGTACCCACCACACACCAGGCCAGCCTCCTACACCTTTATGGGAGGGTACGGTGTCTGGTCCTCTGCTTCTAGTGTCAGGAGTGTGTCCCACCTCATCATGGGCATATACCTCCACAAGCTACCTCCCCAATACTCTTCAGGAACTTTGTGCACTCTGAGAGCCAACTCATCGGCTGTGAACAACTTGTCTGTGCCATCCCCCACCACACAACTGGACACCAAATCCTTTGGGATGCAGACCCTCTCATCACAAGCAGACACTGTATGTATGCTGCTACCATCACTTCTGGACACAGCCTGCCTAATCTTAATGTCCAGCTCTCACATGCTGAGCACATGGGCCAGGAATAGTTTGTTTTATTCTAAAGCCTTTTATTTCTCCTCTGCCTCCATGGTCAGTCTTTTCTGCTCCAAGGCTCTCTCATTCTCAAATTTGAGCTTGGCTAGTTCAAATTTTAATGTGCTCTCCTCCCTCCTGTCCTCCAGCTCCTCTGGGGGCAGGCCTTTAGATGAGATGCTGCTCCTTGCCTTGGGGGAATGCTCCATTCCCTTAGCTTCCTGGCCCACACGCAGTCCCAGATCCTCCATTAAATCCAGCTCCACATCCTCATATATCATCACATCCTCCTTCTCTGGGGTCACAGTTGCATCCCAAGCGTTCACCAAGGCCCTCAGCACCTTTTGCAACCCCACTTTCTTGGTGAAGCCCCTCATGAAAACCCCAAGCCCCATGCAGAAGGTTTTGAGCTGGGCCACAGTGAAATCCTCCAACTGAGCCAACTCACACTGTATTGTTGCAGGTGCAGGTGCAGATGTAGAAACTCCAGTTAGAGATATTATTTTATGAAAAAGCAAAAATGCCAATGAGGGTGAATTAGAAAAATAAAAAATGCCAATTAGAGAGAAAAGGGAAAAAGTAAAGAAGTTGCCAATGAGGATCAAAGACAATTGATATGAACTGGCCTTAGATATGAATGGTAGTGCACACCACATTACTGCAAGGCCCTCGCACAAACACAACCCCTATCCTCACCTATCCTCATCATTAGTGTTAGAAATTGAGTTTCTGCTTGGCAGAGGTATGCACCTTGTTCAAGCAAGAACCACAATCCTAGTCAGGGTAAGTCAGATACAAACCGCTGGTACCTTGGCACACAGAAGGCATGTTTAAGTTAGGAGGCAATATGTAAAGTATTTGTTCAACACGGAAAACAGTAAATCAGTGAAAACACCACAAAAAATCCACACCAGATTAGCATAATAGAGCGTAATTTAATCACCAAAACAAGACCAAAATCACAAAAATCCAATCTGTTGAAGTTGAGATATGAGTTTTTAAAAACGAAATGTATCTGTAGTGCTTACAAGCATAAAGCGTCAACTGAGGCTGTCTGGTCGTGCTGGACCGGGGAAAATTCAAAGTCCAGGCTGACTTTGTAGGAGTGCATGTCAGTAACAGGAACCAACCTTGTCCTGCTGAAACAATACCTTGTATGGAGGGTTGTGTCAATGTCGAGGGCCTGATTTGAGGAGCAGAGGGGACAATGCAAAGGTGATGCTTTGGTTCTGATCTGCGCATTCAGGGGATGTGTCATTGTACAGCCGTTGATCCTCAACCAGTGATGCATCGTCATCGAGCCACGCAGCCAGGTGATGCGAAGGCGATGCGCGGGTTGCGAGCCACACAGTTGTTGATGCGATGCGTTTGTCCTCGGCAGCAGTGGTGATCAATTGGTATCAAGGAGAGATATGACAGTTCTGATCAGCGCAATCGTGGCAATGTGTCAATATGGAGAGTTGCAGCACAAAAAAAGATCCCACTTCCAAGAGCCCAGGACTATATTGACACCACTTGGCAGGGCAGGATTCACAGGTGGAAGAATCTTGGTGCTGGAGAGAGCTGCAGGCAGTCTTTGATGTCCCTGAGACTGCAGAACAGGAGGCAAGCCAGCAAGCCCTTAGAGCCACTTGGTTCTAGGGAGGAAGAGATTCAGGTCCAGTACTTCTCACTCCCAGGCAAGGAGGCAGCAGGTCAGGAACAGCAAAGCAGGAGTCCACCAAAGTCCAGGAGAGTGATAGCCCTTTCACCGTCACAGCAGTCCTTCTTCCTGGCACAGTGTCTTCAGGTCCAGAAGTGTATTTATTTGGTAGGGTCAGAGGTCCAGTTCTTATGCCCAATGATGCCTCCAAAGTGGGGTGTGACTTCATAGAGGGGCATTGAAGTACACACAGGTCCTCCCTTTCCTTCCCTGGCTCCAGAAGCACTACAGGGGGATATGCAGCTCTTTATGTGGTGTAAGGCACAGCCCTATTCAGGTGCAAGTGTCAGCTCCTCCCCCCCATCCAGCCCAGGAACACCCATCAGCCTGATGATAGGTCATCAGGACGTAAATGGCACACTTCAGCTTCCTTTGTGTGTGACTGTCTAGAGGGAATGCATGGAGCCCAGCTGTCATCCAGCCCAGATGTGTATTGGAGGCAGGCAGCAGGCACACATGGTTGAAGAGCAGAAAAATTCAATTTTTTTAAAAGTAGCATTTTCAAAATTGTAATCATAATTCCCAGTTTACCATTAAAGAGGATGTATTATTACAAGTCTATAAGTACCAGACACGACTATCCTACTTCTCAATCAGGAATTACACTTAACAGTGAGGTAAGGACTTCTCAATGTTATCCCATAAAGAGGGGTAGGCCTCACAGTATTGAAAAACGAATTTGGGAGTTTTTCACTACCAAGGCATCTAAAACCTAAAAGTACATGCCCTGCCTTTTAGGTGCATAACACCCTGCCCCATGGGCTACCTAGGGCCTTCCTTAGGGGTGACTTATATGTAATAAAAGTAACATTTAAGGCTTGGCAAGGGGTTTTAAATGCCAAGTCGACATGGCAGTGAAACTGCACATAGAGGCTCTGCAGTGGCAAGCCTGAGATGTGTTTAAAGGGCTACATGTGTGAGTTACACAATCAATGCTGCAGGCCTACTAGTTGCATTTAATTTACAAGCCCTGGGCACATGTTGTGCACTGTACAAGGGACGTACAGGTAATTTAAATATGCTGATTGTAGATACACCAATGTTACCATGTTTTTAGGGGAGTGAGCTTATGCACTTTAGCACTGGTTAGCAGTGGTAAAGTGTCGAGAATCCTAAGGCGAATCCTAAGGCCAACAAAAAACTGGTCAGCAAAAGTGAGGCAAAGCAGGCAAAAAGTTTGGGGGAAGACCACCGTTAAGCTGTCAGGTCAAACAGTGCACATTTGTACCTTTCACAGTTACACATACACTGGAGGAATTTGGTATTCAGAAAGGACTTCCAGAACCTCTTCAGGTAGACTGTGACCTTGACAGGGGTACTCGTGGAATTGCTGAAGAATGAAGAACAAGCCAGAAGTTTACTAAAAACATTTTAAAATATCTATAGGATTACATTTCTGACTTTTTTCCAGAAGGCGTCTGCTAAGAATTAGGAGTCCTGTACAGTTCATGAACATCTCTTTCGTTACAGGGTACCATTATGAAATCCATCTTTCTGCAACATTTCCCCCGATTGTTTAAAAATGTTTGGACTACATGCAAGTAGCGTTTTATCCTGGGCAATTCGAGACTGATACATAGCCCCTAAAGCTCTAGCTCTATAAACATGGGGACATTTTGTACATTTAGTTTGGCATTTGTTACGTTTTTGTAAGTTAGCTGTAATGTGCATACCAGCTGGATGGACATCATCTTTGAAATGTGCACCTACAGAGCAAATATTCTCGTCTCACAGGTGGGACAAAGATCTGCAACAAGTATTTAGAAATAGGCCTTTAAAACAATAAGTAATTCATGGGTGTCAAAAGTGAAGGCAATGCTGTATTTGCACTTTAAATGATAGCTTTGCAATTTCAAAAGTCACCTAAAAATTATGCACAGCTATCTACTATTAAAATCTACTAAGTTAAATTATATTTCTACTTGCAACCAAACAACTAACCTGGTTGAAGCCATGTTGGAAAAAGTAGCAGTTTAAAAGTTGCATCTTTTATTTTCCAATCTATGTTTGTGTTAGCACATTTCATCCTTTGCAGGAATCAGTGCTTGACGATGTCCATAGATCTTTGCACCCAGCATAAGGGTGTGATGAGACAAACATAGGCTTACAACAAATTCAGTTTGGCAAACAGTATGACCAATGTGGCCACAAAAGGAAAACTTTAGTCTAGAATCAGGTCCGCTGGTATTTATTACAAGCTCAGACTCAGTGTCATGTAGACAATGTGCAAAACAAAGTTATAAAGATACATGATCACCCAAGGTTGACCTAGGTGATGAAACAGATTAAAATGCATTATCATTATTAAAACTAGGCACTTGACAAAAACAATACAAATCATTAATAAAATCACCCAATGTGCAGAAAACAAACACTGTTCTGCTCTAAAAAGCATTTAGACAATATAAAACTCATCTAAGATCTAGCTTTTTAGAGCAATGGGAAACTCAATGGATGAGCCAACAAAAGTATAACATTTGCTGGGCTGAACGCGTGTAGGCAAAAACAAAAATCTCAAAAAGAATTCAGAAAAATTGAGGACAAAATAGGGCAAAAAGGAAAAGTGGAAAGGGAAGGCTCTGGCATTTCAGAAACTCTGACAAGGGTCTTCTTCCTTTGGCTCAAGAGAAAAATCTCTAATCTCTGCAAATATTGTGAAATGAGCAGGGGCAGAGAGGACTGTGTCTCTCAGTGTCCACGGGGTTCAGCATGCAGCGAGGAAAGGGAAAAGTTCTGCAGAGTTCTGACCAAAATCCAACTTGGGAACAATTTATTAAGTTCATAGGGCAAGATGATTTGTCAGTCCATCGATCCACATGACATTGAAGATGTCACTTCCAATAGAAATCGATCATGCAACACAAACTGTGAGAACAAAATTGTGAGAACAGATGTGCATTGAAAGGGTGGCGGTCTTGGCTTCTAGGGGGCATGCCTCAAAAATACTACTCACCCACTCGATATGGTGAGTAAGATTTAATGAGGGTGAGCTATTTTTAGGATCTACTCGCCTTTCTGGTGCGCTGAAAGTGAATGAGCAATAATGATGCCTGTAAATCTTGTTTTGATCTTGTCACATTTGCTCGGCATTCAGAGTCGGAGGTCAAAAGTCAGTTTGTCTTCCTACATTTACTTTACTTTCTCTGACTGTGACGTTAGAGGATTTTGTAAAGTGAACTGTGTGATAATCATGTTGTGCAAAGTATGTGAAATGAAAGGCTGAAGGATTTCAGGCTTTTGTTCTAACACAGCGTTGAATTAGCTCATGACTGAACTGTAAAAACATTTACAAATATATTTCAGTAGTTATGAAGGCACATTTTTGTAGTCAGTCATGATATTCGGGTAATAAAAACCATAAAAGTGTGCAATATAAAAAAAATGTTAAAATGTGAAAATCTCAAAAACTGTTATGCTAATGTCAAAAGCAGAAATATAAAAACAACTTCTTCATTTCAAATGCCTTTTCCTGTTCCTAAGGGCAACAGACAGGAAGCTAGCCACATTGAAACAGACTAAAGAGCTCAGCAGCGTCGTACTTGGCAAAATCCCATGCCCCTAAGCAAGCAAAGGTAAAATATAACATTGCCATAAATCAGTGTAATGACTGCAGAACATAATAATATGCATAGTATCTTGAGGCAATACATTATCACATAAACAAGGCCCCATATCTTCCACGCTATGTTTCACCTAAGGCTCTGCTAAGATCCAGTGCAAAAGGTTCAATCTAAAGTGGGTTAACAAAAAACGGTGGTGGAGTATCATTACTGCTATTAGATATTGCTCCATAGATAAACCACTTTTCACAAGGGAGTGAGCCCTAATCTATGGTTTCTAGAGTTCCACAACTTCTCTGTCAGCTTCATCTCTAAGGAAAAAATAACTTTTTAATTCAGTGCAGCGCTTTCTTGGTAATCTTATCTGGTGACCAAAATAATGCTGGGCCCCCCAGTTTCTCAAACATACATTTAGCATAATGGAGCAACGTAATAGCGTCCCCATTGTCTAACAAAATGCAATCTTTAATAATTGTGTGATTCACGGCTAACTCAGGGCTTGACCAAATTCGAAACCACCTAGCAAAGGTCAAGAAGGTCAACCAACGGATATGTATTCCAGCCCAAGTTCTTCATGAGTTATGTGGTTGGCTACCAATATAGGGAAGTGGCAACAATCTTCTTATGAATTTGTTTTCAACTCTCTGGATATCACCACAGTCCTTATAACGTCCTTATAACCCAGTAGGTCACAGCCATACCTGGTGATGGATAGGCACTTAGCTTGAAAGACTTTAACAATTGCCTGGAAGGGCCTAGCCCCCAATCTTTTTGCAAACCCAAAGTGTGGCCACTGATCTAGCTAATAGATTTCTTTTCACCTTTCTGTACAGAACCCAAGAGCCCTCTCATCAAAAGTTACTCCCAAATACGGAAAGGCAGAAACTCTCAACACTTCCTGGCTTTCTCCATAAATTGTTTTCTTGAATTTACAGCTACTACCTATAACTATTGTGGTAGATTTTGGATAGTTAGTGTTCATATCTAGTGAGGCCATGAAATCTATCAGTGAATCTAGTAGACACTGAAGACCCACTGCTGTTCTTGCTATTAATGAGGTGTCATCAGCGAATATAAGTGCAGGGATAAGCTAACCGAGTAAAATCCTTAGATGACATACACAATGATGGACCATGATGATTTATATGTAGCGTAAAAAAAGTGGGGCTAAAATACAACTTTACCTAACCTCCTTTTGGACCCTTATTGAAGACGATAGGGACCCTGCCTGGTTATACCTGGTTGCAGCTGTAAGATCTTGATGAAGGTAATGGAGAAAATGAACCAAATCTCGATCAAACCCCACAACACAGCTTCATTGACAAAATTGAAGTCCGAGGATATGTCCATGGAGGCTAGATGGACCTCTTAGCCACTGTGTACTTGATTTTTATCAGATGAACGTTAAGGCATTGGTCCAATGTGACTTTACCTTGGCTTAACCCATACTGGAGACATAAAATTACATTATTCTACGCCAGCCAGACACTCTAGCTAGAATCACCCTACCCAAGACCTTAACTGTCGAGTCTATCAGGGAAATTCGTCGGTATCAACAGGGAGTCAGATCTATCTTCCTGTTTAAACACTGGGACAACAATAGATCCCTGCCATCTGGCCAGAGGGCCCTTTGTCCAAGCGGGCTAGGATTTTTGCCCAGACCAAGGGTTCCTGCAAAAATAAGACAGCTGGGACCAATTCTGGCCTCAGTGCTTTGTACTTAGTCATTTTTGCAATAGCAACTGAGACCTCATCATCCGTAAACTATAAAGGGAGATCTGCTCTTGGAATTCCCGTTTGCGGAATGGGATAACCACTGATATATTACCATAAATCCCAGAGAAATGCTCTACCCACACATCTGAGGAAATGGTGCAAGCTACAGCACTATATGCCACACCAGTGAGAAAAGGCAGATTTGTGACTTCCCAGAACTTAGCGCTGTTACTGAGGGTATGGGGCTATAAAAGGTGTTCTTAGGCATTCTCCTTAATCTCTCATTTTAGATTACTAGGGAGTCTTTATAGTACTTCCTTCTCTTAGCAAACTCATCCCTAAGCCTAGGTCTGCTTTTCGGTGCAACTAATAAACTTTGACAAGCCTTTGCACAGCAGTAATCAAACCATCTCTCTCCTTAATGCTACTATTAAAGACCTTAAGGCTACTTGCAATTTGTTCACTAATCCTTGTAAAAGCACCTAAAAGGGTATCATCATTTGTGGAATCTGCCATACATAATAATAAATCATGTTCACAAGTGGAGTAGAGTGTGGGTGAAAGAATCAGACAAGACCTTACTCCATTTTAGTCAACGTCCCTGGTCGTGGGGTACAATGTCACAGTTTCGAGGGCCGACATCCTTACATAGGTCATCGGAAATCCCTCCCCACTCTGAAGACAAGATGAGAGAGGGTTATGATCACTAAACTGAGACCAATGAATCCCAAAGTGGTGCACAAACTGGGCTAAATAGGCCGAGAAATATGTAATCAATAACTGTATTTGTCCCTCTATCAATAACATTGGGGACAGTTTCTCCCTTTATGTTGCCTTTCATGGAAACCAAGTTAAAATCAGCGATCAGATCTTCAAGCATAATACCCTCCACAGAATGTTGAGCATTTGCCCAAGTTAAATTCCAACATATTATCGTCGTCTGAGCTATAACAGCCCAGATGACATAAATACAAGTTAAATCACCTACTAAGATAACCGAATAAGGCAAATTATATGTTTCATCAAACTCCTCTAGGAAAGACCTTAAGGTACACAAATGTTCTATTTGAGTAATCCTGACAAAAGAGTTATAACAATTTGTTAGCAAAATACTGGGTAAACCTTCAAAACCAAGCCACACTACTAACAGATTACCAGAGCCAGAATCCACCTGGGTGGAAGTACACTGCAATTGCAGGGACACCAATATAAGCAGGCCCCCGTTGGCGTGCCAGCAGGTGAAGGAATTACAGGAGAAAAAAAGGTAGCCTATCCATCCCAAAAAAAATAATATCTGGATCCCAGGTCTCCTGTAAGCCCCCAATCTGGAAGTCAGAGATAATTATTAGCCAGGCTTCATGTGCCCTTTTATGTGCTAACCCGGCGATATATTCCAGCTACAGACTTTAAGAATAGGACAACCCTTATCTCTCCCCTCAGTTGTGGGAGCCACACTAACGTGTGCTAGATCCTGTGATGTGTGATGGACTTCTCAGGACAGGACTGAGTCAAGCATTGCTATCTAGGTCTTGCAACGGCTGAAATGTGTTTTGTAGCTGAATTGGTGCCATAGTGCCACTACTACAGGGGCCTCTACTGCCCTTATGCTGGCAGTACACGTTTCTGAATTCACTTGGCCCTGTGGGGTTGGCAAAGGATGGGACCACATCTTTGAGGTTTCTCTGTCCTGCTGATGGATTTCTGCTGAGCCCTCCTGGGGATTGTCTCAAGACACAGATTTAGCCAGATTTGCAATCCAATTAAAGTTAGTAATAACCAAGTTTGAAAATCTATGCACTTCCGCCAAATAGGATTCTATTGCTTCCAAGCAGTCTTTGAAGGTTTAAGTTGGGCCTCTAGAATTACTGAAAACCTGCTACAAACCTCCTTGAGGTTAACAGGTCCTGAAAACAATGTATTTGCCACTCTCCCGGCTCCATGACGGTTAGGTTGGGGTTTTGCCTTTACAATGTGAGCAGCAGTTTTCTTACTTTTGGTGGCTGGCTCAGCTGGAGAAGTAGGGCTGGTGCCTCTTGAAGTTACCAAAGGCAGGTTAACTGTAGGTGTAACAATAGTCATTTGTCCTGGAGATAAGGCCACTAGAAGTAACTATGTTGCCAATCGCTCTCTCATCAGCTGCCTGTAATGGACTACAATGTTGAAATGCATCTGGGTGGTGTCAGCACAGCTCTGGCCGCTAGGCAAGGTAGTGCATAATTCCCTCTGAAAGCAGTCCCCACTCTGTGGGACCAGTAGGAGTACCCTGAAGCGCTTCCCAAATGTGCTGCAGGTGGGAGATGCGGGTGTGTCATCGCGGCTCCGGGCACAAGGCAAGTGGTACACATATATGACATTGGCAGTCGTTCCCGAAGACTGCAGTGCTGGTGGCCTCCAAAAGACCGCAGTGGTGGCGGTAGTCCGCCCGCCGAATTATGACGCGCAAAAACAAAATCACCAGAACACAGCCACAAAACTGACACCGCCAGGCAGAACAATGGGGGCAGAGATGCTGTCCCACTATCAACACCGCCACAGCAGAAAAAGACTGCACCCCCAAATACGACCCACAAATCAGCACAGCGGTCATAGCGCAGCGGTAATCCATTGGCGGTCGGGACTGCAGCGCCCCAAATGGAAACTCCACTGCAACACAACACCACATAGGCTAATTTGAATACCCCACACCTGAAACACAAACACACACCACACCTCCCCCCTTACAAAACACACACACACACAACCCACAACCCCTTGTTACGATCACCCATCACACTTCACTTAAAATATTTCACACGCACACACATATCACTATGTCCCGACAAAAGCACCCCCGTTTCACTGATAATGAATTAAGGACCATGGTGGATGAAATCATCAGGGTCGAGCCAAAGCTGTTCGGGGCACGAGTCCAGAAAACGTCAGTGGCAAAGAAAATGGAGTTATGGCGGAGGATCATCGACAAGGTGAACTCAGAGGGAAGCCACCCACGCACAAATGATGACATACGCAAGAGGTGGAACGACCTGAGGGGGAAGGTCCAGTCCATGGCATCCAGACACCAAATCGCCCTCATGAAGACTGGCGGTGGGCCCCATCACCTCCCCTGGAGCTCACATAATGGGAGGAGAAGGTCTTGGCCATCCTGCACCCTGAGGGTCTCAGTGGAATCCACAGAGGATTAGTAACTGGTAAATCACCTATAGTCCCCTTGTACAAAGTATACCTGTAATGCATGCATCCCCATTCCCTGCATGTCCACCCTACCCCACTAACACCAATCCCAAAGTCCACACTCCCAAATGCACCCAATGCATGTACAGCATGAAGCACTATGACTCCCACAATGCATCACCCCATAGCCACCTAACAATGTACATTCCACTCGCATAACTACACCTGAATCCTGAAGCATGACACATACCACTCACCTCGCAGCCCCTGTAAAGTACATCAAGCAGATGTGCATAACAATCCCTGTCATCCACAGTTGCCACTGAGAATGTGATCAGACAACCAGTGCCACTTACAGCCAGTCCCCCACCTGATGAAGACCCCAGTGATGACAGCAACTTAGGATGTCTGCAACCAGGAAACCTACCTGGCCCATCCGGGCCCTGTGGGCAGTCCACCTCCACCAGCCTCACCCAGGACACCATGGAGCCCCCCACAAACTCTGCCACCACAACACCTATCGTCCAATGCCCCCACACCAGTGTCCCACGGCCACGTCAATCCATAGTGTGCCCACCTGTACAGGGACCCGTGTCAGCACCCACCACACAAGACGATAAAGGTCCTGGTGTAAGTGGGAGTGGGCACATTGTGCCGGAGACACAGATACAGGGACCGACGGCCAGTGGGAGTGCACCTAGGGGTTTCAGGGCTGAGCAACCCAGAGACCCACCTGCTCATGAGGCTATTGCACAAGTCCTGGGAGCATACAACCTATCCCAGGACAAGATAGGCCAGATATTGGATCTTTTGGGGGAAAACCTGAGCCAGCAGTGGGGTACCACCAGGAGGTCATGCAGGAGCGGCATGCTCTCAATGCCACCATGGCCTCCATGAAAGGCTTGATGCAGGAGTTCGTCACAGTCCTCCACCAGGCCCCTTCCACTAGCCAACTGACTGACCAGCCCTCTACATTTGCTGCAGCTAGTGGGATGGTGGTCATGCCTGAGGACTCTCAAGCCACCACTGAGTCACCCCGTTGCTGAGGAACCTCCACGCAAACCCAGACATCCTGCAGGGACAGAAACCAAGACCAACCCCACTGCCAGGAAATGAGCCTCTCAAGAATTGTCTTCTGTGTGTGCCACTGAGACACCTTGTTGACTTCCCACTGCCATAGTCCCATTTTCAAATGCCACATGGATAGTGGACCTGTGCTACAAACTGCTGGGCCTGACAGACTGATGGAATCAGTCACCATGGCCTACTGCTTTTCACCCTAGCCACCCTTTGGTATACATAATAAATGCACTTACACACAAGAAAGGGTTAATTTCCACACTGTCATGATATAATTTCCAGAATATGTGCACACTCCAAGTTGATACTGCCTGATTGTAGTTTACACTGTCCCAGGGTGTAACTCATCACATGTCCATGATGGAAATGAGAAGTGACGCAGTGCAAAATGGCTGCTGCCTGTCCTGCATGCAGGGGACAGATGTCAGTGAGCTCATTCCGCCGGCGTATGCCGTCATGGCGGTAAGCGGTCGGAACCGCCATGCAACTCCTCATTGGTTAACATTGACGTCTATGGCATTCAGGGACCAATGACGACTACCACAGGCGGTGACAGTGCAGACTGCTGCAGCCGTGACCGCCATTTTCGACAGTGTATATCACATGAATCCTGACCCTCCAGCCATCAAGTCCTCCACTGAGTGTGCTGCTATGTCGTGTTCCTGGGAGCCATGATGGCGCATGTTAGAGGGGATAGGGCCCCGCATTCACATCAGAAGAACTGGAGAAGCTTGTGGATGGGGTCCTACCCCTGTACACAAAGCTGTATGGGGCTCCAGAACAGCAGGTAGGTCGCATTATGCTTAAGCATGTTGCTACATAGTACATGTATGCAGGATGTTACAGTGGAGGGTGTACCTACGGATATGACTGCTAGGAATGTTGTGGAAGTGTCAATTTGTGTACAATGCTAATTTGTGTACTGTTGGTAGGCCTATTAGTGTCGTTGGTTGTTGTGCCTACATTAATGTGCCTTTCCTTCTGTGTCTCGCATGGATTTCTACTGTAGGTATGACATTTATTCTAGGTAGGATACAGTTGTGCTGTGAACAGAAGTAGTTGTGATAGGTGAGCATCTGAACAACAGGTTGTTATGGCATTTGTACGGTGCCAAATTGTAGGATTTGACATGGACATGGTTGGTTCCCATACCTATCTATACATGTCCATTATGGGTGACATGGGTAGGTATGACAATGTACAAATGTCACCAATGGACATGATTCTCACAGTGATGATCCTGTATACAAGAGCCCTGACAGTTTAGAGTGGTACCTGAGTGTAATTGTAGTGGTATCATGATTGTGTATGCACATCAAAGTGTATGCACAGTGGGTATAGGAAAATGTCTATTGACGTTGTAGAGAGTGCATTCAGGAATGTTCATAGAGTCATCTTGTTGAAATGTACAAATGTACTATGGGGATTGGTATTGACCCTGTGCTCCCATCTTTTTCACCCCCTCCCCTCCTATTTGTACTATCCTATCCTTGTGTGCATTAGCATCAGCAGGCAAAGGAGTAGGGGCACAGGCGAGTGGGGAAGCTGCAGCCCATGGGACTCAGGAAGCAGAGACCATCGAAGCCGAGGGGACCAGTGGGTTGGAAGGCGAGGGGAGCACCATGGGAGCACCACGGGGGAGACTGCAGCAGATACCACTGATACAGATTCCTCCTCCGATGGAAGCTCCTGAGCGGTGGCAGCACCTTCTGGGACCATCCCATCACCATCCTCATCTGCCACCCCCATACCAGCACCACCCTCCCAGTGGCTCCCCACCAAGTTGCCCATGCCTGCTCACCCAGGAAGGTGGGCGTCTCCTTTGCAACAGGCACCTCTGCCCCTGCCCCAGTCATCCCTGAGGCTATTGACCTCCTGAGGTCCATCTCTGTAGGGCAGTCAACCATTGTGAATGCCATCCAGGGCCTGGCATCCCAGATGCAGCAGACTAATGCCTACCTGGAGGGCGTTCACAATGTCTTGAATGGCCTTTAGAGATCATTTCAGGCTCTGGCCTCTTCATTGATGGCAGCCAGTGTCCCTAGTACTTCCATCCTCACTTCTTGTACCTGTGCCCCATCCCAAAGCCGTCTCCCCTCTCCCAGCCAACCCACTCATACAGACAAACACTTATCCAAATCACCAGACAAGGTATGCAAAGACAAACACAGACACCACAAATCACATCACAAGCATACACACACTCAACACACAAAAGCAGACACAACATCAGACACTACCTCACCTGTCTCCCCCAGCACCTTCTCCCTTGCTGTCACATCACCACCCACAGCTGCCAGCACTGCAACCTTATTCCCAATTCCTGTCACCTTTTTGCCCCCAGTGACCACAACAGCAGACACTCATACATGCACCACAGATGCACTCACCACAGCCACCATCACTCATGCATGCAGCACACCCACCTTACATGCAGACACCACCCCAACATTCATGGACACGACCTGTCTGCCCACTCCCAGCCTCTCTTCCCTCCCTCCTCCAAGGACACATAAACACCTGCACTCAGACACTGAACATTCCTCCACCTCAAGCATACATACTCTGCATTCATCTGAACCCATATCCAGGACACCTTCATGTCCTACAATCACCCCCTCTCCCAAGCATGTTTCCCAATCCAACCCCTTATTCCTAAGAAGCTTTTCCTTGCCTGCCTTGACTTGTTCCCCGAGCCTGTCCTGCCCTGTGTTGCCCCTCGCCCTCATGGTTCCCTCCCCAAGCCAAAACTCTCCACGCCCCTTGGCCCCTCTTATACCTCTGCTGCTCCTCCACCCGCAAAGGAGCCGCCCCCAAATAAACTGCCCAATAACATGGATCCAAAGCCCCTGCCCCTCCATCCAGAGCAAAGCTGAAACTCCACCCCCTCCCAGACCAAAGCCAAAGGAGCCCCCTTTCAAGCCAAAGCCCACGGACCCCCCCACAAACCCAAACCCCCACCCCCAGACCCTTGAGGTGCTTTCCTGTCCCATTGATGCCCCTACCTTGTGGAGGCCATTAGGCTGTCAGGGGTCAAGTTTGGGCCTTTGACAGGCACAGTTGTGGCCATTGGATTTTGGACTGGCCTACGGGCCTTGGTGCTTTATGTACTCATTTACCTTGCATTTATCATTAATATATATTTACAATACAGGATTCCTGTTGGTTTCCTTAACATACAGTTGTCGAGTATTTTTGTTCTCTGGCGAATTTCCATCCTTCTATCATGTGCTGTTTAATGTGCATTTCTAGGCATTTTTTCATTCAGATTCACTGTCCTTTCCTGCATTTGGGCACTGTGTGTTGTGTTGTGTCTTTGTATTGGTTTGTGTGGCTGTGCTTGTTGGTGCTTTTGGTGTGGTTGTGTAGTTGTGATCTGGGGTGTGTGTAGGTGACATGTGTGTTTGGCGTGGCTGTGGTTTGTGTGGGTGTGTGTGTCTCTGTACTGGTGCTGTGTTGTGTTTGTGAACATGTGTGCGACCTGGAGTCCGAGAATGCTGTGTCTGTTGTGGGTGGGAGTGTCACTCTCCCCTCCCCCCTTGTGTGCTCTGCAGGTGTACTCACCGATGGCATTAACGGTCATAGAGGAGGACGGCAAGGAAGAGCTCTGGGAAGATTTCAAGGTAGCGTTCCATGGCTTCAACTGAGTCATCTGTGTCCCTGAAGGTGAGTCGGTCCTTTTCTACTTGCTGATTCTGCCAGGCTTCGTGTGGCGGGTGTCCCGTCTTGGAAATCATGGCGGTCTGCAGTGTCGTATTAAGGTGGGTGGTGCAGTGGCTACTACCAGCCTGGGGATGGCAACCGCGATCGTCAGCAGTCTGGTAGCACTGGCGGTACTGTCAGCAAACTGGCTTGGTTTCAGTGGGTTGACCACTGTGGTCATAATATTGCTACTGCCATCACCAGCGTGGCAGGACTGTTACCGCCGGTGTCATAATGAGGGCCATAGTGCCTCTGAAAGCAGCTCCCACATTTATGTAATTCTGTGTGGAGAAAAAATAATTATAGGATGAAAACAAATCAGTATGTTTTGCTTGGTGATGTGCAAATGTTAAACATTTTTGCTGAAACCAAATTTCCAAACATTGTTTAAGCGCTATATAGTTTCATCAGTAAAACTTTGTGGCCATTTCAATGGAAAATGTGCTGTCTGTAAAATTACAGTGCACTAAAACATCATCCTTCACTGATATATTTATTAAAAGTGAGTTCTTAAACATTAACCTGGAAATATTCCTATCCTGATGACAATGCTATTAGTTAACTAAGGGGCATGGAGCAAATAGATTTTTTGTACAGCAGAAATGGTAAACTTGCATATTTGAAGGTGATCTTAGACATGATAATGAAGAAAATGGTGACCCCATAAACCAAAATATTTGCTTAGGATCACACAATTTGAGACCCGTTTATAGGTCAATTATATTACAGTTCGGTCGAATACATTATCTGCAGGTCTGTAGAACTGCAGGTCTAGAGGCATTTGTATGATTTTTCAAGACCTGGGGGGCTGATGTGGGATAGCTTTGGAAGGAATTTGGAAATGGGGTGGAAGAGCCTTCAGAAGCTTCCCTCACAGCACTATGGAGACTGTAAATCAAGCTTGTTACACAGGACCTGGGTCATACTGTGGTACAATTTAGGGGGAGTTTGTATGGGAACTTTAACTTGATTTGCCTAGTACATTTCAACAATCACTGCTGAGTTGACCAGTTAAGACCTGTTGCACACCACTTGGAAGGGAGAGCGCTGAACAAGAATGAGAATGGTGAAGGCAAATTGCTTTAAAAGATTTCCATGAAGGCGAGTCTTCAGCTTCGCCCTCAATGTTTGCACCTAAAAGGCTACTGCTAGTGCTCAAGGAACTAGAGACTAAAGACTGCTAGAGACATAGGATATAAAATAATGAAATACAAAAGCTAATTTGCAAATTCATCAGAATGCAGAGCAAACAAGAGCAACAGAGCAAAAAAACTCAGTCTTCTGTCCTCCTAGAACCGTAAAACAAAAATGTGTTTTTTTCATATGGGTGTACATCAGTTGACAAGCATGCAACATACACTGTATTCAATTTGATTTGTAAAGCAGACTATGATAGGGATTTACTTGAAAAAATGACAATGCATTTTTCTGTTCATGTTTTTCAGCTAAAGGGACGCACAGGAGAAGCCAGCAGACCAGACGTAAAACCAGTCAGCCCCATTGTGTCTGCCACAGGCAGGGAGTGCGAACGGATGAAGCACACTGAATTTGAGTGCTGAAAGTGGAAAAAGATTTATTATTTTATTTATTATTTATGAGTTTTATAATGCGTGCAGCTACCCAAATGGTTTCCTGGCGCAGGTGGGCGCAAGGTAGGATGTGAAGATCAGCAGTTTAGACAGAGCAGTTGTTTTTAGAAGAGATAATTAGAAGAGTCAGGTCTTTAGGCCTTTGCAGAAAGACAGTAAGGATTTGCAGTTCCTTAGAGATTGATTGGAAGATCTTTGGAATCAAGTGTGCTGGTAAGGTCTCACCAGTTTCGGAATGTAGTGTGGTCCAACTCCCTGTTTGCCCTTAAACATGTAGCCGAGAGCCTTAAACTCAATCTGTTTAGAGATCCAGCCCCAATGTAATTCCTGCAGCAGGTGTGAGCATGTCTGGCCTTAATTTTGATTTTATATTTATTTATAAGGGGACATGTTAGAAGTTTGATGGACCTTTTGACTGCGCTTAGAGGTATTCCCACCATAAGCCCAATACAATCATAAACTAGCAACAATCAAATGCACTTATTTATGGAGTCAGTAATTAGTACACCCCATGACCCATTTAGCCATGAATAACCACAACTTTGTATAAAAGTTAGAATGTTTATTTCCTTAGATTAACAATACAAAAGTCACGTAAATTAATCTCAACACGATCTGATAAGCATAAATGAAAAGCACTGGTTGACCAAATCTTCTAAAGAATCTCAATTTAACAAATGCATTAGTTACTAAACACCTAAGAGTAACAGTACAAATCAATAGCATGAACAACTGAGCATTGGAGATACTATGCATTTAGGTTCAGCAACTGAGCAATGACAATACCTTGGTTAATGATAATCCATTAATATCCCAGGACTTCCCTTATCTAGCCTCTAATTAGCATTAGCATGTGGGGTTTCATGCAAAAACAATTTAGTCAACACGAATTAAGAAAACATTTAGCTAGGACACTAACAAAATAACGGTTGGTACCTAGAAACAAAAAGACAATATAGCAACAGGAACATTAGCATTTGTTATACCTCTCCTCAAATGGATCAGCAAGCTGCGATCATCTTCATCAGTAGGACATCTGCTCGGTCAGCATCAGCAACGGGCTGTGAAAGGGGATGGTTCAAAAAAGTGTACTCTAATCTATGCGAACCATTAGAAAGCAATTTCTAAAGATTCACATTAGCAATTTAAGCAATAAAGTCATTAGAAACTTGCAGCTCCTCAAACAGGATAGGATAAGCCTCCTGTGCACCTGAAGTCAGAATAAAAGAATGAGCTTCTGCATCGGTAATCTAAAAAGAAGAAGTGCTCAAAAAGTCTAAACTCTCTCTGCAGTCAGGTTAAGTTAAAATCGTCGAAAGTACTTCCCACATTGTGATTGGTTAGAAAATCATATGTTTACAATTAGTTGAATAGGAGCCTTTTTCTAAACCTAAGATATAACTAAACTAATTTCTGCACGTCGATGATTGGCTTCTCTTCGCTTGTTCTCATCATCTGGTTTGTCAGGTAACACTTTTTGTATCTTCTCATACTCCAGCCAGTGCATCCATTGTTAGCTCCTGGGAACATAGCTGTATTACGCACTACACCATAAAACCAGAAAATGTAACTTTCTAGGTGCAGGACATTCTAGCAAGCAGTTCTCATGACGATTAAAGGACATCCACTTACGTCTAGTTCAAACCAGTGAAACAATACATGAATTCATTCCCTAAACAAGCATTTTATACAATTTATTGGAACAGTGCAGCTTAACATGAGGCTGTGCAACTAGGCTCAAACCTCGCTAACTTAAGGCACACATTTATAAAGCAAATACATACTATAAATCCATTAGTATGACACACTAGTACATTTTCTGAATAAAATCCCTTTAATTTAACATGAATATGCATTTAATAAGTGTATTTTGACATTGGTGATGGCCGCTCAAGTGGGCACATTTTCCAAGTTGCACATTATTTTCTATGTTTAGTCAAGTTCTATGCAGATTCATTAACACAAATACATGAATAATTTATTAGTAAAACCTCAGCATTCACACAGGTGCCTGATAGATTCTCTATTACAGAATAGATAGAGTCTCTGACAGAATAGATAGATTCTCTATGACAGAATCCATAGCCTTTTTGAATAAATGCCGAAACACAGCTCTGTTTTCATCACTTTCATCACTTTCATCAATTTTCAACACTTGCCTTTCTTTCTGGAGACAGACATTAATTTATTATATTATAAAGTGGACACGTGCCTGAAGCGCGAGAAACTTTTGTCAATGCGGCACCATGAAAATGGAATGCTCCCGTGGTTTTATCGCTATAAATATTTCTACTTGTACTGGGCACCCTCCCTAACATTCCCTCAGTTTGTTACGGAGTGAGGAAGTAATTCAAATGACAAAGCATATAGACAACAGACCATGGCAGGTGTAATGAAATAATCCAGTGCTATCGCTAAAATATTCTTGTAAAGACTTTCTTCCAAAAAACAATTCCTAGTTTTTCAACTGAAGTTATCACTAAGCAGGGCCCATAGGGCAGTAGTTCAATAAACAAAACTGTTCCCATTGGTCACAGATTGATGCAGCAATAGCTGCAGGAATAAGGGGTTGCCGAGGGTCCCATGACGCTTTTTACTCGACCACTTTAAGGCTTACTAGGTTTAAGAAGATGAAGCATGATGCAAAAGAATTGTGAAGAACTGTTGTTATTCTACACTGGAAGACTCAAATATTTACAGAAGATCATTTCATTAATTAAATGATGACCTCTTGGAACAATTTGATGAAAAAGACACAACTTTATGAAATAGAAAGGTCTACCCCATGTTATTACACCATGTCTTTAACCCGTCCACATCTCTTCCTCATTCCATTTATTAGGTAGGAGATATTCTGCCCCTGACTGACATTATGATGCCAGTGACTTCAGTTTCTGGAAGATTATTTCCTGCCAATGTGGCAACCTTTCCGTAGCCCCTACCCTTCCAATGATATATACTAGGGGGAGGGAGGGCACGTCCCATTTTCGGAAGGGCCCTGGTGTATGAAACTTTCCTAAATCTAACACAGGTAACAGGGGCCTAGAAAATCTGACTAGGGGTGCCCTTAACCAAGTATAAATGTCAGTTGATCAATTAAGGAGATCGTAGTTTAACAATCATGACTTGCTTACTACAATTTATAGAGAGTTGGTCAATTAATACGGCGACCAATCACACTGGAGTCCAGTATACATATGATATCATGCCAATATATATTATATCATGCCATGCAATTACAACATTTTCTTGAAGGTGTTGACAACCGCCTAGGTGTTCTTTAGTAAATAAATATTAAAACATAATTAATCATTCAATTAAATCGAGCTGGAGATTACTTTCCAAATTCATTTATTTATCTTTATTCTACAAACAGGTCACATGGGACATCTTGATCAATTAGTGTTAAAATTCATCGTGCTGTGATGAAAAAAGTGTCTCAGATATGCGTTTGGGCCCCTTTGCTAAATGCTTGGAGATTTGTCAAGGCTGAAAATTTGCAGGAATGGCACTGGGTTATAACTCCACGCTGATGCCTAAAAATAGTTAAATAAAACACAAATACATTTGAGCCTCCTGTATTCTGGTGTCACAATAATCAGTGGAATAATCCTTCTGCCGCGTGGGGTCCCTCAGGGCTCCTCTTTAAGCCCAACGATATTTAACGTGTACGTGGCACCGCTGGAAGAGCTGGTTCGCTCTTTTGGCTTTATTCCCACTTCATATGCAGACGATACTCAAATCATTATCCCTATTGATAAAGATCTTGAAGAAGTGGCTATCCGCTTCAACGCCTGTATGACAGCAGTCAATCACTGGAT
Source organism: Pleurodeles waltl (assembly GCF_031143425.1). Classification (NCBI taxonomy): domain Eukaryota; kingdom Metazoa; phylum Chordata; class Amphibia; order Caudata; family Salamandridae; genus Pleurodeles; species Pleurodeles waltl. The sequence continues at coordinate 598,273,218 of NC_090437.1, forward strand.
GAAGTCCAACTGGTTGAAACTCAACTGTGAAAAAAATGAGATTTTGTGCTTTGGAATTGAAAGGGTACATTGGTCTTCTAGCTGGTGGCCTGAAGAGTGTGGGACGCTTCCTGTTCCACGGTCTACCTCAAGAAATTTAGGAGTAGTATTTGATGAGCAACTGTCATTTAAACCTCAGGTCAATCTGACAATCAAGTCCTGTCTGTGGACTATGAAGAAATTAAAAAAAAAAATTCCTTTTATTCCACAGACCTGTAGAACCACTGTCATTTTGGCTTTAGTCATTTCCAGATTGGATTATGGAAATGCGCTTTTACTCAATCTGGATAAAGAATCTTTGCACAAACTACAGCTGATGCAGAATACTGCTGCCAGGCTGTTATTAAAATTGCCTCGTGGGGCCTCTGTTAAGAGGTGCCTTAAAGATCTACACTGGCTTCCGGTAATCCATCGGCTCTCTTTTAAGGCTCTCTGCATCACTCACAAGGCTGTCCATGGGATTGGGCCTACGACACTAACCACCAAGCTGCAATGGCACAGGCCGAATCGGCTGTTGCGCTCGGCCTGTGCCTATCAAATTCAAACATCCCGCAGTAAGAAAGTAAAGTGGGGAGACAGAGCATTTACCATTGCAGCTGCTAAAATTTGGAACTCTCTACCATTGAATATAAGGCAAGAACATAACTATTTAACATTTAGGAAATTGGTCAAGACCTGGCTGTTTCCTCAATAAGTTTGGGAGTTCTCCGGTCAAGGTACCCCGCCTCACCCAGTTAGCGCTTCGATGCCCTTGGGCCGGAATGCGCTTTATAAATACTCAATACAATACAATACAATACAATACAATAATCCGTGGCACTGCAAACTCTATGTAAAGAGATACGTATATGGAGCTGCGTGAAAAAGTCGAAGTGAGTGGGTAAGAAAGATTTAGTGAATGTGTAGGATGTTTAGCATAGGCACTAATCTCCAGGGGTGAGCCCTCCTCTTATCAAGGAGAAAGCCCCTGGAAATGTGCAAGATAAAGCTGAGCTACCTTAAGGTTTATGGCTGAGTCTCCTAATGATAAGACTTTGGGCAGTGAAGACAGGTTACCTGCTGTGAGGCATGAAAGTGGCTTTTGAAGCCTACCCCTTTCCGACGACTTGGGGCCCTTGGTTTGGCCAATGTGATGGGTGTGCATGTTTCTGCCTTCCCTAGAGTGGTTAGGCAGGTGTGGTGTGATGATGGTGAATGTTTGACATACACGTTGGAGGTGTATGTCAAAGTGACATGGTGTTCGTGCCCCTTTGGATGTCCATGGGGATGGCAGGAGGCCTCCTTCTGGACTTCTGCATGTATGTCTACTGTGTGTTGAAGGAATTTTGATTACCGTAATAGGAAGGAGGATCGTAGGTCTATAAATTATAGGCTTGGTGTTCTAGGAATAGTGTATTTGGATTTGTCCTCCAGTCCTAGTGTTCTGTGTCTTCTAGGAGGTCAGAGTAATTTTTGATTTGTTACCATTTCCTGGACCTGTTTACCTCAGGGATGGGGTTAGTTGAAAGTGGATGTCTTAGTCTTTTTATTGTTGGTGGCTCTGCTTCCAGTGTTTCATCTAGAAGGGCCAGGTGCTACTAGTCTCTCATACCTGGGTTAAGGTAGTTAGGTTCCCTCTCTATCTCTGAATGGAGTTGAGCTCCCGATGGGTTACCTTTGTCTGTCAAAGTCCCCTGTGGGTTTGGAATTGCCTCTCTGCTTGCTGGTCTGACTAATGCTGACAGTTGTGCAGTTTGGGCTGCTGTAGTGGCTATTCATGGCTGCCATGCTATGCTCTTTTCTGCTTTTCAGTTGGTCACCCTTCTTTCCCTAGCTGGCTTAGCTGTGATGTAGCCTTCTATTCATGCTTCGGTGTGCACAAGGATTGATGACTCCTGCTGCAGCTTTAGAGTCTTAGTTCCATTAGGGTTTCTGTGCCAGGCTTCTTTTTATTGTGTTCTAGTTTCCTCCTGGGTTTTTATACACACATTCTGCAGACTCCACTCCTCCTTTAAAACCTTTCTGGAATTTGGGTGGCACATTATTCATCTGTCAGGAGATCTGCCAAGAGACCTGCTCAGATACAATCTCCAGGTTGGCTGTTTAGTCTTTAACTAAGCTCAAGATTTATCTTCATTCCAGTTTCAAATACCTCGCTAACAGCCACTGTGGTGCCAAACATCCTTTCTGATCGTCGCGTTTTTTTTTGGTACATTCGCATTTACATTGACTTTCAAGGGAGCACCATTTTGCATTTGTTGTCAATGGCTCACTATAATCAATTGTTATTGTTTTTGTTTCAAATAACGCATTATTGTTTCAAACTTTTACTTAAAATTACTTTTCTAATTAGCTAGTTTATTTTTTAAATATACGGTTGTTTGGATGGATTGGTACACATATCATATTGCTCCTTTTCTCCTCTGGAGACTGCCTTCCTGGTCAGGTCATGCTACTACTTTTGAAAATTAAACATTGCTGGCAGAATATTTTATTTATTATTGTAATTATATGTTTTTGGCAGTGTGGCAGCTCAGTCACAGCTCACATCCCCGCAAATAGCCTACCAGTGGATTTTCCACACTGTCTAGGGCCTCCCTCCTTCCATGGCATCATATAACCAGGATCAAAACCTCTGCATGCAACCTCGAGGCCAATGAACTGCCCCTAAAGAAGGTGTAAAAGGAGATCAGGACGAAGTTTCAAGAGCAAAGACTGATAAGCGAAGAGGAAAAGAGGCTGCCTTTGGCTCATGCTGAACGAATGAAGCAGCTTGCATTGGAATCACCGAGGGCCCATAAGTCAAGCTGTCCTGCTATTAGTAACAGTGACAGCATGGTAGAGATTCAGGCATTTGTAAACACAGATCACACTTCTCTGAAGAGGTGGTAGTCAGCTAAGACATTTTTAGTGATACTGATAATTAGTAATAGGCCTTTGAATTCAGCTGCACAATGCCCTAGGTAAGCAGTAGCATTTGGGGCAATATAATCAATATATTAGTTGTGGAGGAAATGGTTGCCATTCTGGCTATAGAACCCGATCTCATGCACAAGTTACATACATCAAGGTAGATATGTTTGAGAAGACTGGGCTTACACCAAAAATGTACTAGAGTAAATATGATGGCAATTCTAAACTGCATTTCTCTTCATAGTAAGCATGCATGGACATTGCAGTACATCAGTTTAATGCTAAATAGGGCAAGCAATGTGCAGGCTTATTTTTATAGCCCAATTGCATGGATCTCTTCTATTTCTGTGCAGACTTATATTGACATTTCGTTGAACTTTCCAGTTGATGAACAGTAGGTTTGTAATCGTGTCTATAAAGTCCAAAGGGGAGGCTATGAGGGTAGAAGGTTGCCTTCAGGAATCAGGGAGTGTGTTGGACTATGTCAACACTGCCTATAAGAGAGGAAATATAAAGTGTCTAGTGCATCCTTTGCCTGAATAGCTACTATGGATTATGTGATAGGGAGTGGCCTACGTGCAACGTAAGAGAGGATAGAGATAATCCTTGTTTCCATGGCTTAGTTGGAAGATGACCTTGAGGGCCTGATTTGATTGCCTTGCATGACTAGCAGGTACCTCCCGCGGGCCCCTGTCAATAACAGCCATAGCAGAGGAATGGCTGGTCTCAACACAGCAGTACTTGTCTGGAGAGATCAAACAGATCTAATTGATCATTGGTCTCCACATTAGGGTCTGAACTTGATCACCTTCTTTCATTGTCTTTCAAAGCGAAAATTGGGGCATATTTATGAGTGTTTTGCACCATGATTGCACCATGCAATGTAGTACATGCATGACGCAAACCACTAAGTCATATTTTTAAAGCCACTCAAAACCATTTTTCTTGGCTTTGAGTCGCTTCAAAAATATGGAGTAAGGCAAGGCAATGCAAATCACTGCATTGCTTTACTCTGCTCAAGGGAGGTGTTCGATTGGGCATTGCATGGGTGTTCCCATGCAACTCCGATGGTTTTTGACACATTTCCAGATTTACCAAACCTGGTAAATTTGGGGATGTGCCAAAAATATACGCCTTCCCCAGGAGAGGCACAATGAGGAGAAATATCTTTATTTCTCCTCGTTGTTCCTCTTTCAATGTGTGCTGCATTCTGCAGCACACATAGGAAGAGGAAAAGCTTCTCAGGATTTTGTGTACAGGAAGCTCTAAGGATTGTTTTTGTGCAGGAAGGTGTCCCTTCGTGCACAAGAACAATCCCCCAACAGGGTGCCATCGCAGGGGGAAAGGACAGGAATGATCCATATTTATTAAATCCCTGTGACGCAGGGCAGTGCAGCAAGGTGACTTGCTGAGCTGCCGTGAGCTAAAAAAACCATTAATATGGGCCATTGTCTTTTATCACCCTAAAGAGGTGCTACTGCCCGGGGAAGGTAGGAATGTGTACCTCTTGGTTACCTATCTGTATGCTTAAAAGTGAGATGCTAAACTCTCTTGACTCCTCAGTTCCCTCAAATGTCTAACCCATTTGTTTTGCTGAGTCTTAAATATATTTATCTCACTCTTGTCCTTCACCACCACTTTGCATAACATCATTCTTAACTACCAATTCTATTTGTAATTCTGAATTGTTTAATTATTGTTTACATCAGAGATTTGCTACTTCCCTGAAAGGAATCAATATATGTTACTAACTGGCCCTTCTCACCAAGTTAAGAGATGACTGGCGGTGGTAATGGCAGATGATAGTTCTAGGTTTTAGTATTTTCACCTACATCCCTGGTAAGAGGGATTCCCATTGGCCTTCCTCTGTAAAAACGCAATAGATGTTCCTTTGCAGTCTTTTCCCAGCCAGAATGGTTGTAACCGTCATAGCTTTGAATGTAGAAATAGCTTTGCTACACTGTTATAGAATTCCTTCTCCATGCAAACGATAACTCCCTCATCAAAAGCAATTCCACTCTAATGGCTATTCTCCAAGTGACAGCGATAACTAATTTAACACTACCCCTAAGAAAAAAATGCATTCACTTTAAATGATTTGATGAATTTTGATAGTGGTCACACTTACACATTGTCAATTATTAACTTTTTAGATCTCGCCTGAGAGAACACATGCACTGTTGCTTGCAAGATCTATTGTTATCTAAAAAAAAAACTTTCAAAAGGGCTTCGAGCCTGTCCATTACTTACCACTGGCTTCATCATCACTTTCATTTATTTTATTTTCATTGGTCACCAGCAGCTATTTTCTTTTTTGTGGTCTCACTATCAGACAGTTTTTGGTTTCCTCGTGTAGGATTTGATACTCCCACACACCAAAGCACTACAGGGAATCATCTGCATGTCCTTTATAACTCCCTTCCATGATATAGACCGCACCTCCTAGATAGGATACTGTACACTGGCAAAGTACAAACAACCATACCTAGTACAGAGGTTGGTGCTGGTGTGGTAAAGGTATCCTACTACCCAAGATACCACTAACAGTGAGTCCAGGCCCACTGAGTTCAATTCCCAATATTAGTATCACAGCACACATATCAGTCAGTTCAGATACAATTGAAGAAATTGTTCTCATGATGTTGAGTAGACGATAGTTCACACATCAAGGATAGTAGATCAATCCTTAGCGTACTTCAGAAAGCGTTAGTTACATCATATAGACAGCCAGCCAACACGTTTCGTCACAGAAAGTGACTTTTTCTATGCTGAAAACATATGGATGAGGTATAAGTACATCATAAGGACAGGGATAATGATCATATACATATAAAAAAAACAGTAGTGCTATGACAAACTGTGAGTGAATTATATCATGGAAGACTGCTTCACATTCTGAACTCTGTGACAGAACAAGAAAGGTCCACGAAAGAAGCAATCTCAGTAAATGTTTGTCACCGAATAGTGCAAAAGTGCTAGACATAACAGACTTACGAATTAAACTCGGTGCAAAGTCAACCCATAATAATAAAAAAGGTCCCAAGAAACCCAAGTATGACGAAAAAAAAATGTATAATACGAAACGTGCCTACAGAACTACGTCGTATTTCCAAGGCAAGCAATTGTGAGATGATCCTTCAGTTGTGTGGGTCAAAAATATATATATTTTTTTATTTATACTGTAGAAGGAAAAGGAAGAAATGCACCTTATGTAGTTATGTATTTTATCATAGCAAATAATCAAATAGGTGACATAGAAGGTTCACTAAGCTGCACAATTTTGAGCAAATAGTCTGCAGTGCAGATAAAGCAAAGTTACCTCATAAGTACTGGATTACTGGCCTCCACATACATTTTAGATAAGCCCTGATAAGCTAGGTCTTGTGAACAACAAAAATAAATATCAAAGATGGAGATTTATGTAAATTTAGCCATTAACCCCTTCGCTGCCAGGCCTTTTCCCCTCTGGTGCCAAGCCTTTTTTTGGGGCTATTTGGGGTGGTTTGCGCTTCGTCCCTCATAACTTTTTACCCACATTAGATACCCATGCCAAATTTGGGTCCTTTTTTTCCAACATCCTAGAGATTCTAGAGGTATCCAGAGTTTGTGGGTTCCTCTGGAGGAGAAAATACAGCTAAAAAATCGTTTTTTCACAAAAATGGGGAAAAAGGGCTGCAGAAGAAAGCATGTGTTTTTTTCCCTGAAAATTGCATTAACAAGGAGTTTGCAGTGCTAAAATTACCATCTTCCCAGCTTTCAGGAACATGCAGACTTGAATCAGAAAAACACATTTTCAACACAATTTTGGCATTTTACTGGGACATACCCCATTTTTACTATTTTTTGTGTTTTCAGCCTCCTTCCAGTTAGTGACAGGAATGGGTGTGAAACCAATACTGAATCATGGACAGCTAAACATTTCTGAAAATTAGACAGGATTCTGAATTCAGCAAGGGGTCATTTGTGTAGCTCCTTCAAGGTTTTCCTACAGCTACATAAACAAAATGAAACTGAGGGAAAAAGAAGAGCCGTTTCTGTCCACGTTTTCTTCTATAACTTTTTCAAGCTATTGCAGATTTTTAAAAGCAAAATACCATCACGTCTGCTGGACTCTTCTGGTTATGGAGATATGTAGGACTCGTAGGCTCTTCAAGAACCCTAGGCACCCAGAGCTGCACCTTGCAATGGGTTTTCACTGTATACAAGGTATACAGCAATTCATTTGGTGAACTATAAAGACTGAAAAATAGGTTTCAAGGAAACCTTTGTATTTCCAAAATGGGCTCTAGATAAGGTGTTGAGAAGCAGTAGTTATTTACACATCTCTGAATTTGGGGATCCCCTTACTAGCATGTGATTTACAGGGCATTTCTCAAATAGACTTCTTTTTTACACACTGTTTTACATTTGTAAGGAAAACATGTAGAGAAAGACAAGGACCAATAACACTTGTTCTTCTATTCTGTGTTCCTCCAAGTCTCCCGATACAAATGGTACATCACTTGTGTGGGTAGGCCTAGTGCCCGCACCAGGAAACACAACATGGACACATCACATTTTTACATTGAAATCCAGCGTGTTTTCTGGAAAGTGCCAAGCTGCGGATTTTGGCCTCTAACTCACCCGCCACCCAGGAAAACCTGACAAACCTGGGCATTTTTTAAAACTAGACCCCTAGGGGAATCCAGAATAGGGTGACTTGTGGGGCTCTCACCAGGTTCTGTTACCCAGAATCCTTTGCAAACCTCACAACTTGGAAAAATAAACACTTTTTCCTCAGTTTCAGTGATGGAAAGTTCTGGAATCTGAGAGGAGCCACAAACTTCCTTCCACCCAGCATTCCCCCTAGTCTCCCGATACAAATGCCCCAAAACACAACGTGGACACATCACATTTTCTCAAAGAAAACAAAGGTATTTTTTGCAAAGTGCCTAGCTGTGGATTTTGGCTTCTAGCTCAGCCAGCACCTAGGGAAACCTACCAAACCTGCACAGTTTAGAAAACTAGACACCTTGGGGAATCCAATATGGGTGACTTGTGGGGCTCTCACAAGGTTCTGTTACCCAGAATCCTTTGCAAACCTCACAATTTGGCCAAAAAACACTTTTTCCTCACATTTTGGTGACAGAAAGTCCTGAAATCTGAGAGGAGGCAAAAATGTCCTTCCATCCAGCATTCCCCCTAGTCTCCCGATAAAAATGGTACCTCACTTGTGCGGGTAGGTCTAGCGCCCGCAACAGGAAATGCCCCAAAGCACAACATGGATACGTCACATTTTCCCACAGAAAACAGAGCTGTTTTTTGGAAAGTGCCTAGCTGTGGATTTTGGCCTCTAGCTCAGCCGGCACCTAGGGAAACTTACCAAACCGGCACATTTTTGAAAACTACACACCTAGGGGAATCCACGATGGGGTGACTTGTGGGGCTCTCACCAGGTTCTCTTACCCAGAATCCTTTGCAAACCTCATAATTTGGCCCAAAAACACTTTTTCCTCACTTTTCGGTGACAGAAAGTTCTTGAATCAGAGAGGAGCCACAAATGTCCTTCCACCCAGTGTTCCCCCAAGCCTCCCTATAAAAATGGTACCTCACGTTTGTGGGTAGGCCTAGTGCCTGCGACAGGAAATGCCCCAAAACACAACGTGGACACATCACATTTTCCCAAGGAAAACAGAGCTGTTTTTTGCAAAGTGCTTAACTGTTAATTTTGGCCTCTATTTCATCCGGCAGCTAGAGAAACCTACCAAACCTGCAAATTTGTGGAAACTAGACACCTAGGGGAATCAAAGATGGGGTGACTTGTGGGGCTCTCACCAGGTTTTGCAAACCTCAAAATGTGGCCAAAAAACACTTTTTTCTCACATTTCGGTGACAGAAAGTTCTGGAATCAGAGAGGAGCCACAAATTTCCTTCCAGCCAGTGCTCCCCCAAGCCTCCCTATAAAAATGGTACCTCACTTGTGTGGGTAGGCCTAGCGCCCACGACAGGAAATGCCCCAAAACACAACGTGAACACATCACATTTTCCCAAGGAAAACAGAGCTGTTTTTTGCAAAGTGCCTACCTGTGGATTTTGGCCTCTAACTCACCTGGCACCAAGGGAAACCTACCAAACCTGTATATTTTTTAAAGCTAGACACCTAGGGGAATCCATGACGGGGTGACTTGTGGGGCTCTGACCAGGTTCTCTTACCCAGAATCCTTTGCAAACCTCAAAATTTGGCAAAAAAACACTTTTTCCTCACTTTTCGGTGACAGAAAGTTCTTGAATCAGAGAGGAGCCACAAATTTCCTTCCACCCAGTGTTCCCCCAAGCCTCCCTATAAAAATGGTACCTCATGTTTGTGGGTAGGCCTAGCGCCTGCAACAAGAAATGCCCCAAAACCTAACGTGGACACATCACATTTTCCCAAAGTAAACAGAGCTGTTTTTTGCAAAGTGCCTAACTGTGAATTTTGGCCTCTATTTCAGCCGGCACCTAGGGAAGCCTACCAAACCTGCATATTTTTGAAAACTAGAGACCTAGGGGAATCCAATATGGGGTGACTTGTGGGTCTCTCACCAGGTTCTGTTACCCAGAAACCTTTGCAAACCTCAAAACTTGGCCAAAAAAACACTTTTTCCTTACATTTCGGTGACAGAAAGTTCTGGAATCAGAGAGGAGCCACAAGATTCCTTCCACCCAGCGTTCCCCCAAGCCTCCCTATAAAAATGGCACCTCACTTGTGTGGGTAGGCCTAGCGCCCGCAACAGGAAATTCCCCAAAACACAACGCCGACAGATCACATTTTCCCAAAGAAAACAGAGGTATTTTTTGCAAAGTGCCTAGCTGTGAATTTTGGCCTCTAGATCAGCCGGCACCTGGGGAAGTCCACCAAACCTGCACATTTTAGAAAACTAGACACCTAGGGGAATCCAAGATGGGTGACTTGTGGGGCTCTCACAAGGTTCTGTTACCCAGAATCTTTTGCAAACCTCAAAATGTGACCAAAAAACACTTTTTCCTCACATTTTGGTGACAGAAAGTCCTGGAATCTGAGAGGAACCAAAAATTCCCTTCTACCCACCATTCCCCCTAGTCTCCTGATAAAAATTGTACCTCACTTGTGTGGGCAGGCCTAGCGCCCGTGACAGGAAATGCTCCAAAACACAACGTGGACACATCACATTTTCCCACAGAAAACAGAGCTGTTTTTTGGAAAGTGCATAGCTGTGGATTTTGGCCTCTAGCTCAGCCGGCACCGAGGGTAATCCAAGATTGGGTGACTTGTGGGGCTCTCACAAGGTTCTGTTACCCAGAATCCTTTGCAAACCTCAAAATTTGGCCCAAAAAACACTTTTTCCTTACATTTCAGTGACAGAAAGTTCTGGAATCAGAGAGGAGCCACAAGTTTCCTTCCACCCAGCATTCTCCCAAGCCTCCCTATAAAAATGGTACCTCACTTGTGTGGGTAGGCCTAGCGCCCGTGACAGGAAATGCTCCAAAACACAACTTGGACACATCACATTTTCCCACAGAAAACAGAGCTGTTTTTGGAAAGTGCATAGCTGTGGATTTTGGCCTCTAGCTCAGCCGGCACCTAGGGAAACCTACCTAACTTGCACATTTTTAAAAACTAGACACCTAGGGTAACCCAAAATTGGGTGACTTGTGGGGCTCTCACAAGGTTCTGTAACCCAGGATCCTTTGCAAACCTCAAAATTTGGCCCCCCCAAAATGTTTTCCTCACATTTCAGTGACAGAAAGTTCTGGAATAAGAGAGGAGCCACAAGTTTCCTTCCACCCAGCGTTCCCCCAAGCCTCCCTATAAAAATGGTACCTCACTTGTGTGGGTAGGCGTAGCGCCCGCGACAGGAAATGCCCCAAAACACAACGTGGACACATCAGATTCTCCCAAAGAAAACAGAGGTGTTTTTTGCAAAGTGCCTAGCTGTGAATTTTGGCCTCTAGATCAGCCAGCACCTAGGGAAGCCTATCAAACCTGCACATTTTAGAAAACTAGACACCTAGGGGAACTCAAGATGGGTGACTTGTGGGGCTCTCACAAGGTTGTGTTACCCAGAATCCTTTGCAAACCTCAAAATTTGGCCAAAAAACACTTTTTCCTAACATTTTGGTGGCAGAAAGTTCTGGAATCAGAGAGGAGCCACAAATTTCGTTCCACCGAGCGTTCCCTAAAGCCTTCCTATAAAAATGGTACCTCACTTGTGTGGGTAGGCCCAGCGCCCGCGACAGGAAATGCCCCAAAACAGACCGTGGACACATCACATTTTCCCAAAGAAGACCGAGGTGTTTTTTGCAAAGTGCCTAACTGTGATTTTGGCCTCTATTTCAGCCGGCACCTAGGGAAACCTACCAAACCTGCACATTTCTGAAAACTAGACACTTGGGGGAATCCAAGATGGGTGGACTTGTGGGGCTCTCACTAGGTTCTATTAGCCAGAATCCTTTGCAAACCTCAAAATGTGGCCAAAAAAGCACTTTTTCCTCACATTTCGGTGACAGAAAATTCTGGAATCTGAGAAGAGACTCAAATTTCCTTCCACCTAGCGTTTCCCCAAGTCTCCCGATAAAAATGGTACCTCACTTGTGTCGGTAGGCCTAGTGTTTGCGACAGGAAATGCTCCAAAACACTATCTGGACACATCAAAATTATCAAATACAAGACTAGCTGTTTTTGTGGGGCCACCTGCATTTTTGGTCCGGGGCTTAGTAGCCATCTAGGGAAACCTACCAAACCCAGACATTTCTGAAAACTAGACACCCGAGGGAGTCCAGGGAGGTGTGACTTGCGTGAATCTCCAATGTTTTCCTACCCAGAATCCTCAGCAAACCTCAATTTGAGCTAAAAAATCCAATTCTTCCCACATTTCTGTGTGGGGTCACTGCCCTGGGACAAATTTCCTACCACCCAACGTTCCCCTCGGTCTCCTGGTAAAAATGATACCTCACTTGTGTAGGTGGGCCAAGTGCCTGTGACAGGGAAGGGCCAAAAACATGTTGAAATTGAGGGGGAACCAAAGCGGGTCCAAAAGAGCAGTTTGAAAAAAAACATTTTAGTCTGACAAGTACAGCAGAATTTTTATCGATATAGATGAGACAATGTTGGGTGGTAGGAAGTTTGTGGGTTGCTGCAGATTCCCGAAGGTTCCATCAGAAAAATGAGTGATTTCCAGCAAAGTTGGAGGTTTGCATGGCAGTGTGGGTAAGAAAATGGTGCGGGTGCATGTGAAGCACACCACCCTGGAATCATCCAGATGTTTACTTTTCAGATGTGTGTAGGTCTTGTGGATTTTTCTACATGGCAGCGTCACAAAGTCCAAAAAGTGCAGCCCCCACCATTCCAAGTGGGATGATTTTGAAAGTTACCAAGCTCTCATGGTCCAAATGTAAAACCAAAACCCAAAATAATCAAATGTCCTCTTGCTTGCCGTGGGATAAGATGTTTTAGTGTGCAGGAGGAGAGCTGAAAGACTGTTACCCCCTTCAATTGGGGTGGGGGCATAACCAAGCACATACTGGTTGGAGGCCACCAGCCCACAATTTTTTTGTTTGTTTTTAATTCCCTGGTATCTAGTTGACTTTCTGCCCCCCCCCCCTCGGGTGTGGATCGGGGGTAATTGCCCAATCTGCCCACTGGTAGGCAGAACAACTTTGGCCCCATTTATTTGCGGTGGGGGTATGGCCATACCCCCACCCACTTATTTTTTAAAAAAAATCTTCCCTGGTCTCTGGTAGGCTTTCTTGGGGGCAGATGGGCCTTTCATAAATAGGCTGATCTGCACACAAGGGGGGCAGATAGGGCCAACAGTAATGTGCCCCCATGGGGAGCAACCCTTGCCCAAGGGCTGCCCCCCAACAAAACAAGCACATACACACACACCAATCCCTGGTGCCTAAGTGGTCTCTGCCCCCCTCTGGGGACAGATCGGCCTAATAGAAATAGGTCGATCTGCCCCCAAGGGGAGCAGAAATGGCCTAAAATACATTTGCCCCACCAGGGGAGGGACCCTTGCCTAAGGGGCCGCTCCCCTTGCGTGAAATTGGCGCAAACAAAAAAAATTCCTGGTGTCTAGTGGTTTCGGGCCTAATAAAAATAGGCTGATCTGCCTCGAAGGGGGGCAGAAATGGCCTAAATACAATTTGCTCCCAGGGTAGCGACCCTTACCTAAGTGGTCGCTCCCCATATATAAAAAAATTAAGTAAACAAAATATATATATATCCCTGGGCCCATATTTATACTTTTTGACGCAAAACTGCGCTAACGCAGTTTTGCGTCAAAAAAATTAGCGCCGGCTAACGCCATTCTGAAGCACCATGCGGGCGCCGTATTTATTGAATGACGTTAGCCGGCGTTAGCCGCCGGCGCCGTCTGGTGTGCGTGGAAAAAAACGACGTACACCAGGCAGCGCCGGCGTAGGGGGATATGGGGCTTGGGCGTCAAGAAATGGGGCAAGTCAGGTTGAGGCAATTTTTTCGCCTCAACCCGCCTTGCGACATTTTTTTTCACTCCCAACCCCCATAGAAATGACTCCTGTCTTAGCAAAGACAGGAGTCATGCCCCCTTGCCCAATGGCCATGCCCAGGGGACTTCTGTCCCCTGGGCATGGTCATTGGGCACAGTGGCATGTAGGGGGGCACAAATCAGGCCCCCCTATGCCACAAAAATAAATAAAAAATAACACTTACCTGAACTTACCTTAATGTCCCTGGGATGGGTCCCTCCAGCCTTGGGTGTCCTCCTGGGGTGGGCAAGGGTGACAGGGGGGGTACCTGGGGGCATGGGAGGGCACCTCTGGGCTCCTTCAGAGCCCACAGGTCCCTTAACGCCTGCCTTTTGCAGGCGCTAAAAAACGGCGCAAAAGCCGCCGTACGTCATTTTTTTTGACCTGCCCACTCCAGTGCGTGAATTTTGCCCGGGAGTATAAATCCGACGCACATGCCTCGGAGTCGATTTTTTAGACGGGAACGCCTACCTTGCATATAATTAACGCAAAGTAGGTGTCCACGCTAAAAAATGACGCAAACTCCATGGACTTTGGCGCTAGATGCGTCTAACGCCAAAGTATAAATATGGAGTTAGCTTTGCGTTGAAATTGCGTAAAAAAAAACGACGCAATTCCGGCGCAAACGGAGTATAAATATGCCCCCTGGTGTCTAGGGGTTTCTGCCCCCCCAGGGGCAGATTGGCCTAATTACAATAGGCCGATCTACCCAGAAAAGGCCTAAAAATATCTTTCCCCCCTGGGGAGTGGCTTTTGCCCAAGGGGCCTCACCCCTAATTCAATAATGTAAAAAAAAAAAAAATCCCTGCTGTCTAATGGTTTCTGACCCCCTTGGGGGCAGATTGGCCTAATAAAAATAGACCGATCTGCCCCCAAGGGGGGCAGAAATGGCCTAAAAATAATTTGTCCCTCTGGGGAGCGGCCCTTGCCCAAGGGGCAGCTCCCCTTATTCAACTGCAGAAAAAAACAATTTCCTTGGTGTCTAGTGGTCATTTCTGCTACCCGATCGCATCGGCCTTTCCTTTCCTTTAAAGCCTTTCTCGGCCCCTGTACGTGATCGGAGGAGAAATGCAAAAGCGCGGAGGGGCAGGCCTCTGATGAGGTCAGCGTGCAATCGCCGCAGAGGGATCGGGGGCAGTCAGGGGGTGGAAGGGGAAGCGAATCCCCTTCCATCCCTACCCAGGGAAGTGGGGTGTGAGGCCCCTGGGGGGGAGTGCTAGAACTTGCCCGAGGCCCCCTATCTGGACGTAACGGTTACGCCCTAGGCACCTGAGCGGTGCTGCCCAGGACGTAACCGTTGTGTCCAGGGCACCAGAGGGGTTAAGTTATGTGATATTAGCATTATTGATATAGGGAAGTAAACAGTCTAACTTTTACATAAAGATGTGGTTATTCATTGCCAAGGGTTCATGGTGTGTGGAAATGACTGACTTCAAAGATTATTGATTCTATTGATTGATATTGTTATTGATTGGTACTGAAATTGAGGACGACGGTGGGAAATACTCTAAGTGCTGTCAAAAGGTCCATCAAACCTCTAACGCGTCCCTTTATACAATAAGATAAGAAACCAAATAAGGTCAGACACGCTAACAATAGTTGTATCCTGCCTGTCAGCACCACAGAATAATGCACATTGGGCAGTCCTGGCCCATGTATAGTCTCATGGGTCGTCAGCAAAATATGAATGAGTATCCTCTGTGGCGCCCCACAGTGTGTAGAGTACTTTGAATTTTACTCCACTAATTAAAGGGGCATATCCGGGTTTTACACAACAGTGCCCTCTGCAGAGGATTCCGAAGAATCTCCTTGAATGGGAGCCTCTACTTCAATGTCATGTTTAAATGTGAGAAGAAAGGTGTACAATGCTAGCGCAGTTACCTCATATCCCATTGTCCCACTTTACAGGTCAGGCAGCCGCCATTTCAGGGGCCCATATGGCTTTATTTTTAACTGCGTCACACATATCTAGGCCTTGGCTCAACACTCATACAGGCACATTTCGGGTTATGAATAGTTTTCTGAGTAAGCTGTGTTTATGTACCTCTGAGTTGGTTGACTCTGTACTCGCTGTTGTCCTCCATAGGCACCATCCGCTGGGACATGTGAGGAGATGGCGGCATCCTCCGGTGTACAGACCGCTGGTGGACCTGTCGACAATGGAGGAAAGACATGTAATCATCACCTACATGCTTGATCATGCCACATTCCTGGAACTGTGTGCCCACTTGGAGCCAGACCTGATGTCAGCTACCGCCATCCCACAGGGATCCCCCCTCAAGTGCAGGTGCTGTCAGTACTCCATTTCCTTGCAAGTGGGTCATTTCAAACTACAGTGGCCATAGCATCAGGGATGTCCCAGCCTATGTTTTCAAACGTGTTGTCCAGAGTGTTGTCTGCCCTGCTGCAACACATGCGGAGCTACATTGTTTTCCCTCAGGTGGATGATTTGCCTACAGTGAAAGGTGATTTCTATGCCCTGGGACATATCCCCAACATCATAGGTGGCATTGATGGGACACATGTCGCTTTGGTCCCCCCCCCGCAGGAGTGAACAGGTGTACAGAAACCGGAAGAGTTATCATTCCATGAATGTGCAGATGGTGTATTTGGCAGACCAGTACATCTCCCATGTGAATGCCAAGTTCCTTGGCTCAGTGCATGACGCTTACATCCTGCGGAATAGCAGCATCCCTTATGTGATGGGTCAACTCCAGAGGCACCGTGTGTGGCTATTAGGTGAGCACCTGGAAGCAAGACAGCGGGAATGGCTGTCTGGGTCTGGGCTTATTCCTACAGGTTAGTGTGTGTCTAACAGTTGTCCCTCGCCATTTGCGGGTGACTCTGGTTACCCCAACCTGTCATGGCTACTGACCCCAGTGAGGAATCCCAGGACAAGGGCAGAGGATACACTACAATGAGGCCCATGGGCGAACACAGCGGATAATTGAGCGGACCTTAGGCCTCCTGAAGGCCAGGTTCAGGTGCCTCCATTTGACAGGTGGATCCCTATTCTACTCACCAAAGAAGGTGTGCCAGATCATCGTGGCCTGCTGTATGCTTCACAACTTGGCTTTGCGACGACAGGTGCCTTTTCTGCAGGAGGATGGTCCAGATGGCGGCGTTGTTGCAGCTGTGGAGCCAGTGGACAGTGAAGACGAGGAAGCAGAAGAAGAGGACATGGACAACAGGGACTCGGTGATCCAGCAATATTTCCAGTGAGACACTGGTAAGAATACAAACCTGCCTACTACATGTACTTTAACACTACTACCTGTCTACTGTCTGTCATTTTCACCCAGTGTATGGTCACTGAGTTGTCACTTTCCCTTATGATTTCACAGATGTGGGTCCCACTGTGTGACATCGGCTTTGATTCCTCATGGACTAGAGCTGTGTGACATAGGTATGTTGACATTACAATTGAAAGAGCTTTTTGCCACAGTAATTGCTAATACACTATTCCAAAATCACAGACTGATTCCAGATTGTTTTGTGCTTCAATGGTGTTTATTTAAGTGCAAAATATTGGGGGGGGGTTGCAAAATGGTGAGGGGTGATGGTGGAGGAATGTCCATGGCAGCGTCCAGTCTATTAGTCTCACAGGTGCATTGCCCAAATGGGCATAGGAAGTGGAGCTGGGGCAGTTTGAGGATGGACAGGGTGACAAAGTGGGACAGAAGGATGACATTCAGAGTGGTCTCATTTCTTGGCGGGGGTCTTGGCATCGTGCTCTGTCTTTGTCATGGATCTCAGGGACCGTTTGCGGGGTGGTTCTCCCTCTGCAGGGGGTGGGGTGCTTGTGTGGCGGTCCGGTGGCGGTCCGGTGGCGGGGCGTCCTGTCCACTAGCGCCGCGGAGGTGGTGGGCAGTTCATCGTCAATGCTAGTGTCAGGGGCCCCTTCTTGTGCCACAGTGTCCCTCCTGGTGTTGAGTACTTCCTTCAGCACCCCTACAATGGTGCCCAGGGTGGAATTGATGGATCTGAGTTCCTCCCTGAAGCCCAAATACTGTTCCTCCTGCAGGCGCTGGGTCTCCTGAAACTTGGCCAGTACCGTTGCCATCGTCTCCTTGGAGTGGTGGTAGGCACCCATGATGGAGGAGAGGGCCTCGAGGAGAGTGGGTTCCCTGGGCCTCTCCTCCCCCTGTCGCTCAGCAGCCCTCCCAGTTCACCTGTGTTCCTGGGCCTCCGTCCCCTGGACCGTGTGCCCACTGCCACTGGCCCCAGGTCCCTGTTGTTGTTGGGGTGGTGGGTTAGCCTGGGTTCCCTGTAGTGGTGGACACGCTGCTGATTGACATGTCCTGGGGACAGAGGTATGGGCCGCTGGGTGGGTGCTGTGCTGGTGTTTCCAGAGGGGGGAAGCTCTGTGGTGGCCTGTGACTGTGTCAGGGGAACCGACTGACCCCCAGTGGGCCGGACTGGTCATCTAGATCCAGTTGGACAGAGCTGCTGTCATCACTGTGGGCCTCTTCTGTTGGTGGTGTGGACATGTATGGACCCTCCTGTCTGGTGACGTTGGGTAGGGGTCCAGCAGGGGTAAAAAAGGTTGTTTATTACATCTGTGTGTGGCATGGTGTGCAATGGGTGGGTGACCATGTACCCCAGTGCTTGAATTCCTGTGTGGGACCTTGTGTGATTATGGTTCATGGGGGTGTATGGGCTTGTGCAGTGGGCATGCTTTGGTGATGGGTGTCCATGCTTTGGTGTTGCATGCAGGGCTTGGTGTTGGGATGTGTGGTTTGTGATAGTGGGATATCTGTGAGGAGTTGGAGTGATGGCGGTGAGGGTGGGGGTATGTGATGGCATGCAGATAGGGTGGGGGATGTAATAGTTAAGATTTGACTTACCAGAGTCCAGTCCACTATCTACTCCTGCAAGGCCCTCAGGATGCAGAATCGCCAATACCTGCTCCTCCCATGTTGTTAGTTGTAGGGGAGGAGCTGGGGGTCCGCCGCCAGTCCGCTGAACCGCAAGGTGGTGTCTTGAGACCACGGAAAGAACCTTCCCCCGTAGGTCGTTCCACCTCTTCCTGATGTCATCCCAATTTCTTGGATGCTGTCCCGCTGCGTTGACCCTCTCCCCTATTCTTCTCAATAGCTCCATCTTCCTTGCAATGGAGGTGTGCTGCATGTGTGATCCTAATAGCTGTGGCTCTACCCGGACGATTTCCTCCACTATGACCCTGAGCTCCTCCTCTGAGAACCTGGGGTGTCTTTGCCGTGCCATGGGGTGGTGTGGGTGATGAGTGGGGTGGTGTGTGTGGTGAGAAGTGTGCTGATATGTAGTGGGGTGTTGTGTGAGGTGCGTGGAAGTTATGTGGGTGATGGTGTTGTGTGCCTGTGGATGCTAGTATTGTTGATGGTGGTGTCTCTCTCTGTGCTTCTTTCTCAATTATTGTCATAGGGGTTTGTGGGTGATGTGGGTGTGTGTTTTATATTGTACTGGGTGTGAGGGAGTGGTGTGTATATCAGGTGTGTGTATTTCGATTTGTCCAATGTGGCTGTGTTTTGTATGTGTGTGTGTATTGTGAGCGCCGCAGTGTCTACCGCCAATGGAATACCTCGCTTGAAAGACCGCAGCATGGATTTGTGTGTCGTGATATTGTGGGCGTATTTCTGTTGGCATGATGGTGGAGGTTTTGTTTTCGCCAGTTTATCACTGACCTTTGGTGTAGCGGACTTGTGTGGGTGTCTGAATTTTGGCGGATTCCGTGCTGTGGGTCATAATAGCTGTGGCGGATTTCCGCGGCCGCGGGGTGTGTTGGCGGTCTTCTGCACGGCGGTAAGCGGCTTTTACCGCCAATGTTGTAATGAGGGCCTTAGTGCTATTATCTTAGTGCAAAATGCCTCATTGTGTCCAAAATGGAAGCAGAAAATAGCACTAAATGCAACAGAAAGGGAATAGAAAACGTGAGCAGTCGCTCGCACTTGCTAAGGATTTTCCCCCAATTTACTACGAGCTATGAGCGCTAGATTCTTAGCACAAAATGCATCTTTGCATCCAAAATGGGCACAAAGACGCATTTTGCACTAAGAAAATAGAGCTAAATGCAACAAAACGTGCTCTTGAGCTAGGATTTTTTCCCCCAAATTAGTGTTAATTACACAAGCAGGTGTAATGATGTTATTATCGGTAATTCTGTGTCAGAGAGTAATGTGGAATTACCAAAGTCACTCTAACTACTAAGGCATATTTGAAATTCCACCCAGGCCTAGGGGTAAACCATTTGCAACCCTTTGTGAATGTAAAAAAACAAAACATTTTCTTGGAGAGTAAGCAGTAGTACAAGAGACCACTGTCTACTCTCAAATAAAGTTTTATAAGGTTCAATTCAACTTTTTTTCAAACAGACTCATTTTCTTTAAATAAAATCATGCTGCATTTAACAAATGCACTTAAGTAGAGATCACAGACATGGTGGTATGCTGACCCCAGCAGGCCACCCGTGTTGTTATGGGCACCAATCATAGCAAGTCACAATTGTTGACCTATCTCATGATAATTGATGAGCTGGTTGGAGTGCAACCCACTACAAACCAGAAATTTGTGCATAGGTTGGTTCACAAAATTCCATGTTTTTCGCAAAAATGACGGTCTCAATTTGGCCCTTTGTGTGCAATACTGGATGGGTGCTGTGGCTGTTGGCTTTACAGCTACTGTTTTGCTGTATACATTGATAGTAACAGAGTATTGGCTATAATTACAGTTTCTAGAATGAGTGCCCCATGGGTAATGTACCTGGAGCTATGTTATAATGTTCTTCAGTGTTGCATTGTCAATTCCATGATCAATAAGCTCATGTTATAGTTTAAGGGGCTGTTAGTGTCTGCTTTATTTCCCGGAACGCAGACTATAATGCCTGATACTACCGTTCAACATATCTATGTTGCTGTGAAAAAGATAGGGGAACATTTCTAGTATTATTAGTTAGCTTTGAGCTTAATTAAACAATTACAACAGATCTGTACTGTCATTCACTATCTCTTGTTCCTCTGTCTGTTGTCAGATTTGGAAGAGATTATGCTGAAGGCTTGAAATTATGAACTACGTTCTAACAAACGTGATTGTCTTTCCTGCTCTTACCTTGCAATGTGTATGATATTAATATGTATTGTTGATCTTTTGCAAAGGATCTATCAACCAAACAGTAAAATGTAATGGGAATAATGCAGTGTTTTTAACATACATGACTGCCCTGGCAATAGACCACAAATAGTCATCAAAACCATGCATCCTGGAATATAGTTGGCTGTAGTACTCAAGCAACACAATTGGAATGGAAATCAATAGGCTGATTTCTCTCTTTTGCTTTCTGACCCAGAATAAAATTTCTGAGTCACCCGGCAAAATCATTCTGTTGGACAGCAACTAAAAAGAGGCTACGTTTCATGTCATGGCAGCAAGGATCAAGTTCAAGATTATAAAGATGGTGTACAAAATGGTTAATGAAGTGGTCACTCGCTACATGAGAGAGTCTCTTCAGATCTGGTGGGTGGGTGGTAGTCTTAGCTTAGTGCAAGGTCTAAACATCTATGCTACTAGGTTTCAAAAGGTCCATTGGGTGCAAGGGAGGGGCACTTGTGTGGGGGTCTACTGAAGTCTTTGGCAACAGAAATGTGAAATAACCTGCTGGGACCACCGTGAACTCAGAAGCTATAAGGAATCTTATTTCTTTAGACTGCACTTAGGCTTAGTTTGCAAGGTTGTTGAGATTTTCATTGTGACTCCATTACAAAGACCAGCATACCAACTGACGTTACATAGCAATTATAACATATAGCATCACACAAACTAACATTGTGAAAGAGCTTTATTTGAGGGCTTGTGTTTGCACCAATGAACTACATGTAAGGCACATAAATGGCTTTCAAGTTCTTAACATTGCAATTAGGGTGTTTAGATAATAACTTGTATTGTTGCCACGAAAAAGGATTCAATAAATAAACCAAAACAAATACTGAATTTTCCCTTCTTCTATTCGATCTAGACTATGGCCCTCATCATGACCCTAGCGGTCCAAAGACCACCAGGGCCACTGTGGTGGTGTCACTGCCGACGGGCCGGCAGTGAATACCTCCAAATTAGGAGCCTGGTGGTTTGGCCGAAGCCAAATCACCGAGCCTCCACCCGTTCCACCACATTACCGCTTTCCGCCAGGCTAGATGTGAGCACCTCCAGCATGGCAGAAGGCATGATACCGCTAGTGGTATGATGAGGAGGGAGACCTACAGCATTTTTCTACCAGTCGCACCACCAGAAAAAGCTGGTAGTCTTGCACCCTGGTGACTTGGCAACAGGAATAAGCATTCCTGTCACCAAGATACACTCTCACACATGTTCACATACCCACATACATGCACTCACATACTCCCACACACAAACACACCCCCACTCACCCACGCACTCGCGTCATACACCCCCATTCACACTAACATACATACACAAACACCACGCTCACATACGCTTTCACTCCCCTTCACCCTCCCCCAGCCCATACATACATTCACACCCCCTCCCCCTGCACCACATACATACATTCACTCCCTCCTCCACCTGCACCACATACATTCATTCACACACACCCTGCACTGCATACATACATTCACACCACCCTCCCCCCTGCATCACATACATACATTCATTCTCCCCCCCACCTGCACCACATACATACATTCACCCACCCTCCCCCTACACCGCATACATACATTTACTACTGGCAGACCGCTCCATATGACAGTTGATCATGGGCGAGTTGCTGCCACAGGGGTGAAAAACTAGCCACTATTGACACGTCTCGCACTTATCAGTATACACGTTGTCTTACCTGAATCACATAAGCTACTAGTGAAGTGTGTTTTCATGTACTGTATATTACAATGTCTCTGCCAGTATTGAACGCTGCTCAGGGTGTTTAAATCAGCTGTTCTCCATGTTCACCTTTTTTAAATGTAATTCTATTGTTTCTTCTCATTCTTTCTCCCTCCCCTTCATTGCATGCTTTATCTGATAGAGACTTCTAGTTGCAGATGGCCTCAACACCGCGGGCATCGTGAGCATTGTGGTCGCCGTGATGACGTTGCGGTCATAGATAGGCGCCACCCTGGCATGCTGACTTCAGTTCTTTTCGTTCCGCACCAGCCTACCTGTAGATCCTAGTCATTTTTTGACTAACTGCAACACTTTTGTTGATTCATTTTTTGATGATTTTAGGAAAAAGGAAGTAGTATAAAAGAAAAACAGAGCATGCTGGGACAAAAACACGAAGAAGACAAGATGGACACAACATGGATAAAGACAGGCAAAAGGACCAACAAAAAACCCACCACCAACAATAAAAGAAGAAAAAAGGCTACAAGTAAGTGTAGCACGACCGGGACCGAAATATATGCATCACAGAAAGCATAGTCAAAAAACGCGGGGAACGGCGCTCCGAATATCGGTAGCGCATTCCACCCGCGAGGACAGAAAGAGACGCCGCGTCAGAGCGCGGCGTTACAGTAGGTCCCCTCCCCGAGGCACCAGGTTTGTCAGGATGATTGTCAAAAAACAGGCAAACCAAACGGGGAGCATGGACGGAGGAAGCATCCTGCCACGAACAGTCACTGAGGGGGTATCCTTTCCAGTGTACCAAAAACTGTAGTTTGCGTCGAAAAATTCTGGAATCACAGATCTCCTGGACTTCATACTCAGGCTGTCCGTTGGTAGAAAGAGGAGGTGGACGTTGGAACTGGCGATGGTAAGGATCAGGAACAAAGGGTTTTAACTGGGACACATGGAAAACAGGATGAACCCTCCAGGTATGAGGTAAGCGGAGGCGCACAACTACAGGATTCAGGATGTGCGAAATTCGAAAGGGTCCATACAAAACGTGGTTTGAACTTATTGGTGGAAAACCGGGATGGTAGAAATCTGGAAGAAAGCCATACCTTGTGGCCCACTTGATACAAAGGTACGGCTTGCCAATAACGATCCGCCTTTCGCTTCATAGCTTGTTTCGAAGCTAGGAGAGTAGTGTGAAGTAGGCCCTGGATTCGACGGATCTGTCGTGAAAAAGAAGTGACTGCAGGCACAGAAGAGGATGTTCGA
Organism: Pleurodeles waltl; assembly: GCF_031143425.1. NCBI lineage: Eukaryota > Metazoa > Chordata > Amphibia > Caudata > Salamandridae > Pleurodeles > Pleurodeles waltl. The sequence goes on from NC_090437.1 coordinate 598,296,741, forward strand.
GAAACAGTAGTGAAAGTCCTCGGATGAAATCCATAAGTACAATAAAAGGGTGTGGTCTTGGTCGCACTTTGTATTGTGTTGTTATAGGAGAACTCTGCAAGAGCAAGATATTCCGACCAATTGCTTTGTGTGGCATTGCAGTAACATCTCAGATACTGCTGAAGTTCTTGATTCACTCGTTCAGTTTGCCCATTCGTTTGTGGATGGAAACCCGAGGATAAAGAAATCTCAATGTTAAAGAAGGCACAAAAGGCTCTCCAGAAACGTGATACATATTGAGGCTCTCTGTCTGAAATGACCTCTTGAGGAAGACCATGGAGGCGAAAAATATCTCGTAGAAAAATGCGACTCATTTCTGGGGCCGTTGGTAGTTTCTTCAAGGCTGAAAAATGGGCCATCTTGGTGAATGAATCTACTGTTACCATGATTACTTGGTTACCAGAGGAAGTAGGTAGAGAGCATATGAAATCCGTGGATAGAGTACACCAAGGAGCGGAAGGAACCGGTAAAGGTCTTACTAAACCTGCCACCTTAGTTCGGGGTGCCTTAGTCTGGGCACAGACTGGGCATGCTGACACATAGGTTTCAGTGTCTGTCTTTATTGAAGGGCACCAAAAAGATCGCTGAAGCAGCTCCTGGGTCTTCCTGATACCTCGATGACCGGGTATAGGAGAATCATGGCACATTTGCAGGGCTTCTGTCTGCACTTTCTTGGTAGGTAGGAAAAGAGAATGTTGATGATAGAAGTAGTTGTCCTTCTTCTGCAAAAAAGGAGTCACTTTATCCCATTCTGAAGCAGACAGAAACTGGTACTCGGATTGAATGTGTTCTTGAAAAGATTGAGTAGCTCCGATGATCCTGCTAGACTCAATAAGATGTGGAGAGGAGTTCTGGGCTATGTCAGGATATCTGCGGGATAAGGCATCTGCCACTAAATTCTGGGAACCAGGTATGTACGTGATCACGAAATCGTACTGGCTAAAGAAGAAAGCCCATCAAGCCTGACGACTGTTGCGACGCTGAAAGCTCCGAAGACACTGGAGATTACGGTGATCAGTCCTAGCTTCAAAAGGCTCTCTGGAACCCATCAGGAAATGCCTCCATTCCTTACAAGCTACTTTGAGAGCGAGTAGTTCTCGTTCCAGTACAGAATAATTTTATTCAGCCTCTGATAGAATATGCGACAGATAAAAGATAGGATGTTCCAATCCATCATTGTCTTGCTTCTGCAGCAGAACTGCTCCAATAGCTCTGTCTGAGTCATCAGTCACAATGATAAATTTCTTGGTATTGTCAGGATGACGCAACACAGGTGCTTGGGTAAAGGCTGTCTTTAGGTCTTGAAACGCGTGTTCAGCCTCCTTGGTCCAAATGAAACCCTTCTTCAGGTTCTCTTTCTTAATTGTTTGTGTTATGAAACTTTGTAGGTGGGCAAAGTTCTGAATAAACTGACGATAAAAGTTTGATAACCCAAGAAAACATTGCGTTTCTTTAATGGACGTTGGAGAAGGCCAATCTAATATGGCACTGACCTTGTCAGGATCCATGAATATTCCATGTTGATTAATACAAAACCCGAGATACCTTACTTCAGATTTATGGAACTCACACTTCTCAGGTTTACAAAACAATTGTTTTTTCTTGAGTCTTTCCAGGACTTGCAGGACATGATCTACATGGTGCTCAGGATCACGGGAATATATCAAGATATCATCCAAATAAATGACTACATATTGATTGAGTACATCAGAGAACACTGAATCCATAAATCGTTGAAAAACAGAAGGGGCGGTGGTCAGTCCAAAGGGCATAACACGATACTCATAGTGCCCAAAAGGGATACGGAAAGCAGTCTTCCATTCATCTCCTTCCTTGATCCGAAGGAAATGATAGGCACCCCGTAAGTCTAATTTAGTAAATATCTTGGCTCCATGAATGTCATCCAGTATATCTCTGATTAAAGGCAATGGATATCGATCCTTAATCCTTATTCTGTTGAGTTCACAAAAGTCCACACAAGGACGCAGATCCTTAGTCTTCTTTGCGACTAAGAAGTGAGGAGCCCCAGCGGGGGACGTGGAAGGAGCAATCAAACCGTTCTGTAAGTGGTTGTCTAAATATTCCCTTAACACCTTCTTTTCTTGGTCTGTCAGAGAATACATGCGACCGAAGGGGACGACTTCATCAGGAATTAAAGGAATAGCACAGTCATAACTGCGATGAGGTGGCAAAATAGGATTACTAGGTTTCTGAAAAATCCTGATATATTCCTGATAACAATCTGGAACCCCCTGGATAATATTGATAGAGTTAGTGTTATCCTTAGTTGATTGACAGGACCTTTTTGGAGTCCAATAAGAAGTAGTGGAATAACAGTTCTGTTGACAAAATGAAGACGTTAGGGATATAGTTCGTGTTTCCCAATTGATATAGGGGTTGTGTCGGGCTAACCAGGGAATTCCCAAAATCATGATGTGATTTGGTGAGGCTATGAGATCAAAGGCAACGTGTTCTTGATGTCCCCCAAATGTCAAACAAAGAGTAGGAGTTGAGGCCACCACAGGTCCTGAGGTTAGCGGAGAGCCATCCACCTTGTGAACCTGCTCAGGGGTTTGTTTAGGAATGCGGGGAATTCCTTTACTAGTAGTCCAGGTCTCATCCAGATAGAGTCCACTGGCTCCACAATCAAGGAGAGCCAGAAGATGTTCTTCTTGATCTTGTGAACTTTGTAACTTGAACGAGAGGATTAACAGGGTGGATAGCTTTCTTTGGAGGAACATATTGATGGTACTTCAGCTCCTCCAGTCTCCTTCCTCCTTACAGGGGACGGGAGCTGGCGTTTCCCGCAGGCCTTGAGGGACGTACCGGACAACTACGGATCAGGTGGCCAGCCTTACCACAGTATAGGCAAAGTCCCCTTCGTCGTCGTTCCTCCCTTTTTGACTCCGTCAATGGCCCACGATCCAGATCTATCTGCATGGGCTCTTCATGGGGAGGTGGAGAGGCTTCAGATGGACTATCTTCCGTTCGCTGACTGCTAGCACGGAAGGTACCGGGCTGGTATGGAGCTCTAGTTCTACGTCTTTCCATCTTGCGCTCTCGAAGTCTATACTTGATGTTCATAGATTGATCCATTAATTCTTTCAAAAAACAAGCTGGAGAAGAGTGTACAAGTTCATCTTTAATTTCTTCACGCAGGCCTTGGCGGAAAAGGGTTACAAAGGTGCGTTCTACCCAGGAGGTTTCAGCTGCCAGCTGTTGAAGTGGGTTATATACTGCAGTACATCCTGATTACCCTGCTGAATGTCACATAAGGCTTCTTCAGCTGCTGCTTCTACCCCAGGTCTCTCAAACATTTGTTTGAAAACAGTCAGGAAAGCGGAATAGTTAGCCAGGACTGGGTCATCTGCAGAAACCAGAGGAGTCGCCCAAGCAAGCGCTGGACCAGACAAGGCGCTGATCTGATAGCCCACCTTAGTCTTATCCGAAGAAAACTGGAGTGGACGAAAGGCAAAGAAAACCGTCAGGGCATCCAAAAATTCCTTCATTTTTAAAGGATCTCCGGAATATCGAGGAATAGTAGCAGATACGGGTGGTATGTCCATTGATCGGGAAGACAAGACCTGTCGTAGCGCAGTATTCTCTGCCCGTAACTGTTGTAACTCTTGGGCTTGTTGTTGGACAGTCTGTAACATAGCTTGAGCATTTTCTGACACCTCTCCCTGTGGATCTTCCATGGCGCTCTCGCAACGCAGAATCCTTTGGCATTGCAATCTGTCACGTACTGCGCTGGACTTCTCACCTCTGGATTTCGGATTGGCGAATACACCAAGTCTTCTACAGGTCCTGGATACTCCCAGATAAGGGGGACCCCTTCTAGTAGCCACAGTGCCGCTTGACAGGCTACGCCAAAGCAGACAGTACCCTCCAAAAGGAGTCCCAGAGGGAAAAAAGCCCAACACTGGGGAAAAAACCTCTAACAGGAACTCCTGAAGGAAAACAAGAAAAAACAGGACTTGACAACAGGAAACAAAAATAGGCAATATCCGGGGTACAAGGCAGGAAAAAAGGAACAGACAAAAATATCCCAAGGCAAAAGCAGGAACAAAGAACAGGCAAAAATCTCCCAAGGCAAAAGCAGGAACAAAGAACAGGCAAAAATCTCCCAAGGCAAAAAAGCAGGAACAAAGAACAGGAGCGAACAGCACAACCAGAAGAAAGTGTTTGCAACACAAGGAGGAACAAGACTGACTGACTTATATACTGAGAAAAGGGAAGTGACATCACAGGAAAGGGAAGTAACACCATCTTGGATTGGGAAAAGCCCATAGACCAGTATAGGAAAAAGGAAGTAGTAGAAAAGAAAAACAGAGCATCCTGGGACAAAAACACGAAGAAGACAAGATGGACACATCATGAATAAAGACAGGCAACAGTCCAACAAAAAACCCACCACCAACAATAAAAGAAGAAAAAAGGCTACAAGTAAGTGTAGCGCGAACGGGAGCGAAATATATGCTTCCCAGAAAGCATAGTCCAAAAACGCAGGGAATGGGGCTCTGAATATCGGTAGCGCGTTCCACCCACGAGGACAGAAAGAGACGCCGCGTCAGAGCGCGGCGTTACAGCTCAGAGTGTCGGGCCATGAACCCAAAAGCTTTGGGGGAGCGGTCCCTAAAGCTATTGGCAGCCCAACACCCGCCTTCACGTCGCTCCTGGCCATGTTTAAGAGGAAGGTCAGGAGACTGGTCGCGGAGTCATCACCACTCCTCCTTGTCCAAGTCATCTGGACAGTTGGGTCATAAGAAGAAGGCCAAACATTCTTCACCTTCTCCCCCATCGCTAGGACGACGTGGGAAGAGCGTTGGGGCTCTAGGGCTCCGTCTTGGGAGCCTCTGTCCGCGTCGGGCTTCCTTCTGTGGAGATCAGAGCTAAACTCCAGACCGAGGTGCTTCAGCCTGGGGTCTCCAATTTGGAACCACTCCTTCCCTTCAATGAAACCCATATGGACGTCCTTCTGGATAGCTGGTCCAGACCCAGCACAGGGGCTCCTGTGAATAGGACGGTTGCCCGCTTCCATCGGCCTGCGCTGACCGAACCAAAATTCCTGACCCAACAGCTTATGCTCCCCCAGACAGGGAATCAAAAAGATTGGATAAGTTGGGGAAGAAGATGTTTTCTTCCATCTTCCAGCACTGTGGTCCATGAACATTGCATGCCTTTTCGGCCGATATTCCCATACTTTCTGAGATACGGTCGTGCAAGTGCTGCCTCGAGTCCCAAAGGAGGCCTGGACCATTCTCTACCAAGGCGTTATGGATGGGAGAGATTCAGCGAAGTTCATGATTCACTGTGGACTGGATACGACTGATTCACGGGGCAGATCGGTTGCATCGACGGTGGCCTTGAGGAGCCACGTCTGGTGGAGGACGTCTGGCTTTTCAAAGGATGTGCAGCAATCCTTGATGGATATGCCCTTGGATGGCACCCGTCTCTTCGGAGACAAGGTGGACTCAGCGCTTGAGCGCTTTAAGGATTCCTGGCCTACGGCTCGGTCCCTTGGCCTCGCAGCTACTCCTTGCCCCCCACAGTCTGCCTTTTGCTCCTTTTTTCACGGCTATAGAAGGGGCACTCAACTGCGTTCCTGTCCACCTGGCCACTGACCCGCGCATGCTGTACAGCCTCTGCGCAGACGTGGAATCCCATGAGCTCGTGGATCAGGGAGCCAGCGGGCCACCCAGTCCAACCCCACCCCCTCCTCTGTCTCCAAACCTTCCTAGTCCGTTGGAAAATCCAGGACCAGTTGGTGGCAGGATTCAACATCATCAGCGCCACTGGGAATCCATTACCACGGACAGGTGGGTGTTACAAATTGTCCAAAGGGGCTTCTCCTTCCCCTTCGAGAATTCTCCTCTGGCCATGTTACTATCATATGATCATCTATTGGAGGATCATTTGGTACTTCTCTGCAAGGAGGTCATGGCTCTCTTGGCCATGGGAGCTCTAGAGAGGGTCACTGTGCCTGAGGGAGGTCATGGTTGTTATTCACACTACTTTCTAGTACCCAAAAATGACAAGGGCCATCACCCTATCCTAGATCTCCGGTCCCTCAATCTCTTCCTCAAGAAGGAGAAATTCAAAATGCTAACCCTAGCTCAGGTCCTTAATGTCCTGGACCCTGGAGGCTGGATGGTAGCATTGGACTTGCAGGATGCCTATTTTCACATTCCCTTCCTGACAGCCCACAGATGTTATTTGCAATTCATGGAGGCCACAAGTACTTTCAGTTCCCTGTGCTCCCCTTTGGCCTTACCAGTGCCCCTCAGGTGTTCACGAAGGTGATGGTAGTGGTTGCAGCTCATCTGTGCAGGTTAGGGATTTCAGTCTTCCCCTACCTTGAGGACTGCCTGATGAAAGCAGACACACTTCAGAAAGTCATCTCCCACCTTCAGACTACAGAGAACCTCCTGCTTTCGCTGGGGCTCACTATAAATGTGCCAAAATCACACCTGATTCCCTCTCAGATGCTCCCTTTCATCAGAGCTGTTCTGAACACTGTGCAGTTTCTTGCTTTTCTTCCCGAAAAGCGAGTCCAGGATATTCGGGCTATGATCCTGACGTTTCAGCCTCTATTCTGGATTTCAGTGAGAATGACCCTGAGGCTTCTGGGCATCATGGCCTCCTGCTTCCTGCTGGTCCAAAATGTCTGATGGCATATGCCGGCACTGCATTGTGACCTGAAGTTCCAGTGGACGTAGCATCAGGGGAATCTCACTGACATGGTTGAGATCTTGGAGGGAACTGTGAAAGACCTGCAGTTGTGGTTGTCGAATTGAGATTGGGTCAACAGCAGATCCCTCTCCCTTCCACAACCAGATCTTACAGTGGTGACAGATGCATCAATACTGGAATGGGATGGCCTCATGGGAGAGGCGGAGATCCAAGGCCTCTGGTCTCTGGCAGAGTCCGGGCTCCACATCAACATTTTGGAGCTCCGGGCGATCCAACTTGCATTGAAAGCATTCATTCCCTCTCTCAAAGGGAAAGTGGTGCAGGTGTTCACCGACAACACCACTGCCATGTGTTACTGCAACAATCAGGGCGGAGTCGGGTCGTGGACCCTTTGTCAAGAGGCTCTTAGCCTCTGGACGTGGCTGGAATGCCAGGGCATTTCTCTGGTGGTTCAACATCTGGTGGGCTCTCTGAACATCAGAGCAGACAAGCTCAGCCGTCGATACATAGTCGATCATGAATGGCATCTCCATCCAGAGATGGTGCAAGGTCTCTTTCAGCAGTGGGGAGAGCCTTGGTTAGATCTGTTGACCTCTGCAGAGAATACGCAATATCAGCTGTTTTGGGTGCTGGAGTTTACAAGGCGGCACTTGCTCTGTGACGCTTTTTGGCACGAGTGGAGCTCAAGCCTCTTGTACGCATTCCTACTGATACCACTTTTGCCCAGCGTTCTGAAGAAGATCAGGCACAACTGGGCTCAAGTAATCCTGGTGGCATGGCCATTGATCCTTCGATCAGACTGCCCCTTCAGGAAGATCCAGTATCGCAGCAGCGGGGATGGTCATTCACCAGAACCTGTCCAGCCTCGGGACGGTCATTCACCAGAACCTGTCCAGCCTCTGTCTCCTTGCGTGGAGATTGAGTGGCAGCACTTGATGACTTTCGACCTCCTGCCCGAAGTCTGTAATGTTACCTTGGCAGCCAGGCATCCATCCACCAAAAAGGTATACACCTGTCATTGGAAGAAAGTCTGTTGATGCCCTCTCTGGACCTCTTTCAGAGGTTCTCCTCTTTATTCTCTCTCTTGCCCAGCAGGACTCTGATCTGGGCACCATCAAGGGATATTTGTCTGCCATCTCTGTCTTTTTAAGGCTACCAGACCAACTTTCTCTGTTCAAATCTCCCATCATTGGGAGGTTTCTCAAAGGACTCACACATATGTTTCCTCTTATCCCATTCATAATGCCCCAGTGAGATTTGAACTTGGTCCTCACATACCTCATGTGTACTCCTTTCGAGCCACTCCACAACTGTTCTCTATGGCTCTTGACCCTTAAAACTTCCTTCTTGATTGCCATCACCTCTGCTCGCAGAATGAGTGAGCTCCAGGCTCTCCCTTTGAAGCCACCATTCCTAGCAGCACATCCTGACAAAGTGGTGCTTCGTACCAGGGCTTCCTTCCCAAAGTGGTGGCCACTTTTTACGTAGGCCAATCAATCACCTTACCTACTTATTACACACGCCCACATTCCTATCATGAGGAGGAGAGACTCCACCACCTGGATCCAAAAAGAACAATGGCATTCTACCTAAATCGTACCAAAGATTTCCTGGAAGATGATCAACTCTTTGTGGGTTATGTGGCTGCAAAGAAAGGAAGGGCGGTACAAAAGAGGACTGTAAAGAAATGGCTCCCTGTTGCAGTTACCCCCCACTTTTTGCCTGATACTGATGCTGACTTGACTGAGAAGTGTGCTGGGACCCTGCTAACCAGGCCCCAGCACCAGTGTTCTTTCACCTAAAATGTACTTTTGATTCCACAATTGGCACACCCTGGCATCCAGGTAAGTCCCTTGTAACTGGTACCCCTGGTACCAAGGGCCCTGATGCCAGGGAAGGTCTCTAAGGGCTGCACCATATCTTATGCCACCCTGGGGACCCCTCACTCAGCACAGACACACTGCTTGCCAGCTTGTGTGTGCTGATGAGAAGAAAACGAGTAAGTCGACATGGCACTCCCCTCAGGGTGCCATGCCAACCTCACACTGCCTATGCAGTATAGATAAGTCACCCCTCTAGTAGGCCTTACAGCCCTAAGGCAGGGTGCACTATACCATAGGTGAGGGCACCAGTGCATGAGCACTATGCCCCTACAGTGTCTAAGCAAAACCTTAGACATTGTAAGTGCAGGGTAGCCATAAGAGTATATGGTCTGGGAGTCTGTCAAAAACGAACTCCACAGCTCCATAATGGCTACACTGAATACTGGGAAGTTTGGTATCAAACTTCTCAGAATAATAAACCCACACTGATGCCAGTGTTGGATTTATTAAAAAATGCACACAGAGGGCATCTTAGAGATACCCCCTGTATTTTACCCAATTGTTCAGTGCAGGACTGACTGGTCTGTGCCAGCCTGCTGCTGAGAGACGAGTGTCTGACCTCATGCGGTGAGAGCCTTTGTGCTCTCTGAGGACAGAAACAAAGCCTGCTCTGGGTGGAGGTGCTTCACACCTCCCCACTGCAGGAACTGTAACACCTAGCAGTGAGCTTCAAAGGCTCAAGCTTCGTGTTACAATGCCCCAGGGCACTCCAGCTAGTGGAGATGCCCGCCCCCTGGACACAGCCCCCACTTTTGGCGGCAAGTCCAGGAGAGATAATGAGAAAAACAAGGAGGAGTCACTGGCCAGTCAGGACAGCCCCTAAGGTGTCCTGAGCTGAGGTGACTCTGACTTTTAGAAATCCTCCATCTTGTAGAAGGAGGATTCCCCCAATAGGGATAGGAATGTGACCCCCTCCCCTTGGGAGGAGGCACAAAGAGGGTGTACCCACCATCAGGGCTAGTAGCCATTGGCTACTAACCCCCCAGACCTAAACACGCCCTTAAATTTAGTATTTAAGGGCTCCCCTGAACCTAAGAATTTAGATTCCTGCAACTTACCTGAAGAAGAAGACTGCTGAGCTGAAAAACCCCTGCAGAGGAAGAACAGAAGACACCAACTGCTTTGGCCCCAGTCCTACCGGCCTGTCTCCTGCCTTCCAAAGAAACCTGCTCCAGCGACGCTTTCCAAGGGACCAGCGACCTCTGAATCCTCTGAGGACTGCCCGACTTCGAGAAAGACAAGAAACTCCCGAGGACAGCGGCCCTGCTCCAAAAGAACTGCAACTTTGTTTCAAGTAGCAGATTTAAAGACCCCTGCAACTCCCCGCAAGAAGCGTGAGACTTGCAACACTGCACCCGGCGACCCCGACTCGACTGGTGGAGAAACAACGCTTCAGGGAGGACCCTCCGGCAACTCTACGACTGTGAGTAACCAAAGTTGTCCCCCCTGAGCCCCCACAGCGACGCCTGCAGAGGGAATCCCCAGGCTCCCCCTGACCGCGACTGTATGAACTCCATTTCCCGACGGCTGGAAAAGACCCTGCACCCGCAGCCCCCAGCACCTGAAGGATCGGAACTTCTGTGCAGGAGTGACCCCCAGGAGGCCCTCTCCCTTGCCCAGGTGGTGGCTACCCCGAGGAGCCCCCCCCTTGCCTGCCTGCGACGCTGAAGAGATCCCTTGATCTCTCATTGAAAACCATTGGAAACCCGACGCATGTTTGCACACTGCACCCGCCCGCCCCCGCGCTGCTGAGGGTGTTCTTTCTGTGCTGACTTGTGTCCCCCCCGGTGCCCTACAAAACCCCCCTGGTCTGCCCTCCGAAGACGCGGGTACTTACCTGCTGGCAGACTGGAACCGGGGCACCCCCTTCTCTCCATTGAAGCCTATGTGTTTTGGGCACCTCTTTGACCTTTGCACCTGACTGGCCCTGAGCTGCTGGTGTGATAACTTTGGGGTTGCTCTGAACCCCCAACGGTGGGCTACCTTGGACCCAAACCTGAGACTTGTAAGTGATTTACTTACCTGACAAAAGTAACAAAAACTTACCTCCCCCAGGAACTGTGAAAATTGCACTGTGTCCACTTTTAAAACAGCTTATTGTGTTTTATGTAAAAAGTATACATGCTAATGAAATGATTCAAAGTTCCTAAAGTACTTACCTGCAATACCTTTCAAATGAGATATTACATGTAGAATTTGAACCTGTGGTTCTTAAAATAAACTAAGATATTTTTCTATAACAAAACCTATTGGCTGTATTTGTCTCTGAGTGTGTGTTCCTCATTTATTGCCTATGTGTATGTACAACAAATGCTTAACACTACTCCTTTGATAAGCCTACTGCTCGACCACACTACCACAAAATAGAGCATTAGTATTATCTCTTTTTGCCACTATCTTACCTCTAAGGGGAACCCTTGGACTCTGTGCATGCTATTCCTTACTTTGAAATAGCACATACAGAGCCAACTTCCTACATTGGTGGATCAGCGGTGGGGTACAAGACTTTGCATTTGCTGGATTACTCAGCCAATACCTGATCACACGACAAATTCCAAAAATTGTCATTAGAAATTGATTTTTGCAATTTGAAATTTTTCTAAATTCTTAAAAGACCTGCTAGGGCCTTGTGTTAGATCCTGTTTAGCATTTCTTTTAGAGTTTAAAAGTTTGTGAAAGTTTGAATTAGAACCTAGAACTAGTTTTAGATTCTTAAAAAGTATTCCAACTTTTAGAAGCATAATGTCTAGCACAGATGTGAATGTGGTGGAACTCGACACCACACCTTACCTCCATCTCCAGATGAGAGAGCTAAGGTCACTCTGTAAAATAAAGAAAATAGCAATGGGCTCCAGACCTTCCAAACTACAGCTCCAGGAGCTGTTGGCAGAGTTTGAAAGAGCCAACCCCTCTGAGGATGGCAACACAGAGGATGATGATAGTGACTTGGAGGGTGATTCCCCCCCACCAGTCCTATCTAGGGAGAACAGGGCCTCTCAAGCCCTGACTCCACAAATAATAGTCAGAGATGCTGGTTCCCTCACAGGAGGGACCAACAACTTTGAAATCACTGAGGATAACTCCAGTGAAGAGGACATCCAGTTAGCCAGGATGGCCAAAAGATTGGCTTTGGAAAGACAGATCCTAGCCATAGAAAGGGAAAGACAAGAGATGGGCCTAGGACCCATCAATGGTGGCAGCAACATAAATAGGGTCAGAGATTCTCCTGACATGTTGAAAATCCCTAAAGGGATTGTAACTAAATATGAAGATGGTGATGACATCACCAAATGGTTCACAGCTTTTGAGAGGACTTATGTAACCAGAAAAGTGAACACATCTCACTGGGGTGCTCTCCTTTGGGAAATGTTCACAGGAAAGTGTAGGGATAGACTCCTCACACTCTCTGGAAAAGATGCAGAATCTTATGACCTCATGAAGGGTACCCTGATTGAGGGCTTTGGATTCTCCACTGAGGAGTATAGGATTAGATTCATGGGGGCTCAAAAATCCTCGAGCCAGACCTGGGTTGATTTTGTAGACTACTCAGTGAAAACACTGGATGGTTGGGTAACTGGAAATGAAGTGCATGACTATGTTGGGCTTTATAATTTGTTTATGAAAGAACACATTTTAAGTAACTGCTTCAATGAAAAGTTGCATCAGTATCTGGTAGACCTAGGTCCAATTTCTCCCCAAGAATTGGGAAAGAAGGCAGACCACTGGGTCAAGACTAGGGTAACCAAAACTTCCACTGGGGGTGACCAAAAGAAAGGGGTTACAAAGCCTTCCCAGGAGAAAGTGGGTGACACTAGAAACAAAGAAAAAGAGTCCTCTGTAGGCCCCCAAACACCAGACCAGGTGGGTGGGCCCCGAGACACAACCCAAAACAAAGGTGGGTACCAGGGTAAGAACTGGGATGCCACTAAGGCATGGTGACAAAACTGTAGACAGACAGGGCACCACACCAAGGACACTTCTTGTCCCAAAAACAAAACCCCTAGCAAAATCCCAGGGGTGACCAGTGTAGCCATTGGGGATGACTCTTCAGATGAGGAGGTCTTCATAGCCTTCAACTGGAAAAAGGGCCCAACAGGTGAGTTTGAGATTCCAGAGGGAAGTAGACACTTCCACCACCTACTGGTGAATGGAATCCCAGCCACTGCTCTGAGAGACACTTGTGCCAGTCACACTATTGTGCATGACAGGCTGGTGTTCTCAAACCAGTTCATCCCAGGTGAGACTGCCAGAGTAAGAGTTAGCCCAGACAGGGTCACTGATAGGCCTGTGGCTTTTGTGCCCATAGAAGTGGGTGGGACTTTTAGCTGGAGAAGGGTGGTAGTCAGTACAGACCTCCCCCTTGATTGTCTCCTTGGAAATGACTACCCAGAGGTTAGTCAGAGCCCAAGAGAGGAACTGGTCCAGTGCCAGTCCTCTCCCAAGGATTCTGGAGTTCCTGCCTCTGCAGTAAATGCAAGTAGGCCCCAGAAGAAAAAGAAAAGGAAACAGAGTAGGAAAGGTGGGCATCCTTTAGCCAAGGTTCCAGCAAGCCAAGGAGATTCTGCTCCAGTAGGGGAGAACTCCAAAAGTGGCTCTGATAAAGTCCAACCTGACCCACAAGAAGTCCTGGCTAGTCAGGCAACTGTTAAGTCTGAGTGGGTGGCTCCTCAGCTAACAGAAGAAAGAGTGGAAGAAGGGTGTTTACTACAAGATGTGGTAACCCCCCACTCTAATACAGCAGACAGGCACCCTGAACCCAAAGAAGCCTGTAACTTAGCCCCTTCCCTTGTAGGTGAAGAGCTAAAGGTGTGGTTCTGGGCACTGACAGCTGTCAGTGGCCTGTGCTGGGTGTTAGCCTTTATGGCTGCCCTATCCTTGGCATGGTGGTCAGACCCCATGCCAAATAGCAAGTTAGGCCCCCTGACCCTGTTGGTCATGGTGGGGTTACTCCAGCTCTGGGTAACCTCTTTGGGTAAGCTAGGGGTGACCCTGGCTAAGATAAGATTAGCAGAGGTGGATACCTCTAACCCCAAAATAGAGAGAATGGGTGAAGACATTAAAAGCACAGACAAGAGGCAGTTCAGATTAGGTCCTATCACTGTGGAAGTGGGTCAGTTCCCCAGAGGGAATGACCTGGACAGGAGGATGTAAGGCAGAGTAGGCCCTGCAACAAACCAGCCTATTTGCTCTACTCTTCCTCGCCTGACAGACTAGGAAGACTCTCCCAGCTTTGGCTGAGTCTCCTGGCCTGTGGGCTGGGGGGGGCTTGTGTAAAGAAATGGCTCCCTGTTGCAGTTACCCCCCACTTTTTGCCTGATACTGATGCTGACTTGACTGAGAAGTGTGCTGGGACCCTGCTAACCAGGCCCCAGCACCAGTGTTCTTTCACCTAAAATGTACTTTTGATTCCACAATTGGCACACCCTGGCATCCAGGTAAGTCCCTTGTAACTGGTACCCCTGGTACCAAGGGCCCTGATGCCAGGGAAGGTCTCTAAGGGCTGCAGCATATCTTGTGCCACCCTGGGGACCCCTCACTCAGCACAGACACACTGCTTGCCAGCTTGTGTGTGCTGATGAGAAGAAAACGAGTAAGTCGACATGGCACTCCCCTCAGGGTGCCATGCCAACCTCACACTGCCTATGCAGTATAGATAAGTCACCCCTCTAGTAGGCCTTACAGCCCTAAGGCAGGGTGCACTATACCATAGGTGAGGGCACCAGTGCATGAGCACTATGCCCCTACAGTGTCTAAGCAAAACCTTAGACATTGTAAGTGCAGGGTAGCCATAAGAGTATATGGTCTGGGAGTCTGTCAAAAACGAACTCCACAGCTCCATAATGGCTACACTGAATACTGGGAAGTTTGGTATCAAACTTCTCAGAATAATAAACCCACACTGATGCCAGTGTTGGATTTATTAAAAAATGCACACAGAGGGCATCTTAGAGATACCCCCTGTATTTTACCCAATTGTTCAGTGCAGGACTGACTGGTCTGTGCCAGCCTGCTGCTGAGAGATGAGTGTCTGACCTCATGCGGTGAGAGCCTTTGTGCTCTCTGAGGACAGAAACAAAGCCTGCTCTGGGTGGAGGTGCTTCACACCTCCCCCCTGCAGGAACTGTAACACCTAGCAGTGAGCTTCAAAGGCTCAAGCTTCGTGTTACAATGCCCCAGGGCACTCCAGCTAGTGGAGATGCCCGCCCCCTGGACACAGCCCCCACTTTTGGCGGCAAGTCCAGGAGAGATAATGAGAAAAACAAGGAGGAGTCACTGGCCAGTCAGGACAGCCCCTAAGGTGTCCTGAGCTGAGGTGACTCTGACTTTTAGAAATCCTCCATCTTGTAGAAGGAGGATTCCCCCAATAGGGATAGGAATGTGACCCCCTCCCCTTGGGAGGAGGCACAAAGAGGGTGTACCCACCCTCAGGGCTAGTAGCCATTGGCTACTAACCCCCCAGACCTAAACACGCCCTTAAATTTAGTATTTAAGGGCTCCCCTGAACCTAAGAATTTAGATTCCTGCAACTTACCCGAAGAAGAAGACTGCTGAGCTGAAAAACCCCTGCAGAGGAAGAACAGAAGACACCAACTGCTTTGGCCCCAGTCCTACCGGCCTGTCTCTTGCCTTCCAAGGAAACCTGCTCCAGCGACGCTTTCCAAGGGACCAGCGACCTCTGAATCCTCTGAGGACTGCCCGACTTCGAGAAAGACAAGAAACTCCAGAGGACAGCGGCCCTGCTCCAAAAGAACTGCAACTTTGTTTCAAGTAGCAGATTTAAAGACCCCTGCAACTCCCCGCAAGAAGCGTGAGACTTGCAACACTGCACCCGGCGACCCCGAGTCGACTGGTGGAGAAACAACGCTTCAGGGAGGACCCTCCGGCGACTCTACGACTGTGAGTAACCAAAGTTGTCCCCCCTGTGCCCCCACAGCGACGCCTGCAGAGGGAATCCCCAGGCTCCCCCTGACCGCGACTGTCTGAACTCCATTTCCCGACGGCTGGAAAAGACCCTGCACCCGCAGCCCCCAGCACCTGAAGGATCGGAACTTCTGTGCAGGAGTGACCCCCAGGAGGCCCTCTCCCTTGCCCAGGTGGTGGCTACCCCGAGGAGCCCCCCCCTTGCCTGCCTGCGACGCTGAAGAGATCCCTTGATCTCTCATTGAAAACCATTGGAAACCCGACGCGTGTTTGCACACTGCACCCGGCCGCCCCCGCGCTGCTGAGGGTGTTCTTTCTGTGCTGACTTGTGTCCCCCCCGGTGCCCTACAAACCCCCCCTGGTCTGCCCTCCGAAGACGCGGGTACTTACCTGCTGGCAGACTGGAACCGGGGCACCCCCTTCTCTCCATTGAAGCCTATGTGTTTTGGGTACCTCTTTGACCTTTGCACCTGACCGGCCCTGAGCTGCTGGTGTGATAACTTTGGGGTTGCTATGAACCCCCAACGGTGGGCTACCTTGGACCCAAACCTGAGACTTGTAAGTGATTTACTTACCTGACAAAACTAACAAAAACTTACCTACCCCAGGAACTGTGAAAATTGCACTGTGTCCACTTTTAAAACAGCTTATTGTGTTTTATGTAAAAAGTATACATGCTAATGAAATGATTCAAAGTTCCTAAAGTACTTACCTGCAATACCTTTAAAATGAGATATTACATGTAGAATTTGAACCTGTGGTTCTTAAAATAAACTAAGAAAATATATTTTTCTAAAACAAAACCTATTGACTGGATTTGTCTCTGAGTGTGTGTTCCTCATTTATTGCCTGTGTGTATGTACAACAAATGCTTAACAATACTCCTTTGATAAGCCTACTGCTCGACCACACTACCACAAAATAGAGCATTAGTATTATCTCTTTTTGCCACTATCTTACCTCTAAGGGGAACCCATGGACTCTGTGCATGCTATTCCTTACTTTGAAATAGCACATACAGAGCCAACTTCCTACAAGGACCATCTCTTGATGGGTAGTCTTTTGCATCAAAACATGCTACGCTTTGGCAAAAAAGCAACCCCCTGAGGGTGTGCACGCTCATTCTACCAGAGCAACTGCTGCTACCACAGCATTAGCACGTAGAGTTCCAGAACTCGATATCTGCCAGGTGGCAATGTGGGCGTCTTTGCAGATGTTCACCAAGCATTACTGCCTGGACAGTCAGATCCGCAGAGACAGCGACTTTGGCCGTTTGGTCCTGCAGGACTTTTTGGTGTGATCTTAGTTCACAGACACCACCGGGGATGGTATTACTCGGGTATTCATTTTAAGGTAAGGAATCTGCAACTAGAAGTCTCTATCAGATGTACAAGTTACTTACCTTCGGTACCAATATATCTGGTAGAGACATATTCTAGTTGCAGATTCCTTACCGACACATCTATCCTCCCCACACTGCAAACTAATTTCTAGGGACCTGTAACTTCCCTTTAGGGGCCTTAGATTTGGGGCACCATTTCAGTTTTCTTCATGCCTCCATGCTATTGGCGTGAAAAGTCGTGAAAAGAAACTGATGTCAGCGCGCCAGGGTGGCGCCTATATACGACTGCAACATCATCACAGCCACTACGACGTCAACGACACCTGTGGAGTCGACCGATGCCACCTGACGGCACGCAGGGGTACTGCTTGAAGAAAAATCTTCAGATCCAGTCTGACGTCGGGGGGAAATTCTAAGGTAAGGAATCTGCAGCTAGAATATGTGTCTCACAGATATATCCTTACCGAATGTACGTAACATGTATATTAAATCTCAGCAAAAATGACATCACTGTACAGTTTTAGTGTACATTTTAGTTTCTTTTTTGCTATAAAGCTGATAAATAAAGGTTTTTAAAAAAAATGATTAGCCCCGTGTAGTCAGCCTGACTTTAGCCCAAACAAACCAACTATCACAAGGTAACTTAGACCCTGTTATTGTCTCAATTTCACTCACCACATCCATGTCTTCAGAGGCAGGCATTTGGATATTACTAGATGCAAACTAGTGACAAATTCTCATCATACAAGTGTTCAGACATTAGAACACCCTTGTAAAATAAAATGTAGCATAGGCATATACAGGTAGAGTGCCAGGATTTGCAACTGTTAGCCCATTGATTATTAAGATAAACTCCCCACTACTCAGTATGTGTTTCTGACATATGAGTCAGAAAGCACAAAGTAGAACAATATACTGATGGGGAGTGGGAATGAGAGAGAGAGAGAATGCCAAAAAGTCACAATCTTCTTAGACCCCACTCTCAGGTTTTAAGTATCATACCACAGCACAGATCTAGACTAATGTTTCCCAATACATAATTTATTCATGCCCTCTGGATGTCACTGTGACCCTAAGCCAGGTTGGAAGAAAGGCAGTAAGTCACTAATCAAACAAGTAGCTGGGGAACTTCTGCAAAGCAATATGACAAAGTAAAAATGAGTTGCAGAATGCAAACTTTGTCAAAGGGGCATAACTGTGGCAAAGGTAGAGGTAAAAAATAAAAAAGACAAGGGATGGGAAATGGTGATTTAACTAAAGAGCAAGAGGAAAACCTATGCAAACCCAAAAGTTGTCAGCCAGTTTTCATTCCCCTTTTCATTGTTAAATAGTGTCCCTGCCCCTTGTGACTCAGAAATCCCACTCTTGAAATTAGCTGACCTATGTGTCACGACGCCCTATTCCCAGAGGCTGGTGCATTATATTTCATCAGTTTCCTTCAAGCAATACTCAAATTTCAAACCCTTTGCTGACTGCTTACAGGATTATATTTTCCAGGCAAATTAATATATTAATAATAGCCATATGAAAGGTAACCACCTGCTAGATGTCAAACAAATTAAAAAGAAAAGAAACTCATGTTCAATCGCTGAAACTTGAAGCACAAAGCAATCAAGCTTAAGTCAAAGGCAATGTGCAAAGTATTTAAGCAG
Organism: Pleurodeles waltl; assembly: GCF_031143425.1. Lineage (NCBI taxonomy): Eukaryota > Metazoa > Chordata > Amphibia > Caudata > Salamandridae > Pleurodeles > Pleurodeles waltl. The sequence continues at coordinate 598,315,271 of NC_090437.1, forward strand.
TGTGTGCAAACAGAAAAAGTCACACAAAACACAATAAAACTCTACAACCAATTTTTAACTTAAGGGAAATCAGTGATGAGTAAAATAAGATTGTAACAAAAAGTCTGGGGATATATTTTAAGGTTTTGTAATAAAGTACTGCTAAGAAGTGCAAAGAACCAATAATAGTCAATGATCAAAGTACATCGAGACTTCGGCACAATTTGAGGCTGACCATGATGGAGCTCGGGCCGGATAAACCAAGTGGATTGCTCCAGTGAAAGTCTGGGAGCCAAAAAGTTAAAAAAAGATTACAAGTCTCACTTCAGAAAGGGACTTTGCCACTTTTTGGGAGGAAAGTGTTGTAATGTCTTCTAAGTCTCAGTGCAGACTGTGACTTTGTCACATTTTCAGAAGACAAATCCTCCTTCCGTATGCATGCCACTGCTGACATTGTAGACTCTGCCATGGAATTGAAGGTTAAATATCTGAAGCAGGTTGGTCCTCTGTAGATTTGGAGAATTCTTGCTGAATTCTTTTTATGTTTCAACTCAGAATGGAATTTAGTCATTTTTTCAAAGGTACATAGATCCTTGAGCAGAACAAACCTGGAATTCAATCTGGAACTGCTGGTGGGATACGTTTTTTCAGTGGGTCCTGCTGAAGGTCTGAAATGAGAAGTTTCCAAAAATTCCAAACATTCTTCTTGTGCCCAACCAACCACAGGAGAACACTTATAAGGACACCGTGAAGGGTACTTTGACACTTTCAGAGGGTTAGGTAGAGGCCAATGGCAAAGTCCAGTTACTGGTCAACTGAGCATTTTGTTGTGTCTTTGTAGCCACTTGTTGTGTCTTTGTAGCTACACCACACAGCAGATCAGCCAACCAGCCTTTGGAATTCAATTATTTGTACTGAGTACTAGAAGGAGCAGGCCAAGTCCTTAAGGGCTCCTCTCAAGTCACAGGCAGCAGGTCTAGTCCTCTTGGGATCGCCTACAAATCCACAAAGTGTTCTAAAAATGGTTCATTAGGATCCCACATTTATGGTTGGTACTAGCTAATGGGATCAGATAACTTCTAGGTACTTTGGAACCAATGGGGCGAACCCTACCACACTGCAAACAGGTTGAAAATGCCATGTGCAAAGGCAATACCAAGATGTCTGAAGTCTTCAGCCACACTAAACTTGGGTTCCGAGGGGTGGGTGTGTATAAGGAAGGGTCATAGGGAAACTACAAGTGTCTTCTCACATCTAACACTGAAATCCAGTTTGAAGCAGGTCCTGAATCCACAACAAAACAGGAGACGGAAGTATAGTAAAAGAAAGCATGGTCCCTCAGTGAACAGACAGGAGATAGACAATGCCCTCATTACAACCCTGGCGGTCGGTATTAAAGCGGCGGTAATACCGCCAACAGGCCGGCGGTAAAATAAATGGGATCACGACCACGGCGGAAACCGCCAACACATACAGCCTCTTAAACACTCTGACCGCCACGGCGGTAGCAACAAACACCGCAGCAGTAACCGCCAACAGACAGGCGGAAGTCAATGTACCGCCCACCCCATCACAACACGCCCATATGCCAGCTTTTCCGGGGCAGTACCAATGCCATCAAAAGCACAGCGGAAACAGTACTTGGAAGGAAAACCACTCACCTCTCGACACTCAACAAAGAAGCAGGACGCCATGGAGCCCGAGCTACCAGGAGTACGAACGGCGGCGGCGACGACCACCGCAAGTAGTGCACCTAGTACACAGGGGAGGGGGGAGGAAAAAGAGAGTGACACACACACACGCAACACCCCCACCCCCACCCCCACCCACAACACCATACACACAAACACATGCATCAACATTACATTTACACCCTGTAACTCCCTGGAAGAACACAAGGACAAAAGGAATAGAGTCAAATCAGTGATATTTTAGAAATAGTCAGATATACGTAATAATTTTAAAAACAGTATTTACAAAAATATATAATATGTACATAAGGTAGTACATTGTCCACTCGAAATGTCCGTGGGCCACTGGACCCAAACTCATAGGCCAAGCCCACACTTGACTCCTGCCTCAATACGGAGAGAACACTGCAGCGTCATCAGGTTGAAAACACACAGGCACCTCAGGGAGAGGGGGAAGGAGGGGCACCTCAGCTGGAAGATGATAAAACGCCACTGCTCCTGGAGGGGGCTCCATGCCCACAGCGATGTCCTGGGGAGTGCAAGGCCACAGTCTCTCTAGTGGGGGGTTTGCCCACTGCTTGGTTCTAGGGAGTGCAAAGCCACAGTCTCTCTAGTGGGTGGTTTGCCCACTGCTTGGTCCTGGGGAGTGCAAAGCCACAGTATTTCAAGTGGATGCATATCTCCACTGATACGGAAGGGGGCTTTGTGCCCAGTGTTCTTCTTCCTGCCAAGGATAGGGTGAGTGGATGCATATCTCCACTGGTTCTGGAGGGAGCATTTTGCCCAGTGTGCTTCATCCTGCCAAGGATAGGGTGAGTAGATGCATGTCTCCACTGGTTCTGGAGGGTGCTTTGTGCCCAGTGTGCTTTCTCCTGCCAAGGATAGGGTGAGTGGATGCATATCTCCACTGGTTCTGGAGGGGGCTTTGTGCCCAGTGATGCAACACTTGGGGTGTGGCAGTTCACAGTCCCTCACCTGGGTGTCTGAGGCACGAGATTTGCAGGGACCAGGATGCATGATAGTCCATGGAGGCAGGGCTAGACTCCAACCGGCGATGGCTGCAAACTTGTGGTAGTGCCGGTGCTGGTAGGGGTGCTGCCAGTGGTGGAGGGAGACTCCAGCACTTATCCTGCAGCCACGGAGGCTGCCCACTGGGGTTGCTGCTGCTGGTAGTGGTTCTACTGTCAGTGGTGCAGGTGGTGGTGCTTGCGGCAGTGCCTGCGGTGGTGCTAGGAGCAGTGCAGGTAGCGGTGCTGCCAGTGGTGCAGGTGCCTGTGCTGCCAATTGTGGAGGGAGGCTCCAGCCCTTCTCCGGCAGCCTCAGACGGCTGCCCACTGCGGCTGCTGTTGCTGAAAGTAGTGGTGCTTGTGGCGGTGCAGGTGGCGGTGCTTGCGGCGGTGCTGCTGGCGGTGCTGGCTGCGGTGCAGGTGGCGGTGCTGGCGGTTGTGCTGGTATCCACCAGGCCTTCACCTGCAGCCTCGGACGGTTGAAGTGCCTTAGCTAGTGTTTTCTGCCCCTTCCTCACCATGGCAGATGGTGGTGTGACCTTGGGTCTGGCAGCTGGAGTCTTTGAGGTGGCCTTGCTGTGTGGTTGTGGCTCCTTCCCATTGCTGGATCCTGTCCCCTCTTCACCTTGCCAGGTGGAGGAATGGCTTTGGCCTTGGCAGGGGTTGGTGGCACACAAGCTGGGCTGACGGGTGCCCCCTTTGAGCCTCTGATAGCTGCAGGAACCACAGCGGACGTCAACTTGGTGGCTGAGGTGCTGAGCTGGGTTCTGGCCACCCTGGCCCAAGGGGAAGGACAGGGGGAGGGGTGTGGAAGAGGTCAAAGTTGGCCAGGAAAAGCTTCTTAGGGATACTGGGGCAGGAAGAGGCTGACGGTTTGGGAGTGGAGGAAGAGGGAGTGGTTGTAGGAGGTGTCTGCTGAGTTTGGGTGCAGGGGCATGGACTGGATACTGTTGTGAGGTGGATGGCTGTTGGGTGGGTGGGTGCTTGCGTTTGTGTACTTTGGGAGGAGGGGGTCACAGACACAGTGGGAGAGGACACACGGGACGTGTGCATGGATGTGGAGGTGGTGACTGCCAGTGAAGGGTGTGTTGTGATGGGTGTGCTGGTGGTGGAGGTAGTGGATGAGGATGTAGTGCATGCAGGTGTGAGTGGAGATGCTACTGGGAGGGAGGTGGGCGAGGAGGAGGGTGACACAGTGGAGGCAGTGGATGTTGGTGTGTCTGCATGGGGATGGTGCTTGTGTGAGTGCCTGTGGTGCTTGTGTTTGCCTGAGCCACTTTTGTGTGTTGATTTGGGTGAATGCTGGTCTGAAGATGTGCTTGGGATAGGTTGAGGTTGAGGGGATTGGGACTGGGTAGAGGAAGTTGGAGGAGGGAGGCTAGAGACAGGGACAATGGCTGCCATCAGTGCTGAGGCCAGAGCCTGAAATGCTCTCTGTTGGGCCGCCACGCCAGAGTGAATGCCCTCCTGGTATGCATTTGTTTGTTGCAAATGCTTCTCGACACCCTGGATGGCATTCAGTATGGTAGACTGCCCAACAGTGAGGGATCTCAGGAGGTCAATAGCCTCCTCACTGAGGGCAGGAGGACTGACTGGGGCAGAGCCTGAGGTGCCTGGGGAGAAGGAGATGCCCACCCTCATGGGTGAGCGGGCACGGGAAACAAGCTGAGGGGCTGCTGGGATGGCAGTGCTGGTAGGGGGGTGGCGGTTGTACCTCGTGTTGGGGTGGGCACAGAGGTGTCCACCACCGCCAGGGAGCTTCCCTCAGAGGAGGAGTCGCTGTCTGTGGTGTCCCCTCCTGTCCCCGTCGTGGTGCTCCCCTCGCCCTCCGTCCCACTGGTGCCCTCACCCTCGGTGGATTCGGCCTCCAGGCACATGTGGGATGCAGCTCCCTCCATCGCCGGTGCCTCTGCTTCTCCGCCAGATGATGCTAATGCATGCAAGGACAGGGTAACAAAACAAAAAGGGGGGGAGAGACAGAGGATACACTTGGTCAATGCCAGCAACACCACTACCGTTGGCGTACACAACAAACAGGGAGCAGCCCTATGCACTAGGCCATGCACTACCAGTTACTAAGATAGTCACCAACCCATGGGGTACAATGCTAACGCCGTTAGCTGCACACCTGAAACCCACAGGACCCTGCCCAGTAGTAGATGTCATCTAATGCTATTGGGGGTGGAGTGCTTCCAAGCCTGCCCACAAAGGGACCTACCCTGCCATGTTCGCCCTGGCCTAGAGGCACCCACATGCCCACCCCCCCCACCCAGGTAAACAGTAACACGAGTTCAGTCATGATTCTGAATCTGTACTCACACCCTTGTGGCTGCTGTGATGCCTCCAAGTACCCATCCAGCTCAGGATAGGCCACCGCCAGGATGCGGACCATCAGGGGGGTCAGGGTACGATGGGCTCCCCTTCCTCGTTGGGAGGCCAGCCCCAGCTGGGCCTCCACCGTCTTCCTTGCCCAGCAGCGCAGGTCCTCCCACCGTTTGCAGCAGTGCGTGCGTACTCTGCCTGTCAAAGACACCCAGGGTCCGCACCTCCTTGACGATGGCATGCCAAATACCCTTTTTCTGATGGGCGCTTACCTGCAGAGAAATACACATCGGAAAAGGTATCAGTCAGCCCATCCTGCCTGTTACACTCATTGCCTACCATAGCCCTTCACATCCCCTTACACACAGACATGGCCCAGCATACATGCAGCATGCTGCCAGGGCCCATCCACCAACCCCGCCTACACACCACTCCATGCATTCATGTACCATGCATCGTGCACACAGTGTACTCACCTGTTGGTGTGGAGGCCCATACAGCATTCAGTACTGGGGTAGAATCTCATCCACTAGTCTCTCCAACTCCGCTGAGGTGAAGGCAGGAGCCCTTTCCCCAGTCACACGAGACGTAGTCGGTTCCAGACACAGGTCACAGCAGCACATGCAGTGTAGGTCCTCTCCTGTTGAAGGTCAGGTAGCAAGTGAGTGAACAGATAGAAAATGTCGGTCACGTCCACGACGGTGTATTCCGCCACCGCCGGCGTACATCACCATTGCCCACTGTAACCCATAGGGCCCAATGATAACCAATGAGGAGTTGCATGGCGGTTCTCGACTGCCTCCCGTAACGGCACACAACATCAGCGGAATTACCTCCTTTCCACATGTCCTTCCATACAGGACAGGTGGATGCCATTTTGGGGGTTGGGGGCAGGCCATGGTACCTAACTGTGTCACAGTACACATAAGCACCATTTGGACCTATCCAACAATATACTGTTACAATCACAACATGCAATGAAGTGTAGTGGTTGAAAATATGAGATACTTGCCAGTTGCTCTCCGTTTTGCCGCATAGATTGCAACCGCTGTGGATGAATAGGAGATGGAAACATTCCCCCGTGTACAGACCCCTGGTGGACTTGGCATCAATGGAGGACAGACACATTATCCTCACCTATAGACTGGACAGGGCCACAATCACAGAGCGGTGTGCCCAATTGAAGCCTGACCTGGTATCTGCTATCCGTCACCCCACTGGGATCCCCTGTCTTGTGCAAGTCCTATCTGTGCACCATTTCCTGGCAACTGGCTCTTTCCAAGTGACAGTGGGCTTGGCAGCAGGAATGCCTCAGCCAATGTTCTCAATAGTGCTGACCAGACTGTTTTTTGTCCTGATTAAACACATGCGCAGCTACATCGTTTTCCCCCAGGTGGAGGATTTGGCCACAGTGAAAGCTGATTTCTATGCATTGGGACATATCCCCAACATTATTGGGGCAATTGATGGTACACATATTGCATGTGTCCCTCCCCCCCCAGAGAAATGAACAGGTGCTCAGAAATTGAAAGAGCTTTCACTCAATGAATGTGCAGATAGTGTGCCTTGCAGACCAGTACATCTCACATGTCAATGCAAAGTATCCTGTGTCTGTGCATGATGCCTTTATCTTGAGGAATAGCAGCATCCCATATATGATGGCTCAACTCCAGAGGCACCGGGTGTGGCTAATAGGTGGACCCTGGTTCCCACCCAGTGGATGTTGGTGTATGGGTATGGTGTGGGGCCTAAGGGTTAGTGTGTGTCTAACAGGTGTCCCTCGATATTTGCAGGTGACTCTGGATGCCCCAACCTCTCACGTCCACTGACCCCTGTGAGGAATCCCAGGACAAGGGCAGAGGAACGTTACAATGAGGCCCATGGGTGAACATGAAGAATTATAGAGAGGACATTGGGCCTCCTGAAGGCTAGGTTTCGTTGCCTCCATCTCAAAGGTGGTTCCCTGTACTACTCACCCAAGAAGGTCTGCCAGATCATTGTGGCATGTTGTATGTTGCACAACCTTGCCTTACATTGCCGGATGCCTTTTCTGCAGGAGGATGAGGCTGGAGATGGACGTGTGGCAGCAGTGGACCCTGTGGACAGTGAAGATGAGGAGGCAAAGGATGAGGATGTGGACAACAGAAGCGCAATCATTTGTCAATACTTCCAATGACACACAGGTAAGACAGTGTAACTTCACTTTTAATTGACAGTTTTGTGTTTGACATTGTCACTGGCAGGCTGATTTTCCCACTTCTATGGCCACTCACTGTACCCTTTGGCATCTCTATTTGCAGATATTTGTGCTCCTTGTGTGTTTGCTACAGCCATCTACAGGTCATTCCTATGTATACATTACTGTACAGTTGAATTGCATTGTTTAAACCTTGTTAAACAAATACATAGTTAAATCATTTGACATACTTCATACTTGTTTTTTTCCAAAGGGTGTTTATTTAATTGCTAATAAGTAGAGAGGGATGTGCAATAGGTTGGGGTGATGGTGGAGGAAAGTCCAGGATAGAGTCCAGTCTATGTGTATGACAGGTGCATTCTCCAAGGGGGCATAGGAATGGGAGCAATGGCAGTTCAAGGTGGACAGGGTGGGACACAAGGGTGACTTTCAAGAGAGTCTTCTTTCCTGGCAGGGGTCTTGGCAATAGCCTCTGGCTTCTGCCTGGATCGCAGGGAACTTTTGCGGGGTGGTTCTCCTTCTGCAGGGGGAAGGGTGCTGGTGGCCTGTTGGTCCTGTGGCGGGCCTCCTGTCCACTAGCAGCAGCGGAGGGGGAGGGCTGTTCATCGGTTTGGCTAGTGTCAGGGGCCCAGTGGTGTGCCACTGCCTCCCTCATGGTGTTGGCATTGTCTGCCAGCACCCCTGCAATGGTGACCAGGGTGGTGTTGATGTCCTTCAAGTCCTCCCTGATCCCCAGGTACTGTCCCTCCTGCAGCCGCCGGTTCTCCTGCATCTTATCCAGTATCTGGACCATTGTCTCTTCGGAATGTTGATATGCTCCCAGGATCGCGGTGAGTGCCTCCTGGAGAGTCGGTTCCCTGGGCCTGTCCTCCCCCTATCGCACAGCAGTCCTCCCAGCTTCCTTGCTGTCCTGTGCCTCCGTCCCCTGAACCGTGTGCCCACTGACCCCAGGTCCCTCATCGTCCTGTGTTTGTGGGGTGGCCTGGGGTCCCTGTAGTGGTGGACACACTGCTGATTGATGTGTCCTGGGGACAGAGGTATGGGCCCGCTGGGTGGATACTGTGGTGGTGTTTCCTGAGGGGGGAGGCACTGTGTGTGGGTAACAGATTGTCCAGAGATCCCTGATGGGCCAGTTTGGTCATCCAGATCCAGGCATCTAGAGCTGCTGTCATCACTGTGGTCCTCTTCGGGGGGGGACTGGATGTTGCTGACAGCTCCTCTCTGGTGACGTTGGCTGGGGGACTTGTGGGGATGTAAATGCAGTGTTATTGTTTCTGTGTGTGACATCTTGTGCATGGGTGTGTTGCCCTCTATGGTTGTTATTGCCCTGGCAGCTTTGCCTTGTGTGAGCTGTTATTTGGTGGGCTAGCTGTTTCTCTTCAGTGTGCATGCTTTAGTGATAGGTGTCTATGCAGGTCTGTGATGGGTGTCCATGCATTGGTGTGACCTGCAGGGTTTGGTATTGGGATGGGTGGGTTGTGATGGTGGGGTGTGTGGGAGGTGGAGTGATGGGAGTGAGGGTAAGGGTGGTGGTATGTGATGGCATGCAGGTAGGGAGGGGTGAAAGTAAAAAAGAGTTGACTTACCAGAGTCCAGTCCTCCTCCTACTCCTGCCAGGCCCTCAGGATGCATGATTGCCAACACTTGCTCCTCCCATGTTGTTAGTTGTGGGGGAGGAGGTGGGGGTCCACTGCCAGTCCTCTGTACAGCTATTTGGTGTCTTGCTGCCACGTAATGCACCTTCCCCCGTAGTTCGTTCCACCTCTTCCTGATGTCATCCCTTGTTCTGGGGTGCTGTCCCACGGTGTTGACCCTGTCCACGATTCTCCGCCATAGCTCCATCTACCTAGCAATGGATGTCTGCTGCACCTGTGTCCCAAATAGCTGTGGCTCTACCCAGATGATTTCCTCCACCATGACCCTTAGCTCCTCCTCTGAGAACCTGGGGTGTCATTGTGGTGCCATGGGTGTAGTGTGAGTGGTGTAGGTGAGGGCGTGTGGGGTGATTTGTTGGGGTGTGTGAGGTAAAGTACGTGGATGGGGTATAGGTGATGGTGGTGTCTGGCTGTGGTCTTATCTGTGGTCTTGCTATCTCTCTTTTGGCCTTGTTTTTAGTTCTAAAGGGTTGTGGGTAATGTAATGTGTGGGTCTGTTTTATAGTGGTGTGGGTGTGGTGTGTGAATGGGTGTCAGGTGTGTAGTTTGAATTGTCCAATGTGGTGTTGTTTTGTATGTGTGTGTATTTTGAGCACAGCGGTATGTAGCCAATGGTTTACCACCATTGAATGTCTGCCGTGGTGATTCGTGGGTCATTAGGTTGTGGTTGTAGTTTTGTTGGCGTAACGGTGTGGGCTTGGATACCACCAGTTTATCACCTACCTTTGGGCTGGCGGACTTGTGTGTGTGGCTGTATAGTGACGGATTGCTATCTGTGTGTCATAATATGGGTAGCGGTAATCCACGGCGGCGGTATGTTGGCGGCAGTCGGCATGGCGGTGAGAGGTACTTACCACCAATGTCATAATGAGGGCCTATGTTTCCTAATAATTTTAGTATGTTTTATATGAAATGCTTAGGTATTTTATTATTGTAAATTGTCAAGTGATGAAGATTAATTGATATGTTTGGATTTTATTTTGTTTTTAAATTGTATACTTTGTACTTTTTTTGTTTAGTGTAAATCAAAATAAAGATAGTGATGGTGATGACTTATGCATGTACAAAGGATAGACCACCCACTGAATACATTAGAGTAAACCGACAACTGGCTGGACATGGAACTAGATCATCTGTGAATCAGGAGTTTCAAACTAAATTGCAGCATTACCAAATAATTCTATATATAAATTTGCACTAAATATAGAAAGAAAAGGAACAGATCTCTTACAGTTGTGAAAATAGTTTGTTATTACTGAAAAACAGATTGGCTCACTACAAACATAAAAAATAAAAACTGATTTTTCTTGTGTAGTATCTTTTATGTATAAGAAAATGAAAACCTAATAAAGAGCTATCAAAAAAGAGCAATATTTATTTTTGCCATGTTCTCTGTTGTGAACAACTTAAAAAATGTTCAGTGACTGAAAAAAGGATTATGGGGGCATTGCTGGGCCAGCCAAGATGGTGGACGTAAGCCTCTGAAGCTCCGCTCGCCGGCCCTCATATCAACTACCATCTGGGCTTGGGCCTCTCCTTACTAACCACTGGAGGCTGCAATCCATGTCAGCACCTCCTGCCTGTCCTCACTGTGGCTTTTGAGGCCCCATTCATGCTCCAGTAGACCACGCTCGAACATTGAGACCGACTACTCTCTGGCAACCATGGGCGATTAAGACATTGCCGGGCATCGTCTCTTCTCTTCCTTTTCATCTCAGCGCTCTGATTAGTGTGTGCAAGGGGGCATCACACCAGTGTAGCACCCTGCCCTGGGCAATCTAGACATTGCCACACATTGCCTCACTGGCTGGGGATTCCAGGGGCACTGCAGGCTGCAATTGCCCTTCCCGGCTTCAGGTGAGATGCATGATGGACCTCGTCTCCACCGCATAAAGAGACCCCAGGTGAGCCGTGGCACCTACCTCCACCATTCAGCCTGCACTGTGGCCTATTCCGGCCCCCTGAACTCATGCTCCAGGCCTTCTCTGCCCCCACATTGGTGCACTCATCGGTGCACACAAGGGGTCTTATATGAACTGGAAGCTCCTATGGCTTGGGATATTACACCAACTCTCATGCCCTGGTGACTCTCGCCCCTCATCATGGGCCCTCCCTGCTGTGCACCAAGGCCCTAAGTGACCAGCGACCATTCACTTCTAGATCCCCTCTCTCTGTTGTAACTTTGCCCCTGTCGAACCTGGGAGCCCGGGTGAGTCGCAATGCCTGTTACTCGCAGCTTCACCTACACAAGGGTCCACCACAACCTCCTGAGCCTACAAAAAACATCCTTTCATCCCCACCTCACATCAGTGCTCTCTTTGGTGCACGCATGAGGGGCACACCTGGTTTGAAGACATGGGACATGGTGTTTGGGCCCTTGTACTGCATTTAGCACACTCTTAGCCCCAGGACACGTCTCAGGCCCTTCCAATTGCACATTGAGGGCATTGAAGATCCTATAGAAGCCTGCTTCTTGCTGCACCCTCACAGTTACCAACAATCAACATGCGGCATCTTTCACCTCCTCCACCCCCCCCCCCACATCGGCACTCAGATTGGTGCGCTTGAGGGGGGAACATATCACACTGACCACCCGGGCTCACCTCAGAGACCATTGTTGGGGCCCTGCTATCTAGACACACATCCTAACCCCCCTCTTGCATTTGCGTTCAGGTCTTCTCCATGTATCAACATCCTTCAGCCTCTACCCACCTCCTGGAAGCTCTTAAGGACGCCCTAACTAGCCAGTTTACTTCGACTCCACTCGAAAAGGAGGGAGGGGTTCCACTCAAGTGCCTCATGATCGACACCCCCCAGATGGGATTAGCCGTCCTTGTATTAACAACCCCATCAAAATGTTGAGGAGTTACTAACCCACCTCACATATGCAGATAGGGGCACCCACCTCTTGACTTGCATGGTTTACCGAACTAAGCCATCTCAGTCTTACCTGCAGTCCTCTTCACACCATGGGCAAACTCCGCTCCGCCAACCTGGGCCCCTCCTCAACTGGTGCAGCCCCACCATCCCAGAAATGCCATCAGGAGGGACCACTCCAGCGATGTCTACATCTGACAAGTTAGACCAAGTGTTAGCTGCCATTGAACGGTCTAGCGTCTCAGTAGAGACATGGCTCAGTACTATGGCTATCGAGCTCAGTTTCTTCTGTGATGATCACCATAAACTTTCGGACAAAGTCACAGAAGGTGAGAAAACTATGGCTACCCTGCAACCCATTGTGATGGAAGCAAACTGCTATCCGAGATTTACAGGAGTGAGTCCCCTGCCTGGAGGAAAGGGCAGAGAACATTGAAGGTCGCTCTTGGAGAAGCAATGTGCAAATACTGGGCTGCTGGAAGGAGTGGAGGGACAGGACCCCATTGCTCACCTGGAATAGAGGTTCAACTCATTTACTCCTAGCACAGATGTCACCCCCTTCTTCACATTGGAGAGAGCGCATTGTGTCATAGTCCAGCAGCCTCCCTTCCTGGATCCTCTCCACACCCGATGTTGGCAAAACTGCTCTATTTAAAGGACCGGGATGCCCTCTTCTGTGCAGCTTGTCATACTGGCCCTCTTTCAGGTCAGGGCAAAGTGGTTATGTTGTTCCCAGATTACACCAGGGAGGTTCAATGGCATTGAGCCTCGCTTCGGGAAGTCTAAAGACACCTATGACAACTAGGAATCCAATAATCGCTCCTGTTACCGGCGCATCTCAAAATCCTGTTCGAAACCTCTTCTCACTTCTTCACCGATCCCAAAGATGCCTGGGACTGGGCAGACCAACATTATGGCACAACTGCTCTTCTCTGCCCTGCCTGAACCTCATCTCCCCAGTGCTGGAAGTGGCAGAGTAAACCTCAAACAAACTCTGCATGATGCTCATCATCCAATGACACTCCAAATTTGGAAAAGATCATAGAAAACAAACGTCGGGCCTTACAGGAGGCGGCCACTATGGGAACCTACACAGTCAATACAGATAATGACAAAGGCCCGTACCTTTTTCCCACCAACGATGAAACTCTAACCTCTGACAACTTGCAACCGAGCTCATTGACTCACAAAGTGTAACCCCGCAAACCACAGATACGCTCATATAAGTGAATCCACCTGTTGTCATCTGAACTAGTGTATCCTGTTTATATGCTCTTTTTACTGTAATGGAGTTATGATACACTGTCTTTTGTAAAACTAAACTCTTCTTCTCACTACTTCTCCTAGCTCTCACTGTGTATAGTTACGTACCACTCGCCTGCCCTCCTCGCCCTCTCCCTTAGTACACACTGCATGTTCCCCCGGTAATACCCCATCTGAGATTAATCTGGTTCTTGAGCTGGAGGCCGTTCTAACTTTTCTTCTTGAAACCATGGGCCCAAGAGCTGTATTTTCATTACTTGGAGCTTAGTCACCCACCTCTATACATTAAGGCCCTCATTACGACCTTGGCGGGCGGGTGAAACCGCTTGCCAAGGGCTGACCGCCGGGCGGCCGTCAATGCAGCCGCACTCCCGCCGCAGCCATCAGGAGATCCCCGCTGGGCCGCAACACAGGAGCCAGCTCCAAATGGAGCCGGCGGTGTTGCGGCCGCGCGACGGGTGCAGTTGCACCCGGTGCGCTTTTCACTGTTTGCATAGCAGCCAGTGAAAAGCTGCATGGGTCTGTGGCAGGGGACCCCGCGACTCCCCGTACCGCCAGCCTTTTCCTGGCGGTTCAATCCACCAGAAAAACGCTGGCGGTAGGGGGACTCGTAATCCCCTGGGCAGTGTTGCAAGCAGCGCTTCCCTGGCGTATTAAAACGGCGGTGCGACCGCGGCGCTTCCGCCGCGGTCGTAATCTCCCTGGAAGCACCGCCAGCCTGTTGGCGGTGCTTCCTCCAGAACAGCCCTGGCAGTCTTGGACCGTCAGGGTTGTAATGACCCCCTAAGTCTTTGATATAGATGTCTTGTTTGGGCGTACCGTCTATTGTAGTAGGTTCCCCCTGATATTCCCACCAGTCACGCAATGGTTCTCCACCCTCAGTTATGCCTTATTAATTGGTTTGAAATGGCAGGACAAGACTATGCTCCTTTTGTGTTATGGACAAATGAAAACAGTGGGATGATACCCCTAACAATAGGCCTCTCTCCCCTGTGACAATACTAAGGGGCATGTAACCAACAAACACTGAAATTCGATTTCACATGCTAAACATCTGTGGCTTGCACACAGTATGCAAGCAATACATGGTATACTCCCACATAAAACATCACAAGGCCAAGATTGTCCTATTACATGAAACACAGAACAACAGAAGAACAATCCATGCAACTACCGCATATTCAGCATGTGCACTGGGTGTCTTAATCTGGATACGGCCAGGTATCCCGTTTCAGGAGCTAGATTTCATTATAGATAAGGAGGGACGCTACGTACTTCTAGAGCGTTGCCTGGATGGTCGACCCCTACTCCTTCAAAGCATATACATCCCACATTCTGACCAGGGAAATGCCCTTTTAATGGCCTTAGGCCATAAAACTACACTCCTCTGGATTCTTGGAGGGGATTATAACTGTGTATTGGACCTCGCCCTTGATAGATCTCATCCTCCTTTTCCACACTCCTTGTCCCAGGAGCAAGCTGGTTGCATCATTGGTCCTTACTAGATGCCTGGCGATTCCACAATCACACCACTAAAAATTATTCCTTTTACTCTGCACCCCACAAGCTCCATGTTTGCCTGGACCGTTTCCTTTGTTTGCCCCCCTAGTGCCCTAGATGCACTATACTGACTATTTAGGCCTCATAGTTTTGGATCATCATGCACACTTCATTGACCTGTGGTGGAAGGCCCCATGACCGCTGATACCTGTTTGGCATCTCCAACGCGACTGCCTGGAAGTCCCAGTCTTCTGCAAAGAGCAAGGCACCTGTAGCCGACACTATTTCACTGACAACCATAACACAGCATCCACTAGGATGCTTAAGTGGGAAGCTTTTTAGTTGGTGATCCGAGGTGACTGTATTTAGTAGAAAGTAGGTGTCCAGAGATCACTCAAAAGGGAGATTACAGCTGCCGAACACCAGCTTGTAGAGCTGGAGAAAGCAACAGATCACGATGCCACATTGTCCACACAACTCGCTACAGCAAAAACATCACATGCTGCACTATTAAAGCACCTTTGTCGCTTTTATTTTACTGCTCAAGTGTCACAAGTTCACAGGGAAGGTGACAAATCCGGCCGTCTTCTGGCTTTGCTGATCACACGATACCCCAATCACCGAGATAACAAACACCCAGAGGTAGGTCTGAGATGTTGCCCGCAACAAGACTCCTGGTTTAGACAGGCTACCTCTTGGGCATTATAGCATGTTTTCGGCACTCCTTGCGCTTCACCTAGTTGCAATATACCAAGCTGCACTGATGGCAGGTAGAGACCCCTAGTTGTGTGAATCCATTTTAATCTCCCTCTGCAAACCAGGCAGAGACCCCAAACAATTATCAGCATATCGCTGTTAGCGATCTTGGGTGCAGATTATAAAATACTCAGGAAAATTCTTGCTGATCGTTATGCTTGCGTCCTCCCCGAAATTATTCATTTAGATCAGAATGGATTTGTTCGAGGGCCCAACATATCACAAAATATTTGTTGTTTCTTCCATATACCAGATCGTGTTTGAGGACAATTTGCGCACGCAGCATGCCTAATATTAGACATGTAAAAGGCATTTGATACACTGACATGGCCTTCCTTTCCTTGTTCTCACTCGCCTAGGTGTAGACCCAAGACTGTTGGCTTATACTAAATTATTTTATACTAAACCGACCTCTACAGTATGACTGGGTTGCTCTGTCTCTGCCCCCTTTCCAGTACACTGTGGAACCAGACAAGGGTGTCCTTTATCACCTCTGGTATTTGCTCTAGCAATGCAACCCCTGGCCATATGGCTGATGACAGACAGTCGCAAATGGAGTATACTGCTAGTAGGTAGGACCCACTCAGTGTTGTTATATGCCAACGACTTGCTCATGTATCAATGTGACATCACCTTGGGTCACTCCCCAATACAAAACACCTTAGTGGCGTTTGCGCAGCCGCAGGACCACAAGTGAACTAGGAGAAACCGGCTATAAACCCCCTCAATCCTGCCTACATGGGTGAAATTCTGTTTGACTTGTAAGAGGGTAATCTTCATGCAGCATTGTCCGGTATAAGGACACAAAATTATTTCTGGCCATCACTCTCTCTGGACCCAATTGGGAGGATATCCCTGGCAAAAATGGTTCTATTACCTCAACTCCTTTACTATATTGGTAATCTTTCAGTCGTCCCAACCTGCACATTCTTCAAGGAATTAGGGCCCGTATTTATACTTTTTTTGCGCCGCATTTGCGTCGTTTTTTGACGCAAAAACGGCGCAAACTTGCAAAATGCCATTGTATTTTGTAGGTTTGCGCCGTTTTGCGTCAAAAAGCGGCGCAAATGCGGCGCTAAAAAAAGTATAAATACGGGCCTAGATATTGTACTGAGTAATCTTATGTGGGGTACCACAAGACATCAGATAGCTCTTTGGAAACTACGATTACCAGTGGATCAAGGAGGTATGGGCACTCCGTCATTCGAGGCCTACTATTTAGCAGCTTAACTGCAATGGCTTTCATGATGGACTGCCAGATGATATATTACCGAGACTAGCGGTGATGATGAAGGAATTCTTCACCTACCCACAAATCACAGCTTCCTTCTCCCAAAATCCACACCTTCCTCGTCACTGCCTGTTACAGGTGGCAGTGGCCTGGACGTGCGTATCACACACACTTCACATGGCAAAGAGCAAACTGGCATATGCCCCTGCATTTCCTTTGGTTGGTCTCCCATATTTTACTGGCACCTACAGGCAGCGTGACATGACACCCTGGACAGTTCAATCAATCCACACCAGAGACGATCTGTTTGTAGAAGCCATCTCCTTTCCTTCTAACAACTGATGACTATAACTTCCCACCCGACCAATTTATTCTTCAAAGACAGTTAGGAGGTCATTACAACATTGGCGGTAAATGCCGCTTACTGGCGTGCAGAAGACCGCCAACACACCGCCGCGGCTGCGGAATTCCACTACGGTCATTATGACCCAAAGCCCGGGATCTGCCAAAATCTAGACACCCACACAAGTGCGGCACATCAAAGGTCAGTGATAAACAGGCGATAACAAAACCGACACCGTCACGCCAACAGGAATACGGCCACACTATCACGAACCACGAATCCATGCGGCGCTCTTTCAACCGCGGTATTCCATTGGCAGTACACACCGCCGTGCTCAAAATACACACACTCTTAAAAAACACCACCACATTGGACAAATCGAAATACACACACCTGAAACACATACACACACCACTCCCACACACTCAATACAATATAAAACACACACCCACATCACCCACAAACCCCTACGACCACAATTGCGACTGAAGGCCAGAGAGACACACAACCATCTACAAACTAGCATCCACAGGCACTCAACACCATCACTCACATAACATCCACGCACCTCACACAACACACCTCTAAATATCACCCCACACATCACAACACGCACCACCCCACACATCACCCACACCACCCCATGGCACCACAAAGACACCCCAGGTTCTCTGATGAGAAGCTCAGGGTCATGGTGGAGAAAATCATCCGGGTAGAGCCACAGCTATTCGGATCACAGGTGCAGCACACCTCCATAGCTAGGAAGATGGAGCTATGGCGAAGAATCATGGACAGGGTCAACGCAGTGGGACAGCACCCAAGAACTAGGGATGACATCAGGAAGAGGTGGAACGACCTGAGGGGGAAGGTGCGTTCCGTGGTCTCAAGACACCACATCGCGGTTCAGAGGACTGGTGGCGAACCCCCACCTCCTCCCCCACAACTAACAACATGGAAGGAGCAAGTCTTGGCTATACTGCATCCTGAGGGCCTCGCAGGAGTAGCTGGAGGAATGAACTCTGGTAAGGCAAATTTTTACTACTTCATCCCTCACCCAATCTGCATGCCATCACATACCCCCACCCTCGCCCACACCCCCATCCCTCCAACTCCTCACACATGTGCCAATATCACAAACCACACATCCCAAACCCAAGCCCAGCATGCAACACCAAAGCATGGACACCCATCACCAAATCATGGCCACTGCACATACCCATACACCCCCCTAAACCATCATCACACAAGGTCCTACACAGGAATGAAAGCACTAGGGTACACGGTCACCCACCCATTGCACATCATGGCACACACATCATGCTTTTACACCCCTGTAGGACCCCTACCCAACGTCACCGGACAGGAGGGTCCAGATATGTCCACTCCACCCACAGAAGAGGCCCACAGTGATGACAGCAGCTCTGTCCAACTGGATCTAGATGACCAGCCCGGCCCATCTGGGACCTCAGGACAGTCGGTTCCCCTCACACTGGCACAAGCAACCACAGAGCTTCCCCCCTCTGGAAACACCAGCACAGCGCCCACCCAGCGGGCCCATACCTCTGTCCCCAGGACACGTCAAGCAGCAGTGTGTCCACCACTACAGGGAACCCAGGCTAAGCCACCACCCCAACAACAACAGGGACCTGGGGGCAGTGGCAGTGGGCACACGGTTCAGGGGACAGAGGACCAGGAGCACAGGGGAACTGGGAGGGCTGCTCTGCGACAGGGGGAGGACAGGCCCAGGGAACCCACTCTCCACGAGGCCCTCTCCAACATCATGGGAGCCTACCACCTGTCCCAGGAGACTATGGCAACGGTACTGGCCAAGTTCCAGGAGACCCAGCAGCCGCAGGAGGAACAGTATTTGGGCTTCAGGGAGGAACTCAAATCCATCTATTCCACCCTAGGCACCATTGTAGGCGTGCTGAAGGAACTCGTGGGACACTGTGGCACAACAAGGGGCCCCTGACACTAGCCTGGACGATGAACTGCCCACCACCTACTCCGGCGCTAGTGGACAGGAGGCACCACCACAGGACCACCACACCAGCACCCCACCCCCTGCAGAGGGAGAACCACCCCACAAACTGTCCCTGAGATCCAGGACAAAGACAGAGAACGATGCCAAGACCCCCACCAAGAAATGAGATCACCCTGATTGTCATCCTTTTGTCCTACCTTGTCACCCTGTCCATCCTTAAACTGCCCGAGCTCCACTTCCTATGCCCCTTTGGACAATGCACCTGTGAGACTAATAGACTGGACTCTGCCATGGACATTCCTCCACCATCACCCCTCACCATTTTACAACCCCCTCCAATATTGAGCACTTAAATAAACACCCTTAAAGCACAAAACAATCAGGAGTCTGTCTGTGATTTCGAAATAGTGTATTAGCAATTACAGTGGCAAAATGCTCTCTCAAAAGTAATGTCAACATACCTATGTCACACAGCTCTAGTCCATGAGGAAACAAAGCAGATGTCACACAGTGGGACCCACATCTGTGAAATCATAAAGGAAAGTGACAACTCAGTGACCATACACTGGGTGAAAATGACAGACAGTAGAGAGGTAGTAGATTAAAATCAGATGTAGCAGGCAGTGTTGTCTTCTTACCTGTGTCTCACTGGAAGTATTGCAGGATCACTGTGTTCCTGTTGTCGATGTCCTCTTCTTCTGCTTCCTCGTCTTCACTGTCCACAGGGTCCACAGCTGCCACAAGACCTCTATCTGGACCATCCTCCTGCAGAAAAGGCACCTTTCGTCACAAAGCCAAGTTGTGCAGCATACAGCAGGCCACAGTGATCTGGCATACCTTCTTTGGTGAGTAGAATAGGGAACCACCTGTCATATGGAGGCACCGGAACCTGGCCTTCAGGAGGCCGAAGGTCTGCTCTATAATCCTCCTAGTTCGCCCATGTGCCTCATTGTAGCATTCCTCTGCCCTTGTCCTGGGATTCCTCACTGGGGTCAGTAGCCATGACAGGTTGGGGTAACCAGAGCCACCTGCAAATGGCGAGGGAACAACTGTTAGACACACAGTAACTCATAGGGACATCATCAGACCAGACAACTATTCCCACTCTATTGGGTCCATGTACTCACCTAATAGCCACACCCGGTGCCTCTGGAGATGCCCCCATCACATAAGGGATGCTGCTATTCCGCAGGATGTAAGCGTCACGCACTGAGCCAGGGAATTTAGCATTAACATGGGAGATGTACTGGTCTGCCAAACACACCATATGCACATTCATGGAATGGTAACTCTTCCGGTTTCTGTACACCTGTTCACTCCTGCGGGGGGTACCAAGGCCACATGTGTCCCGTCAATGGCACCTATGATGTTGGGGATATGTCCCAGGGCATAGAAATCACCTTTCACTGTAGGCAAATCCTCCACCTGAGGGAAAACAATGTGGCTCTGCATGTGTTTCAGCAGGGCAGACAACACTCTGGACAACACGTTGGAAAACATAGGCTGGGACATCCCTGATGCTATGGCCACTGTTGTTTGAAAAGACCCACTTGCTAGGAAATGGAGTACTGACAGCACCTGCACTTGAGGGGGGATTCCTGTGGGATGGCGGATAGCTGACATCAGGTCTGGCTCAAATTGGGCACACAGTTCCTGGATTGTGGCAAGATCAAGCCTGTAGGTGATGATCACATGTCGCTCCTCCATTTTCAACAGATCCACCAGCGGTCTGTACACCAGAGGATGCCGCCATCTCCTCACATGCCCCAGCAGACGTTGCCTATGGAGGAGAAAACGGAGCAGAGAGTCAACCAACTCTGAGGTACGTAAACACAGCTTACTCTGAAAATATTAGCAAATCGAAATTTGCCTGTATGAGTGTTTAGGCAAGGCCTAGATATGTGTGAGGCAGTCCAAATTAATGCCATGTGGGCCCATGAAATGGCAGCTGCCTGACCTGTAAAGTGGGACAGGGGGATATGAGGTAACTGCGCTGGCATTGTACACCATCGCGGTAGGCGGTCGAAGACAGCGGCGCAATCCTGCATTGGTTAACATTGGACCCTATGGGTCCCAGGAGCCAATGACGATGTACGCCGGAGGTGACGGTACGCACCGCCGCGGACGTGACCGCCATTTTCTGTCTGTTCAATCACTTGAATCCTGATTTCCGACAGGAGAGGACCTACACTGCAAGTGCTGCTGTGACCTCGGTCTGGAAGAGACAATGGCTCGAGTGTCTGGGGAAAGGGCCCCTGCCTTCACATTGGAGGAGTTGGAGAAACTCGTGGATTGGGTCCTCCCCCAGTACACGCTACTCTACGGTCCTCCAGACAAACAGGTAAGTACACTGGGAGCATGATGTATGGGCTATGCCTGTGTGGAGAGGGGTGGATGAAAGATGGGGGGGGAGATTGAGGCGTGCATGAAACAATGGTGAGTGCATGTGCGTCATAGCAAGGGTAGAGATGGGGGCCAATGACTGCGACGGTGCAATTGGTAATAACTTTTCTTTTCCCCTGTACAATTCCTGTAGGTCAGCGCCCACCAGAAGAATGACATTTGGTGTGCCATCGCCAAGGAAGTCCGGTCCCTCTGGGTCTACCACAGACGGAGCACCCACTGCCGGAAAAGATGGGAGGACATTTGTCGCTGGAGCAAGAAGACGGAGGAGGCCCAGCTGGGGATGGCCTCCCAATGTGGGAAGGGTGCCCGTTGCACCATGAATCCCCTGATGTTCAGGATCCTGGCGGTGGCATACCCGGAGTTGGATGGGCGCTTGAGGGCATCACAGCAGACACAAGGGGGTGAGTACACTCTCATTCTGCTGATTCAGCACGCATTGTAGGTGTCTGGGTGGGGGAGGTGGGCTGTGGGTTCCCCTAGGCCACGGCGAGTTTAGTAGGCAAGGACACTTCTTGATGCAGGCCCTGTAGCACCCCACCTGTGTACAGTGCCAACTACACCTAGTCAGGCTCCTGTGACATCCATGTGTGCAGAAATTGGCCATAACCTTGTAACACATGTCCCTGGGATTGAAGAGTGGACTCCAAGTGCAAGGAGTAGTGCAGGGGGCTTTTGTGTCTGTTGTGTCCGCCAACGGTAGCGGTATTGCATGCACTCAACATGTCTTTCTCCTGTCTTCCCCCCCTTTTTGTGGTCTCCCTGTTCTTGTGTGCATTAGCATCATCAGGCGGAGGAGCAGTGGAACCGGAGCAGGAGGGAGCTGCATCCCACATGGCCCTGGAGGGCGACACTACGGAGTCTGAATTCACCAGTGGGACGGAGGGCGAGGGGAGCTCCACGGCGGGGACAGGAGCTGACACCAGCGATACAGACTCCTCCTCTGATGGGAGCTCCCTTGCGGTGGTGGGCCCATCTGTGCCCCCGCATCTACAGGTACAGCCGCCACCCCCTCTACCAGCACCGCCCTCCCAACAGCCCCTCAGCATTTGCCCCGTGTCTGCTTACCAAGGAGGCTGGGCATCACCTTCGCCCCAGGCACCTCAGGCCCTGCCCCAGTCACCCCTGCTGCCCTCAGTCAGGAGGCCATCACTGTTGTGCAGTCTACCATTTTGTATGCCATCCAGGGTGTAGAGAGGCAGTTGCAACAAACCAATGCATACCTGGAGGGCATTCACTCTGGTCAGGCAGCCCTTCAGCGAGCTTTTCAGAGTTTGGCCTCAGCACTGATGGCAGCCATTGTACCTGTCTCTAACCTCCCCCCTCCAACTTTCTCCACCCAGACCCACACCCCTGTACCTCAGCCTATCCCAAGCACACATCCAGACCAGCATGCACACACCTCAACACACAAGGGAAGCTCTGGCAAACATAAGCACCACACATCCCACAGGCACTCACGCAAGCATCACACACATGCAGACACACCAACATCCACTGCCTCCACTGTGTCCCCCTCCTCCTCGTCTCCCTCCTCCCTCCCTGTCTCATCTCCACTCATACCTGCATGCACTACATCCTCAGCCACTACGTCCATCACCAGCACACCCACCAGCACACCCCGCTTATGTGCAGTCACCACCCCCACGACCATGCACACGTCCCCTGTGTCCTCTTCCAGTGTGTCTGTGAGGCCACCTCCCAAGGTACACAAACGCAGCCACACACACACCCAACAGCCATCCACGTCACGACAGCCTCCAGCCCATGCACCTTCACCCAAAGTCACCAAACGTACACCTCCTACAACCACTACCTCTTCCTCCACTCCCAAACACCCTCCAGCTATCCGTCCCAGTGTTCCTTAGAAACTTTTCCTGGCCAACCTTGACCTCTTTCCCTCACCTCCCCCAGCCCTTCTGTCTCCTAGGGCCCGACTCTCCAGGTCCCAACCTAGCACCTCAGCCACAACATCGGTGGGACCAGTAGTGCCAGTAGTCACCGGATTCTGGAGTGCACCAGGCAGCAGGGCAGACATTGTGGCAAGGAGCCAGAGCACGGACAGTCCCCACCTGTCAAGCATAAAAAGTTGGCCAGTGCCCGGCGGGAGAGGGGAAAGAAATCAGCCACCAAAGCCGCTCCCAGGAGTACAGTTGGGAGTGTGGAGACAGCTGCGACACCATCCAAGGTGGGGAAGGGGCACAGTAAAACCGGCAAGTCTGGGAAGATCAGCACGGCAGACAAGACCGCCACCAGCCCCGCTGCCCAGGACAAGACCGCCACCAGCCCGGCTGCCCAGGACCCTGCCGCCAGCAGCACCGCTGCCCGGGACAAGACCGACACCAGCAGCACCGCTGCACAGGACAAGACCGCCACCAGCCCCGCTGCCGAGGGCCCCGCCGCCAGCAGCACCACTGACCAGGACAAGACCGCCACCAGCAGCACCGCTGCCCAGGACCCCGCCATCAGCAGCACCGCTGCACAGGACAAGACCGCCAGCACCACTGCAGGACAGAGAGCGCCAATGATTACAATGCTACTGAGGCCGCCACGGGCAGGTGAAGAACTCTGGGCACCAAGCCCCCTCCAGAACCAGTGGAGAAAGCCATCCACTACCTCTGTCCTTGGCAGGATGAAGCACTCTGGGCACCAAGCCTCCTACAGAACCAGTGGAGAGTTACATCCATTACCTCTGTCCTTGGCAGGATGAAGCACTCTGGGCACCAAGCCCCCTCCAGAGCCAGTGGAGAAAGGCATCCACTCCCTCTGTCCTTGGCAGGATGAAGCACTCTGGGCACCAAGCCTTCTCCAGAACCAGTGGAGAGTTACATCCACTACCTCTGTCCTTGGCAGGATGAAGCACTCTGGGCACCAAGCCCCCTCCAGAACCCGTGGAGAAAGGCATCCACTACCTCTGTCCTTGGCAGGATGAAGCACTCTGGGCACTAAGCCCCCTCCAGAACCTGTGGAGAAAAGCATCCACTACCTCTGTCCTTGGCAGGATGAAGCACTCTGGGCACCAAGCCCCCTCCAGAACCAGTGGAGAGTTACATCCACTCCCTCTGTCCTTGGCAGGATGAATCACTCTGGGCACCAAGCCCCCTCCAGAACCAGTGGAGAAAGGCATCCACTACCTCTGTCCTTGGCAGGATGAAGCACTTTGGGCACCAAACCCCATCCAGAACCAGTGGAGACTGTAATCCACTTGAGAGACTGTGGCTTTGCACTTCCCAGGATTGAACAGTGGGAAACTCACCCACTGGAGAGACTTGAAAGACTGTGGCTCTGCACTCCCCAGGATATAGCAGTGGGCAACCCACCCATTGTAGAGACTTGAGAGACTGTGGCTTTGCACACCCCAGGATTGAACAGTGGGCAATCCACCCACTGTAGAGACTTGAGAGACTGTGGCTTTGCACTCCCCAGGATTGAACAGTGGGCAACCCATCCACTGTAGAGACTTGAGAGACTGTGGCTTTGCACTCCCCAGGAAATAGCAGTGGGCAAACCTCCCACTGTAGAGACTTGAGAGACTGTGGCTTTGCACTCACCAGGATTGAACAGTGGGCAACCCACCCACTGTAGAGACTTGAGAGACTGTGGCTTTGCACTCCCCAGGATTGAACAGTGGGCAACCCACCCACTGTAGAGACTTGAGAGACTGTGGCTTTGCACTCCCCAGGATTGAACAGTGGGCATGGAGCCCCCTCGTGGATCTGGCATCGTGCACTCACCCGGCTGAGGTGCACCCCCTTCCCTTCCCCCTGAGGTGCCTGTTTTATTTCTATCTGATGCCCCAGCAGTGTTCTCTCCCTCTTGTTCGGGTATTGAGTGTGGGCCTAGCCCATGCCTTTTGGGCCCAGTGGTCCACGGACTATGATGGTGGAATCCCTTGGACTTGTGTTCTTGGTGTATATAATTGTTTATAGTGTAAATGTATATATATGTAAATATTTTTGATTTATGTAATTGAATATATTACAATTATTCGACTCATTTCCTTTTGTCCTTGCATTCTTCCAGGGTAGGGGCGGGGGGTGTAACTGTATTGTATCATGCTGTATTTGTGTGTGTGTTGTAGTGGGTGAGGGTGGGGGTGTTGCATATTGCATGTGTGTGTCACTGTTTTTCCCCTCCCCCTCCTCTGTGTCGTAGGTGCAGTACTCACCGTAGTCTTCACCGCCGGCGTTCGTGCTCCTGGTAGAGGAGCAAGAACATAAAGGCTGGGAGTATCTGAAGTTCTGGTTCCATGGCGTCTTGGTTCCTCGTGGGATGTGTAGAGGTGAGCGTTTTCCCTTCCAAGTCCTGTTTCCGCCGTGTTTTTGTTCGCGGTGAATCCGCCCCGGAAAAGGTGGCGGATTGGACTGTTGTAATTCTGTGGACTGTACATTGTCCTCCGCCTGTCTGTTGGCGGTTACCGCCACGGTGTTTGTTTGTACCGCCTTGGCGGTCGGAGTGTTAAAGTGGCTGTCTATGTTGGTGGTTTCTGCCACTGCAGTAATTCCATTTTTTTTTACCGCCGGCCTGTTGCCGGTTTTACCGCTGCTTTAACACCGACCCCCAGGGTTGTAATGACCACTTTAGTCTATACCTGCCTTATCCTATGGAATATTACAGACGCAGAACCTGACACTCACCCAGTAGCGCAGACTACATAACTTATACAAAGCCATCTGAGACTTGTCAGTGGTCCCCCTGGACTCACTCTGACGGGATGAGTATGGGAGAGTGCTGCACGATAAAGATTGGAAGCAAGCCCTAGAATTCCCTATTCATGTATCTTGAAACTCTTGCTTTAAGAACATACAATTCTTTCTTCTTCACAGAGAATTGTTTACCCAAGCTCAAATAAACTGTTATTTGCTTAATGCAGAAACGAGCTGCCCATGATGTCACTCACCAGGCGTAGATGTGATGCATATGTTATGGTCCTGTCTGGCCCTTCAACACTACTGGAAAGTAGTCCTTGACATCCAATGAGAGGTCACAGAACTGCCTGATATTCACACCTAGGAAGCATGCTTGCTGGGAATCTTTAAGCACCATAATCAATGCAAAGTGTGCACCCACTTCACCTCTTTGGCACTCCTTCTTGAAAAACATGCACTTATCCTACATTGGCACTCCCCTACAGCCACACCATTAGAAGCCTAGTATGGTGCATACATAAATGGGCGACTGTGGTGGAAGATGCCCGTTGCTATGAAGAGGTGTGCCACTTACGCAAACAACCCATATCCTCTCACTGGGCGACCCTATTAACACAATTCTTACAGCGTACTAAAAATGACAACCTTCCCTTATAACCATGCAGATCCTCCTCACCACTTACACCACTGCGAGAATCCCTGACCCTTACCTAGTTTGGGGAACCCACTGCTGCGGTTTCCACACTTAGGTCCTCCTCACTGCGCTCATCCTACCTCACTCCCACTCCATCTGCCATTGTGTCCTGCCACCCTCACCTTTAGTTCATCCCCATCTAGTTTTTTCAAATTATAATCTTTATAATCTTTATTGATTTTTCCCATACAGAAAGAAGAACAAATGTGATTAAATATCACAAAAACAGCACATACTGTGCAAATTACCCCTCCCTAGAAATAGGTAAACACCCCCACCCAAAAAAATTGCTGCTCATACCATGTGGTTTCCACAATTAATGATTCTGTATTACATATGTGATATGCATCTGGTGTGATATCAAGGGAGCGTTAATTGGCAAGGCAATAGTATCCTAGTGACAGAGCAGCGGGTAATATTAGAATATCTGAATATTGTGCATATTCTGTCTGTCTGTGAGCATCATGGTTGCACCCACCATTCCTCTTATTATCTGATCGTCTCTTATGTCACGTTCCTAACTATGGGGGTCATTACGACCTGGCGGCCGGCAGTACACTGGCGGTAACACCGCCAACAGGCTGGCGATGTTCCACCAGTGTATTATGACTGTGGCGCATTAGCCACGGCCATACCGGTGGCCCCTCCACTATACCGCCAGGCTTCCGCCAGGCAGTCATAATCCCCAGGGCAGCATCGCTGCCCTGGGGATCATGAGTCCCCAACCGTCAGTCTGTCCATAGCGGTAAACACCGTCATGGAAAGGCTGGCGGTAAGGGGAATGGGCAGTGCAGGGGCCCCCAGGGACAGCCCCATCGCGCATTTCACTCCCCAAATTTCGGACAGTGAAATGTGTGACTGGTGCTGCTGCACCCGTTGCACATCAACATTGAGGCTGGCTCTATTATGAGCCGGCTTCCATGTTGTTGTGACATTTCTGCTGGGCCATCGGAAATGTCAAAATAGGGGGCCACCAATACCGCCAGCACTGGCAGTATTGTGGCGCCCGCTGCTTTGGCGGTCTTTTTGCAGGACTGCCGAAGTCGTAATGAGCGCCAATGTTTAGGAGAGCTAGTCATTTTTTGCTCACTATCCCCTCAGAGCCAGACTTAATATCTGATTGTTCCTGCACTTCATTCAGCATCAGCACCCATGCAGCCAGATAATCCAGTAACTTATCATGCCTCCTGACATGTTTCACTCGCACCTCTTTGGCCACAGCCCCTTCCATCATGTCTCTCATCCATTCCATGTACTTGGGTGGTATTTTATTCAACCATCTAATGGCTATTCGTCTTTTTACAAATATGACCCCGAAGTGTACAAATCTACTACCAAGGCCCTCATTACAACCTCAGCAGTCTTTCAAAAAGACCGCAGAGGCTGCGGGAGACAGAATACCGCCAGTGCCGGCGGTATTTCTGGCTCCCTATTATGACTTTTCTGCTGGGCCAGCGGAAAAGTCACATCAACATTGCTGCCGGCTCGTAATAGAGCAGGCGGCAATGCTGATGTGCAGCGGGTGCAGTAGCACCCGTTGCGCATTTCACTGCCCGAAATTCAGGCAGTGAAATGCGCAATGGGGCTGTGCCAGGGGGGCCCCTGCACTGCCCATGCCAAGTGCATGGGCAGTACAGGGGCCCCCAGGGGCACCCCAAGTAGGCGAAAGCCTGGCGGTATAGTGGAGGGGCCGGCGGTATGGCCGTGGCTATTGCGCCACGGTCCTAATAGCTGGAGTAACACAGCCAACCTGTTGGTGCTGTTACCGCCAGGTTACCGCCGGCCGCCAGGGTCGTAATGAGGCCCTAAGTTTCTTGTTCTTTGGTGATGGGAGTAGTCCCAATAGTAGGGCTCGGGGTGTAAGTGGTATGTCACATTCAATAGCTCGAGCAAGAGAGCAAACTATCTATCCCCAAACACTTACTATCAATGGCAATGCCTTACTACATGTAGAAAATTGGCTGTGGAATACCACAACTGGGATATCTTTCTGGTCGGTGTTTTTATATTAGGTGGAGAGGCTTGGAGGACAGGTATGCCTGATGTGTATAGTTATACTGTACTAATTTAAAGTTAGCATTGCAGCTGAATTTTTTTGCCCAGTGTGCATTTTTTCCCATTTCCGCGTAATCAGTGTTTCATCCAGTGCTGTCTCCCACCATTCCTTTGCTTTAGGGGTAAGTTTTGGAAGATCCTCTCTGAATATTTTATAAAGATGACATATCAGTTGTCTGCACCCTACCATGTTTAACATCATAGTGAGTGTAAGAGAGGTAGATGGCTCCTTTGGGAAGCATGGCCATAGACTCAGTGCCATTGCTGCTAGTTTGGCATATTATAAATATTGACCTGATCCCAACCCCAATTAGTCAATAGCGTCTGCCTGTGTAATAAATGCTTTTCTGAGATAAAGGTCTCCCAGGAGTTTACAACTGCCATCTTCCCATTTTTGTGCCAACATAACCTTTGCAATTTGTGAAAAAGGGTTAAGGTCCCACATCAGCATATCCTTTGCGTAGGGGCCACGAAGTACGACCGCCTGCTCCCAAATCAAGTATACCTGACGAATAGTGTATGGTGTACTTTCTGGTACCAGTGTAACACTCATGAGTAAGGTTGGCAGCATCAGAGCCTCTCCCAACTGTCACTACCGTCTAAACAATGTATTGCATGCTGGAGGTGAGGTGCCATATAGTATAGCTTGATATTCAGAATCTATCCTGCCCTGTTTTTAGGTTTGTTTGAGCATAGAGATGCCTACTATCTTTCTCTTATTGGCCCAAAGTAATTCCAGGATTAGGTAATCTAGGTTGTTAAAAACTTTTCAGGGTATATCAAAGATGGTACCTTGTAGCCTATATAAACACCTAGGAAGAATGCCCATTTTCACTACAGCCACACCCCTCATCAAGGACAGGGGCAATGTCTTCTCAAAGCAGATCGACACTTCTAGCACCTCCTACATCCATCCGATATTAAGATCTGAGAATTAAGCTAGTCGTATACCCAGGTATCTGATCACCTCACTGCGCCAGGGGGGACCGACCTGAGGGAGAAGGTCAATCTGAGTCCCCGCTAACGTTCCCATTGGAAGCATGGGCAATTTGTGATAATTTATACATAGACCTTGCGCCTCTCCAAAGGCTTGTAAAGCCTGCAGGAGTATAGGTGCATATTTACTCAGGTGGCATAGATACTGTAGGGCATCATCAGCATATAGGGATACCACATGAGTGGTATCTCCAACATGAATCGCCCAGGGTCACAAAGCCCGGCGCAGTAATACAGACAGGGGCTCCATGGCTAATGCAAACAAAAGAGGTCACAGCCTTGCCTAGTGCACACATGCTGCTGGATCCATATACAATAATTTGACCCACTCAATGTACAATGCGCTGAGGCCCATTTTTTCCAGCACAAACCATAAATAGTCCCAATCTAGCAAATTGAATACTTGTTGGATGTCAAGAAACACAAGAACCCAGGGCTCCACCCTCACATGTGATGCGTGGTATATGTGTGGTAGGTGTTTAAGATTTTGCCTGGTACCCCTGCATGGTATACAGTAAACCCAACCTGATCCGTATGTACCAGCAAGGATAGGTGCGGGAGCAAGTGTGCTGCCAGGACCCAACTCAATATATTAACGTCCACATTCAACAGGGATAACAGCCTATAATATGACTCTTCTACTGGGTCTTTAGCAGGTTTGGGGAGTAATACAATTAATGCCTCATGCATGAAGGTGGGTAACCTCCCCATTTGGTGTGCCTCCTCATATGCTTCAAGAAGTTTCTCTGCCAGCCTATTGGCATAACATTGGTAGAACTCCACGGAGAGGCCATCGCCTCCCGGTGTTTTGGCAGTTTTAATGCATCTAATCGTAGCCGGAAATTCCTCCTTGGTAATGAGGTTATCCAAGGCAGACCGTTTATCTCCTCCCAGTGCTGGGAGACTCATCTCTGCCAGGAAAGCAGTACCATGATTTTGGAGCGTCCCTTTGTGTTTCTCATATACATGCCCCAGATGTGATCGTAATACTTAATTTATAGCTATTTGGGTGGAGACCAGGGTTCCCTTCTCGTTATGCATTGTTACCACGGGTTCTCGAATCTTTTGATGTCTAAGCAGTCGTTCTAGCATGGCCCCTGTCTTATCCCCCTTAGCATGCAATCGCTGCTGATAGGCTGAGTGGGTGTGCTTTCCAACCGGTGCCAGTCATCGAGGAGCTCCCTCTGGGCGTGTTGCCTCTCAAACATTTTATCTGGCTGAGACAGGAGGTCCTTTGCCACGTCCTGCAAACATCTCTCCCGATGGGTAATATCCCTTTCCAATTGTTTCCACATGACATAGGTAGTCTTGAGGCCTACTCCTCCATCACCACCTTCAACGCCTCTCAGTCATGTGACCTACTGCTAGCAATTCCCCAGTTCTCATCAAAAAAGTGTGAAAGAAGTGTGGACTCGGAGGGATGGTCTGCCAGGGCCTCTGCCCATAATCGCCATAATGAAATCACTGGACACCTGCATTTGCTTCTTGTACTCATCAATAGATGAGAATGATCCAATTAATAATGGGTCGAGATATGAGATATCCGCAGGTGTTGGGTCAGGGTGCTGGACAAAAAAGAGTAGCCCCGTCTGCTATGGGTTCCAATTGCCAGTTTATAACATGAGTAAACCCTGTCCTGTGGGCACTTCTGCCTCCAAGGGTCAACCAGCTTGAGCTCTCGAAGAATGTGTAATAACCACCCTGTCATATGTGGCAGAATGAGTAATTTCTGGGTTGTTAGGTGTAATTCACCATCTAATACACAATTGCAGTCCCCTGCCAGGATAACATTCACTGATAGGAACGCTACAGCAGCGTTGATTACTCCACTATAGAATTCCCCATATTTTGCGACAATCATACTGCTGCAAAGTAAATCTCCCGTCTGGATCAAGTACATGTGCTTTATGTTGGAAGGGGATCCCAGAAGCAATCCAGATCAGTGCACCTCATGCATAGCCAGAGTACGACGTTGAGTACATTTGCCTTCTCCATCTATTTTTAAGACTAGGTATAGAGTCCCCCATACATGAGTCTCCTGCAAAAATACGATGGACACTCGATGTCTCTTAAGATAAGTATGCACCCTGCAGTGCTTCTCAAGACTCGCTAATCCTCTCACACTCCAAGTCAAACATTTATAGACACCAGTCAGTTTTGGTATCTATGTAGTAAATCAGCAATCCAGTGACTTCACCTGTCCACGCACCCATGCACCCGCACACCTGCCACCCATTCGAGCCCACCATTTCAGGTACCACCATCCACACCCAGACGAGCAGCATTCATCTCCTTTGCATTGAACATCAACCAAATTTAACTGATATAGCCCAACAACCCCCACCCAATGGGTGTTGAAGCCATCACATCCAGGCCACAGCTAATCTGGGCTCAAACATGCGTACCCCGCCTCATTCTCAAGTTCCCAATCAACTAGTAAAACACTATAAATGGAATATCTTCAATGCTATGCTAGAGGTCTGAACATCGCAGTCGCTATGAGGCAGTAGCACTCAAACGGATCCTACAATGCTTAAACCTCTCAGGGCCATATGTATGAATACATTTTTCCATAGACATAGAATGGGTAAAAACCTTTGATACATCTGGCCCTAAGTCTCTTGAGTTCCTGTTACCATATTGTATTCAACATAAATTCAGTTGTTTCAAGTTTCCTAGTGTTGCCTCTCCCTCTAATCAAAAGTCTTGTTACCAGTGTCTTCAGGATAACCGCTCTTGCATACTGCCGTGCTCCGTCTCTCCCCGTAGGAGGAGTTTGGACCCATCAATGCCGAAGCCTCCAGGAGAGTTCCATGTGGACCCATCACTATGCGACCGGACAGTCCAGATGTTGTTTTGTTCTTCTCTCGTCTATCCTGGGTCGGGGATCTCTGTGGTGTCATCCTGTCTCCTGAAGCTAGTCGGGGATTCTGCACTGACCCTTCATTAGAGTCTAAGGACAGTGTGTCCACCCAGTCACTCGCCTCACTAGCATTGTAAAAGAAATGAATCTTACCCTCATGCACCACCCTCAATTTTACCTGTAACATCAGGCCGTATCGCACATTTAAAGCCCTTTGCCTCCTCTTAAAGTTCAAATAGGTCTTCCGCTAGTTCTGGACTTTCTGTGTGAAATCAGGAAAGACTGAAATAGGGTGGCCTTCAAACTGTGACTGGCCTTTTTAGCTGAACATGTTGCAGGATAGCGTCCTGATCTCTATGTCTAGAGACAAGCAATAATCACATGTGGTGGTGCACCAAATCTAGGCGTGGGGGACAGCATCTGATGAGCCCTCCCGATGGTGAAAAAGTTGGAGAGCCCTTGTATTGGCATAACTGCTAGAAGCCATTCCTCCAAGAAGGCCTCCATTGAGCTCCCCTCTGCCTTCTCCAGAAACCACCACAAAGGGTAATTTGTTCCGCCTATATCCCTCTTTGGAGTCTTCCACTCGTTCATCCAGTCTCTTGGAAAGTTTTTGAAGGGATGCTACTTTCTGTTTTAGGGTGGTCACTGATATTTCCTTCAGTGGCCGTCACTCTCTCTGCTACCTTACGGAGGTCTGTCCGCAAGAGATTTACATCAATGGGTATGGAGTCTATTTTGTTGCTAGTTCAGATCAGGTGCCTCTGAGTTCAGCCATAATAACTGCCAAAGAGGGGGCTGGAGTCTGCTGACCATTTTGTGACCATCTTGTGTCTCCATTGTCTGACTGTCCCTAGTTGGTTCCGCAGGTAGCGCAGTCTGGGTATAAATGATGATTTTATTGGACTGGGATTGGCACATTGCTTTGTCTTTTACCATTTTTCCTTTGGCCATCAGGGTAATCGTACAGTTGGCTGTCAAAAGGAAGCTTCACTTGCTCCATAAGCCCCCACAACGGGTCCAAGCTGCAGGCAAGTCTCTCACCCTGCATAGCAGGATACGGATGTCTACGGGGTTCCTTCACCGTATGTGCCAGTATTTCTACCTATCTTCGAAGATACTATTCTATTGGGATGGCCGGGCGTCTAACAGTTATGAAGTAAATGCTGCTTCAGGTAGTATCCATACCATTTCCCATGAGGCCACAGATCTGTGTGATCGAGGATACACGCAGTTGTACTCAGTATTTTGCCATCAGTGCCTGTATGACTTGCAGGCCAATCCACATCTTCCTCACAGAGGGAGGCAGCAGAAGAAAATTCACTCTAAGTATGCTTGCTGCCCCACTGACTTACCAGGTTGCTGCAAGTGTGTAGTGCCTTCTGTCCCCATCCACGATCACCAGGCTCACCGTGAGATTGGAGCAGAGGCACCCAGGCTCCCCCTTGCAACCAAGGCCATAGGTTCACAAATAATGCAGGACAAAATATATAGTGAACTCAGCCCTAAGTGTCTCGCAGCTCTCACAATTCAGGGGGCGAAGCCCCACACCAGTGGTTCATTCTTCGCACCATGAGGCCTTAGGCCCACCCAAGATGCCGTCTGCAGAGCAGAAAGAGAATGTTCCAGGTTCTGAGAATGATAAGGGACTTGTGCATGCAGGGTTCCAGGGGGTCAATGCTCTTTATAGCAGTGTGTTCTGCAACCTCTCACTTATTTACTCCAAGGGCCCCATTTAACTCAAACAGCCCACCATCCCTTTGAAAATGGCTTCTGAGGCACCCTCCTCCTGCAGTAAGCACCCTGCCGTCACCAGCCCCCGGTAGCGCTCCAGACCTTTGACTCACCAGGGGTGTTGTGCTGCCAGCCTACAGTCTGTCCCCTCTCACGCTGCCAAGAGTACAATTTCATTATATTACGCTTCATTTCAACACATGGACACAACACTTGCAATTGAGGGATACATGGCAGGATTTGGACCTTGACACAAGAGAGTATTTATTTTACTTTATTATACTTCAATCACATTTAAAACCGGACATGTTCCTGTGCATGTAAGACCTGGGAGGAGGAAAAGTGCTCAAAAATGAAATATTTATGGCAGACACTCTCCAATCATAGACCCTCTTAATGACTATTGAATGAGACAGGGTGACAGCTGCCATCCGCTTCTTTGGCATATGAACAGAGGCACTTCTGGACACACCACACAGAACAACTGTAGGTAAGAATGTCAGTCAGTACCTTGTAGGAATTAAAGTACTGTATCAGACATTGTGATTGAGTGAGAGGCCTTCACAACAGTTTTGAGGGGTGTCTGAATCAAAACAGCTATGAAATTAATTACACCCTAATGTGGGAACTGGATGAGATGATCTGATAAATCTAGTAGCTCGAAAACAGATGAACCAGTCACCAGACGACACCTCAACAACTGGCTGTGACTATGTCATCTTATGTAGAGAAGGCCCCCCAAGACTGAGTAATGTCGACAACAAGTAACACAGGGCTTGCAAACACTCAGATTGGGATAAACCTGGCAAGATGCTGTCCTGGCTTCTGAAGAACAGAATTTGAGGTATATGACATGGTAGGGTGACATAATCCACACATGTATTTATGAGGCATTTGCTGAATGTTTTACAACCTTATAACAGGCCCCTTGGATCAGGACATAGCCTACTCCCGCCTATACTTAGATGACAGTATGATGCCCCAGATTACCCTAGTCCAACACCATCTGTTGGAAGATCTAGTTAGGATCAATGAGTTTAATACAGCCATTTATCAACTGACAAGCATGGAAATGCTGGGGACAGATGAGTTTGTAGAAGAATTTTCTGCAACATTAAAGTCCTGTCAGGTTTCCTAACTTTACCAGTCTGCGCAGCAGAAAAACAACAAGGAATATTGCCATAAACATGGATGGAGGTGGTGACAGAGGTCCTCCCCAAACAGGGATGTGAGACATTGGTTATAGGTCTATACTGCCTACTATTACCTCTACCCCAGGACTTAGAAAAAATGTTTGGAGCAAATAGTGCTCAAAAGACTGCTGCCATTATTGACTGACACAATACGCTTCAATATATTTATTACTTGTGTGTGCGTTTACATCACATTGATGGGAGACTTAATGCATGTATTCTGAGGGGACCGCTTACAGCAATATGCCATTATATATTCTATTTTTTATAAAGATCCGATTCAAACCAACATGCACAGTATCAATAGACAAAATGTGGTGCTTCCCAGAATACTGTATTTCTTCACTGAGCTGCTAGCAATACTAAATAGGGCATATTTCTGAGATTTACAGATTATGATATCTAGCTTGGAATGGGGTGCAGGTAGAGGGAGGGTGGTTGTTCACAAGGCACAGTGGCCCATAAGCAAATTTGGTCTAGGAGCACCAGACTATGAGGCCTACTATTTAGCAAAGGCCTATAAGGTGACTCAACAACATCAACAACACAGAGAGAGACGATGTAAAAGCCACACAGTGTACAGAAAGAGTACTAGTTTGAAATTGAGCCAAAAAATCCTACCCACCCACACAAAACTAATTGATTGTTGCCAGAGACTGCTGGCAATGATGTGTAAAAAAGAATAAGGACATGGTGCTCTACTGCTCTAATATTCCACTGTGGTGCCTCTCCGATCGGAGTAGGTGCAAATACACACAAAATACGTACAGAGTTGAGGCAGGATTTAGAACATTAGGAGACATATAGGAGCACAGGATGATCCACTCCTTAAACAATATCTGCGGTGTATGGGATTACCAATGGCTCTTTTTAAACATACAATGAGGAACCTAGAGAAGAGAAGCAGACATGGGGACAGGATACTTTCGCACCATCAAAATCTGACTTATTACATTATATACTCACATTTTTTATAAACAAAAGTCATTACATCATTATAAAATGCACAATAATAGTTTTGATGTGGGACTAAAGTTGAGATGGGGAAACAAAAACAGGACAAGCTGTTCCACACAAAAAGTGTACTACAGTGCTTAGAATATATATAACCAGTTTCCAGAAATCCACACTTCAAATACACACAATTTAATTACCGACACCAAACATATCTCTCCCTGAAACCAATAGGCCACTGCTCCTTGTCCTAGGTGCGAAGAAAACTGAGGCTCAATTCTACCACACCACAACCTGGCATAGGAATGACCAGTTGTAGCTCAATGTTGTTGAGATATACTGAACATGATTGTAGACCGTAATGAGATGCAAATTAATCTCAGCCTACTCTCTTGTCTAGTAGAGCTATTCCTGAGGACCAAAAAACTTAAAAGCTTCAGTAAATTACTGACCTTTCCCTCATACTCATGAAAAGAGACACAGAAATTGCTTGGAAGGCCTCATGTGCTCCATCTCTAAGAACCTATTTAGGAAACATACAAAAATTGACCAATGCTGAAATGGTCATGCTCACTGTAATTCAAAAACTATAAGAAAGAGCCAACAAACACGATCAGGATCATGCCCCAGATAACATTAGAAGCAAAGTCAGATGGACACTTCATGAATACAAGTACTGAGCTGAAATTGCAGGTATCGCTTGTGCTCACATTTTGAAGACTGAGGGGGTCATTCCAACCCTGGCGGTCGGTGTTAAAGCGGCGGCTAACCCGCCAAGAGGCGGGCGGTAATAAAAATGGAATTCTGACCCTGGCGGAAACCGCCAACAGAGACCGCCACTTTAACACTCCGACCGCCACGGCGGGACAAACAAACAGCGCGGCGGTCACCGCCAACAGACAGGCGAGAGTCAATGTACCGCCCACCCTATAACAACCCACCAATCTGCCACCTTTTCCGGGGCGGTAGCCCCGCCGATAAAAACACGGCGGAAACAGCCATTCCAAACGGAAAACGCTCACCTCCATACACCCCACGAGGAATCTGGACAGCATGGAACCCGAAGTACACATCCTCCCAGCTATTGTATTCCTGCTCCTCTACCAGGAGCACGAACGCCGGCGCAGAAGACAACAGTGAGTACTGCACCTACGACACAGGGGAGGGGGGAGGAAAAAAATTACGGGGACACACATACGCCACACACCCACCACCACCCTCACCCACTACAACACACACATCAATGCATAGCAACAACTCAGAGTGACACCCCCAAACCCCCTGGAAGAATGCAAATACAAAAGAAAATGATTATGGAATTTGGATTATATTGTAAGGCTGAGTAAAAAATATATCAAACA
Source organism: Pleurodeles waltl (assembly GCF_031143425.1). NCBI lineage: Eukaryota > Metazoa > Chordata > Amphibia > Caudata > Salamandridae > Pleurodeles > Pleurodeles waltl. The sequence goes on from NC_090437.1 coordinate 598,352,978, forward strand.
TCTATAACTATATATATATATATAAAATGTCCTGTCCGAATTGTGTATCAGCCATTGTTCGTGGGCCACTGGGCCAAAACACATGGGCAAAGCCCACACAGGATACCTGACTCCAATGGAGAGAACACTGGAGGGGCATCAGATTGCAAAACTACAGGCACCTCGGGGGAAGGGAAGGGGGGGCACCTCAGCCACAGGAGTACACGACGCCAGATCCACGAGGGGCCTCCATGGCCACTGTTCAATCCTGGGGAGTGCAAAGCCACAGTCTCTCAAGTCTATACAGTGGGTGGCTTGCCCACTGTGCCATCCTGGGGAGTGCAAAGCCACAGTCTCTCAAGTCTCTACAGTGGGTGGGTGCCCACTGTGCCATCCTGGGGAGTGCAAAGCCACAGTCTCTCAAGTCTATACAGTGGGTGGGTTGTCCACTGTGCCATCCTGGGGAGTGCAAAGCCACAGTCTCTCAAGTCTATACAGTGGGTGGGTTGTCCACTGTGCCATCCTGGGGAGTGCAAAGCCACAGTCTCTCAAGTGGATGACATACTCCACTGGTTCTGGAGGAGGCATGGTGCCCAGAGTGCTTCGTGCAGCCCTGCCCGACACAGATGCGGGCCTGCCCCTTCTGCCAATGGGCCAGCGGTGCTTGAGACGGCGGTGCCCAGCGGGGCGGTGCTTTAGACGGCGGTGCCCAGCGGACCGGTGCTTGAGAAGGCGGTGCCCAGCGGAGCGGTGCTTGAGATGAAGGGCCCAGCGGAGCGGTGCTTAAGATGAAGGGCCCAGCGGAGCGGTGCTTGAGATGAAGGGCCCAGCGGAGCGGTGCTTGAGACGGCGGTGCCCAGCGGGGCGGTGCTTGAGACGGCAGTGCCCAGCGGGGCGGTGCTTGAGAAGGCGGTGTCCAGCGGAGCGGTGCTTGAGATGAAGGGCCCAGCGGAGCGGTGCTTGAGATGAAGGGCCCAGCGGAGCGGTGCTTGAGATGAAGGGCCCAGCGGAGCGGTGCTTGAGACGGCGGTGACCAGCGGGGCGGTGCTTGAGACGGCGGTGCCCAGCGGGGCGGTGCTTGAGAAGGCGGTGCCCAGCGGAGCGGTGCTTGAGATGAAGGGCCCAGCGGAGCGGTGCTTGAGATGAAGGGCCCAGCGGAGTGGCACTTGAGACGCCGGTGCCCAGCGGGGCGGTGCTTGAGATGAAGGGCCCAGCGGGGCGGTGCTTGAGACGGCGGTGCCCTGTTCAGCGGTTCTTGACTTGAAGGGCCCTGTTCAGCGGTTCTTGAGACGGCGGTGCCCTGTTCAGCAGTTCTTGACTTGAAGGGCCCTGTTCAGCGATGCTTGACTTGAAGGGCCCTGTTCAGCGGTTCTTGACTTGAAGGGCCCTGTTCAGCGGTTCTTGACTTGAAGGGCCCTGTTCAGCGGTTCTTGAGACGGCGGTGCCCTGTTCAGCGGTTCTTGACTTGAAGGGCCCTGTTCAGCGGTGCTTGACTTGAAGGGCCCTGTTCAGCGGTTCTTGACTTGAAGGGCCCTGTTCAGCAGTTCTTGAGACGGCGGTGCCCTGTTCAGCGGTTCTTGACTTGAAGGGCCCTGTTCAGCGGTTCTTGACTTGAAGGGCCCTGTTCAGCGGTGCTTGAGATGAGTGTCCAGGTCAGCAGATCCGGCCTTGCCATGGATGTCACTCGCCACCTGACATGTGGCTGGCGGGGCCTTCCTGCCCATCTGTCTTTTCGCTTGCGGGGCCCTCCTGTGCTGCAGTACCGGGCCTGTGGGTGTCCTCCTGCACACCTGGAATGGGGCTGGTGGGGCCCTCCTGGGCAGCTGGCCTGCTGCCGGACTTGTCGGGCGTGCTGCCCTTGCCACCCTTCCCTGCTCGTCTGTGGCCCTTTCCTCCCTTTGGCGGTGTGCCAGGTGGCACCCCACTTCCTGACGGAGCCAGGGTAGGGATTTTGGAGCGTGCTGTCTTTGGCCTCTCGCACCGGGCACTGTCAATCTTTGCTTGTTTTTCCGGGGGTGGGCTGGCCGTGTCTTGGCTCCTAGCCGAACTAGCTGGCCTTGAGGGTGGGGGACTCCAAAGTCCTTGGACTATTGTCTTTGTAGGTCCGGGTTTAGTGGTGGCTGAGGTGCTGATTGCAGTCTTATGAGATGGACGGGGTGGGGGAGTTGTTGGAAAGAGGTCAAGCTTGGAAAGGAAAAGCAATTTTGAAAGAGAGGGACGGGTAGGTGTAGTGGGTATGGGAGTGGAGGAAGAGGATATGGTTGTAGGAGAGTGAAGTCTGGTGTCTTTGGGTGCAGGTGCAGGTGCTGGTGCTGGAGGCTGTCGTGAGGTGGATGGCTGTTGGGTGGGTGGCTGCCTGCGTTTGTGTGGTTTGGAAGAGGGGGTGACAGACACACTGGGAGAGGACACAGGGGACGTGTAAATGGTAGTGGGGGTGGTGACTGCACGTGTGCGGAGTGTTCTGGTGGGTGTGCTGGTGATGGACGTAGTGGCTGAAGATGTTGTGCATGCAAGTGTGAGTGGAGACGTGACAGGGAGGGGGGAGGGAGACGAGGAGGAGGGGGACACAGAGGAGGCAGTGGCTGTTGGTATGTCTGCATGTGGATGTTGCTTGTGTGAATGCTTGTGTGATGTGTGGTGCTTATGTCTGGATGAGCTTCCCTTGGGTGTTGAGGTGTGTGCAGGCTGGTCTGATGGTGTGTCTGGGATAGGCAGAGGTACAGGGGTTTGGGTCTGGGTGGAGGAATTTGGAGGGGGGAGGCTAGAGACAGGGACAATGGCTGCCGTCAGTGCTGAGGCCAGAGCGTTGAACGATCGCTGATGGGCAGCCTGACCAGAATAAATGCCCTCCAGGTATGCACTACTCCGGTGCACCTCCCTTTCTACACCCTGGATGGCATTCAAAAGGGTAGACTGCCCAACAATGATGGTCCTGAGGAGGTCAATGACCTCCTCACTGAGGGCAGCAGGGGTGACTGGGGCAGGGCCTAAGGTGCCTGGGGCGAAGGAAATGCCCACCTTCCTGGGTGAGCGGGCACGGGGCGAACGCTGAGGGGCTGCTGGGAGGGCGGTGCTGGTGCGCTGGGTGGCGCTGTACCTGTTGTTGCAGGGGGCACGGATGTTGCCGCCACCACAAGGGAGCTCCCTTCCGAGGACGAGTCTGTGTCGCTGGTGTCAGCACGTGTCCCCGCTGTGGAGCTCCCCTCGCCCTCCGTCCCACTGGTGTACTCAGAGTCCGTTGCATGGCCCTCCAGGGCCATGTGGGATGCAGCTCCCTCGTGCTCCGATGCCACTTCTCCTCCGCCTGATGATGCTAATGCACACATGAACAGGAAGACAACAAAAAAGGGTGGGGGGGAGAAATAAAGACATGTTGAGTGCATGCATGGGCGACACCGTTGGCGGAGAGGACAGACACAGAAGCCCCCTGCACTATGCCACGCACTTGGGGTACACTACTCAATCAGTGGGACTTGGCCTACAAGCCTATGGATGACAACTGCACACATAGGTGACACAGGGCCATGAATAGCTGTACTTGGCACCCTACAGAGGTGGGGTGCCGGGGGCACAGGGCCATGCCTTACGGAGGGGCCTAGCCTACAGAAATCGCCCTAGCCTAGGGATACCCACAGCCCTCCTCCCCCACCCAGACACCTCCACTGCGCGCAAAGATAGCAGAATGTGCTTGTACTCACCCCCTTGTGTCTGCTGTGATGTCCTCACGCGCCCATCCAAATCGGGGTAGGCCACCGCCAGGATCCGGGACATCAGGGGGGTCAAAGTACGACTGGCACCCCTCCTACGTTGGGAGGCCATCCCCAGCTGAGCCTCCGCCGTCTTCCTGCTCCAGCGTCGGATGTCCTCCCACCTCTTCCGGCAGTGGGTGCCCCGTCTGTTGTGGACCCCCAGGGTCCGGACGTCCTTGGCGATGGCACGCCAAATAGGGACTTTCTGGTGGGCGCTGACCTATGTGACATGTACAGGGGGAGAAAAAAAAACATCACCTTCTGCATGCTCGATGTGAGTGGCCCACCATCCCCACCCTTGCCATGTGGCACATGCTCACATCTGTCATTTGATGCATGCCTCAATCGCTCCCCTCCCCACCATCTTTCATTCACCCCACTCAACACAGGCATTGGCCACAAAGCATGGTCCCAGTGTACTTACCTGTTGGTCTGGAGGACCGTAGAGTAGCGCATACTGGGGGAGGACCCCATCCACGAGTTTCTCCAATTCTTCAGAAGTGAAGGCAGGGGCCCTTTCCCCAGTCGCAGCAGCCATTGTCCCTTCCAGACCGAGGTCACAGCAGCACTTGCACTATAGGTCCTCTCCTGTGGAAGATCAGGTATCGAGTGAATAAGCAGATAGAAAATGGCGGTCACGCCCGCGGCGGTGCGTACCGCGGCGGTGCGTACCGCGACCGCCGGCGCACATTGTCATTGGCTCGTGAAACCCATAGGGTTCAATGTTAACCAATGCGGCTTTGCGCCGCGGTCTTCGACCGCCTACCGCCATGGTGTGCCACGCCAGCACATTGACCTCACATCCCACTGTCGCACTTCACAGGTCAGGCAGCCGCCATTTCAAGGGCCCACATGCCTTAATTTGTACTGCGTCACACATACCTAGGCCTTGCATCAACACTCATACAAGCCATTCAATGCATTGAGAATCGTGTTCTGTGCAAGCTGTGGGAACGTACCTGTGGGTTGATTGACTCTGTGCTCCATGTTGTCCTTCCTAGGCAGCGTCCGCTGGGACATGCGAGGAGATGGAGGAATCTTCCCGTGTACAGACCGCTGGTGGACCTGTCGACAATGGAGGAACGACATGTCATGCTGACATACAGGCTTGACCGAGCCACTATACAGGAACTGTGTGCCCAGCTGGAGCCAGACCTGATGTCACCCATCCGCCAACCCACAGGGATCCCCCCTCTAGTGCAGGTGCTGTCAGTGCTCCATTTCTTAGCAAGTGGGTCATTTCAAACAACAGTGGCCATATCATCAGGGATGTCCCAGCCCATGTTTTCCAAGGTGTTGTCCAGAGTGTTGTCTCCCCTGCTCAAACACATGTGGAGCTACATAGTTTTCCCTGAGGTGGGGGATTTACCTACCATGAAGGGTGATTTCTATGCCCTTGGACATATCCCCAACATCATAGGTGCCATTGATGGGACACATGTTGCTTTAGTCCCCCCCAGCAGGAGTGAACAGGTGTACAGGAACAGGAAGAGTTATTATTCCATGAATATCCAGGTGGTGTGTTTGGCAGACCAGTACATCTCCCATGTTAATGCAAGTTCCCTGGGTCAGTGCATGACGCCTACATCCTGCGGAATAGCAGCATCCCGTATGTGATGGGTCAACTCCAGAGGCACCGGGTGTGGCTATTAGGGGACTCTGGTTACCCCAACCTTTCCTGGCTATTGACCCCAGTGAGGAATCCCAGGACCAGGGCAGAGGAATGGTACAATGAGGCCCATGGGAGAACTAGGAGGGTGATCGAGTGAACCTTTGGCCTCCTGAAGGCCAGGTTTAGGTGCCTCCATATGACTGGTGGATCCCTAATGTACTCACCAAAGAAGGTGTGCCAGATCATCGTGGCCTGCTGTATGCTTCACAACCTGGCTTTGCGACACCAGGTGCCTTTTCTGCAGGAGGATGGTCCAGATGGTGGTGTTGTAGCAGCTGTGGAGCCTGTGGAGAGTGAAGAGGAGGAAGGTGAAGAGGACGACATAGAGAACAGGAACACAGTAATAGAGCAGTATTTTCAATAACACACAGGTAAGAGTACACACCGGCATATTACATTTACTTAAAGACTCCTACCTCTCTACTGTCTGACTTTTTCCCCCAGTGTATGGTAACTGTGTTGTGACTTTCCCTTCCGTTTTCAGAGATGTGGGCCCCACTGCGTGACATCTGCTTTGTTTCCCCATGGACTACAGCTGTGTGACAGCGGTTTGTTGGCATCACAATGTGAATGAACATTTTGGCACGGTCATGTCTAATACATTAGTTCAAAATCACAGCCAGACTCCAGATTGTTTTGTGCAACAAATGTGTTTATTCAAGTGCTCTAAATTGGATGGGTGGTTGCAAATCGGTGAGGGGTGATAATGGAGGATTGTCCATGGCAGAGTCCAGACTATCAGTATCACAGGTGCATTGTCCAAATGCCTGTGGGAAGTGGAGCAGGGGCAGTTTAAAGTTGGACAGGGTGACAATGTGGGACAGTGGGATGACAATCAGGGTCGTATCCTTTGCTGGCGGGGGTCTTGACATCTTACTCTGTCTTCTTCCTGGATCTCAGGGCCCGCTTGCGGGGTGGTTCTCCTTCTGCAGGGGGTGGGGTTCTGGTGGCCTGTTGGTCTTGTGTCGGGGCCTCCTGTCCACTAGCGCCGGCGGAGGTGGTAGGCAGTTCTTGGTCCATGCTAGTGTCAGGGGCCCTTTGTGGTGCCACAGTGTCCCGCAATGTGGTGACTACCTGATTCATGGCCACTACGATGGCACCCATTGCGGAACTGATGTTTCTTAGTTCCTCCCTGAACCCCATATACTGTTGCTCCTGCAGAAGCTGGATCTCCTGAAACCTGGCCAGGACCGTCGCCATTGTCTCCTGGGAGTGGTGGTATGCTCCCATGATGGAGGAGAGGGCCTCATGGAGAGTGGGTTCCCTGGGCCTGTCCCCCCCCTGTCGCACAGCAGCCCTCCCAGTCCCCTGTTTCCCTGGGCCTCTGTCCCCTGGACCGTGTGCCCACTGCCACTGACCCCAGGTCCCTGTTGTTGTTGGGGTGGTGGGTTAGCCTGGGTTCCCTGTAGTGGTGGACACACAGCTGATTGACGTGTCCTGGGGACAGAGGTATGGGCCCGCTGGGTGGGTGCTGTGCTGGTGTTCCCAGAGGGGGGAAGGTCTGCTGTGGCCTGTGACTGCCTGAGGGGAACCGACTGTCCCGAGGTCCCCGATGGACCGGGCTGGTCATCTAGATCCAGGTCGACAGAGCTGCTGTCCTCACTGTGGGCCTTTTCTGGGGGTGGAGTGGACATTTGTGGACCCTCCTGCGCGGTGACGTGGCGTTCGGGTCTTGCAGGGGTACAAAAGTATGATTATTGCATCTGTGTGTGCCATAGTGTGCAATGGGTGGGTGCCCGTGTACCCCAGGGCTGGCATTCCTTTGTGGGGGCTGTTGTGACGGTGCTTTGGGGGGGGGGATGGGTATGTGCAGTGGGCATGCTTTGGTGATGGGTGTCCATGCTTTGTGGTCGGATGCAGGGCCAGGTTTTGGGATGGGTGGGTTGTGATGGTGAGACATTTGCAAGGAGTAGGTGTGATGGGGGTGGAGGTGAGGGTGGGGGTATGAGTTGGCATGCTGGTGGGGTGGGGGGGATGAAGTAGTGAAGATTTGACTTACCAGAGTCCATTCCTCCAGATACTCCTGCGAGGCCCTCAGGATGCAGGATATTCAAGACTTGCTCCTCCCATGCTGTAAATTCTGGGGGAGGATGTGGGGGTCCGCCGCCAGTCTTCTGCACCGCAATGTTGTGCCTGGATACCATGGAACGCACCTTCCTCCGTAGGTCGTTCCACCTCTTCCTGATGTCGTCCCTATTTCTTGGATGCTGTCCCACTGCGTTGACCCTGTCGACTATTCTGCTCCATAGCTCCATCTTCCTGGCAATGGTGGTGTGCTGCACCTGTGTCCCGAACAGCCTTGGCTCTACTCATACAATTTCCTCCACCATGACCCTGAGTTCATCATCTGAGAACCTGGGGTGTCTTTGAGGTGCCATGGGGTGGTGTGGGTGATGTGTGGGGTGGTGTGTGTTGTGATAAGTGTGGTGATATGTAGTGGTGTGTGGTGTTTTGTGCGTGGAAGTTGTGTGAGTGATGGTGTTGTGTGCCTGTGGCTGCTAGTTTGTAGATGGTGGTGTCTCTCTCTGGCCTTCTGTCGCAATTGTGGTCGTAAGGGTTTGTGGGTGATGTGGGTGTGTGTTTTATATTGAGTTGGGTGTGTGGGAGTGGTGTGTGTATGTGTATCAGGTGTGTGTATTTTGAATCGTCCAATGTGGCTGTGTTTTGTAAGAGTGCGTGTATTTTGAGCGCGGCGGTGTGTACCGCCAATGGAATACCGCAGTTGAAAGACCGCCGCGTGGATTCGTGTGTCGTGATAGTGTGGGCGTATTTCTGTTGGCGTGATGGTGGAGGGTTGTCATCGCCAGTTTATCGCTGGCCTTTGGTGTGGCGGACTTTTGTGGATGTCGGGATTTTGGCAGTTTGCCTCTTGTGGGTCAGAATGACCGTGGCGGTTTACCGCGACCGCAGCGGTGTTATGGCGGCCTTCTGTCTGGCGGTAAGCGCCTTTTACTGCCGAGGTTGGAATGACCCCCTGAGTCCCTTGTGCTGTCTTAGATATGACTTATGCACTACACTCTGCAATCATTACCTTCAGCTCATATCTGTTTTACAATTGAATCCTTTTTAAGTGGGGCAATTAAGGTGAAAACAAGGATGTGATTTTATATATCAGAGGCTGCATTTCCTTATAAGTTTAGAATGAGTTTTATATTGAATGTTTAGGTATTTTAATATTGTAAATTGTCAAGTGATGAAGATTAATGGATATGCCTTGTTGTTGTTGGGGTTTTAAATTGTATTATACTTTGTACTTTCATGGTGTAATGTAAATCAAAAAAAAGATAGTGATGATGATGACATACACATACAGAAGACAGACCACCCACTGTATAGGTTAGGTAAACCAACAATGGGCTGGGCATTAAATTAGATCATCTAAGAACCAGGAGTTTCAAGCTATATGCAACATTATCAAATATATCTATATACGTACTTGTACTAAATATAGAAAGGAAAGAAAGAGATCTCTCTCACTTGTGAAACAACAGTTTGTAATTACTGAAAAACTGATTGCCTCACTAGAAACATAAAAAATGAAACCTGATTTGTCGTTCATATTATGTTTTATGTATGAGAAAATGAAAATCTAAGAGAGAGCTATCAAAAAAAGAGCAATACATATTTTTGCCATGACCTGCGATGCAAACAACTTAAAAAATGTTTATTAACTGATGATGTGCATGAACTGATGATTATTTACTTTTGTCACACAATCGCTGAAGCAATTGAGTAAATGGAAATGCCAAACCTATTTTTGCACTGAAACACACTGCATATGATACTGTCTCAGCCACGGTAGATAATTTCTTACTTAAATACCATGCATTATTTTCGATTAAGCATATATATGTTAACATATGGCAAGAGTTATAGGTTTATGATACTAAACACACTTACGCTTCTTGTTTAAAAAAATAAGTTTCTTCAGCGTTTACTGTGGCACATTCAGGAAAGCCATGCACTATAGCAGTAATGAGATATACTCTGGGAGTAATCGCTCCACTGGTAACTCTATAAAAACATTCTCATTATGTAGTGTTTGCACAAATGTTTTAGAATGAATTATCAGTCTTATGCTTTAACAGACCAAAAACTTAAATTAAATCATCCGTAGATTTCAGGGTGATCTTTTGAATGCTGGTAAGGTATTTTAGGAAATAAAGTGCACATTTTAAAAACTGAAAAAATGAATACACTAAACTGAAATAACTAGAGAAGATTACTACTGCCTTTAATAAAATGTAGGTAGTTGCAAACATTCTAATTTAAGTGTGGTTTTAATGAATTGTAACCTCAATAGTAAAACTGCTTTTGGCAGCCTACATGGAGGCATTCTGAAGGTAATTAAGATTAATTGATAATAATGGAGTAGTACAAACATGTTTATCTTTCCCCTCTGTACGAAGTCTCGACTTGACTCCACGACTCATCTCAAGTGAGCAATTCTCAGATTGAAGTAATGTGCTTATTCCTCAGTCAGATGCACTTTTCATCAAGATGAATGCTAAATGCTGGTTCTGCCCACTCAGCGTTCATTTCCTTTTTTTGAGAAAAGCAAGGATTTCTTCCAGGCAAACAAATAAAAACTGTGCTTCTGATGCACATAGAGTTTTCTCCATATGTGTCTACAACATTCTTTTATTTTGGCCTATGTTCTGGGCCAAACCATAGGCAAACAAATTATGATTAATTATCCGCCCTAAGTAGTACGACACAAGGCCCTGTGGCGGATGAGATGCTGCATCAAGGGTATGTGATCATAGAGGCAGCTGAGACTATCTTTGTCTGAAATCTGGCAGCACCCCATTTCTAAATGGGGTGTGTAAACCATGGTTTTGACAGAGAGTGAGCCTGCCATTTTCCTTAAATTTACTCTAATGAAGATTCATTCAGCTGTGGATAACTTTAATATATGATACAGTGCCAGGGGTCTTCCTCCATAGGTGGATTGTGAGCTGCTTTACATTTTTGTATGTTCTTTTTTTTTTTTAAAACAGTTTGTGGGCGTGTTATAATTTAATCCATCTAGTTTCAATTTAATCCTTAAATTCTTATGTTATGAATATGCATCAAGAACATAGGGGGTGATTCTCACCCTGGCGGGCGGCGGAGGTCGCCCGCCAGAGTTCCCCCCTCCAAAATACTGCTCCGCGGTCGAAAGACCGCTGAGGGTATTTTGGGTTTTGCACTGGGCTGGCGGGCGACCGCCAAAAGGCCGCCCGCCAGCCCAGTGCAAAACACCCTTCCCACGAGGACGCCGGCTCAGAATTGAGCCGGCGGAGTGGGAAGGTGCGACGGGTGCAGTGGCACCCGTCGCGTATTTCAGTGTCTGCAAAGCAGACACTGAAATACAAAGTGGGGCCCTCTTACGGGGGCCCCTGCAGTGCCCATGCCATTGGCATGGGCACTGCAGGGGCCCCCAGGGGCCCCACGACACCCCATACCGCCATCCTGTTCCTGGCGGGCGAACCGCCAGGAACAGGATGGCGGTATGGGGTGTCAGAATCCTCCATGGCGGCGCAGCGAGCTGCGGCGCCATGGAGGATTCATTTGGGCAGCGGAAAACCGGCGGGAAACCGCCGGTTTTCCGCATCTGACCGCGGCCAAACCGCCGCGGTCAGAATGCCCTGCGGGGCACCGCCAGCCTGTTGGCGGTGCTCCCGCCAACCCTGGCCCCGGCGGTCCATGACCGCCGGGGTCAGAATGACCCCCATAATGCCTCAAACTTGAATGCATATATTTTCATTTTTTGGGGAGTTCTTGGTCTGCAATTAGACATGTAACAATGTTGACCCTGATGAAATATTACCTTTTTCAATGAGTCTGGAGCAGGCTCAGAAATTTGTTGGTGAAGTAAAAAAAAACTGTTAAACAGTTGTGGCACAAACCCTCATCCATAACACCATTACATACCAAAAAAGCCAAGATTCTATAGTGTTATACTTTTATACTCTGAATACTGTACGTAAAATTAGTGGTAGCTCACTCATTACTTTGTAAATTCCTAACAATGGGTATCAGAAAGCACTTTCCATTCAATGCGGTTGACAGAAATGTGATTTTAGAAATGAATGGCTTGCTTTAGATTAGCAACAAGATAAGCAAAATTTTAAAAAGGAGCATAGTAGACACTGTGGTGGTCATTCCGACCTAGGCGGGCGGCGGTTGCTGCCCGCCCGTCGGAAGCCGCCTGAATACCGCCCCGCGGTCAATAGACCGCGAGGGGTATTCTGACTTTCCCGCTGGGCCGGCGGGCGATCTGATTCAGATCGCCCGCCGGCCCAGCGGGAAAGCGCCTTCCACAAGGAAGCCAGCTCGGAATCGAGCCGGCGGAGTGGAAGGCGTGCGACGGGTGCAGCAGCACCCGTCGCGCTTTTCAGTGTCTGCATCGCAGACACTGAAAAGCCTAGTTGGGCCCTGTTAGGGGGCCCCTGCAGTGCCCATGCCATGGGCATGGGCACTGCAGGGGCCCCAGGGGCCCCAAGACGCCCGTTCCCGCCGGCCAGGTTCTGGCGGTAAGAACCGCCAGAGCCAGGCCGGCGGGAAGGGGGTCGGAATCCCCATGGCGGCGCAGCATGCTGCGCCGCCATGGAGGATTCCCCAGGGCAGCGGGAAACTGGCGGGAGACCGCCAGTTTTCCCTGTCTGACCGCGGCGTTAGCGCCGCGGTCAGAATGCCCTTAGGGGCACCGCCGGCCTGTCGGCGGTGCTCCCGCGCCCGTTGGCCCTGGCGGATTGTATCCGCCAGGGTCAGAATGAGGGCCTGTGTGTGTAAATATTGTTAAATGTTATATGTTGACCATATGAAGATGGTGTTTTTGGTGTCTTTGCTTCATGAATGTATGAATAGTGCTTTAGATAATAAATATTGCTAAACATATTACACCCTTTTCTAATACTGATGCCAGAGCCATGAGCAGGAATCATATACGCTTCCTATAACTGTGCTACCTCATTCTTGAATAGAGATGTCAGAATATTTTAGAAGGTTGCAGTTAGACCTTTTAGGACAGGAAAAATAATACTATAGCATAATCCATAAATGTAATACAGCTTTTCTACTGCCATGGCCTTGCAGAACGAAGAGGTTGCTAACCACAAATCGTTAAATGTTGACCAGGAGAATGACCAGGAGAAATACATTGCCTCCTGCTTCGGAGTGCTAGGCAGGATGCAGCGATTCTTCAGGAGGTGCACATACAGAGAGCCTGGGGATACTCCCAAAAATGAGAACAGGAGAAGACCACAATGGCAGGGATGTGTGCCTTGGAAGTTCTGCGGTTGGACCACCAAACCTTCCAGTTTAGGCAAGCGTGAAACCCTGTTTGCTCTTTATATTAGAAACAGCCTCATATTTGGATTTATCAAAAGAAGAATTTGATTGCTTATTACCAATATCTGCCAAATAGCCCCTGTACCAAAACTACATATTTTATCTGATTTAACTCAACTCATGAATGAGGTTATGGATTACTTCTAATAATCTAGAGGCATGTAATTAATGATTCAAGGCCTGATTTATTTTTGTGAGACGGCATGTGACATTTAAGAGTAAGTCACCCCTACAGCAGAAATAAGTCACATTTTGTCACAGAACTGAAAGCTTTGTTGACTGGGCCATATTCATTTAAATCTCAAGTCCATGCATGTTGCTTTCAGCTAAGGTAGTTAAATGCTTGACAATAAAAAAAACATGTTTTTGCTATTTGTTTGTATTTCACCTTGTTTAACAAATGTCTCTGTCCAGAAGGAACTATGGATCCACCCGGGCATGGGACACAAACTTAGGGCCCAAATATGCAACAGTTTAAGTGTGCAACAATGATTTGTACTCAGACTGCAACATGAAAGTAGTAGATGGCTCTTTTCACCTTTTCCTGTGACAATTTCTTTGTCAATAGGCACATCACAGAGCCAGTTAGTAACTTGACACTGGGTCCTAACAAATTTTACACTAGACCGGGCAGCATAATCTTGTAAACTGTGTAAAAAGCTCATTGAGCTTTTTACATGAAATGCATGAAAATCTGAAATTATACCACATCGTGGAATTTTCAGGGACAAATGCTGTTGTGGAAGTACAGGACTACAGGAAAATGAGAGCCTAATGTTTGTGACATGTGCAATTTAGGGCTATGTTCTAGTGCAAAATGCATCTCTATTTTCAGATTGGATTCAACTAATCATTTTGAGCTAAAAAATGACAGCTAAATGCTGGGCCTGCACTTTGTGTAATTTTCCAGAAATGTTGCATAATTATGCAAAAGGACAGAAATTTTACATACCATCACTTGATACCTAGACTGTGGACCCTTAGATGCCACAATGCAGTAATGGAAACAAGAACACTCAATTCATTTTGCTTTTCAATATCACTTTTTGCTATCTACACAGAGATGTAGCCAAAGTTTGTGGGTTGACTGATTATTGTACACATCATCAAAAATGCGAGACAGGAAACAGACATGATACGGTAAGCAAGGGACAGTCCTACAGTTCCAAAATTATTTACACATTTTAGTATCTTCATGAGAGGGCTGAAGGCCCATTCTGAAAGCCAAGATTCTGAACATTATTGCACACAATACGTTTAGCGAAAAGAAAACCTTTACAAACCTCTAAAGGAAGTTGTGTGTAAACAGCTGGCTACCCAGAGAAAGGGTCTGGTGCTAATACCTGAAAGAAAAATAAAATGCCACTATTCTATTCCAATACCACATTTATGAAGTGCAAAAACATCCATCCTTTAGAGGGTTTCTTAGCACTGTCTGACCTTTAAGGATTAAGCAACAACAGCAAAGAGGAACAGTAAAAAATGATCCTCTTGGTCGAAAGGGCATAAGTTTACCTTTTGCCCAAAGTATAACAGATTTAATAGGCATTTCAGATTAGAAGCAACTGTATTCTCTAATTTTAGACCTTGAAGTCCAAAAGCCATCCTGACACAACAAGCCTTCTTAAAGAGGTACAGATAGAGAGCATTTAGCTATTCTGTTTTCTGGAAAAGTTGGACGAGATCTGAAAAATGTGTGAATTCTTTAAGTGAGGAAAGCAATCCTTTAACTTCCTAGTAACTAATGTAGCTCCTCGATGTTACCAGATGACTACTCAAACATGTTGATGCTGAAAATGATCCTAACAACAGCGTTTTGTATAGACTCTAGTTTGTTTTTAACTGCTTTACTTTGAAACTTATATAGATTTAAAGTAGTTGACAGAAGCCTGGATGGCAACTTTCATTATTACAATTTTATGCAAGAAAAAAAGAAACAAAATGAATTTATTTATAAAAAGCATGCTTTGTAATGCTAGAGATCTGAGTAATCAGTGGTAATTCAGGATCAAATAGTGCCCCAAAATTCATGGCATTCTAATCTGATATACAAAAAGGTTTTCTTTAAGGCACTTGTAATTGATCCATAAATGTATGGCCTGCAGCACTGGTGTAAGTTGCTCAACAGCGGGTCCAGGTTGTCATGCATGTACATGAAGAAGGAAACCCCCATCTCATCTAGAAGACTGTGAAGGGCCTCATATATAGGTTGAACAAAAAGAGTTGGTGGGGAAATAAACCATAAAACACTTAATTGTGTAACGTTGCTATTTAGGGTGAAGCAAACTAGGTTTAACATTTACAAATTATTAGAAGGAAAAAACATGCTTCATGCTATTACCTGCCCTCAGTGACAAGATTGGTATCTGATTACCATAAACCCCACCATTCCAACAGAATCTATGCCTGGTGCTAGCTTAAGACTTACAATGCAGAATCTGAGGAAAGAATGAAAGAAAACATTGGTAATTATGGAAAACACACTACTTTAGTGTGGCTGGTACCACATCATGTAAAAAATTCAGGCTCAGTCAGGGCCTTCATAACACCTCTTCTGGCAATCGGTGATTCCTAAATAGACTTAGATGAAGGGATGATGAGCCTGAAGGCATACTGGGACACCTCCAGGAATCCCAGCTCAGCTGACAAAGATTATGGAAAAATGCAACAAGTACAGCCCAAACACATTTAACAAACTACTAAAACATTGAGGGGAAAATGCAGAGCTAGGTACAGGGACAAGCTAGGTACAGAAACAAGCTACAGAAGAGAAAGGAATGAAACAAAGGTGAGGGATCAGGAAAGCCAGTGCCCAAACTAGAGCAAGTAATAGTCACAAGGAGCCACAACAACCCAAATGCAATGTTTCTAGGCACCGAGGTAAATGTTCCCAGCTTCCTTATACTACTACTGCCTAACTTGACTTGGAACTGCTGTTTGCCCTAGGTTTCCAAATTGGACTGCTAAGTTTGAAGTAATGCCACAAGTGCCAGCCGGCTGCTCTGCACTGCCACCAATCCCTACACCCTGGCCTCTTTGTACACATACCTTTGCATTGAAGAAACTTTTGAGTTGGTAAGTGTTTTATACTGTCATACTCAGCATATCTTTCCTCTAGTGGTGTCTTCTAGTGGCACTGATGTATAGCTACTTTTGTAATGTCTCTAGGCATGTTATTTTTGCAACTAGGCCTGCTGCTTGCGCCCTTTAGCCCAGTTACATTTTATTCTGCTTCATTTTTATTATTTCATAATCAGCCACAGTCGTGGTGGTGTTTTATTTTCTTTATCTAGATGTTCTTTCGCCTAGGAAATCATTGTGTTTTTTCAATTTGTGCTTTCCTCAAGGCTGCAATGAGATAGGGTTGTCAGAAAAGTGGTACACTGTGTCTCCAACATTCACAGAAACATACACATTCTTATGTGGGGACATTTTCTCAGAACATCATCTGTTTTATTATAAAAACACTTCTCTGTCCCATGCATGTTAGAGGGAGATTCCAGCCAGATGACCAAGACCGTATGCTGATTGACTTTGCTACAGCTGCTTGCTGAGACTACCAGTTCCCTTGCCTACATGGGGATGGTATCTTTCTAGACAACAGACTTCCTTGCTCAGGTATGGGGGATGAGGTCTTTTCAGGGGGAATCCTGAAGGGCAGATTAGGGCTTATAACGCTGTGCACTAACATAGCTTAGGTAGGAACCACATATATTACATATTCCTGTGTTTAACTTTTCTCGTCACAATTTTGCTTCTCGCATGCTTCTTCATTCTAATTATTGCAATTCAACAGGCCTGTTGCATGTAAATGCATCTTGCCTTTTGTGAGCTAATAGAATTGTTTCTTGACTCATTGATTCCTGACACTCGGCTAGTCTATAATCTTATAGCTGATGTGTTACATTGTTGACAGCTGCTGACAGATCAAGTAAAGTTGGTGTTCTTATGCCACCATCATTTATTATCATCCTCAGCTCACCAATCACTAAAAGAATGACCACATTGACAGTCAGTGTGGATCTGACTCTTGCCTGAAAAGATCTGTTGCAATTTGTGATTTCTATAAACCTGCTGTACTTGTGCTATAACTACTCTAAATATTTTGCAGGATAAGTCAGAAAGAAAAGGGGGAATGCTTCATCTACTGGAACCCATACTAATGCCTTATCAACCAACAGATTTGATTTCAAATTGACTTACTTTGTAATGAGTAGTTTTTCATTTTGAACATTGTTTGCACAAACCTCACATTGTTGTATAGTGGCTCTTCAAAACTACTTTACATTTTATGCAATTTATTTAAAATGTTTTATCATCAGGCTTGTTGAACATACATCCAGCGATGGCATAGTGCGCCTCCTCTAAACTTCTTTGCTGGCTTAACATTTAGAAAGTAATCAGACATTTTCTATTTACAAATAAGAGTTGTCTTTTGTTTTCATGTTTAGTCTGATACATTAAAGAAACATATGTAATAATAATAATAATAATAATAATAATACTAAGAAGAAGAAAAATAATTATGTACTGCGTTTCAAATTTGAATGATCTGTCTTTTAAAATTATGTACTGCGTTTCAAATTTGAAAGATCTGTGTCTTTTATACTGTTGTATTAGTAGAATGTGTTACTTGTGAAATATGACCTATAGTTTAATTTTAAAATATATACGTTCATGTTTTCAGATGCAACATACTTTAAATTGTAAATGCACATATTACAAATTTAGGTGGCCATTGTAGATTGGTTACATTCTATATGATATTTTGTCCATCTTAGTGTAAAGTTGAAGGAAGGGCTAAGGAGCGCTACCTCGCTTCACCATATTAGAACATAAAAGGTGGGCAGATGATCAGGGGTCATAGATGGGCACCACAGACAGTGGAATCCCTGATGATGCAAAAGCATTGGACCGCTTCTCAGAATCAGACTCAATTTACCTCACCGGAACCATCTTCTTCGTATATTAACCTAAGTTTAATCATCACAAGTTGACTCAGTGCATGTGGTTAATTCTTTATCCATGTTTCCCGAGTCTGCACAAAAATGTAATGTTATTCATCCAGTTAATGATTCTTTTGCAAGTTCTCTGTAGAACTTTTAGAAGCTTCAGGAAAAGCAGAGACAGGAACTCATCAGGACAGATAAAAGAAAAGTTTATTTTAACATGACACGGGGACAACAACCTCAAAAAGTCAAGTCCAAGAGTCTAGAATGCAGAAGTTCCAAACAATCTTTTATACATAAAAAATGACTAAAAGGCGTCCCTAGGTGTTTCATTATTTGCCCAATCAAACTTTAACACATGACCATTTCTTGACATTACGGTTCATGTTCCAGTTACAATTTCATAATATCCAACTGTAAGGTCAAAAGAAAAAGACAGATAAAGTAGTTACAAAATACTGACCTACGTGCATTATTTGATGACAATGGAGACCTGGGGACTTTCCACTCAGTTGAGCAGTACATGCAGAGGAAAGTAAATGTCTTAATACAGGTTGCTTAAGCTAGCTCAGCATACACTAGTACATCACCAGTGCTGTTTCTTGGTATGCCTTGCATCATTCCTCGTTCCAAGCATAAATGAGAAAAAAAATAATAATCATGGTTTATTCAGGTCATGGAATTCAACAACAGGCCTTCTTATCATTGAGTATCACAGGAGCAAACAAAACAAAATGGATTCTGGACTAAAATGAAAAACTGAAATTCCACATTCTGCCCTGTGATACTCAATGATACCCAATCTAAGTTCTTTCAGTGGAGCTAATCCCTGAGTATCCTCTTGTTTTTTTGGCATCGCTCCTTAGTAACTGTCGAGGGGGTGGTGCATTTTCTTCACAACACTTGTCTTGCACAGGTTGGGCAGGTCTGTATCAGGACACACAAGGTAATTAAAACTACATGCAAATCACCAGTACCTCATCAACCATGACCTCCAGTTGCCAAACCATGCACCTAACATTCTCCATATTTCACCGGCATCTGTAGAGGTATGTACATCTTTAGCTTCATTTTGAACCCTCTTGATGTTTCCTATGGCCTTGTTAATTTGACCATTGTTGTTGGGTATATAGGCACAGCACGTCTGATGGATCATGTGACAGACCCCATCCTCTTTGGTCAGTATAATATCTTGGGCAACGCGATTCTGAATCACTACAGCCCTCAGTCAATTCTTGTGTTATGTTCCCTAGAATCTCCCTTCTGGAGGCACCATGCCACCTACTATTGACACGGAAGTATCGATCCGAGTAGGTGCCCTTCTCCTGCAGGGTCTGAAGTTGAGCATATTGGGTATCACAAGCATATAAGAAATGTGAGTCATTCGTGGTAACACTAAGGAGGGATAACAGCTACCATACCATCCAGCAGGTAGTCAGAAATATGATGATTTCCCACATATGAAGAAAACTCCCCTTGGCCCGGACAGGCCCACTGACAGTCCTTTTGGGCCATCTCTTATCCTATCTAAATTTGTATAGCTGATGCATTTACTAGTGCCCAAATATATGTTAATGTTTGCGTCAGTGGTGGTTCTCTCACAGTTGGACAGGGAAAAGTCCGCAGAAGGGCAGTGAAATCTAAATATGGGGCACAAGTTCTCATCTTGGGTGTTGATCAGTGGACTACTACCCCTACTGTATGTTATGCACCATGGTGTGCCTGTGTTATTGCAAATCCTTAAATAGGGGACGCCTAAGCTCTCTGCAGGCCTGTTTCCTGGGAAGTGCCAGGCTGCTGGTTCCCCTTTCTTATCTATTTCTCTTTGTCCTATTTCCTTCAGTTGGTCTAACAGTATCTGGTCTCCCATCTGGGGTCCCTCACCTTCACATGGGGTGTCTCCTTAGGGTCTACGTTGATCCTGGGATATTCTTGTGTACCTGATGGGTGCTTGTAGGAGGCTGGCCTGGCTTGTAGTGGGTACCAGAGGTACTTAAACCTTGTGCCAGGGACAGTTATCCCTTATTAGTGTAGAAGAGGTGTTTCTAGCAGCTTAGGCTGATAGAAGGTAGCTATGGCAAAGCAGCTTAGGCTGAACTGGGAGACATGTAAAGCTCCTACTATACCACTGGTGTAATATGCACAATATCATAAGAAAACACAATACACAAGTATATTATAAATAAAGGTACTTTATTTTTATGACAATATGCCAAAAGTATCTCAGTGAGTACCCACTCAGTATGAGGATAAGTTACATACACAAGATATATGTACACAAACCAAAATTATGCAGTGAATAGCAAAAGGAAGTCATGCAAGCAATGTAAAGTTACAGTAGATTGCAATAGGAGCACATAGTTATAGGGGCAACACAAACCATGTACTCCAAAAGTGGAATGCGAACCACGAATGGACCCCAAACCTATGTGAGCTTGTAGAGGGTCGCTGGGACTGTAAGAAAACAGTGAGGGTTAGAAAAATAGCCCACCCCAAGACCCTGTAAGGTAGGTGTAAAGTGCACCTACAACCCCCAGAGAGCACAGAAGTCGTGATAGGGGGATTCTGCAAGGAAAACCAACACCAGCAATGCAAGTGGATTTCCTGACCTGAGTACCTGTAAGACAAGGGGACCAAGTCCAAGAGTTGCGACAATGTCGAGAGTGGGCAGGAGCCCAGGAAATGCCAGCTGAGGGTGCAAGGAAGCTGCCACTGGATGGAAGAAGCTTGGTGTTTTGCAAGAACGAAGAAGACTAGGAACTTCCCCTTTGGAGGATGGATGTCCCACGTCGTGAAGAAGCTTGCAGAGGTGTTCCCACGCAGAAAGACCACAAACAAGCCTTGCTAGCTGCAAGGTTTGCAGTTGGGGTTTTTGGATGCTGCTGTGGCCCAGGAGGGACCAGGATGTCGCCACTTGGATGAGGAGACAGAGGGGGTGCACAGCAAGTCAGGGGGCCCTCACAGAAGCAGGCAGCATTCGCAGAAGTACCTGAACAGGCACTTGGAAGAAGAGTGAACCGGAGTCCATGCGAAGTCACAAAAGGGAGTCCCACAACGCCGGAGGACAACTCAGAAGGTTGTGCACTGCAGGTTAGAGTGTTGGGGACCCAGGCTTGGCTGTGCACGAAGGAAATCCTGGAAGAGTGCATAGGAGCTGGAACATCTGCAAATCACGCAGTACCCAGCAATGCAGTCTAGCGTGGGGAGGCAAGGACTTACCTCCACCAAACTTGGACTGAAGAGTCACTGGACTGTGGGAGTCACTTGGACTGAGTTGCTGAGTTCCAGGGACCACGCTCGTCGTGCTGAGAGGGGACCCAGAGGACCGGTGATGCAGTCTTTTGTTGCCTGCGGTTGCAGGGGGAAGATTCCATCGACTCAAGGGAGATTTCTTCAGAGCTCCTGGTGCAAGAAGGAGGCAGGCTACCCCCCAGAGCATGCACCACCTGGAAACAGTTGAGAAAGCCGGCAGGATGAAGCGATACAAGGTTGCTAGTAGTCGTCTTGCTACTTTGTTGCGGTTTTGCAGGCGTCCTGAGCAGTCAGCGGTCGATCCTCTGGCAGAAGGTGAAGAGGGAGATGCAGAGGAACTCTGGTGAGCTCTTGCATTCGTTATCTGAAGAATTCCCCAAAGCAGAGACCCTAAATAGCCAGAAAAGGAGGTTTGGCTACCTAGGAAGGAGGATTGGCTACTAAGAGAGGTAAGAGCCTATCAGAAGGAGTGTCTGACGTCACCTGCTGGCACTGACCACTCAGAGCAGTCCAGTGTGCCAGCAACACCTCTGTTTCCAAGATGGCAGAGGTCTGGGGCACACTAGAGGAGCTCTGGGCACCTCCCCTGGGAGGTGCAGGTCAGGGGAGTGGTCACTCCCCTTTCCTTTGTCCAGTTTCGCGCCAGAGCAGGGCTGGGGGATCCCTGAACCGGTGTAGACTGGCTTATGCAGAGATGGGCAGCATCTGTGCCCATCAAAGCATTTCCAGAGGCTGGGGGAGGCTACTCCTCCCCAGCCTTCACACCTATTTCCAAAGGGAGAGGGTGTAACACCCTCTCTCCCTCTTTCAGAGGAAATCCTTTGTTCTGCCTTCCTGGGCCAGGGCTGCCTGGACCCCAGGAGGGCAGAAACCTCTCTGAGGGGTTGTCAGCAGCAGCAGCTGCAGTGGAGACCCCGGAAAGGCAGTTTGGCAGTACCCGGTTTCTGTGCTAGAGACCCGGGGGATCATGGAATTGTCTCCCCAATGCCTGAATGACATTGGGGTGACAATTCCATGATCTTAGACATGTTACATGGCCATGTTCGGAGTTACCATTGTGACGCTATACATAGGTAGTGACCTATGTATAGTGCACGCGTGTAATGGTGTCCCCGCACTCACAAAGTCCGGGGAATTTGCCCTGAACGATGTGGGGGCGCCTTGGCTAGTGCCAGGGTGCCCTTACACTAAGTAACTTTGCACCCAACCTTCACCAGGTGAAGGTTAGACATATAGGTGACTTATAAGTTACTAAAGTGCAGTTGTAAATGGCTTTGAAATAACGTGGACGTTATTTCACGCTGGCTGTACTGGCAGGCCTGTGTAAGAATTGTCAGATCTCCCTATGGGTGGCAAAAGAAATGCTGCAGCCCATGGGGATCTCCTGGAACCCCAATACCCTGGGTACCTCAGTACCATATACTAGGGAATTATATGGGTGTACCAGTATGCCAAAGTGAATTGGTGAAATTGGTCACTAGCCTGTTGGTGACAATTTGGAAAGCAGAGATAGCATAACCACTGAGGTTCTGGTTAGCAGAGCCTCAGTGAGACAGTTAGTCATTACACAGGGAACACATACAGGGCACATACTTATGAGCACTGGGACCCTGCCTGGCAGCGTCCCAGTGACACATAGACTACAACAACATATATACAGTGAAATATGGGGGTAACATGCCAGGCAAGATGGTACTTTCCCACAGTGCTCCAAAATGTTGCTGTTTTAGCTCATTTAGTACCTTACATCCTACATGTTTGCTGACCGGAACTGCTGTAAACCCCATCTTTTCCTGAGAATGGGTGGGCAGATGTGTGCACACACAACAACCTGATGTGTTGGCCAATTCCACATACATATTTACCAGCTGCACAAACATATTTTCAGTGTATGTTTCCTTATACTCACTCCGTTCCACCTGGTCTCTATTTCTCACATCTCCCAATTCTCCTATTCCCTCTACCTCTGAGAGATTACTAAGTTGCTCCCCATACAACATTTCAGTCTTATTTAGGGCACTGGGTCCATCTAGAAAAGGTACACATATTTTGTCTGCAAATAATATTATTATTGTTTTTACTATTATTCCAGGGACAGGGTTACAGATGACTGTCAGCACCCAGGGCCACTTTCTTTCTTCTTTCTTTACCATTCTTGGAGTTGGTTTTGGATGGGGGAGTCCTTAGGCATAGTACTCACAGTCTGTATGTACAATGAGTTTTGTATTTCCCCTTTTGTTGATAGTTGTCTAGCAGTTCCAGATCACAGTAGGTACAACATGGCAATCACTTATTTTCGGTCATTGATACCCTCCTTGTGTGGCATCAGAGGTTATCTAACACAATATGCTCACTGGGTACATCTGTGGAGCACTCAGAAATGTACCCGCTTGTACCCTCGGTCCCTTGTAGGTGTGCAGCATGAGCAGTCCTCAGAGAAATCAGCACAGGACCAGCTTGAACCCTCCTTCCTTTGATGAGGTGCAGCACGAGCAGTCCTGTCAGTGCCCACTTGCCGTTTTTGTGGAGCGGAGGTTGCAACGTGGAGTTGGTGACAGGACTGCCGGTGTTGGAAATGCAGGCATCACCTCTGATGTCTGCTGTTGATCACTTGGCTCTGGTGCCTTCTTTGTGTAGGAGCTGTGCATCCAGGAAGTCAGTCTCTCACATTTGGCAGCTGTGGCCATAATATTGAGGACCATACAGGGGCTGTAGGTAGTGTCATCTGCTTTGGGTAGGGCCTGCTTCATCTGGCGGTGAAGATAGCGCAATGTTTCTGTTAGTTTCTTGTAATATTGTAACAATAGATCATCTTGTACAGATAGCAAGGTAATGGACATCTGGCCTGGAATGTTCATGGGGCGCGCAAACAAAATCTCATGGGGGCTCAATTTTGTTACTCTCTCAGGAATGCTTTTCATGGACAACAAGGCTAGTGGCAATGCATCAATCCAGGAAAGTTCAGTAGATGCACAAATCTTCCCTAACTTATGTTCCTCCCAACTGCTTCTGCAGCTGCTGGATGATATGCACAATGTAGTTTTTGTGTGACTCCCATCCCCCTGCATATTCACTGAATTACATGGGAACTAAATCCCAGTCCATTGTCTGAACTCAAAAGGGCTGGGACTCCAAAACGAGGGATCAGTTCTTTAAGAAGGCATTTAGCAACCGTTTATGCATCACAATTTTTCTTCGGGTATGCTTCCACCCACTTACTAAACGTGCATACCACGACCAACACATCAATACACTTGTGTGCAGGAGGCATTTCAATGAAATCCATTTGTAAGCTCTCAAAGTGTCCATGTCGTGGAAGAAAGTTGCCTTGTGCAGTTGGTGTACCCTTCCCTGTGTTATACTGGGCACAAATAGCGAACTGTCTACACAACTCTTCAGCATATTGGTGACATTTAACACAATACCAACATTGAGAAAACAAACAAATAATTTAATCATGTCTCACATGGGCCATGGAAGAGATGAGCATTAGAAGCAAGCATTGATGATGGTAAACAAATCCTACCATTTGGACTTATCCATACCCCTTCTTTGTTTTGTGTGTAACCACCCCTTTTCTATTCCTTCTGCTCCCGTTCCCCAGCCTGTTGTTGAATGAATTTAGGATCAAAATAGATGCTCTTGTCTTTTACCTGTGGGGCAGATGTCACCTGTACCATTACATGATCATAGCCAGTGAGTGCTATTCTTTTGACTTCACCATCATCAAATGCATTTCCTTTGGAAACAAAGTCCTTGGAAGAAGTGTGAGCCACACATTTAACAATAGCAACCTTTCTGGATAAAAGTAATGCCTTCAAGAGATCAGTGGTAAGTGAGCTATGTTTTACTTCTTGACTTGCAGATGTGAGAAATCCCCTCATCGCCCACAGTTGACCAAAATCATGGGTTACTCCAAATGCATACCGGCTGTCAGTATAAATGTTGACCTTTTTTCCTTCAGCCATTTTCCTAACTCGTGTTAGTGCCACCAGTTCTGCTGCTTGGGCACTCCTTATGATTGTCAACCTTGCACCCTCCAGCAACTAATAGATTCCCCTCTGCATCTGGCATGGGCATGTCTCCAAGATCTGGTTGCACCTTGGTATGTTTATCAACTGCTTATACACAATCATGGTAAGCATTGTCTGTTGAAGGATCATCATGGTCTCTCTCAGTTGGGAGCAAACATGTAGTGGTGCACCTTTCAGTGGTGATGTGTGGTGCCAACAGCGTCAACTCATATCATGAGGTATTAGTGAGGTGCTGTGTTTTAGTTGTTGTCAATAATGTGTCTACTGCATTGGAAATATGTAGAACCAGGGGGTGTGCCAGTACTACATTTTCGGACTGTTCTACCACCAGGGCTGTGGAAGCCACCGCCCTCAGACATGGTGGAAGCACTGCTAAAAACAGGGTCTAGAGTGGCAGAGTAATATGCCACTTGGCAGTAGAAGGTCCCATGTTTCTGGGCCAGCAGCCCCAATGAACAGCCTCCCTTTTCACGACAAAACAAGTGAAAGTCCTTGGTATAATCTGGGAGGCCCATGGAGGGTGCTGCGCTCAGTTCATGTTCCAGTGTTTGAAATGCTTGGGAACCAAGGGACCTTTTCTGGCATGTCCTTGTGAGTCAAAGTTTGCACTGGGCATTAGGGCAAAATTTGGTATCCAGTGTCTACAATAGCCTGCCACTCCTAGAAAAGCCCTCACCTCGTTCTATGTGTGTGTGGTCAGAGGAATTGTGTAATGGTAGATATCCTATCATGCAGGAATTTCCGTGTTCCGTGTGACAATTCATGGCCCAAGTACCGCAATGTTTGTTGCAAAATTGCAATTTCTTGGGAGAAACCTTGTGACCCTTCCTTGCTAAATGGCATAATAATGCTACAGTAACTATGATGCAGGCTGTTTGGGAGGGTGAAGCCAGTAGCAAGTCATCAATGTACTGTTCAATGGTGGAGCACCCTGGTAAGTGTAGGGAATCCAAGTCTCTCTTTAGTGTGTCTGGAAAGACAGATAATGACTCTGTATACCTTTGGCATAATCTTTCCCAAGTATATTGTTTCAGTTGAAATTGGAAAGCAAAAAGGTACTGAGAATCAGGATAGAGGGGTACAAAAAAAGAACACATTGCTTACATCTAAAACTGTGAAGTGAGTGGCCATTATTTGAATGCTGGAAAGGATGGTAGCAGGGTTTGAAACTATTGGGAATGACGGGATCACTATTTTGTTTAGCTCTCGGAGATCTTGTGTTAGTATATCTACAGGGAACCCATCCTGTCCCTTGGAGCCTTTCTTCACTGAAAGAATAGGTGTATTACAAGGGCTGTATTGTATTTCTCTTATTACTCCCTGCTGCAGGAGGGTCTGTATTATCTTCTATGCCTTCTTTTCCCTCCTTGGAAATCTTGTAATGTGGAACTTTTGCCAGTAGTGCCCCTGCTTTTAGTCTTATTTGCACCATGGGGTAGTCTAGGACCAGCCCAACGTTATTTGCACCCTGTGCCCAAACCTTATTTGGTACGGAGCCATGTAACTCTGGTGGTATCTCCTGAATTTTTCTCTGTGGGCGGCATCTCATAAACGCCTACAACATCAATCCATTCACCCTGCTTTCCAGAAAATCTCATATTGGGGAACAGTGGATGGTGGACTGCTTCTTGCACAGGAGGTCCTTTCCTAACAAGTTCACGGGGAAGTATCTGTTGAGGACGAATTGGTGATCAATAGTGAAGGGACCCACAAGAAATTTGAAAGGTTGTGTCAAATACTCATCAATAGATTGTTCTGTCATACTGACTGCCATTATCTGTGTTCCTGAGAGTGGTGCCTCTAGCATCTCAGATGCCTTCAGGATTGATCTTGTTGTTACAGTATCAAACAGGAAAGGTAGAGTTTTATCTAGTACTGTCCCTTCCACATACTGGCCCTCTTGGTCCACAGGTATCACTGGGGCTATCAGGGAGTCCTTCACTCTCAGGCACCCCTAAAAATATCTGTCTGAGGGTGGTGAGGGTGTGGGGGATATCCATCTGTCTTCTCGCTTCTAGGTGGCCACTGTTCTCTGTGCTCTCTGTTGTTTCTTGGCAAGGTGGGGCCTTTATTGGACCATAGTGGGACTGTGCTGTCCTCGGGGATTCTAGCCCTTGTGTGTCTGCAAATTCATCAAATATATTGTCAGTGTAAGGTGGTGGTGCACAAAAGTTGTGAAGAAAAGGGGGGAAAATTATAGGGATAGGCGCTAACAGAATATCACCAAAACATTTCTTTAACAATAGATACTAAATACGGTGCTCCTGAACGGAGGGTCCTCCCAGCACCTCCAGTGTTTCTCCAATAGGAAAAAACAAACTGATTCAAAAGGCCAGGGCACTCGTATGAAATAAGATAAGAGTCTGTGCAGTTAGGTTCTTGGTCTTTGGAGAGTCAATATATAATCCAAACAGAGTTAAAGTTCAGTGTCTTTATTCTTGTGCGAGGTTTTCATACATGTTCATCACATCAGAAAGATTCCATATGTGGTCATCACAACAACATCCAACAACCAACACGTGTTTCGTTTCAGAGAAATTAATCTCATTGACTTCCTCAGGGCAAAGTATAAGTAAGGTGTTAACATGAATAAATGGCTTATCCTAATCAAGTAAAACTCTTCAAGATAATGTACGATCAATAGAGAAAGAGTAGTGGGAATCACGTGACGGGGGCAAAACACTATTATCCCTGAGTCTCCGTGAGGGAGTACTCATAACTCAGCACGTATGGATCAAAAATCTTTTACGGTGCGCTCTATAAACAAAACAGTTCTCTTGGGTAAATTCTTGTGTTGGGGGCACTGTGTCTAGCTCCCCGATAATTAAGCTGGTGTGTATGTAGAGAAAAAGGACGTGTAAGCCCTCCGTCTCATCCAGAAGTAAAAGGTATAGAAGAGCCACAGAGTTAAGGTCTCAGGAGTGTGGGGGGAGGAGCCAAGATGGCGACCGGGAAGGACGCTTGATTAAGCGCTCCTCTCGGGCTCGCCACGTAAATATTTGCGGGGCGCTTCTGGGGCGCCGCTGTCACATCCCTGTGGCGGGATCCGCTGGTGGGACCGCTCTCCCCTCGCTGGCGGCTCCAAACGCGATCGAGCGGCCGGGCGGAGGGGCTGCTGCGGAGCGGATCAGAGCGGGGAGCTGCGGCCGCCATTTTGCCGGCTGTGTCGGGCTGGACGCGGCCTTGAGGACTGGAAGAGAGGTGGGTGCGCGGAAGCGGGAGCGGCCCACCTCGCGAGGGCGATAAGCCCATATTTTGCTTCAGTTCCGCCCTGGGTGCCCCCCCCTCCTCGTCCGCCTATCGGCCGCCGGAGTTTCCCCTCCCCCCCAACCAGGCATGGGGAGCTCCGAGGAGCAGCAGCGAATTAACGGCGGGGACTGCAGGGGCCCCGGGTGGATGCCCCCGCCGCGGCTGGAGACAAGCGGAGAGACGCGCCTCCCCCTCCGCAAAAGGCCCTGTGGGACCACAACAACAGGCCAGCGGTGAATTTGTTTCATGAGCGGGTCGGGACCCGCTCCCTGGACCCCCCAGCTGCTACGCGTGGTCACGGGCCCTGTCGGGCGGCTGTGAGCTCGGCCACAGCAGACGCGCCCTCTCCTGGAGGCCGCTGGCGCCGTCTCCCCTTGGGGTAGGGTTCTGCGCCAGATTTGGAGGTCCTGACGGAGAGACGGGCGTACGGCATCTGCGGGGACCGCCGCGAAGGGAACTGGGAGCCACTGCCTTCGCCTTCGCCTTGCATCGACCACCCCCTCCCACCCACGAGGGGGGATGTAGGATGGGAGACGAATCCTGTCGTGGGCCACTGGGGGTGCTTCCCTATCTCATAACTGATGGCGTGGAGCGCCCGTCCCGGGAATCGTCTCTGGACCTGCAGCTGGATATCGAAGCCACCACAGACGTGGTTCGCGCAGGGTCGATCAGGATCAAGCTAAGCCATATCCTCTGTTAAATGGCGCCGACCTGCACCACAGGGTGGAACAGTGCTTAAAGAACTGCCCGTAACACACTAAGCGAACACACTTGGGAATACCACTCCTCTACTTCACACCGAAAGAGGACCTAGAGCCTGGAGCTGGCTGCCGACCGGGGGCTCGGGGCACGCGTGTGGACCCAGCGACGGGAGGTACTAGACCGCCTGAATAAGATCTCATTTAGAGGACCACCAGCAGGGCCGAAACCTCAAAAACTGAAATCTGCACTGGCGTGGCCCTGCGGGGATATATATGCCCTCCTAGCTTGCAGGGCCCAGAGAAAGTAGGTGAGCGCGTGATTCTAGGAGGAATCAGGCCGCAACAGATAAGTCAAAATGTCCAGAAGGCCCAAATCAGCTAAAAACCAGGATCGGAACACGCTAGGCCAGGCACCCGGAGATCAGCAGCATACGCCCTCTCTGCAGTCGTTGGAGTCCACGCTCATGTCACATTCCTCGCAATTCGAGAAAGTACTACAAGCAATCATGGACACTAAAACCTCACTGGAGACCAGGATAGACATGGTATCGCAAGACCTGAACATCCTCAGAGTAGACCATGGCAAACTATCTAATAAAGTGAAGACAACGGAGGCGGTGCTAAGTGAACTGGCCCCCGCGGTAGCGGATAACCAAAAACAAATTCTCCGTCTAGATGCAGAAGTAAAGTCACTGCTGAGAAGAGCAGAGGAGGCGGAGGGCAGATCCCATCGCAACAACATACGGTTTCTTGGTTTTCCTGAAAAATCACTGGATCAAAGCTCAGAGCTCCTGCTGGAACACTGGCTAATTAAAGAGGTCCTGAATGGAACCCCATCCAAATTCTTCTCAGTGGAAAGAGCATATAGAATCCCCGGACGCCCCCCGGCACCGGGCCAACCTCCGAGACCGCTAATAGCTAGGTTTCTAAACTTCAGGGACCGGGATACGATACTCCAACAGTTCCGCAGCAAAGGCCCATACAGGTATGTGGACTCGACTGTTTACGCTTATCCAGACTTCACTCAGGAAGTGCAAAGGCAACGCAACTCCTTCACCCAAGTTAAACAACGCCTCCGGGAATATGACATAAAATACGCATTAATGTTCTCCGCTAAATTACCTGTAACAACAGATGAGCGCATTCATGTGTTCACCTCACCGGAAGATACCTGGACGTGGATGCATGCCAAAGGCATCGCCCAACCCCGCGAGGCAGCCGGTACCGACGAGAACTGGTCAACGACGAAACCTAGGAAACGATCCAAGAGGCACGCCAGGGGCCAACCCACGGTGGAACAGGCTGCAGAGGAGAGAGCCAGGGCCCTTAAAGAAAATTACCCTACTAACACAGAATTCCTTTGAGACGCTCAGGACCCAGCCAGTGAAAGGCTCGGAATCTGACTCGGTCAGCTCGGACTCTACATTAACGGAGGCATTGAGGGGCCCGGAGTTCACCCCCAGGTCCGCAGACACACTCTGAACAAACACTACTGAACTATCCCCCCAAGGGGGACCAACCGCCACAGCCGGAGTACAGAACTGAACTTTGCGACTTTCTCCTGAAGTGGGTGGTCACATCACCTGAACTTATGTATCCTTGCACGTTTGCTCCTGGAGATAACTCCTTTATTCATATTGTGCGCGGCTGGCGGCGTGGGGTGGGGGGGTGGATGGCTGTGCCCTGGGAGTGCCCCAAGCCAATTGCGGACCGTGTCTGCAGAAGGATGCGAGCCCCTAAAATGAGCCGCATCCGGATAGTATTATTGCTCCCCGCAGATATCCATACGGATACACCTTAGCACGCACCTAAAATGGGTGTGTAGCCTGTTGCAAGTTCACAGTTGGGGTTGGGATCCAGTTGGGGAGGGAAAGAGGGTAACTATTAGTTTGTGCACTACCGGTCTGCTCACAACACTGGATAAGTGCCCGGAGGTGAGGAGCCCGCCCACGGGGGCGGAGGAGACCCAATGGGCCTTCCCGGGATCCGGGGAGCAAGACATGCACTCACAAATTGAATATGGCCCAATCCACAACCCATAGCACATACAAATATGACATAGTCACTTGGAACGTCAGGGGACTGGGGACTCCGGGCAAAAGGTCCAGGGTGCACGCACGACTCAAACGCCATGGCACACATATTGCAATACTACAAGAGACTCACCTGCGGGACCCAGACCTGCAGGATCTACGTAGTAAATGGGGAGGTCAGATTGTGGGCACATCCTATTCAACCTTCGCGAGGGGGGTACTCATATGGATAGCAGGGAATGTCCCTTTTATCCAAACATCACACAAGATAGATCACGAGGGCAGGTATGTGGTAGTGGAGGGTAAGCTGGACGGCAAACAATTGTCAATTATAGGGGTATACGCTCCCAATAGACCACTGCCTGAGTTCCTGAGCACACTCACTCCAGCGTTATTAACGAACCCCGAAACACCCGCCATATGGGGAGGTGACTTCAATTGCACGCCAGATCCAGCATTGGACAGGTCAAATCCCCCCACATATTCAACAGTCATCAGACACCTCAGCCGCCCATTATCGACATGGGCTAGTAACATGAGCCTTCATGACATATGGCGCATGAAACACCCACGACATAGGGAATATTCATTTTATTCAGCACCACATAAGGTACACACCAGGATAGACTTGATGTGGGGCACCCAGGAGATCTGCACAGGGACCAGTAGAATAGAATACCTAGCCAAGACACTATCAGATCACTCACCGCTTAAAATAGTTTTGGACTGGGGCAGGAAGCGCCAGGCTATCCCAACGTGGAGGCTACAAGCGGAAGCCTTACACGATCCTGCATTCACAGACAGCGCTGAAACAGTATTGGGAATTAAACACCGGCACCACAAAACTAAGAGCAATGGAGTGGGACGCACACAAAGTGGTGATCCGTGGACATTGTATTTCCACTACATGGGGGGTGAGGCGCACACTCCATGCAGAGGTTAGCAAGCTGGAGAAGAAACTAAGAGCACTAGAAAACGCAGTTGCCCGCAATGAAACGCCATACACGGCCCTGAAGGAAACGCGCACGGAACATGCAAAGGCTGATGCTACATTACGCCTTCACGATCACAAACACCACATGGCTAGGCTACAGTCGGAAGGCGACAGACCTGGTAGGCTGCTCGCATGGCTGCTGCAGGAGGACCGGCGGTGCCCTCCAATCGGGGCAATAGGAACAGGCGCAGGCGCAATAGCTACCATGCAGGTAAAAATAAATGATGCGTTTAGGGAATATTATACACAATTATACACCAAAAGCACATCATGTACCATCCAACAACTTGAGTCCTTTCTAGCAGATTCTCCCCTGCCCCAACTAATGCACATCGACAGAGAGACACTAGAAGCCCCCATCACATTAGGGGAACTTAATAAGGCTCTCGAACAACTACCTAGGAATAAAGCCCCAGGGACAGATGGCCTGCCATCAGAATACTACTCCACTTTCGCGACACACCTTAACACACATCTCCTAAAAACGTTCGAAGAAGCAGGGACCAATGGTATCCTGCCCCCCTCAATGAGAGAGGCAATGATAGTGGTCCTTCCAAAGCAGGGGCGTGACCACTGACGTCAGGTCTTACAGACCTCTCTCACTGTTGAACCTAGACTGTAAGATACTTGGCAAAATCCTGGCTAACAGACTAGCTCCCTACATGCATATCCTGGTACACGATGACCAGAATGGATTCATCCCGAAACGTAACACCTTCCTAAATATTCGGAGGCTGCTCAGTGTGATGGGTGACACCCCCCCGACCGCACTCGAGGAGGTGGTGATATCGCTCGACATAGAAAAAGCATTTGATACATTAGAATGGGACTTCCTGTTTGCCACTATGCAGTTACTGGGTATCGGTCCAAAATTCACAAACTGGGTACGCATTCTGTACACTGCCCCACAGGCTAGGGTGAAGACGGGAGGAGTAATATCAGAAAGCTTTCCGATTAGCAGGGGAACAAGACAGGGCTGCCCCCTCTCCCCCCTCCTATTTGCCTTAGCGATGGAACCACTAGCTGCACGCGTCCGTGCCAAAAAAGAAGAATGGGGGGTGTCAAGGAACGGCACTCTCCACTCCATATCATTATACGCAGATGATGCCCTGATATACATACGCAGAGTGGAGGAGTCGCTGCCCCCAGTGATGTCGCTGCTGTCTGAGTTCGGAAGGGTATCTGGACTAATAGTTAATTGGGGGAAATCCTGCATATCCCCACTAACCAGCTGGCCTCTTGCGAGGCAAGAAAGTGCCCCACCAGGCCACCTAAAATGGTGCTTCGACACATTTAAATACCTAGGGATCAAAGTATACCACAGGGCGGAAGATCTAAGGGATGGAAATCTGGGGAAAGCGGTGTCCTCTGTTAAGAGTTTAATACGCTTCTGGAATAAATTACCACTCTCACCACTGGGTAAAGTAGCTATAGCAAACATGCTGATATTACCTAGACTGTTGTATTATTTTGCGGCCCTACCAATCATTATCCCCAAAAGCTTTTTCGTCGGCTTGAACTCCATCCTGCTACAACTGGTGAGGGGCGAGGGCAGAAGGCGGGTTGCACTTACCACGCTGCACCATCCGGTAGCAATGGGTGGACTGGGCGCCCCAAACTTTGAGCTCTATTCTGCGGCCGCACAGCTGCAGTGGATCTTAAATTGGCTCCATAGACCTAGCTCGGCAGAAACTATATGGTTGCAATCCCGACTCCAAGGCGCTCCCATACTAGTTTGGTTGTTGGATAAGCAGACTAAAAGCACATGCACAAACCCGTTGATGATAGTGGCACACACATATTGGAAGAAGTATATCCAAAAGGGAGTTAAAAAACTACCCTACTCACCACTCCTCCCGCTGGATCGGCTCCCCAGGTGGGTGGAAGCCGGCTCATATTCACCTACAACTTGGTTAGACGCGGGTATAAGTGCAGTAGGAGACTGTTTCGAGGAAGGGAAATTAATGACCTTCAAAGCTATACAGGCCCTTACAGAGATCAATCCGGGGCAATTCTTGGCATATCACGCGATATGCCATGCAATCAGGAAAACGTGGGCATCTGGCGACGTAGAGCCTGATATCTCAGTCACCCTGCACCACATGCTGAACTGGGACCCCCAAGGAAAAGCAGTCTCAAACCTTTATAAACTTCTGAACAGACCCCCGGAAGATAACCTGCAGAAAGCTAGGGAGAGGTGGAACATCGTATTGCCCATTCCGATCTCAGGGACAGATTGGCCAAAAGCTCTGTGCCACACACGTGAGGTCTCAAGAAACCCCAGATTCCGATATACACAGTTCAATTACCTACATCAGACATACCTGGCGCCGGCCAGGATTAAACGCATGTTCCCCGGGTCGGACCCAGCCTGTCCCAGATGTAAAACACCAGCAGCACAGTTCTATCACATGGTCTGGGAGTGCCCGCGGTTACGGGGGGAATGGGAAGGGGTGGTCACAGCCTTAGCGGAAATCACGGGGCTCAACCTGGACACGAATCCCAAATCCTGTCTACTCGGATTAAGGAGAAGGACGAAAAGAAATAAACACTTGCAGAGGTTTGTAGATCTAGCGTATGTAATGTATAAAAGATTGATAGCAATGAACTGGAAGGCTCGCAACGCGCCTGACTTAAAAGTCTGGCTTGCTCTCACGCTACGTTGGGCTCGAGCTGAGCATCAGGTATTAACAAACTTAGCTCGTAGGGGACTGCGACAGGCGGGCTGCGAGGCCTGGGGCGTCTTAGTGTCTAGGCTAGAAGCCAAAAATGATGAAAGACCCCCCTGAATCACAGACAGCTGCATCCACCTGGAAGGCCGCGGGCCCTGCCCCCGGCAGAAAGGCAATACTACACTTGGGGACGCATACATATCCATCATCAATGCCTCGCCAACACTGATAGCTTAGCAGCCCCCCCCATGCATGCATGCCACAGCACCAAAAGGCCTGCATACTCAACCAATAGATACCAGCGCTAAGATCTATTGTGCCATATCCCTCCACCTTGTCCCCCCCCCTGTTTCCTCTGCCCCCCCGTCCTCACCCGTGTGGACACGAGGGCCCCTGTCACCAGTGGCAATAGAACCACATTGCAACTGAACGCTTCGCCCTACGTGGCGGCAACCTCGGTAGTGATGGGTAGAGTTAGTGGCCCGAGAAGTGCACACAAGTTCTTAGAAGTTTGTTATATATATTGACCTTAATATGGGAGAGCCAGACGACAGACTGTAACCAATGACTAATTGCTATGAATGACTTTGTATGCCAGAAAATGTATGGCTTTCGTTTTGAAAAATCAATAAAAACATGTTAAAAAAAGAAAAAAGGTCTCAGGAGTGTGTGTGAAACTCCTCTGCATGACGGGGGTTGGGACATCCTCTGTTGACTCTTACTTCTGGGTCTCCCATTCAACAGAGGGCAATCAGCCTTCCAATGCCCCAACTGGTTGCAGTGGAAACATGTAGTTTCTAGTTGGGGTTGGGAGGATGGTCTGCTATTTGTCCCTCAACCCCTTCACCTCATCTGACCTCTTCCTCTTCCTCTGTTCTCATCTCCCCTGTAAAATGTCTCCTGTGCCATCATCAACTTGACTTTTTCCCTCTTCCTCTTTTCTGCCTCTTTGGCCTGACGTTGGAGATAGTAGTCAGCACAGTACTTTGACACTGCCATCCCCTTCTCAATAGGCTCTTGTTGCCAGCAGGCAAAAGACGTCTGCAGGTGATCCTCTGTGAGTTTTCTTAAGTCATATACAAAGGTGGTAACAAAAGCTGGCATAGCTTCTCCTAGTGGGTTTCGTATGCCACTACTCTGCTGATAAACCTGTAAGAGGCAATCATAGTAATAATTGAGGCTCACATTTGTCTCCTGTCTGGTATGCATTATTTGTGACCAATCTGCTGTGTCCTCTGGCACGCTGTCCTTCAGGTATTCTATCACGTCCTTCATTCTTTTTCTTACCTCTTCTCCTTGCCCTCCCCCCTTTTCCCTCGCAGGTTCCTCTTTTGGCCAATTAACTGTTTTCTTGCAGTCTTCCCACAGGTCCCTTAGCACTATAATATTGAATAATACATCTAGATCTTTCCACAGCAACCCACCCATTGCCACTATTCTTTTTACTTCTGTATACCACTTGTGGGGCTCTTCTCATAACTTGGGGAAATCCGTAGTAAAGGACATCAGGTCTGTTTTGGTCCACAGTACCTGCACACATGTAAAAGTTATTGAATCCTCCCCTGTGGGTGTGGTAGGTACCTCCAACAAGGACATGGTAAATAAGGGTTTAGTTATCATAGGGTATCTATTGGCACTGATCTTGTTTGCCACCTTTGTTGTCATTTATCTATGGCATACTGTAATGCCTCTGTTAGCCTAGCATCTTCCCAGAGTTGTAAATCACCATCAGTAAAGCTAAGTTTGTTTGTGTCCTATTTATATGCCTGCGGTAAAGTTGTTGCTGCTTCCTTTGTGTGCTGTGAGTAAGTGCTGTGTACCCTAGAGCACTCAGTCATCAACCTAGAGCGTGCCAAGGATAGTAGTTTCTCCTTGTAGAAATTCTCTTCAGGGCGGCTTGTTGTGTACCAAATCTGTTAACAGGGTACGGCATTTAGAATTATATTTCTTTAGGATCATCTTTCTTTGTGATGATGGAGAGCTTTGTGGTGTAGCCTGTCTAGAGCCAGACTTTGAAATGCTGCCCCTCCTTTGCCCAGGTGTAGCTCATGAGTTTGCAAGAGCGTCCGTGAGTATCCTAATGTTGTGTGGTGTGCTGTGCATAAATACATATTTCCCATATCAGTGTCCGCATGCCCTCGCTGTTCCGGGCATAGTCCCCAGAGTCATCTGTAAAATACTGCTTCCATACTGTGTTCATTAAAAGCGACAATTGCATTCCCTTTTCCTCAAATTGTTTCTGTAGCTTGTCGCTATTTTTATCCAGTTTTCTGGCAGCATGTGCAGCTTCCTGTCTTATCTCTTTGAGCTCATGCCAGTCTGAAACGCTGTCAAGTGCTGTTTGTTTTTCTGCTCATGCACCAGGCATCGTGCCAAGGTTTGGCATTTCACCTTCTGTACTGAATTCAACTATAGCTCTAGCTCAGTGTTTCTTGTTGTTGTGGAGAGTGGGGAGCCTTTTACATGCACTATCTGTTCCCGGTGCGGTGCTTTGGGTGATCCCTTTTCTACCCATTATCATGTCTTCTACCCAGGAACCAAGGGATCCTCCCCATCATCTTGTTCCTGTGACTGTGCAGCTGTCACAGGGATAGATGGAAAAGCTCCAACAACCTCTAACTGTTCTTCCCGCCAAATCCTCCCTTTTTTTATTGCTCCTGCCAACGCCCTTTCTTTAATTTCAATAGTTCCTTGTGCACCTCATCCTACACATCATTTGTGGCTTGCAAATCATGCAACGTTGCATTCTTCATCCAGAATGCTGCCCACTCAAGGGGCCTTATCTTTTTGCCTTTAGGACCCAACATTTGCCACAGATAAGATAGCTGGTCATGTCATAAGTGGAAATTGTAAGTCTGGTCTCCTGGCTGATCAGTGCATGCCATTTTGGGATATAAATGAGGGTGGTGAGACCTTGGCCTATAGCCACCTTATGCGCAAGAGAATCTTAAGTTGGCGCTGTCTTGCTAGTGTCAAGGTCTCTTTTGGACAGCAGGCTGCCATGGTGTGAGAAAAACTCGCCCTTCAAAATTGCATACGTTGACACTTCAGTTATGCTAGGCACAGAGAAACTTAAGGGGTCGATTAACTAGTTTCATCACTCATTCTCAGATAACAGTAGGTCCGCAGACGTCACATCCAAACAATGTCTCAATCAGTCAGCAAATTCAGCAGCTATATTGTTAGTTAAAGCAAGGAAAGCAGCAATTCAGCCAGAGACATTTCATTTGGGTACTACTTCTCCATAAGCTTTCAGCAGCGGGAAATAGAGAAAAGGCCAAAGGTGCTGTGTTACCTGCATCCTTATGCAGCTAGGAAATGAGGTGACAGAAAAGCATGAAAAAAAGTACAATGTTTTTACCCTCTTGCAATCCTCCACTAGGGAGTTTGTGGCTGGATGAAACTGAAGCTGGCTAAATCCATAGTCAGCGACACACAGATAAAGCAAGAGATTGTGATCTCTGCATGCATTTTACACATGAAATACAATCAACAGGGGAACTATCCCTAAACTACTCCAGTGCACCCTATCCTTTGCACTGGAATGTGCCTACCAGTCAAGTAAGTCAAAGAGAAATTATAAAACTAACAATGTAATGATAAAATCGTTCCACAAAAGGGCACATATAGAAAAACTAGGAGCATATTACAATCTAAGAAGTAACGTGTAAGGGCACACAACATTGTAGGGTGCAGCTCAACAACACATATTTATAAAACCACAGTTATAAAAACAATGTCTTGATAAGGATAGACGCCTAATGCATGTCAGTTTCCTTGAACTGTCAAAATATATCCCTTTGGAAAAAGGTCCTTACCAGGATAAAACAGATGTTTAAAAGTGAACAATATGGAAAACAGTACAACTATACAGTATAAAAGAAGGAACATGCAATACACTGATAAATGTACCCCTCCTGCCACCCACCTCTTGCCCCCAGGGTCCGAAGCCCCTGGGGACAACCGTACTGCAGCACACCTCTCCCTGGGCAGCAGGCACCTGGAAGAGAGGCGCACAGAAGATACGGACTGAGGTGGGGACAGGCAAAACAGCAACACACCATCTGCAAACTGTACTAGGTAGACTACCACCACCTGTGGGCAGAGAACTGAAAAGAAGAGCACAACCTGGAGGAGCAGCCCCACTGGCTGTGAAAAAACCCTAATGCCCAACCAGCATTCCCCCTCCAAGCAGCCCAACTGGCCATGAAGAAAAACAGGAGTGCCTCCCTCTCCTATGGCCCAACTGGCTGTGAAAACCAAGATGTGGTGCCACCCGCAAAACACCAAAATAAGGGCACCACCTGCTCAACGGCCCCACCGGCCAACTAAGAGGTCTGTGTACCACTAACACACCACCCCGTCAACCTCTGATCCGCACAGGACCAGAACAGGAGAATCATGAGCAACCAATGTATCTGGGGTGAGATGCTGCAAATGACAGGTGATACAATGCAGCAAACCAACCAGAAGAAACAGCATACACCCCAGAAGAAGAGTAAGGCAAAGGACAACAATACTGAGGGTCTCCAGGGAGAGAGAGGAGAGCAAAAAGACAGGGAGAACGCAAACTGAAGGAAGTGAATACTCACAGCAGCAGGCCCAGTCTCCCCCCCCCCCCTCGGGAGAGCAATCCAGGACCAGGCAGTAATCAGCAGGCAGGGAAACCCCCTCCAAGGTTGGGGAGCCGGAGCGACGTGAAACACCACAGCTGCCCGCATTCTCCACCAAAATGTAAAAGCCTCAGGAAAAGCAGAGACAGGAGCTCATCAGGAGAGATAAAAGAAAAGTTTATTTTCGCATGACACAGAGACAACTACCTAAAAAAGTCCAGATTGCATACAACCTTTATACATGATAACCGCAAAAAGGTGTATCTAGGCATTTTATTATTTGTCCAATAAAACATTAACACATGACCATTTCTTAATATTATGGTTGAGATTCCAGTTGCAATTTCATAATATCCAAATGTAAGGTCAAAAGAAAAAGACAGATAAAGTAGTAACAAAATACTGGCCTACGTGCATTATATGATGACAGTGGAGACTTGGGGACTTTCCACTCTGGTGAGCAGGAAAATAAACTTCCTAATACAGGTTGCGTAAGCTAGCTTAGCATGCAATAGTACATCAAGTGTGCTGTTTCTTGGTAAGGCTTGCATCATAACACTTTCTAAGCATAAATTAGAAAAGCAATAGTCATGGTTCATTCAAGTCATGTAATCCAACAACAGGCCTTGTTATCATTGAGTATCATGGGGGCAAACAAAACAAAATGGATTCTAGGCTAAAATGAAAAATTGAAATTCCACAAACTCAGAACCTTAAGAGGAGATAAGTGGGCTGGATGGCCTAGAAACCTACCAACATCACACTCTTATTCATGTTTTTAGCTTCTAAACATATCTAGTTCTTAATTTGTTCACTCTGTTCCTCCAAGGAATCAAGTGATCTGCAGGCACATCTGCTGTACCCAGTTCTCCAAACAATCAGCATTATCAAAAATGGTCGATGTCTTAGGGGGATCACCTTGGAACCGCATTTTACCAACATATTCAGATTGGATGCCAAAGTGAATCTACATCTATATCTTCTAGGAAAATTGGCAACCAACAAATCCGCCCTTACAAAACATGCAGTTCACTGCTTGGAGACTGCCTTATCCACTAAAACACCACAACTCAATTGACAATGAGGGCATAAATTGGAAGACGTTGCAAAGTTTCAGGAACACTAGAGTTGCAATCACAATATTGAGAGGTTATTACTCCCCTCAACAAATCAGTGGACCATGGGACATGGGGACATTGAACCAACTAGTCCTATCAACAAATTTTAACTGTATATCAGCAAACAACACCCACAAAAACCACAAGGAGCTTAAACAAAAAGGCTTCACTCAAGAAGACTAAGGCCAACAATGTAACCTCAATTGAGACTGCAAATAAGACAAATCTTTTTCCAATCTTTAAGCCAAATGCCACTGTTGAGGGTGAAAAAAATTAAGCCTCTCAATTTCTTAACCTAAGCAACAGGATGCTAATCGCATGGCACAAGCACTCCCTTGGTAGTAACTGATGACCTACTTCCACTCATGTCTCCATCGGCTCACACAAAAAGCTTGTTGAATAAAGACACATTGGCTGCTCCTGTCATGACATCTAAAACAACTTGAATAGATAGGATCTAGCAAAAACAATAGCAGAAAGATTTTCATTTTTTGCTAAAACACTCAGTGAAAGAAATCATCTTCACCTTCAATACTAACTGCTGAAGAGCCTCGCACTTAACAAAATAAAACTGAATATCAGGCTTTCACAATCTCACTGGCAGACATAAGTAATTTTAAACCAATAGCTTCCAAATTTTTGCCCAAAATTTCATGTGATGACTCAAGACCTCCTCCATTGGAGTTCGGTCGAATCCCTGTGAAAAATCAGTTACACTACAGAAAAGATCTAGATCATGCAAGCCTCGAATTTACTTCACACAACCTCTCCGAAGGATTGCATAGTACATTAAACCATTGAAACATCCTGAAAATACTACATTTCTTCAAGGCTTTAAGAGATATAAACTCAAGCGACCTGCTAAGGGTGCAGTCTATCAAGAATGGAAGATCCATAAAAGAGATCACACACACTATCTGAACCACAACAACACTGGTGAAAAGACATCTGGCTCAGGGAGATCCATCCAAAGCATGGGGCATCCATCTGATAATACTTGCCAGACCCAAGTATCCTTATATATTAGGAGAGAAATTACACCCACAAGGGCAATCTGCAGGACCTCTACTAAATTCAAGGAACTTCAGGATAACTCCAACTTTTTAAACTTCATGGGATGACAGATGAAAATTACTGGTAACACTTCAACAGGAAGACAGATCACCCTGCCATGGCCCTCAGAATGCTGTCACTTACAGGAACTTACAGCACCAACTTATACCTAACCACAGGAGGGATCAATCAAATCGTCCACATGAAGAGTTTAAGATCTGTTCATGGAACATTGCTATCTCAGAGAGGTAATTGAAAACCAGTGGAAGTAACCTGACAACATTCCTAGGCAATCGCCAAGTTATCTGTCTTCAAGAAATCTGGAATCGTAATCCATTTATCCTTGAAAACTTTCTCATAAATGAAATTCAGGCCAAAAATAATATCATTGGATGCCCAAGTGGTGGACTGATAACAATAGTACACAACAGCATTGCCTAAAAATACTACTATTTCATCTAACTAAAGACATATTCCAACAACTTAATTAAGAAGCAATAACCAAACTCAAGCACTGCTGATAAAAGTCTACTTTCCTATGTTAGAAACAAATAAATCTAAATCCCATACTGTGTTAGACAAACTTGAATCAATCTTTGATTAATTTCCAAAACTGAAAGTTGTAATTACTGGGGGTATCAACAATAATATGCTATCTCCGTTTCAAAAAAAAAAATGCATCAAAGGATTCTCCTGCCCAGTCTTATACCATTCGCTTACCTTTCTGTGCTGACTGACAGAAAAATAAACAGCCCAAGAACAAAAAACATGCATCTGTCCAAATTACTTCTAGGATTCCACACTTTGAGAAGAAACCTAGCGGGAGATTAACCAGCATGACCAACATTTACTTCCAAAAAACTCAAAGCACAATTGACTACACTTTACTACACTACTCAGTCTTCACCTTATGTAGAAATGGTTACATTATCCCAAAAAAAGAAAGTGATCACAACTTCCACCTGAAAGCTTTGTGTCCATATGCCCACAGTAGTCCCGACCTCTCTTGCAGTGCCCACCAAACATACTCTGGAAATGCGGCATCCCTACCTGCGAGTCCAGCGATGGGGGTGGTTTCTTGGCAGAGGCAGCAGTTCAAATGTAGGCTTTTGGCTATGGGACCATGAACATCTAAATACAGTGGGCGGAGCATCGCATAGGCAGAAGGTTTTTCAGTCGAAAAGTTGACAGCAGGATCCTTACCGCCAATATTTAAATCAGGCCCTATGTCTTTTAAAATTATCTTTCCCTAGTGAAAAGTGGGGCTGTTGTATTAGGAGGATGCGAAACATGTGAAATATGACCTATGGCTAACATACTTTAAATTGCTTATGCGCGTATTACAAATTTAGGTGGGCATTGTAGATTGTGTACTTTATAGCATGATATTTTGTCCATTTCAGTATCAAGTTGGAGGAAGGGGTACGGTGCACTACCTCACTTCACCACATTAGAAAATGAAAGGTGGCGCAGAAGATCAGGGGTCCTAGGTGGGCACCACAGGCAATGCAACCCCTGACGAAGCAAAATTATTAGACAGATTCTTGGAATCAGACTCAATTTGTAGAGTAGATCCCTTACCTGAACCATTGGACTTTGTACATCAAATTAACTTTAATCATCTCTAGTTGGACTCAGTTCATATGGTTAATGCCTTATCCATGCTTCCTGAGTCTGCACAAAAATGTAATGTTATTCATCCAGTTAATGATTCTCTTGCAAGCTCTCTGGACAATTCAAAACCTTTAGAGGAGCTAAATGGGCTAGGTGACAAAGACACTGACCAACATCACATGCTCATTCAGGTTTTCAGCTTCTGAATATATCTAGTTCCCACATTTTCCACCTTGTTCCCCTAGGGAATCAGGTGATCTGCATGCACCTTCGATATTCCCAGTTCTTCAAACAGCATAATCAAAAATAGTGGACACCTTGGGGGATCTCCTTGGAACTACATTTTACCAACTTATCCAGATTGGATGCCAGAGTGGATCTACATCTATTTCTACCAGAAAAATTTGCAACCAACTAATCCGACCATACGAAAGACTCAGTTCACTGCTTGGAGACTGCTTTATCCACTCAAACACCAGAACTCAATCGACAATGAGGGCATAAATCGGAAGACGTTGCAAAATTGCAGGTACTATAGGGTTGCAATCACAATATTAATAGTTTATTACTCCCTTCACTGAATCAGTGGACCTGGAGACATCGAACCAACTAGCTCTATCAACAAATTTCAACTGTGTATCAACAAACCTCACCCGAAAAAACAAGGCAGTTAAACAAAAAGGCTTCGCTCAAGAAGACTAAGGCCAACAATGTAACCTCAATTGAGACTGCAAATAAGACACATATTTATCCAATCTTTAAGGGGAAAGACACTGTTCAGACTGAGGAAAAAATATGCCTCTCAATTTCTCAACACAAGCAACAGGATGCTAACCGCATGGCACAAGTACTCCCTTTTTAGTAACTGATGACCAACTTCTGTCCACGTCACCATCGGCTCAAACAAA
Source organism: Pleurodeles waltl (assembly GCF_031143425.1). Classification (NCBI taxonomy): domain Eukaryota; kingdom Metazoa; phylum Chordata; class Amphibia; order Caudata; family Salamandridae; genus Pleurodeles; species Pleurodeles waltl. The sequence continues at coordinate 598,396,903 of NC_090437.1, forward strand.
AATCTTATTACTGAATAAAGACAAATTTGTTGCTCCTTGTTATCAATCTCTCAAATATCTTATATTGATAGGATCTGGCAAGAGACTCTCACTCTACAAAACACAACTGAATATCAGGCTTCCACAATCTCAATACGAGACATAAGTAATTTTAAACCAATAACTTCCCAATTTTTGCATGAAATTTCATGTGATGCCTTAAGAGCTCCTCTATCAGAGTTCGGCTGAATCCCTGTGAAAGATCTGTTACACTACAGAAAAGATCCGGATCATGCAACCCTCAATTTTACTTCACACTACACCTCCAAGGGATCACATGGTACATTAAACCATCGAAACATCCTGAAAATACTACATTTCTTCAAGGTGTTAAGATATAAACTCTAGCAACCTTTTAAGGGTGCAATTTATCAAGAGTGGAAACTCCAAAAAGGAGGTCACACCTACACTATCTGTACCACAACAATGCTGGTGGAAAAAAAATCTGTGCCACGGAATTCCATTTGAGACCTGGAGCATCCAGCTCACAATACGTGCCACACCCAAGTATCCTTATGTATTGAGAGTGAAATGACATGCACAAGGACAATCTCCAAGACCTGTACTAAATTCAAGAAACTTCAGGGTAACTTCAGGGTAAAACTCCATGGGACAACACATTAAAGTTACCAGTCACACTTCAACAGAAAGACATATCACCCCACCATGGCTGTCAGTACGCTGTCACTTCCAGGAGCTTACACCACCACTTTATACCTAACCACAAGAAGGATAAATCAAATGGCCCACAAGAAGAGTTTAAGATTTGTTCATAGAACATTGCTGGCTTAGAGTGGTAATTGAAAACCAGTGGAAGTAACATGACAACATTCCTAGGGAATCTCCAAGTTATCTGTCTGTAAGGTAACCTGGAATCTTAGTCCATTTAGCCTCAAAAACTTCACATAAATGAAATTCTGACCAAAAAGAATATCATAGGACACCCAAGTAGTGAACTAATCACAATGGCACACAAGAACGTTGCCATAAAAAACTATTACTATTTCATCAAACTAAAGACATATTTCAACATTTTTATTGGGCAGCAATAACCAAACTCAAGTACTACTAATAATTGCCTACTTTCCTCTCAAGTTAGTAACCAAGAAATCTGAATCCCGTACTCTGTTAGACAAACAAATCAATCTTTGATTAATTTCCAAAAACTCAAGTTGTAATTACTGGGGGTATCAACAACAATGTGCAATCTCCTCTTCTAAAAAATTTATATCAAAGGATTCTCCTGCCGAGTCTTATAACATTCCCTTACCTTTCTGTACCGACTGATGGAAAAATAAACAACTAAAGAACAATTACATGTAAAAATTACCTAAAAACTCAAAAAGAACAATCAACTAAACTTTACCACACTACTCAACCTGCGCCTTATGTAAGAATGTTTAAGTTACTCCAACAAAAAGGTGATCAATACTTCTACCAAATAACTTTGTGTCTGAATTTCAACTATTGTTACTCTGAAAGTTACAAAATCCACGATTTCTCAGGGTCTGTAAATTTGAGAATGATAAAATGGAATGTACATTTTTCCAAGTCGAAATCTCATGGCTAGATAGTCAAGACTTTGTTGTAAGCTTCAATAGTATGAAATTTCATGATCAAGCTTATTATGACTGCTTTTGAGACTGGGAAGAATTGCCAGGTTCAATTTCTGACTTCTTTTCCATAAAAACAAACACCAAATTGGGCCCAGTCCATCAAATTCAAACCATTTGACTGATCAACCTAACGAAAAGGAATCATTGCAGGCAATTGAGAGCCCTCCAAAAATATCCACAAACCAAATGCCAGGATCTTTAATCCAGAAAGAAAATATGTGCTACAAGGCACTAATAAAAGTTATACGTAGGAGTGCTCAAGAAGTGGCCTGGCTTGAATTGAACAACATAAAATTATTTTTGTTAATAGCCGGCTGTGGCACCATGTCTTCAACCAACCACTTCATACAATATGAAACATGGAACACCTACAACCCACAACCACTATACGAATATGACTGCTATCACTTCTGAATTCTCTGAATATGCCAAATCCTTATTTGAGATCACACATGATCTTCTGGACTGGGATGATAATTCACCCAATCTTTAAATAAGGGACAAGCGGTAACCCACAGAAATATTGACTCAGACAGCTCTTAGATTCTGAAGGAAAACTTTTGGCAAATGTTTATTTGATTCCCTTTACTCCTGGACAGTGAAAAACAATCCAGCTCCATTCAATCAAACTGGACTCAGAAACAATTGTTCCACAGTCTACAGCATTGTCTGCTTAATACTACTGGTGGATCAACATTTTGACCTGATACACATGAATCAGATGTTCAGCTATTTCTCAAACAGGAGGATTACAGATGTTTCCATGATCCCTATTCTTAACTATTTTTCTATAAAATCCTATTGTTATCATTATAGAAAATTATTGTTTCTTATGATTTCCTGATTATCACTTGTGGACAATATGCATGGGTAGTGTGTTGGCCTACATACATTACTAATAGTTGCGATATATAGCTAATTGATAGGATGTCTCCTTGACAATAGAATTGCAGTTTATTTCTAATGTGTTTAGTTTTCTCTCCTTATACTTTATTTGATATGTATATCTATAGTACATACCTCTACATTTATATACAAGACTTGTAAGTAAAATTGCATCTAAATAGTGAGGTAGCTGTTCTTTTCCAGTGTTTTACGTTTTTTGCCCTTGCACTCTACTTCGTACTTTCACATAAATTGATTAACAGTGCCAATGGGTCTTCAATTGTAGATTATATATGATCTATTTACTCCAAACATAGATCCTAGAAAGAACACAGAGTCTCCCTCACAACATTAGCCTAATAAACAGTGAGTTTAGATCTTCAGGATGTCTTTTTCACTTGTCTTACCTCACAGTGTAAAATACTACTGGACTTAACCAAACTTCATTCAATTTCTAAAACGGATATTTGTCATATAAAATCACCCCCATGATATACTTTTGAGAATTGTTCGAAAATACCAAGTATTGTTCCTACACACACCTGATAGAAGAAGACAATGTTTAGAATAAATTGTTTGGGGCAGCCTTAGATCATATTTCATAGTGAGTGCCTGTTTAAACGTGAACTTTAAAGCAGGCTAAATTTGCCCTCATGACTTTGCAATAGATCCTTGACATCAAAGAAAGGGAAAACCTAACTTGCATCCAGGGACAACTGAAAGAATATAGTGGCTCACCGGATGTCCTCTTTTAAGGATAGGATATTACTGAGATGGTTTTATTGTCCTTATGGTTTGGTCATATGTATAGCAGCCTTTCACCAGAGACTTTATTTCTTTCGGTAGGCAGAATGCCATCCAGTCGAAGTTCAGTAATAGTGCTCTTTTAACTCTAGCTTTTTGTCTGTGCAAACTACTCATTGCATGGAATATCTGAGGAACCCCTCAGCATTATTAATAGAACTGCAGAATGGCATTTTCATTGAGAAGAGGGTACGCCTTCTGTATCTAAGACCTTAAGTTGAATATTGAGCTTAAAACTTGAAATAAAATGTCCTCCTACACTCAGAGAGCTATAGAAGGAAGACATTGACTAGAACCAAGCTCATCTGGATTAATTTATAGCTATGTATTTGGTATGGCTGTTCATGTACAGTTGCTGTCTTACAAAAAAGTACATCAATGTACACTCACCGGTACAGATCTAATAACAAAGTTCATGTCAGATTTTTTGGAATATGAAACAGGAAAAGAAAAAATATTCCCAAACCCCAAAACTCACTAAACCCACCTTCCTTCCCTTTGGACATTGGGTGCACTGCAGGTGAAAAAGCTATCCCACTGGATGGGTCTAGAAAATTCCTAACAAAGCAAAGAGTTGCCTAAGGCCTTGTCCCTCATTCACACTTTGAAATCCAATGGCAGTGTACTCCAAAGACACATAACCTTTCTACATTCCTTAGCCTTGTAATCCAGCAAAAAAAAACATGACTTTTTAATAAGTGACAATAGCTCTTTGCTCAGAGGACCTTGGGTCACACATTTTAACAAAGTTCTTTTCCGTATCAATTTTAATACTTTATACCATTTTTCTGATGACATATCTGTTGCATGTCTAGCGTCAGCACAGTCAGTTCATCACACAGTACAGCAAAATATATAAGAGGTAACTAATTGTCAAAGGACATTTATTTGTAGCACTCTTAGAATTGCTTGTGAAACCTTTACTACTGGCCGATCTAACTGGACCTTTTTGTCACATTTGTTGTGGATAGTAGTTTGGATCTAACAAGCACTGACATTTCCTCAAATATAGCTGATTACACATTTGATTTGAGCAGAATTAATAGAGGTCAACAAATGCCCGTAAGCGACAAGGCACTTTAGTATCAAAAAGCAACTGAGCAAGAAGCTAGTTTTCCAGAAATGCAAGATAGGCTAACTCTGTGTGAAGAGCCAAGTCTTTAAGGCTTTCCTAAAGGAAGAACGCATTCTAATACATGTCAGATGATGAGGGACTGAGTTCCAGAGCCTTGCAGCCGTAACCGAGAAGGCTCTGCCTCCTCATCTTTTCTTCCAAACTCTGGGCACAGTTACCAGATTGTGGTTTGCAGAACAGAGATTTCTCCCAGGAGTATACCAATGAAAGAAACCCTTGATTCCCTCCGCACTAACATGATAGAGTGCCTTATGCACAACACAAAGTGCCTTGAACATTATGGGCTTTTTTATTGGAGGCTAGTGCAGGTTGTGCAATCCCTTGGAAACTGATTGCCTTTTCAGAATATTCAGGGCGAGCCTTGCCGGCATATTTTGCATTAATTGCAATTTGGCTTGAGTGTTATTGTTGGTCTGAAAGTAAAGAGCATTGCAATAATCAATCTTTGAGGAAATCATTGCCACGGATGCTTGTTTCCACTTGAGAAGGGGAATTGATAGAAAGATTTTCTTCAACATTCTGATGATTCAGAAACAGGTGGTCATAGTGCGATTGACCTGCCAGTCCAGTGAAAGCCTCACTGTCCAGAATCACCCCTCTATTCTTGGCCATGTCTGTTGGGGCTCGTAAGGTACCCAGTGTCTCAGGCCACCAGTAATTGTTCCACATAGAGACTTGTGTTCTGAATAACATCACCTTCGTCTTCTCACCATTAAGCTTTAGGTAATTTGTTTACATCCACCCAGCTGCTGCTGTAATATAGCTGTTAAAATTGGTTGCGGTAGCATCCATGTCTCCTGAATTGACATGATTACCTGTGTGTCGTCAGCATACGGAACTCTTGATGGCCAAAAGGGAGTATGAGCCTGGCCAGAGGGGACATGTAGGGATTAACTAGCATGGGATGAGCCTTGTGATACCCCGCATGGCAGGGAAACTGGGTCAGATTGAAATTGAGTCACAGACACCGTTTTGTTTTATTTAAAAAACACATCAGATCTTTTTTATATAGTTATCTACAATAACCATGTAGTACCTGGTCATTTTACTTGCAAATGATACATACCAGTACAAATCCTCACAAGAACAATTTAAACAGGACAAACATTGTCTTTTGAAGCACAGGCACCCTCACTTGATTCTGACCCTATGTTTGATAAATGACCTTGTGCTATAGCAAATTAGTACCCTGTACAAGTTGTGTCTCATATCATTCAGCTGACATATTTGGCACATTATTTCTAGGAGAGTCACATAGTGGGAGAAAATGTAGAAGTCTTAAGAGACTCAAACCTCTTACTCCTCCTGAAACATCTTATATGTTACTTAGTAAATGTGATCAAGAGAAATTGTGTAACAGTTAGCATCATTTCATCTGCGGAAATGCCACATGGCCCCCCTCCCTGAGCCTGATATGGCCCCAAGAACTCCAACCCTGGGCCTACCTTTAAAATAAGTTTGTGTCCTGGTACCCACCTGAGGTACTCACAACACACATAGGGGGCTGCAGGGAGAGCCCCAGTGCCCCTGTAGCCCCAGTCGGCTCCCTACATTGTACAGGAGCCGACATGTTCCCACCCACAGGGAGACGCTGTTTATCTTGCTCTCTCTAGACAGGAGCAATATCTTGTTCTGTTTCCCTGCCTGCTTCAGTGCGGACAAGGAAACGGAATGCAAGTCTGCTCCCAGCTGGCAGGAGCATTTTTGAAGCTGGGAGCAGACTTAGGTGGTCATTACAACCCTGGCGGACGGTGTTAAAGCTGCGGTAATACCGCAAACAGGCCGGCGGACAAAAAAATGGAATCACGACCCTGGCGGAAACCGCCAACAAAGACAGCCACTTTAACACATCGCCCGCCAGGGTGGGCAGACAAACAGCGTGGCGGTCACCGCCAGCAGACAGGCAGAAGACAATGTACCGCCCACACTATCACAACACACCAATCCGCCACCTTTTCCGGGGCGGATTCACATTGGATAAAAACACGGCGGAAACAGCTTTTGCAGTGGGAAAACGCTCACCTCAACACATCCCACGAGGAACGAGGACTCCATGGACCCGGAACTACAAATCTTACCTGCCCTTGCATTCCTGCTCATCTACGACCAACAGCGATGTAGGCGCAGAACATACCGGTGAGTACTGCACCTACGACACGGGGGAGGCAAAAGTTACGGGGACACCCACCAAACACCCCCACCCTCGCATATTACAACATACACACCAATGCTGTCACAAAAATCACAGTAACAACCCACAACCCCCCCGGAAGAATGCAATGACAAAGCGAATAGCGCCCAAACTTTGTATTTAGCCAATATACAGCTCATTAAAAAATATACGGATATATATCACGAAATCTGTCAAAAATAAATATACAAAACAAGAAGTAGTGCAGATATGTACACAACAATGTCCGTGCACCAACAGTCCAAAAATGCATGGGCGACGCCCACAATAGATACCTGACCAAAATCCGAGAGAACACTGCCGGGGCATCAGATAGAAACACTACAGGCACCTCAGGGGGAAGGGAAGGGGGGGCACCTCAGCCACATGAATGCGAAGCCAGATCCACGACGGGGCTCCATGACCATTGATGTATCTTGGGGAGTGCAAAGCCACAGTCTCTCAAGTCTCTACAGTGGGTGGGTTGCCCACTGTGCCATCCTGGGGAGTGCAAAGCCACAGTCTCTCAAGTCACTACAGTGGGTGGTTTGCCCACTGTGCCATCCTGGGGAGTGCAAAGCCACAGTCTCTCAAGTGTCTACAGTGGGTGGGTTGCCCACTGTGCCATCCTGGGGAGTGCAAAGCCACAGTCTCTCAAGTCTCTACAGTGGGTGGGTTGCCCACTGTGCCATCCTGGGGAGGGCAAAGCCACAGTCTCTCAAGTCACTACAGTGGGTGGTTTGCCCACTGTGCCATCCTGGGTAGTGCAAAGCCACAGTCTCTCAAGTGTCTACAGTGGGTGGGTTGCCCACTGTGCCATCCTGGGGAGTGCAAAGCCACAGTCTCTCAAGTCTCTACAGTGGGTGGATTGCCCACTGCCATATCCTGGGGAGTGCAAAGCCACAGTCTCTCAGGTAGATGCAGGTCTCCACTGGTTCTGGAGGGGGACTGGTGCCCAGACTGGATGAGTCTCCCCGTGAAAGTACCTGTCCTGTCACTGTCCCAGCTGCACATGGGAGAACGATGCCTGATGTGCCGGACTATTCATACCCACACGGTCTTTGCCCTGTTCAGCGGTCTTTACCATGGCGGTCTTGGCCTTGTTCAGCGGTGCTTTGCCATGGCTGCCTATGGACTGTTCAGCGGTGCTTTGCCATGGCGGTCTTTGCCCTGTTCAGCGGTCTTCACCATGGCGGTCTTGGCCTTGTTCAGCGGTGCTTTGCCATGGCTGCCTATGGACTGTTCAGCGGTAGCCTAAGATGGCGGTTCAGATACTGACATTGGTGTGTGGCATGACGTTCCATCATTGCCCAGCGGGGCTGTGAGATTCTGGACCCTCCTGGGCTGTGACTCCGGCGGTTGCAGTGGTCTCCTGACCAGTAACGATACTTGAGCTCTCCTGGGCTCTCACTCTGGCGGTGGTCTCCTGACCAGTAACGATACTTGAGCCCTCCTGGGCTATGACTCTGGCGGTGGTCTCCTGACCAGTAACGATACTTGAGCCGTCCTGGGCTCTGACTCTGGCAGTGGTCTCCTGACCAGTAACGAGGGTTCTGGCGGTTGTGTCTGGACCGCCGGAAATGATTGCGTACTTCTCCGCCGTGACACTCACAACAGGTTGGGGAGACTTCCTCGGGACCTTCCCCACCTTCTTTTGAGTTACAGATGACTCACCAATCGCCTTGGATCCCATTTCACTGTTTGAACCACCAGGAGTCTTGACACAATCCCGTCGTCCAATCTCCAATTTCGGAGCCTTCACAGGGGGTGGGCTGACAGTGCCTTGGCTCCGGGTCCTACTGCCTACCCTGGTGGATGGGGCACTCCAAAAACCTGGAACACGCACCAATGGTACTGGAGGCATTTTGGCTGAGGCGCTACGACGGGACTGATGAATTGGAGGGGGGGGGGGGTGGGGGCAAAAAGGTCAATTTGACATAGGGACAGTTTCTGACGTACACTGGGATGGGTAGTTGGAGGGGCTCTGGGAGTGGAGGAAGAGGAGGTGGTTGTAGGAGGTGTCACTTTAGGTGTTTTGGGTGCAGGTGCAGGTACTGGAGGCTGTCGTGAGGTGGATGGATGTTGGGTGAGTGATTGCCGGCGTTTGTGTACTTTGGGAGGGGGCGTCACAGACACACTGGGAGAGGACACAGGGGACGTGTATATGGCAGTGGAGGTGGTGACTGCAGGTGAGCGGCTTGTGGTGCTGGGTGTCCTGGTGCGAGTCCTAGTGCCTGTAGATGTGGTGCATGCAGGTGTGTATGTAGACGAGACTGGGAGGGAGGGGGGAGAAGAGGAGGAGGGGGACACAGTGGAGACAGTGGATGATGCTGTGTCTGTATGGGTCTGATGCTTGTGTGAGTGCTTGTGGTGAGTGTGGTGCCTATGTTTGCTTGAGCTACTTTTGGGTGTTGCCTTGTGTGCATGCTGGTCTGTAGGTGTGCTTGGGATGGGCTGGGGTACAGGTGATTGGGTCTGGGTGGAGGAAGTTGGAGGGGGGAGGCTGGACACAGGGACAATGGCTGCCATCAGTGCTGAGGACAGAGATTGACATGGGGTGGTGTGTGTGATGTGTGGGGTGGTGTATGTGTTGATGAGTGTGGTGGGTGTAGTGGTATGTGGTGTTTTGTGCGTGGATGTTGTGTGGGTGATGGTGTAGTGTGCCTCTGTGTGATGGTGTTATCTATTCTGTGCTGTCTCTCTCTGGCCTTCGTCTCTAATTTGTGGTCGTAAGGGTTTGTAGGTGATGTGAGTGTGTGTTTTAAATTGTATTGGATGTGTGGGAGTGGTGTTTGTATGTGTATCAGGTGTGTGTATTTTGAATTGTCCTATGTGGCGGTGTTTTGGAGAGGTGTGTGTATTTTGAGCGCGGCGGTGTGTACCGCCAATGGAATACCGCGGTTGAAAGACCGCCGCATGGATTCGTGGGTCGTAATAGCATGGGCGTGTTTCTGTTGGCGTGGAGGTGGAGGATTGTTTCCGCATATTTATCGCTGACCTTTGGTGTGGCGGACTTGTGTGGGTGTTTGAGTTTTGGCGGATTCCGTGATGTGTGTCATAATAGCTGTGGCGGTCTCCCGCCGCCGCTGCGGTGTATTGGCGGTCTTCGGCACAGCGGTAAGCGCCTTTTACCGCCAATGTTGTAATGACCCCCTTAGTATTTGCTCCTGTTTGGCAGGTATTTTAAAAATGCTTCCTCCATATGGGGGCAAACGCAAGCTTCCCTGCTGATGCTCGTGTGGGAAAAGTAACTGCTATGTCCTGAAGTGAACTCCCCTGTTCCCATATTAACTAACTTGGGCCCAAGGGGTTAGGATCCCCAGGGCTGAAAAAGGCTTGGGGAGGGGGAGCTGCGCACCCCCACCTTAATTAAACAATGCCACCCTGCGCCACCATTTTGGGTTGTTTTGCTGCAACCCTAAGGGCGTCCCACCAGGATCATGGCAAAAAGTGCTGATTTTTTTATTTTGGCCCTAGGGGATGTCCCTCTGGGTCACCCCATGGGCCCTAGGGCGGCAGAGTATCCCTACCCTGTCCCCTTATATGATTTTTGTTTTAAAAGCTCAGGACAGGGAACAAAGTTGCCACGTCCTTTAATAGCTGCCAGCAACATTTTTCTCAGGTCTCTGTCTGCCGCTGGAGTGAGATGGCCCAAAGGGAAAAACTCCCTAGGCCTGTCAGAACTCTCTGTTTTTTATGACTGGGTTTGAGGAATAATGAACTTGCATCCAGCTCCATGAAATTGATGGACATCCTCATAGAACACGCAGATAGAAAGGTATCTAGATTACAGGCATAGATTGCAACATTGGAGAAAGAATTTAAGAAACTAAATTTAACAGAAGTTACGGATAAAAAAGACAAAATATTGAATGACTTTTTATCAAAGTATCAGGATGAGATTAAACTGAGAAAAGCAAGAAACCTGAAAAGGGCTGAGAGAGATTATTCAAATGAGAGAGTATTTACTTTCTCAAAGAAATATGATCATCTGATTCAGGGGAATATTACACAAGCCCATTCAACCACATCAATTTGTTCTGATTCAACCTCTCTGAGTGCTTCTCCGACCAGCGATGGTGATACGGATGGAGTGGAAGGGACATCACATCAAAGCCTATCAACTAATAGAAGTGCTTTTGTATAGCAAATTTTGAGAATCAGACAGGGAAATCTGGAACAGAATATAAGAAGAGACTATATAGGAAAACCCGAAGGGGTAAGAGAGGAAGAGGCTCCCAGAGAGAGAGGAGGTTTGAAGACAAGATCGTGGGACAAGAAAGTTTAGGGGCAACCCCAGAACAGGTGGTAAATGTAGTCAATTTATCAGACAAGATCTTGTCATTGGACATGATTTCACTTTTAAGCAAGGGATTGGGTTTTTGCCCAGCTAGCATAGGTTTTGATTGAATTTTAAAGATTGATCTCTATAAATTTGTTAGACATCTGAGGTTAAAGAGGTTTTTCAAATTGAATTCTTCTTAGACTAAAGATTTAAGAACACCAGTACAAAGGATTGAACATAGTGGTTTATTCATTCCAGATATGCATGATACCATGACATTCTTATCAATTACAGATTATGAGGATGATACAACCACCATATCGAAGACATTAAGGGGGTCATTCCGACCCTGGCGGTCCATGACCGCCAGGGCCGGGGACCGCGGAAGCACCGCCAACAGGCTGGCGGTGCTTCCTGGGCCATTCTGACCGCGGCGGTAAAGCCGCGGTCAGAAAAGGGCAACCGGCGGTTTCCCGCCGGTTTACCCCTGGCCCAGGGAATCCTCCATGGCGGCGCTGCTTGCAGTGGCGCCATGGGGATTCCGACCCCCTTCCCGCCATCCTGTTCCTGGCGGTTTTTACCGGCAGGAACAGGATGGCGGGAACGGGTGTCGTGGGGCCCCTGGGGGCCCCTGCTCTGCCCATGCCACTGGCATGGGCAGTGCAGGGGCCCCCTAACAGGGCCCCATAATGATTTTTAGTGTCTGCTTTGCAGACACTGAAAATCGCGACTGGTGCCACTGCACCCGTCGCACCCCTACAACTCCGCTGGCTCCATTCGGAGCCGGCTTCATTGTTGAGGGGGGTTTCCCGCTGGGCCGGCGGGCGGCCTTCTGGCGGTCACCTGCCGGCCCAGCGGGAAAGCCAGAATGGCCACCGCAGTCTTTTGACCACATGGCGGGCGGCGACCGCCGCGGTCAGAATGACCACCTAAGTGATCTAAATATAGTCCCAGATTTATATGTAACCAGTGGTCTAAAGAAGAAATCATGCTGGACACCTAGGGTAGCGAGTGATAACAATATTGAAGTGTTTTATAATGTGGTTTGCAAAGATCTTGAAATATATGTGTCCAGAGGTAAGGTAAAGAGACTCACGAACAATTTAAGTCATGGGGAACAGCAGTCTTTGAAGAACTTACAAAAAGATGACAGCATCATAAAGCAGACGAAAGGGGCAATATTGTGGTTATGAACCAAGAAGATTACGAGAAAGAAATTCACACTCAATTGAATGACAAGAATTGTTATGAGAAGTTAACTCATAATCCCATCATGAGTTTGACGAGTAAGATAAATAACTTGTTAAAATTATGGCATCAACAATGTCTACTAGATGATGATGAATATATGTACTTAAGGGTTGATCACTCTAGGTTCCCCTGCCTCTATACTCTCAACAAGATGCATAAACATCTCCCTTTCCCTCCGGGGAGACCGATTGTTTCTGGGATCGGAGGACCCACAGAGAGAATTTGTGTATGTGTTTCTGCAGCCCTTAGTAGCTAATCTTCCACCCTATTTGAAGGAAACTAAACATATCTTGAGCCTACTGAGTGATGTGCAATGGGAAACTGGTATGATTATTGTAACACTGGATGTGGTTGCACTTTACACAAGTATCAGGCATGAAGTTGGTATGCAAGCACTACGTCACACGCTGAATAAAAGATCGACCAGTTTATTGGAACACACAGAGATGCTGCTGGATATGGTTAACATGATTCTAAATCACAATTTTTTTCTGTTTAATGGTATAGACAAAATCAGAGAGTAGCTATGGATTCCAGATTCTCTCCTTACGTGAACCTCTTGATGAGGTGATTTGAGGAGGGGTGGTTCTGGGGACTGGGGGAGGCATAATGGCAAGCGTACATCTTATATTGGGGCTGATATATAGATGATTGTTTCATGATATGGACAGGTACTACTGATCAATTGATGGAGTTTCGTGACTACTTGAATGAAAATGATGCAAATGTCAGGTTCACATACCAATATAGTTCAAAGGATATTGATTTTTTTAGATGTTGAATTGTATATTGAGGATAATAAGAGTAGACTATACCAAAAACTGGCATCTTGTAACTCTATCTTACATCCATCAAGCGCACACCCCAGGCATCAAATTCAGGCTATACCATTTGGTGAGATGATGCGGGTCAGACAAAACTGCAGTAAGGATGTGGAATTTCAAAATTGCATACAGGATATGAGTCAGCATTTTAAACTAAGAGGTTATCAATCACATGATATTAGGAAAGTGCAACACAGGGCTATTCAACCCTCTAGGCAAGCTACTTTGAAGTCCCACTCTGTCACAGTTGACAAGAAAAGAGGGGACAACGTCATGATGGTGATGGATTATACTGGGACTTCAATTGTATCACAGAAAGTTGAGAAATCATTGGAATATCTTATTGCAGGTTTGACCGTAAAGGGCAGTATTTCGGAGAGACCTGAGATTGACCTATTGGAGAGGAAGATCTTTGAGAAACCTCCTTAGCCCTAGTTACTCAGTTTATCAGATTTGAGACCATTGGCTATCCGAATATAAGGAAGGTTTCTTTAAATGCGGCCAATGTGGTGTTTGTAGGTGGGCATGTCGTGGAAATAAGGACTTCAGATCAGCTGGGAATCGGAATTTCCAAATTCTATACAACATCAATTGTGGCACAACTTTTGTGGTGTATATTGTACTGTGCAAATGTGAGCGATTTTATATTGGAAGCACAATAGGATCAGTGAACATTTGGGGGCACTGAAACAGGACAATGACGTCATCCGATTGTGCAACATATGAGGATATGTAATACACAGGAGGTACTTAAAGAGTTTTAATTTTTTGGGATAAAACATGTATCTAAGTACCCTCGGAGCGGTAATAGGAAACTGCATCTCAGAAGGAAAGAATTGCTAGGGATCATGCGCCTTAGGGCAGTTGAGGATGGATTGAATACGGATCAGGAACTAGAGTATTTTTTAGGTAATTAATAAGGATTCAAGGATAACTGTCCGAACAGTATGGAGGGTGTATGTAAGTACATAAACTTAAATAGTAATAGAATTGTGAACAACTGTCTTTTACCTAATGCATTAATATAGATTAGGAATTGTAATTTACTTATATGGAAATGGATCAGGAATTGTAATGTACTTATATGGAAATGGATTGCACACACGTGGAACGATTAGCAATAGTACTGGAGTATAGTAGTCACAAGGGGTAACCATTAATATGATACTTCATATCCAATGTGAGTATGGTGGAGGGTTGACCTTCATTACCTTATTCTGTCATTGTTTATTTTCCGTAGTAAGGTCATTAATTTGGCCGCTTAGTGGTGGGCGTGCATATTATGGACCAGGTTGAATATGATTTTTTGTTCTTATTAGATGATTTTTGTAACAACAGTTCGCTTTGAAAAATCAGGGTGCCTTGTTGAACCAGTCATGTTTCACTTTAGTTGACTACTCTTTAGTTGGGCATATTTTGTGAGCTTTGTCAATTATTATTGTTCTTGCTTGGGTTTATAATGAGAAGGCAGTAGCACCTATCTTTGGCAAAGAATTGACGCCATGATGGACTAGTTTTCATTTCATTTTAATCTCTTTTTCTCATCAGGTTTATCGGGTCAAAGCAATGAATAATACCACATCATTGGAACCTATACAGTCACAAATGGACTTCTTCCGAGTATGGCAATCTTTGTGATTTTTTTGTTGACTTATTATTACCTTTGTTTTGATTTACTATGAGAATGAGATAGCAACTGTCCATGGCTAAGAATCGATGCTATGATAGATTAGTCTTTGGCTTATTTTAACCGTTTCATTTAGTTTGTCTAAAGAACAGACCACAGTAACCAACAATATCAGACTATTGGAACGCATTTGAAATTCAGTTTTTCTTAGAAAGGTACTTCATTGAAGGCAAATATTGATCGGTTAGCATATGGATCACTTAATGAAGTAAGGTAGAATCTGGTTAAGTCTAATATGGCAACAATAGTTGGCTTTGAAATATTGGCGTGTTGTGTAATTAGTCCTGTTTCTATTGCAGTTCTCTTCAGTCTGTATTTAGTCTGAGTCAAAAATAGACTACTCCTTAGGACAACATTACTGAGCGTACTCGCAGTGCGTCTCTCGATTTGGAACTTACCGGGGAGTTTTGCGGCAATACGTTGGTTTTCAAGTGATTTTTGAGTGGGTTAGCCAGTTGTAGAAATGTAATAGCATTCTAAAGCTATGATAATAACAAGCATTACATGATTGTATGAAGGTACCAGGATATGCAATACTAATCATGTGAGGTCGGATGAATTGCTTCAATAGTTTGGAGTGCCATAGGTTCATATTGAATCTTTTGATGTGCTATGGATTAATATGGATTCAGAGTTTGTGTTTTGATGGAATGGTGGCTACAAATTGAATTAAGGAATGGGTACACGTTTGTGTATTTGGAGTTGTGGAATGTTACCAGGGTAACTGAGACTTTATATGAATATATTTACAGAAACGGATCGCCACACGAGGGGTTGATGAGTTATTTAAAAATTTGAGTTCAAATTGGTTGTTGAAAATAGTTTGGGGGTAAGTTTCCACATTTAATTATTACTAGTTTTTTTTTCTGTTCTGACCAACCCATATTTTTATTTAAATGTAATATCAAATATGTTTTCGGAATATTTTCACTAATGACATTACTATATTTGGCAGTAGTGAGAAGCAAATTGGTGATTTGAAAATAGGGAGTTGACGATTTTCGGTACTTATACATGTCAGGACATTACGTCAAACAGGTACTTTCTACAGGACATAAGGGGTTTTTATGGATATCACTTGTGACTTAATGTTAACACAGAGGTTTTCTAGTGATATCGGGTTCCACATGTGTGCGCATTGACTAGTCTAATCACACTTGATTTTTTAATATGATTCTTCAGTGAATATGATTTAAATCATGAAATCCTATATCTATGTAGTTTGTCTCATTTTATGTGTCTTGTTACATAAGTGTTGTTGTTAAAATATTATTTATAATGAGGACATACCTTAGGCATGAAAATAATGTAATGCTTGTCAGTATATACGTTTTGCACACATATTTGTAAATATCAGAGTGTCTTATGGATCATATTGGTTTCCACTTGCATTGCAAATGGTGATTGGTTTGGCATGTTATGTGACTTATATATGTCGTGTTGACACCACAAAGTATTATATATATGATTTACAGCCCTGATGAAGTCGAAGGGTTACATCGCAATAGATGAAACACATGTTGGCTGGAGTTTGAGCTGAAATTTGATGGTTACTGGACATAGAAGATAGATGGCTATATGAATGTGGAATAAACATGGAACACAAAGAAAAAATAATGGTGTTATAATATTACAGGGCATGTGCTTTAATATGTACCTATGGTTTGACAATCATTGATTGTTAATGTATGGGTTTTTGGGTGTGTTCCCTGTTTAAGAGCACACTTTGTAAAAGATTTGCATAAACTGTAATGATGTAGTTTAACATTTAACACAGCAATTGCGAGCTCTGAATTTCTCCCTTTAAAACCACCCATGGTTGAGGGGTTTGAGGGACTCCTGCGAGAGTCCCTCAAACCCAACCATCCAGATACACAAATATTTGTGAACCTTAATTTAACAAAAAACTACTGAATGGATTTATACAAAAACACACAATCTGTAGAACAAGATCTAGCTTCCTGCCAAATTTGGTGTAATTCTTATCAGCAGGTTTTGCGGTAGCGCTTCTTAAAGAAGTCTATTGAAAATGCATAGGGAGTTTGTGTTTTAGTACCCCTCTTTTTTCTTGACCCTCGCTTGATGGATCACCCAGAAACTTTCAATAAAGAAATATATATATTCACTTTAAAAAAACAAAGGTTACAGAGACGTTATAGTGAGGTTCTGAATTTACTCGTACAAAACCTAAGAAATTCAGTAGTTATAGTGAAATGAATTTCAAGTAACTATAACTTGTGCCCTAAGGTAACTATAACTTGCGCCCCCACCATGCACAGTTTTTAATGAATAATTTTACAAATGTTACAGTGATATTATCAATGATGTGATAAAAGATGTCAGGGTTGCTGTAATATCTGGGGAAATTAGCAGTGCATGGAGAGGGTGCGAGTTTTAGTTAGCTTAGGGCAACTGGTGTCACATATATATAGCGGCAGCAACATATAGCTAATGAGTTCACACACTGATATTTCCTCAGACATCTGTCAATGTCAGTAGCTACAGAGCATCTCTGAGTAGTAATGTTTCATTCTAATCTGTGTGAATGGACTGAAGCACATTACCTGTATGGTAAAAAAAAATCACATCAAAAACCATGTGTATGCCACACTAGTCCATATGAGTACAAAGGCTACACAATAGCCACATGTGAGATGAGTGTCTCCCCAATGGTGTACCTACTCTTGGTATCGGTCAAGGGCCCACAAATTCAATGGTGTGATAACATACTGTGGAAATGAATAAGTGTGGTATACTTGGCAGTATGCCTCTTTGTTGTCCAAAGGTTCAGAAGCAATACTGGAAGAGATATTTGCAAAGTCCATGTGTGGCATACAGTGTAATTGTAGGACCCGGAAGTGTATAAATGTCAATATTGGGTAACTTTGTGACACCAACAGTATAAAAACACACATATGTCTCAGCCATACTGACAGTCTAGGTGCACAAATACACATCTATATTGAGCCACAATGACATGTACTCAGGTTACCCTTGTCAACATTCACTGTTCACAGTAATGATGATAGACTCAAGGCATAGAAGCACAGAACCCCCTACAAGTTAGAGTCATACACATACATGTGAAAAAACAAAGTATTGTGTCAAGATCTGTGGTAGACAGCTACTTGCAACAACATCAGCATGTCCAACATAAAGATGCTCCACAATGCAAGACCTGTGTTCAATCCAAGAGCATCATGACAACTTCTCTATCAAACATCAACAGCTTAAGGCTGATAAAAAATTGTAGAACAATCCATGTTACATGTATGAAACAAACCACATGTACGCACCAAATTCACATGCTAAAGTAAGTGAACAATTAAAAGGCTGCGTCAATGTCATGTAGGCCATCACCAACATCAGTGGTTTCACAGGGACATATGAATGTGTGAGTGTCAAAAATGTTGGCAATGTCACAACCTACCTAGCGAGTACCAACTTGCCGAAAATCTGATCAATAATTTGTCACTTTACACATGTAGTAAGTGCACATAACATAAAGTGAACAAGAACTTCTCTAATTACCAATCATAGTAAGATACTGGATAGACATGAAAGCCAGGAAGTAGATGTGTTCAAACTATCAGGGCCTGTTCATCATTTGCTATTACAGAGAGAACTGGAAGAGACATGTGTAAACCAATGGACAACTGCATATATCACACATATTGTCTGCCATTACATGTGTTTGTCAGGTAATGCAGTCTCTTTGGACCAGGAGGACCATTCAAAGACCTGCCCTCAGAGTAGATGTACTGCTACTAACTTTGACAGGAGTAAGACAGATATCAAGTGTGTTTGGCAGCATTATATTAATTCAAAATCAGTAATTACATTGACTATTTGACCCTGGTTCACTGCAGTGATGCCCAATGGCTCTCTCACCTATACCAAAGGTCTGTTGCTGTGTGCCACACTTACCTCTGACCAACAGCATGTACTTGGAAATATAGGTCCATGATAACACCATGGGAGGAACACATACGCATCAGAAAGGTTGCAATGTGGAACAGTGTGTGGAGAGTGTGTGCGCTGCAACAGTGTGTTCACCTTCAGAACCTCTAGCTCAGTCCAAAGGGAGTGTAGTTCAAAACAGTGTGCGATGACTGAGTGCGTGTGCTCCATGTCATGATGTCTGTTTCTGTGCTACAGATGTGGATCACAGTATGGTTTCCATAATGTCCTGTGACTGTAAACAGAGTGGCATATAACGAGCATACCCACAAAGTGTAGCATAGATAGTGTCCCTACTCCACAGCTATGTGTGAAAGCAAATTGCAAGAAATGTTCTGTGGCTAACTAAAGTTTACCAAATCTTACCTTGTCATTGGTGCTGTTTTGGCTGCCTAGGCCCAATGTTAGCACACATGCACCACGGAGCAAGGATGCATCTATTGCTTGCAGGAATGTATGTGAGCATGAAGGTGCATTTTACTGCTAACCAATAAATAATTTGAGCATGTTCCTCCATCTATGCGTTTGGTGCTGTACACAGGACACGTACAAAAATGAAGTCACAAGGAGATTTTATGGTCTAACTCAATGCAATGTCACTCCTGGTAATGTCGTACTTACCTACACATTTGCAGGTTTGACTGGTGTTGTATGTTTGTAAATGCATATATTACCATCAGATGTGAATGACTACCCACATGCAGCACTCAAGGAACCTCTCCCTGGCCCAGTCTAAGGCAAAGGCTGCGATTTGCAATATATTGTGGCACTCATGATTAATGAAAATTGTCTTGGCTACTCAAGCTGGTCTTGCTAGGCTCAAACAATAGTCAAACAGTTTTGTGAAACACATTTACCATGGAGTATTGTGCACGTGCTACACATATTGTTTCACACATATAGCCCTGAGTGCAGGCATGTCTATACCACCATATTACATGGTGGAAGTTGCCTAGTTTAGTGTGCAAATACATGGATGCCTGGCAAACACATGTGCCATATTGTTATTACACCACATCTATCAGATTCATCCAGTAAATCTCTAAGCTGACTGGCACACACCCTGTAGAATGGCTGATCAAGCTTGTCTCTGTGGTTCCCTAAGTGAATGTTGCATCTGTACCACATCTTATGGAGGGAATCCTGACAGATTGACAGGATAAAATATACAATAGCCTTGCACATAGGCATAGTAATGAAATATATTTGATATACTTGTGGCAGCACCGCAGCACCGCAGCTACCTATGTTCACCCTAGCACATTGATTTCCATATAAATAAATTGTTAATCAATATGTCACCACTAAGAAGGTAAAAGGCCATACGTAAGCACACTATGACCACTGAAAATTCACACATCAGCAAATATCAAACTTGTCTGGTAAAAAAAGCAGGACCAATGAAAGTGTACCCAACGTGTGTTTTCCAGCATTGCATAGCCCCCTACAGCGGATCCCAGACAATAGGCCAGTTGCATGGGTCACAACCCACGTATCCACCTATTTGTGTGGCGCATCACACCGTTGTGTCGCTCGAAGGCCCTGAATAGATGTTAATGCATGGAAAACAATACATAACTGCTAATGTGCTATGCGTTCATCATGGAATGGCAATTTCACTACTGATGTGCCATAAAAAACAGCACATTTGTTAGAAACGGGCGGGATACACTTAGGAATTGATGCAATGGTGTGACAGGCTACAAATTAGGAAGTGTGAAGTTACTTTCACTTTCCCTTACTCTCTGTTAGTTTGTGGTTGGTGCTGGAGGGGTTTTGAGAGTGTCTGAGCTATTGTACATTTTTTTGGTCTTGTCAGTGTGTGCTTTGTCCCTGTATTGTGTCCTTGTCATACCTATTTTGTCCTTTTTCATTGTTTTGTATAAATAATTGTCACTGTATTGTTGAGGGTTAGTGTTTTGGGGGTTTAGTCTGTTGGGGTAGTAATATTTGCTAGGTAGTTTGTATTTGGGTTTAATGTGTTTGGGAGAGATGGAGACATGTCTGGGAGAGGGAAGAACTTTTTCTAAGGCAGAGTTGGGAAGGCTGATATGGCTTATTGTCCATTACCTGCCCAGGA
Organism: Pleurodeles waltl; assembly: GCF_031143425.1. NCBI lineage: Eukaryota > Metazoa > Chordata > Amphibia > Caudata > Salamandridae > Pleurodeles > Pleurodeles waltl. The sequence goes on from NC_090437.1 coordinate 598,417,639, forward strand.
TGCTGGCGGCTGGGGGCAGTGTGAGCCAAGGCTACCCAGAAGGATCTCTGGAAGCGTGTGCCCTGGAAACACCAGCAAACATTTAAGATTGCTGGGACCAATGCCCAGATCAAACATAGATGGGCTGATGTTGCACAGGAAGCCAATGTCACTGACATTCTTGGACTTGGGATTGATGAACACATAGATATGTATATATGTTCCTTCTGCATTTTGTGATGATAAACATAAACATGAACTGCACATAATTTTTTTAATTTATTTCATAGTGCAAGATGTATAAAAGGATACATTTATATAAGGAAATGATGTAAGCTAAGGGAAGTTTATGTGCCTCAAAGTGCCTACCTTAAACAAACATAAAGCAGGCACAGGGTCAACAGCTCAGTTCCAATACCGTGGCACAAGGGACTGTTCAATGGTAAGTGTGAGGTAGGTATAAATGAAAATGCATAGAATTATGAGCATTTCCTTAGGTAACACACAGGAATGACTAGGGGATGATTCCAAACTGCAAGAACACCCACTATTGAAGGCTAACCTGGAAATCTATTTCCCAAATCCTTTTATGAGAAATCCACCATATGTGCTGCATTGTGCTGCACACGTGCACAGATTGACATGTCTTGTGAATATCTACATGTGTAGAACTAGGTGTTTTCCGGGGCAGAACAAAAACCTTATACCTGACAAAGCATGCAGCCTTGCACAAAGTTGAAAGGTACAATGATGTACCACTAGTCAGCACTGTGTGCACCAGTGCCAGTAAACCACTATATGTATTTTATGATGTTACATAGGATGTATGCCTGTCCTTTTCTGTAACAACAACACTTATTTAATCCTAAAGTCAATGCTGTCACCCATGTGCCATGGTACAACGGAGTTTGACAATTATGCTGGTCAGCACTACTAAATGATGCCTGAGGCATGCTTCAGGCATGTGATGATGGGTACATCTGAATCTCATCATCCAGCCAGCCAAGGCCTGCAAATGGATGAGCTGCATCCAATAATCTGGTCATACTTACATATGTTTGTTTAAGCTGTTGTGTAAATCTGAAATAATGGGATTGCACAGTTTGTTAGACGTAAATGTAAACATAGATGAAAGCGCTATTTACAATGCAATGTACTCATTTATGTCTTCTAGGTGGACATCTACCATTTACAAGGGGTGAGGTGCACTCCTTCCAGGACCTCAGTGCTACCAGTAAGTGTTATAAGTACATGCATGTTGCATTTTGATGTCTGTATGTGATCTGTGTGAAATGTAACATTGTGATGCGTGGTGGTAGGTATCACTTTCCTACAATCAATTAGGTGTCATTTTGTGAGTCAGAACAGAACCTGCCCACAAAATATTTAGAAATGATCAAGGAGGAAAATAGTTTTGAATGTAGGGTGTATGGAAGCAGGCCCACAGGATCTAAGCATCTTTACATTTGTTTTGATGTTGGCACATCTATAGTCATGTGGCTTTGGGCACAGTTACCATCATCTAGTGCAGACTCTGCATGAGTTCAACACAAACACATTATCTAGTACAATGTACTAGATAACTGGCACAAACCTAAACAATCAGGATTCAACATATGTCACAGCACATTGTCTGGGTAGGGATCTGCTGTATTTATCCAAAATTGTGCATGATGGCAGTGCAATATTTATTCACAGACTCTGTTACCAAGCGTGGACAGCAAGGTCTCATGGAATCAGAATCACACACTGTGTAATTATGCAACATATGTTCCCTCAACACACAGAATACTTGGCTCTGACATGCTGCAGACGTCTGCGCTCTCCAGATAAAACATATCTGTTTGACCGACATAAGGGTGGGCAGACATTCCTACTGTCTTACACCTAATACATTGGTATACAACATAACTATCCCTGTAGCAGTATGACAAAAGTAAAGCAGAACTGTAAAAACATGTATGACAGTGTCAGCAGGGTTGCCACCCCAATCTAGCCAGTTTAGAACATGGTAAGTGCAACATGTGTTTTTGTAATGGACAAAATTCTTCCTAAGTAATGTATTTGGCCCATAACAGACAACAAATTATATGGCTACATGTGTGTCTGTTCATGTGTTTGTTCATTATTATATGGACATATAGATCTTCAATGTCCTAGCCTACCACTAGGTATGTCTGTTGTAATCCAACCTCAGTGGTAATTGAGCCTTTCTCAGAGTCATGGTGCAAGGGTCCTGCATTATATGGAACAATATTCTTCTTCAGATGAGTTCTCTGGAAAGCATACACACACTACTGATATGCATTATGAAATCTATAATGTATGCGCCACCTTGGGATGATGTGTGTACATATGCATGTTTAGTTATGACTTTCCATGTATTTTGCTTCTAGTGTGGAACAGAAGATATATGTAAATTGCTGTATATTTGCCTGAAGGTAGATATTAATAATTGTTAGACCTGACAGCCTTAGGGTGGTCATCCCCCAACTTTTCGCCTGCCTCCCTCCACTTTTCTGACACTGTTTCTGCTGGTTTTAGGACTCTGCGCACTTTACCACTGCTAACCAGTGCTTAAATGCATGTGCTCTCTCCCTTAAACATGGTAACATTGGTTCCCTCACAATTGGCATATTTGATTTACTTATAAATCCCTAGTAAAGTAGGCTACATGTGCCCAGGACCTGTAAATTAAAAGCTACTAGTGGGCCTGCAGCACTGATTGTGCCACCCACATTAGTAGCCCCTTATCCATGTCTCAGGCCTGCCATTGCAAGGCCTGTGTGTGCAGTTTCTGTAGTTTCACTGCCACTTTGACTTGGCATTTAAAAGTACTTGCCAAACCTTAAACTCCCCTTTTTCTACATATACGTCACCCCTAAGGTAGGCCCTAGGTAACCGATAGGGGAGGGTGCTATGTAGGTAAAAGGCAGGACATGTACATATGTGTTTTATATGTCCTGGTAGTGAAAAACTCCTAAATTAATTTTCCGCTACTGTGAGGCCTGCTCCTTTCATAGGCTAGCATTAGGACTGCACTCATATACTTTTTGAGTGGTAGATTCTTATCTGAAAGGCGTAACCAGGTCATATTTAGTATGGCCAGAATGATAATAGAAAATGATAATAGAAAATCTTGCTTATTGGTGAGTTGGATTTTATATTATTATTTTTGAAATGCCGCTTTTAGAAAGTGAGCATTTCTCTGCACTTAAAAAACATCTGTGCCTTACAGCTTGTCTCCAATCAACATCTGGGCTGGTTGACAGCTCCCTTGTGCATTTCACCCAGTAAAGCACAAACAAAGGACACTCAGTCACACCTGCACTCACATGCATATTGAATGGGTCTTCCTGGGCTGGAAAAGTGGAGGGCCTGACACTTACATTTCAAAGGCTAGTGGCCTGCCCTCACACAATGGGTTGCCAAATCCCGTACCTGGACCCTGGCAGACAGGACTGTACTGAAAGGGGAACTTGTGAGCTTCAAAATCACTCTTTGACGTCCCCCACCACTTCAAAGGCATTTTTGGGTATATAAACTGGTTCCCAGACCCCACCAACTCAGACACTTATGGACCAGATCCTGCACTCTGTCAGCCTGGCTGCCCAAAGGGCTCATCTGGACTACTTTGCTGAGAAGGACTGCTGCCCTGCTGTTGCCCTGCTGGCCTCTGACTTTGCTGAGAATGACTCTGCCTTCCCTAAAAGTGCTCTCCAGGGGCTTGGATTGAGCCTGCCTCCTGCTTTCTGAACTCTCAGGGCCAAAAAGACTTAGGCCCTCATTACAGGACCGCCAGGGCTGTTTTGGAGTTTGTACCGCCAACAGGCTGGCAGTACAAACTGGGGCATTACGACCACAGCAGAAGCGCCGCGGTCGCACTGCCGGGACCGGCGGTTTCCCGCCACTTTTGTCCCGGGGGTTTCCCACCACTTTTGTCCCGGCGGTTGTAATCCCCCAGGGCAGTGCTTTTCATGGCTGGCTTGCTGGCGGGCTGGCATGGGCAGTGCAGGGGCCCCCTGCCATGGCCCCATGGAGCTTTTCACTGTCTGCATAGCAGACAGTGAAAAGCGCAACGGGTGCAACTGCACCAGTCGCACCGCCGCAACACCGCCCAATCCATTTGGAACCGGCTCCCGTGTTGCGGCCAAGATCCCTGCCGGCCCAGTGGGGATCTCCAAATAGACACCGTGGGAGTGCAGCTGCATTGGCGGCCGCGCAGCGTTTTGCCAATGTTGAAATGAAGGCCTTAATCTCTTCAGGAAACTATTTGTGCGTCAAAAATCGATGCACCGCCTAATGGAATCGACGCAAAGCCTGCATTATGACCAAGAAATCTACGCACAGCCGACCGGAACGACGCAGCCCAGACTTTTCAATTGGAAATTCAATGCAGTGCCTGCCTTGCGATGGAAAATTCAACGCTTTGCCTACCGGAACGAGACAGGGTCTGTGTCTACTTACAGCGTGTCAAGGATATTCCCCGCATCGTCCCTGGGCATCAAAAAATCCCCGCATCGCAGTAAGGAATCAAGACTGCGCACCAAAAAATGATGCAACCCCCTTGCAGCATAAAAAGAAACTACACATCGTCTGTGCCACGTAGGAAAATCCAATGCAACACCCTATTTTTCCACGCAACTCCTCCTCTGCGGTCACCGTGCGTGATATTTTTGATGCAGACCAGGTAATGTGTGTAACAAAGAGACAACTGTTCATTCATAAGGATCAAGGCTCTTAAATATTTCAACTTTTGATTATTGGATCTTGGTCATTTTTACCTTATTTTATTCAGCTAAACATTATTTTTCAAAACCTGTGTGATGTATTTCTGTGGTGTTTTCACTGTTTTACTCTATGATTTATTGCACAAATACTTTACACATTGCCTTCTAAGTTAAGCCTGATTGCTCAGTGCCAAGCTACCAGAGGGTGGGCACAGGATAGTTTGGATTGTGCGTGACTTACCCTGAGTAGAATTGTGGCCCCTACTTGGACAAGACTGTATACCTCTGCCAACTAGAGACCCCATTTCTAACAATAATGTTCCCCAGTCATATGCTGCAGGAGATACATTGACAACCTCCTATCTATGTATTGGTTATCTGACACAGAGTAAGTGAAAGCAGCAATGTTTGTGGCCTTGTGTTACTCTACATAGGGTATGCAACGCAGAGCCACACTGCCTGGACGGTATCACCTTAACTATTTTTAATCTTATGTGGATGAGCAAGTATCAGCCCATTTGCATGATGCATGATGCAACTCCAAATTCAAAATTTAAATTTTTTGACCATGTGTCTAAACTATAGAGGCTGTCATGAGTGTGAATTATAGGTCTGTATGATATGGTTGTAATCTAATTGTGACTACAGTCACATTTTGTGCATCTACACAGATGGCACCCGACTTAGTTTTCCCTGCTCAGGTAGGGGATATCTATGTAGTGACATTATATTGTCCATGTATCCATCTCTATTGCTGGTGTTAGTCTGTTCAGACATACATGATTTTGTTACAAGGTCAGCCTATTTTCACACACATGTAGATGTACAGTATGTGCTAACTATTTATTGTCATTATCACCCTAGACAACATGACAGCGTAAGAGACCAGGACCTATGAAATGCGCTGAGACTGGTACAGGCACATAAAGAAAGTCTCAAAGGCCTATCACAAAATGGCCAAGCTGTATGAATGTGCAAAGGCAGCGGGGTCCTGGAATGAGGCCCACAACACCTTCTAACACAACATCTGCCACAAGCTTAACACAGCGGGACCAAGTCAGCAACAGGCATGCCAACACCCTATACTACCAGCTACCTCTGCAGCCACCCAGCAAACAACCACACTGGCCAGGAGACCCAAAGGAAGGTGAGATTCAGTCTTCAGGTATTTATAATAAAAGGACTGAGGAAGATCAGCAACAAACTCAATGGCATTAAGAGTCAGCAGGCCAGCCTATTGCAGTGAATGGACAATATAGATTTTTATTAGTAAGATGTTTCATACTTTCTGAATATCTTGATCATTGCATCATTGTGACTTTCCAACATTGAGTACAAGTTAGGTACATAATGTAGCTGTTGCCCTGCAGTCTTTAAAGGTATATGTTATTTTGTGAGAGGCTTATGGCCAACAGCTAGTGTATGCCACATTTGAGTCACTTAAGGACTATTTGACATTCTTAATGCATAGTAAGTGGCCGTCGTAGTGTGATTTGACACACAGCCGAACACAGATAGTCACCTACTGTACCACTGTGTGTGAAAGACATATAGCATGTTTAATTTGGATGGTTTAGTGACAAAAGCTTATAGATTCTGTCCTGTACTGGGACACACACTCATGCCTGTCACTAACACACACACTCTTGCACCATGCTGCAACTAGGTAATTGTTGTTAGCAGTTTACATATTATGAATGTGACCCCCATCTGCCTGGAGAACCACAATCATCCTTGGCATTGAGTGCTTGCTAAGTGTGGCACTAAATGCATTTACCTTTGTGCAATTCTTTTCAAAGTTTGAAAACTATATTGCTCCCATCTCCTTTTACTCTGAGAGATGTTGCTTTGATCCAGGGTCTGTGCCCTGGCTCCAAATCAGTAATATGTATATTGTACAATTGATGTCATGTGTGGTTACACTCACACTCAATACATATGAGGACTCTCAGGGGTAGAGGAACACATTTACCCTACGTATCCCAATGAACCTTTCAACACAACTTTTTTAAAACAGGACCACAAAAAAGAAGTAGTTGCATTTCATGCCTTCTAACATCAAAGGTGTTGGACTGACCTTGTACATCCTTGTGCAGCATAGGTATGATGCTAATTCAGAAGGAGTCTGGCCATAAGTATCTGCATATTATCAGTGAAAGCATATATTTAGATTTTTAGGGTCTCTTCAGTGTAAGCATTGAGGCTATCACATGTGCTTGATCACGTTGCCATGTTCACTGAGCTAGAAATAGGTGAATGAGTGAAACACTGTCATTGCCTCATGTGCCCTGAAAAGCCCAATTTTGAGCATGTAGGCATTTGTGTGTTTAGTAAGGTTTTTTTCACTGTGTGCCAGTCCAGTATCTGAAGCTTATTGTAACATCATGATGTTCAACTGGTAGACAAGACATTCCTCATAATGCTATGGAAGTGGATGTACATGTTGCTTGGGCATATACAACAAGAACATGTTATAGTGACTTTAACTTAATCACCTTGAGATGCTAAGAAGCAGGTTTTGTTTGTACAAATAAACCATGGTATAAGTGTCTTTTCTGTAACAGACATACAACACTAAGGTTTATATGAGTGAATTTATTTACATGTGTGGGTTGGTTAGCATGAGCATTTTTACATTGTTTGAGGCAATAACACCAAAGTTGATAGTCATAAAAGCATGTTCAGACAGTACTTTCTGGAGACATGTTGTGCGACATGTAGAGGTGATGAGAATTTCTGTGAGGAGAGACAATTGCCATTAGGGAAGATAGACCACTTCACAAGTCCACAGGTCTACAAGATCTACAGGTGCTGTGCCAGTTCTGTGTAAGAAAATAGGTAGCATGATGATAGACACAGGGCCATTGGGAAACTGTCCAAGGGGCACAGACAAATGTTACCTGGCAGTTCTTCAACAGAAATTGGAGAAGTTCACATCTTTTTCCTCTGATGGATGTTTTGCCTCACCGGCAGTTGGCGGTGTTTGTGGGAGAAAGATCTGAAGAAAACACACATCAGGGATGGAAGATGTGGATCCCCAGTCCCTGGCAGCATTTGTCTGTGTATCAAGGAAAGCAGCACAGCACTGATAAGGATTTGATGGATTCTCATCAATGCAACAACGTCTCTATGGAGGGCACCATTGTTGCTATGTAAAGGTCCAACTTGTGCTCCATAGATGCCATGATGTTAATAATGGTCCTTAGCTTGGTAGCAACATCACTGGTATCAGATGTTGAGGTCTGATATTCTTGGCTCTGCCTCATGACACCAACAATGTCAGCTAGGGATTCACCCATACTATGGAGGCAAGTGTAGGTGCCTTTATTGCCTCAGATGTATCCTTATTGGGACTGAGGCAGCCTCAGACTTCTTCTGGGTGCCTGTTTGGTCTCTTTTTCCTCCCGCACCTCATCAACCATCTGCTGCTGGACTCCTACCACTCGCTGTTGGAAGACAACTTTGGGGTCCTGGGAGTGCACAGCACACTTGGACGGAAAGAAGGGGCATTTTCTGTGGGTGGCGATTCATCTGGAGACCCTGAAATGCTGTCATCCCTTGCCATGTCTAGAAAATGAGATTCCATGGAATCCAGAAGTTGCTGGAAGGTGTCATCACCCAAGGGGGGGGGCAGGATGTCATCACCAACAGGTTGGTCATCCAGGATAGGCTGCTGCACAGGAGGTGTTTGTACATCTGTAATGAAAAATTTATATTTTTATGATGATCTATGATAGATGATGCCAATAATGTTTTTGATGACAAACAGACTTTATTATCATTCACTTTATGTTACACGTATATGCATTGAACACGTTACTAAAAGTAAATTTAGACAAGTTACAAAGTTTTTGCTTTCCAAATGAAAATATCTGTACATTGTTCACGCAACCACTGTGTAACAAGGGGGCCATTTTTGTGTCATTCCACACGTTGCAAGGCAGTTATACAGCTTGCTTGTCTGTCTTGGCTGAAAGAGTGAGTGAATGTAATTACCCCATTTAGCATGTTGTTAGACTTATTTTTATATCATGGCCATATTGATGTAAGGTTCACCTATTGACCCTACTACTGAGAACATTGCACTATGCTGACAGGGTGCCTGCATTCCCTGTAGCCATTACTTAGCCCACAGCTCCTGATAAAATGATGTTACTTTGGTCATCTGTTATTTTTGGTCCATCCCTCTGCCTTTCACACAGCACAGCAAGCTAATCTGCCTTGTAATGCTGTATTGCATGCAACGTGCTCATTCATGTGGCAAAGGCTCATACTTGACACACATTCACACAACTTTACACAGCAAGCAGCCTTGCTACACTGTAGTAATGGGTAAGGGCATGTACTTACTATGGTTTACTTAGTTGTGTGTTCTCCTGTGATTTCCCAGCACAGACAGTCATCTCCAGAATCCAAAGCGATAGGCACTATGAACTATCTCTGATGAGGATACGCACCATCACACTTGTAAAAATACAAACATTAAAGTCCACCACATTTTTTAATTACCCAAGTTGACCTTCTGCAGAGTATAGTGCACTAATGCCCTGGTGAGAAAACATAGCTTTTTGCTGTTGTTTTTCTGACTCTGATGGTGCCCTAGGTACTGCTAACCAGTCCCATGGCCTGTGCTCTGTCTAAAACCAGTATGCAAATTAGGCTAATTATAATTGGCTAAGTCAACCTACCTATAATTCCCTAGTATATGGTAGAGCATGTAGGTTTAGGGACCCTAGCATAGGTACTGCAACCATAGGTGCATTGCTGAGGTGCCCAGTGTCATTTTAAAGGTAGGCCTGCCTTGCTGGCTACTTGTAAATTAAAGTTACATGCAAATTGGACTTTGTAATCAAAAGTAGTTCCAAAGTCTTAAACTACCTTATTTTTACATATAAGTCACCCCTAAGGCGTGTCCTATGTGCTCCTAGGGCTGGGTGCCATGTAACTATAAGCAAGGACCTTATAAAAATAGTTTTATAAGCCCTGGTGAGGTAAAACAGCCAAATTCGTTTTTCCTTCATTGTAGCCTCCCCTCCATAGGCTAGAATGGGGAGACTTTATTTTAAATTTAAAAATCCCCTTAAGTAATAGATACTACAAGTTTGGTATCAAATTAATTGTTATGATAAATCCCACGACGTCCAGTTGTTGGATTTAATATAACTTCTTCAGGTAAAGAGTTTTAAACTTTACCTGAAAAGTTGCCAACTTCAGCCCTGCAATGTTTTTGCTGCTTTGCTCTGATCGGCCAGCCTCTGGCAGCCTGGCCAGGCGGCTTTGATGGGGTGTTAAGTGGCCTGGCTCAACACAAAGAGATGTGCCTGGGGTAGGAGATCTTCCCTCAGCAGATGGGGAAGCAGGAAGGGGGAGTGCTTCCAAACTGGTCTTCAAACGCAGGCAAGGACATTTGGAGCAACCCAGTAACACCCTCACATCCTGCAAACCCAGACAATTAGGTGCCCCTTTGATTAGATTAGGAGAGGGCAGGAGAGAGGTGTGTTTAGGATTTTTTGCCACACCAGTGGGTGGGCTCAGCCAGATGTAACCTCCAAAAATCACTTTCAGCCATGAGGTCATCACAGGGGGAAGGCCCCTGCCCCTGATTGGAGAACCAAGGCCACCCTGCTTTTCACCCAGGAGCAAGGATAAAACTGGCAGACCAGCACCCACACCTCAGTTCCCTACAAGATCCCTACCAGGAAGAACTACAGAAGAAGAAGGACTGCCCTCCTGGACCCCTGACCTGCACCTGGACAATGCACTCTGGAGGACTGCACCAGCTGCACACTTGGGCTCACCATAAGAAGGACTTTGCCTGACTTCAACTGGTTCAAGGAGGACTCCCTGTTTGCTACAGGTGAAAACTTGCTAACCAGAGTCCCCTGCACCAACTCCTGAAGAAACCAAGCAGTTGACCACTGTCCAGTGGCCAAAAAGGAGTTTGCGCCAGGTGCATTCTGGGAGTTGTAGTCTGCACCCCCAAGGAGCAACTCAGAGCTTCTGGAACCTTTGGGTGAACTGTGGACCTCAAAAGAACCTTAAAAGAACATCTGGAAGAAGATCCAGAAGTTTGGAGAACTTTGGAGAACTTTTGGAAAAAAGCTCCATATAGGGACCGACCCGCCACAGCAACTCCAGCCGGCTTGCTTCAGCCGCGACCCAGCCTGACTTGCAGGTTCGTCCCAGTGAAGAAAATGTAAAAAAAAGTCACGTAGGAAGTTGACCAGGACCTCCCAGCCAGCGTATCCGAAGAGGGCTCCACAGACGTCAGATCAAAATTCAGGTTTGCCTCGGTCGAAGGATTTTCACCTTGAAAAAACAACAACGTCTGAAGGTAAAAATCTCCAACGAGGGCTCCCGCGATGCGTATCCGAGGAAGAGTTCCAGGAGGTCGGATTGGACTGGCAGGTTCGTCCCGCTGAAGAAAATGTCCAGAAAAATGACTAAGTCCTAAGGTAAACTTTTGACCGAGGCCGCCCACGGGCTGTAGCCGAGCCGGGCTCCATCGCGGTCGGCCTTAAACTTTGACTTTGCCGCGGTCGAGGTGCGACCAGAGGTCCAGATTGGCGCTTTTTGTTTCTATGCGCTAGAAAGCAATAATTCTTTAAAAATTCATATCTCCGGTTTCCCTTATCCGATTTTATTTGTTTTCGTGTCATTTTAAAGCTAATAATATTTCCTATTTCTATAAATTGATTTTGGATTTTTAAACTGTTTCCTGTGTTTTATTTAATCACTGTTTTGTGATATTTGAATGCTTTACGCTTTGTCCCTTACATTAAGCCTTGTCGCTCGTTGCCAAGCTACCAAGGGTTGAACTGGGTTTAATTTACTGAGACCTAACTGGACCTAAGTGGAGGTTAGTGGCCTATTGTTAAGTGTAGGTACTTACCTGCCCTTACCAACGACCCATTTTCCAACAGCCCTATTCTACGTAATTCCTTCACAGCTTCTACAAGTGCAATACTATCAAAAAGAAGCAGTGCATGACTATCACTCAGGCTACCTTGCAGCACATACATCAGCCCTCTCCTCCCTGAATTCCAAGGGCTCTCCATTCAGACCCACTACCAGTTCAATGTGCTCAGCCACACCTACATGGCACTACACTACCAGGGATGCACCAAGCTCTCACACATCTATGCTTCAGACAAACACTCATGGACCTCTAGTGTGCATCACTTGTATTCAACCTCCCCCCGAATATTAATTTTGTCAAGACAGAGATAGTGGGTCTCTAAAATGGGAAACAACACTTGTGAATTCTGACCAGCCCATCAAGACAGCTACCTGCACTGTGGTTTCATACTGTGACTGTACACATGGCTTTTCACATGATACTACTTGGAGATACTCTACATATTGAAACCTGGATCTCCTCTCAGGAAAAATTGATCATCGGCCAACCCCTTTCCATTCCATTTGTACACACTCCACTTTTGAGGCATGCATTGTCACAAAAACGTTGGGTACGTTTTTCATGTCCATGCATGATGTGCTGCTCCATTCCAGGTTTTTCACTTTATATTGTTGGACTTGTAGTCCTGGTCACTCATGTTAAATATTAGCCCACAAGTTGCAGTATTCAAAGGACAACCTGGACTGGTGCACCACATCACACATGGGCATAGGAAACTTGGCCAACCTTACTGTGACAGTACAGGAAAGATTGGCTGAGCTTGACTGGACTGGACAAATAGTCACTTAGGAAAATAAATAACATTTATGTTATGTATAAGTTGACGTTAGACATTTCTGCCCTGTCCCTTGCACACAGTGCAGCAAAGTGTGTTGCTGAACTGCACAACATGACATGTTTAACCGTATTGTGTAGACTTTAGGTCTAAACTTAACTTCAGCTCTAAACTTAGACTTCAGGTCTAAACTTAGACATCAGGTCTAAGTTAAACTTTGTGAATTGGGCCCTTAATGTTCAACATGGATGCCAAATTTAAAGCAAATATACCAGTGTCAGTTATTATCAAATAACTTTTTTTGTCCCCGCTTGAAACTTGCTCCACCAATGGATTAGCCACAATTTTTTGAGACATGTAAAAGGGCACCTAAAAACATTATTAGGACATTAACACCTTTTTTGACCACCATTTTTAAACTCTGTCCATCCAACTGATCTCCATGATACTCAACATGCCACTTGCAAGCTAACATGCTCTCTGCCAAATGTCATGCTGATCCCTCAAAAACTGCTAACATTATTAGAAAATAAAATACTTTTTGCCTCTCTCCGTTAACTTTGCAGTGGGTTTAATTTGTTATCTGCCATAGTTGACTTGTCATACTTTACAGAATATTGAATGTGGGGCATAGGCTAGACTATGGAATGTGTAGCATAATGGTTTTAAGCAGAATGGTTTGGAGTTGACGTGAAGCTAGTTGAAGGCAGGAATATGAAGAATGAAGATGGTGCTTTTGAGTGCTAAAGATAAATCTACTTGAAAATAATTGTATGGAGTCTCTGATATTATTGCCATCAAGATCAGGAAGATAACAAAGAAGGCGAACTAAATTAACTACTGTACATGATGCAAGAATTAAAGAATGAAGCAAACACAGTAAATGAATAGATATGTCTTATGCAGGGATATGGTATTAATAAAACAGCAATCATAGACATTACTGTAGGAAATCAAGAAGTACCTTTTTTTCTTGATAGTGGAGTTGCATATAATACCATGTGTGTCACCGAATATGGAAAATTACAATATAAGCCAAGGTTTAATGTGTCAAATGTGAGTGTTTTTCAGTGAGGAGCCACAAAACCTGTGATACGTGCTGGGAAGCTCACAGAAACGTTGGAACATGGAAATGTTTCTAGAGAAGAAGAAATTCAGGTATTAAAAGGAGAAGTTCATGGAATATGCTTAATGAGTAATGTCACTGGTCAGAAAATGGGTCTACTTGCATTAACATGCAAAGTAACAAAGCAACATCCTGTGTGAAAGGGTTATCCACGTTTATTTGAAGAATTGGGAATATTTAAAAATAAGCTCACATTACATATCAATGAAGCTGGCAGACCTATTGCTCAAAATCACAGATGAGTTCCTATACATTTACAAAAAAAACAGAGGATGAAATGTCTTCTCTTTTGCAACAAGATATAAATGAGCTGGCAAGTGGTCCAGCTCCTTGGATTTCAGCAATTGTGATAGCACCAAAAAAGAATACTGACAGCATCAGAATATGTGTGTCTAAGAGAATCGCAAATTTAGTAAGACACAGAGGTCCACATTTAGATGACATAATCAGCAATTTAAATGGTGCAATTGTGTTTTTGAAATTAGATTCATACAAGTGATATCATCAATTGAAGTTATATGAGCAGTCAAGATATATCACAACTTTTGGGTTTATTTAGGCATAAAAAATTAAATTTTGGTATATGCTCTGCCACAGAAAGTTTTCAAAGGACTGTGAAAAATATCATCAGACTTACTGTGTATGAATTACATTGATGACATTGTAGTTTTTGGAAGGTCACAAGAAGAACGTGACTTAGCTTTAAAGGAAGTGTGTATGAGTTTAGTGGTACCTAGTGTAACCTTATATACCAAGAAATCAAAATTGATATTTTTTGGACATGTTTTTTTCAAATTTAGGAATGTGACCAAATCCGGCAAAAGTATTTTCGTTAACTTTGAATGCACTTCCAAAAGACTTATCAAAACTTTTTTTTAATTCTAGGAATGGCTAGTTAATGTGCTAGATATATAAAATATTATGCAACAATCAGCATGCCACTTTGTGAGTTGACAAAAAAAAAGCCATTTCAATGGAATGAGGATCGTGACACTGCAATTAAAAAGATCAAGGGCCTGATTACGACATTGGCTGATGGGATACTCTGTCACAAATGTGCCGGATATCTCGCCCACCGTATTACAAGTTCTGTCATATCCTAATATCACCAATTCATGTAAAGAGTCAATTTGAAACCGGATAGATTTGATCTGATAGGTTAAAGCAAAACATTCCCTCAAACTCTGAGCAGCCATGGTCATTCTTCAAGAGCAAGTAGTCAATGGCTGCCTTGTTTTCCAATGCAGCTTTTCTAGCGCCCCGCATATCAAGGAATAATTCGCTCAATGCAATGAATGTGTGATTGGTGTTTTTAACCATCAAACATGCTAATTTGTTAATAACTCGAGTATTATAAACAGCTAATCCTGGAACTCCTACTATAGAAATGCTTGGTCTCAGATATTCTGATTTAGATAATAACTGAATTTCAGAGTCACAGTCTTCACTTAATTGAACTACGTCACTTGGATAGCGAGTATGTATCGAGTGAAATGGAAACATCATGAGTCCTAAGCACGTAAAAGCACACAGTCCACCTGTTATATTGGCAGGAATGTATGTACAAGATATATTTCCAGAAGAGAACAACCACCCCACTGGCAGTTTAAAGTGTTTGATGTGGCTAGCAGGAGTCACAATAGGATGGCAAGACATGCTATTATTCATGCCATATTCTTACAATTTTTATCGTTTCTATGCTTGCATAGTACTTGTTGTTCCCACGGGATCTCTTGAGGAGACCCTGTTGTTGTCTCAAGACACATTTGAGCACATTTTCTGATTTTGTAAGTATTACAAGTTAAATTGTAGCCGACATCACAGGTAGTAATATTGTAAGTAATGACATGAGTCAGGTTATCCAATTTTTTAATCCGTTACCTCTTGGCAGAACCTGCAGCATTCGTATAATGTTAAGTATGACAGCACGTCACTTTCTTGAACTGCTCCATCTTTGTTGGTGGCATTAAAGATTTGCAGCGAAATGCTGGCAGGAGTCAGTATGGTGACCAAGCACGTGGAAATTACATCAACAGTACTCTTCATATTCATTATACAGAAATCCGATCTGTTGAGCACGGCTCGTGCCAGATGGGTCCAAACATTTTTGGTGAGGTGCAGTAAAGGTTTCACTCAGGGCGGTCGGTCAATCACTTCAGAGCTGGGGGCTTTCGATCCCTCCCGACCCCACATGGACATGCCCAAATACTGAGTATGATCATTCTCGCAAATAACATTTATCAGCTGGTACATGTTCCCACTTGTCCTTTCCTAGTTTCATGATTATTAGTATACTGTCCCTGCCCTTGGCTATAAAGTCTGCTGGTTCAGGAGGATGATCGGGGGATTCTACCCACACCTACCAGGGTTTTTGTGAGTTGAGCCAAAACCTCCCATCCCACGCACTATAAGAAGGGCTAGGGCAGTCCCCTTTTTTACTATTCCTTCATGCACTGGAATGATTATGATCTGCACAATTATGTCTCCAGGTTGTATTATCAAGTCAGGCTCTCCACTGTTCAAAAGGATAACTTTAAGCTCTCTTAGGTAGTCTGCTTCAATCACTTCCCCCAAGACCTGAATTCCTTTGAGTGCCAACCCAGATCGGGGAGCAATCAATCCGAAATGCTCTGGGGGAATTTGTATTCGGACATGTCTCTTGGTTTCAGTCTGTACATATTCAAATCATTTAAATCAAGACCTGCAGATTCTGGTGTGGCTTGTTAGGAGCTAAGGCTTCTGGTTTTATTTCCCAATACGTGATGGTGTTGGTCACTACATGGGTTTGTATCTGTAATGCTGGGGTCACATTAAAGGGGTCTCTGCATTTGTCAAAGGTCTGTTATTCAGAATTTGGAGGGCTCCATTTAAATGCTCTATCCAGTTTCTGAAAGTTCCATCAGATAATTTTCGTAATTGGGCTTCCAGTAAGCCATTCATTCTATCAATCAGTCCTGACAAATCCACTCAATAATGTGCTGTGAACAATAATCTTGCGCCAATTTTCCTTTGAAATGTGACTCTTCATCACTTTGGATTTAGAGTGGGACTCCGAAATACAACGTTAACAAGTCCAGTGTCTTCATAGTGTTTAACTGAGGGGCACGTTTGCATGGGATGGCAATCAGGTAACCAGAATAGGTGTCCACTACTATGCAGGTGTATTGACACTCGCGTCTATTCGGTAGTGGCCCAATGTAATCAGTTTGCCATATCTGCCCTGGCAACTTCCATCTCCCCAACTGACCTTTGACAGTTTGTTGGACAGATTTCTGTTGTGTGTGTGTTGACAAATAGGACCCTGCATGATCACTGTTTTTATCAAATCTAGGGGAATGTGCATCCCTCTAATCTTTGCCCATTTTTGGTGCGCCCACTAAGCCATCCCCGCCACGTCAGAATCCTGTGTCGCCACTTCTGTCTATTATATTTTGGCTTTGTCAACTGCAAGGGAATTAAACAACCGTTCTAGTGAGTCGTGGGACAGTGGGCATCTACATGCTACACAGTAACTGTACTTTGCTCTAGCATTTCCCAAATTTCTTGCCACAGTTCTTTGCCCCACATCTCCATGGAATGTATTTGCCAATTATGTGCATGCCATGTGGGAAGCCTGGTGGTTAACCCATAGGCAGTAGACCAAGAAACAGTATAAATGTGGCAGGTCCCAGACAATTCTTGTTTCAGTGCCTGATCAGCATACAATTCTGCATATTGACTAATCTTCCCTTCTCCTGTAGTGGATAGCAACTTCTTGGTGACTGGGTTATATGACACTGCCTTCCAATATCTTTTGGACCCCACATATGTGGCTGAACCATTGGTAAACCATACATGTTTCCTATCCGGAAGAGACAAGGATTCAAATGGTTCACCCAACCTCACTGGTGACTCTTATCTCTGGAACCTCTTGCACCTTCTCACCATCCTGCACGGGGGCCTGTGACACCTGTTCATGCAGGTCTGCTGTCCTTGCTGGTCCCATTCGGGCCCTGTCCTGTATGTACCACTTCCACTTGATTATACCAGCCTCTTGTGCATGTCCTATTCGGTGAGTTTTAGGTGAACTCATCACCCACTGCATTATTGGAATCTGAGGTCTCAGAATCAAATGCCCTAGGGTCATTTGCTCAGTATCCACAAGAGCCGAGTAACATGCAAGTAACTGTTTCTCGAAGGGAGTATATCGCTCTCCATCATGTGATAGCGTTTTGGTCCAGAAACCCAGGGACACCCTCTTTCTTCCCTCTTTTTGCCACATGCTCCAATTTGCATATTGCCCCTGGACGGTTACATGTAACTCAATGTCTCCTTCCTGTACTGGCCATAAGTCTGAAGCCTGTTGAATCGCCTTGTTTGCCAAGTCAAATGCTCACTGCTATGACCCTCCCCATTCAAACTCATGCTTCTTTCTTGTGACTTTGTACAAAAGGTCCAAATCTGACTCAAGTGAGGGATATGCTGTCTCCAAAAACCAAACAGTCCAATGAATCACTGAGTCTCCTGCCTATTACGGGGAGGAGTGGGAAATTCTAATATCTTCTGATTTGCCTGTGGAAATACCTCTCTATGTTCCTGACTCCACTGCATTACTAGAAACTTCACATTTTGACTTGACTCTTATTTGGATTAATCACCCACCCTTTGCTCTGCAAGATTTCCACAACCCTGTCCAACTGAGTCTGCACCTGTTCTTGTGTCTCTCATATCTCATCCTCATATCTCAAAAACGGTTGGCCGCAGCATCCACTACATGCTAATTAAATAAATGGTAGCTATGAAGCATCCACTTACGTTCTGTTCCATGTAATTTGCACTTCAACTGTTGGAAGTAGGGCATTGAACCCCCGCTATGCAAACACTCCCAACAACTGGCTCCTGCCTACAGCCTCACAGGATAATCCTTCAAGGGCTTACTCGTGCAGTCAAGTATCACCATCTTGATTCATTCTTCCCCTTCAAGTGGAACCCTGCATTGGCTGAGCTCTTCAGGTTGCAGGAGTAGCTTGCCTGAACGTGTCAACAGTGCAAAAGTACAAACCGTGGCACTGCATGGGGCAGAAATTTGGGGTGCAGGAAATACCACTGGGCTGACCTCCAAGTAAAATAGTTTTGTTAGAACTTTACTTAGCCTGCGCCAAAGCACCCCTTTGACTTCTCTATTATTTGAGACGTGGGTCTAAAAAGGGTTGGAGAACTAGCTATTTCCTCCAGCGTTGCAGAAAGACATCAGACCAGGTACCAATTGTCTGTGAGGGAATGTTCACCAACTTTTTGCTAGTGTTCCAATGAAGAGACGCCACACATGAAGAAGATGAAATCTATAAATTTAATTTACTGAGCCATACATAAAATTGGACAGCCCTGAGTACAGCTCCGGGTGACAACAGCTTCACCCAGCAGTATCAAATTCCCCTAGAACCACCAACTTACTCATTTTTTAATAGAATCTTGCCACCAGCCAACCAAAGCATAACAGTTTACATGTGTATTTGTGAGGTACAAGTGTCTTTGTGAGTATGTGTGAGAGAGTTAATGGGAGTGTGTATGGGTGAGAATGAGTGAGTGTGAAACAGAGGGAGTGAGACTGAATGAGAAGAGGTGAGAGTGAGCGAGGGAGTATGAGGGAGAGGGTGTGATTGAGTGTGTGTGTGTATGTAAGTATGTAAGTATGTGAGTGTGTGGAAGTGGGAATCATAAGTGTGAGTGAGCATGTTTGTGTGTCCTAGTGGGAGTGAGTATAAATGAGAAAGTAATGGGGTGTGAGTGAGTTAGATAGAATAAAAGACTATGAGTGTGTGTGTTATGATTTCATATCTGTCTCTGGCCATGGCATTCACAAGGTAATTATTGGCTTATGGGGCAACACACTGGTATGGATGGTAATTCTTGCAAAAGAGCAAACCCCATGGCAAAGTACAGGCCCTTGCATGCAGGAGTTAAATATTGGTGTATGGGGCACCCATGGCCAAATACAAGTGGTAGCACACTAGAGGAAATTCCTGGCTTCCTGAAAGGCACATCTGTCACGTCAAACAGTTGTGTACTTAAAATTCTGGACCCGACATCCTGGACATATTCTGTGACATACACAAACGTACATATATATATATATATATATATATATATATATATATATACCAGTAGGGAGTTATAGGAAGGACCATGTTTCCATTGAAAAAGCATTTCTTGACTTGCCCATATCTTTGGCACCGTTTGTCCAATCGTCACAAAAGTTCCCAAAAAAGTGCCCCAGTGATTCTTCTTGCACATGGAAAGTTTCAGGGTGATCCGCCAAGCAGGGGCAATAAAAAAGGGTGGATCAAAAAAGTTGTATTTCCCAGGTTAATTCCCATAGGTCCTTTGAACAAGACTACAGCCCAAACCACTGGGTAGAATTACACCAAATGTGGCAGAAAACTAGATTCGGTATAAAGATTGTACTTCCGCTTGTTTGGTGTAAATCCGTTCAGTAATTTTAGAGATACTAAAGGAAAAATACATTTGTATATCTAGGTGGCATAGATCCTTCACATTGTATTCGCGAATAATGACAAGCTCATGCAGGGAAATGCACAGCTCTGATTGGCTGCCAACACTTCAGTCCAGGTGTTGGCAGCCATCTTGGGACTCGGCTCCATCCAACGTCCACAAAAACGTTTAAAAAAAAAGACAAGTGGCCAGGGTAGAGTCACCCTGATACCCTTAGCTCTGATACTGGGGTCCCGGAGGGCCCCCAGGGCAAAAAAACACTTTTTGCAGAAATGTATATATTTAAAAAAAAAACAACTGTAACAAAACCAAGTTCGGGCTCCTGCGCTTGCTTTTTAACAAGCCCCCGAGTATACTAGGTCCCGGGGGAATTCACATTTTCTGGCTGCGCACCCCCCACCACCCGCAGCTCTGGGGACCAACACTTCCCTAGGGCTAATGACTAATACAAAGAGGAGGGCTGTGCTGCACCTCCCCGCAGCCCTGGGGACCACCACCTCCCAGGGGCACTTTTTAAATGTAATGCAGGGGCGCGAGTTATAGTTACCTTAGGGCACGAGTTAGAGTTACTTGAGATAACTCTAACTATAACAGGTGAATTTCTATGGTTTTGTACGTTTAAAATGGGAGCCTAACTATAATGTCCCTGTAACCTTTGGTTTTTTTAAGTGAATTTCTATGGCTTTTTTAAATTCTATTTCCTTACTATAACGTCCCTGTAACCTTTGTTTTTTTTATTTGTATCTACATAGATAAATATATATATATATGTATATATATATATATATATATACATATCAGCAGCATCAAGGCTAAAATACTAGCACAACATATTTAATTCTTGGCATAGGAGGGCACCATGACATATGGGGGGCACCCATGGCATATTGGGGTCTCCAGTACATATGAAGGCACTCCATCAAAATGCTAGCAATAACAGACCGGAGGCAATTCTTAACATATGATGGGGTCAATGAAATTAACCTTCGTTGGCACACTGTAAAAGTACTAGTGTGTTTTTTTAACAGCCTATCAGTACCGGCAGCTTTTTTAGCAAATGTATGTGCAACTTGTGCTTTAAATTCACAGTTTGACCCCATCTTTTTGAATTTTTCTTGGGGTAGGGCCCCTTTAACCTGTCTGGAAGAAATCAGGCTTGCTCATGCAGGGCATGAGTTACTCGTCTCCGCTTTCAAAGATCATCTTCTGCCACTGCTTCCTGGGTCTACCAACAATCCAAATGACTTTCAACACATACGAAATGAAGCACAAAAAAAGACTGTCTCCTGGGAAAAAATTAGATCACTTCAAACTTGCCTTAAAACACTACATTGGCTCCACATGAAAATCTAAAATAAATGTAAGGTTCTATACTCAGTGTAAAGTGTATAACATGTGCAGCTGAGTCAGAGTACATGCAGTGCTAAGTAACAGATTATGGCCCATCCAGAAATCTTTTCTAAGGAAATGATCTGACCAACTGCTAACTAAAGTTTAAAATAGATGAAATAAGGGTGGAACACCAGAAAAGCAGGGAAAAGTTTGAGAAACACCCTCTGACCTGCCATGACGGGAGGGTCAATCGATTTATACTTAGGACAATTATGATATTTTTCCTAGTATTTTAATGAGAACTAAGATCCCTTATTAAGTAATTGAATATGTCCAAACGTCCACTGTGCATGTTTGAAATAAATTTAGTCCACTCATCACTGAAGCTCCTCCTTCTGTTAAATCCAGAAAACTGGAACACGTCATTTTCCTCCTAAAGAAACCAACAAATGATGGAAATGTAATTACTAACTACCAAACTATCTCCAACCTACTCTTCCCCAGCAAAATCACTAATAAGATGTGTTGGAAATGGCCTTTCTGCAGGGTCACCCACAAACTTTTTGCCTTCCTCCTCTTCTTTTTCTGACCTAATCTTTTCTGGCCTTAGGACTCTGGCCACTTTACCACTGCTAAACACTGCTAAAGTGTATGTGCTCTCTCCCTTTTTCTACATATAAGTCACCCCTAAGGTAGGCCCTAGGTGTAACCCATTGGGCAGGGTGCCATGTAGGTAAAAGGCAGGACATGTACATGTGTGGTTTATATGTCCTGGTAATGTAAAACTCCTAAATTAGTTTTCCACTACGGTGAGGCCTGCTCCTTTCATAGGATAGCATTAGGGCTACCCTCATATACTGCTTGAGTGGTAGATTCTGATCTGAAAGGGGTCACCAGGTCATATTTAGTATGTCCAGAATAGTAATAGAAAATCCTGTTTATTGGTGAAGCTGGATTTAATATTACTATTCTAGAAATACCACTTTTAGAAAGTGAGCATTTCTCTGCACTTAAAATCCATCTGTGCTTACAGCCTGTCTCCAACCCGCGTGTGGCTGGGCTGGTTGACAGCTTTCTTGTGCATTTCACCCAGACAAACACAAACACAGGATACTTAGTCACACCTGCACTCATCTGCATAATGAATGGGTCTTCCTGGGCTGAGAGGGTGGAAGGGCCTGACACTTACATTTCCAAGGCTAGTGGCCTGCCCTCACACAATGGACTGCTAAACCCCCTACTGGGACCCTGGCAGACAGACCTGTACAGAAAGGGGACCTTGTGCACTTCAAAACAACTCTTTGAAGTCTCCTCCACTTCAAAGGCACTTTGTGTATATAAAATGGGTCCCTGACCCCACCAACTCAGACACTTTATGGGACAGACACTCTGAACCAGATCCTGCAACCTGCAAGAGGAGCTGCCTGGCTGCCCAAATAACTCACTTGGACTGCTTTGCTGTGAAGGACTGCTGCCTTGCTGGCCTCTAGCTCTCCAGAGAAGTGCTCTCCAAAGGCTTGGATTGAGCTTGCCTCCTCTTCCTGAAGTCTCAGGGCCAAAAAGACTTCTACTCTTCAAGGAAACTCCTTGTGCGGTGAAAATCATCGCACAGCCTGCCAGAATCGATGCACAGCCTGCCCATCAGTGAAAGAATCACTGCATCACCAAACTGGAATGACTCAGCCCGGCTCCCCGAGTGTAGATCGACGCAGCGCCTGTGCTGCGGCCAGAAATTAGACTCACAGCCATACCGGATCGATGCAGCCCCACTTCCTGTGTGAGGAAGTGACGCAGTACCTGCAGTGCAACAGAAACTCCGACTCATCGCCACACCGGATCAACGCAGCACATGTGACTTCATCCTGTACGCCCAGGATTTCCACACATCGTCCCTAGGCATCAAAAGACCCCCCCATCACTGTGAGGATTCTAGACTACGTGCCGGAAATCGACGCAAAGCCCTTGCAGAGTAGGAAGAATCAACACATTGTCTGTACACATCGGGAAATCCAACACACGCCTTCCTTTTTCCACACATCCCCTCCTCGGCGGTCTTCATGTGTGTAATTTTGATGCATACCAGGTACTTTGTGCACACAAGAGACATTTGTTGCTTTCTAAAGACTTAAGACTCTTCTTTTCATTGCAAAAGTGATATTTCAACTTGTGCTTATCAAATCTTTATTGTTATGACCTTAATTTGCTCAGATAAATATCTTATATTTTTCTAAACCTGTGTGGTGTATTTATGTGATTTTTCACTATTTTATTGCATGATTTAGTGCACAAATACTTTACACATTGCCTTCTAAGTTAATCTTGACTGTTCAGTGCCAAGCTACCAGTCGGTGGGTACAGGATAATTTTAATTGTGTGTGTCTTACCCTGACTCGGATTGTGGTCCCTACTTGGTCAAAGGTGTATACCTCTGCCAACTAGAGACCCCATTTCTAACAAGATGCAACTGGAGAGTTCCGAAGTTATGTCACACACACTAATATGTTTTTACAATTTCCTCACAAGGAACCTAACTTCCTCACACTAAGAATTTTTATTTTTATGTAGACTTTTCATTGTCACACATGTGGAACTGAACAACTCAACAACACTCATTGTTTGATGAAAGACAATGCCATTATTAACTCCCCGGAAGTAGCCATCAGAGCTCCAGGCAAATCTGCTGCAACTGTAGGCATGCACACTTCTACTTAAGCTCTCAGATGAACATATCAGTAGTAGACTTGATACTCATAGAAGCTCTCTGAGGGAAGTGATGGATAAGCATTAAAATGTGTCTCATTTAAAGGCTGAACGGTACTATCCCTCCTCTGCTACATTGATTGCTTAACCACTGACCCCATGCAGCAATCTAGAAGGCTGACACCTGGTCTTTTAAGGGTGGACAGGTAGCAGCCAGACAAGATTCATTGAGTGAGAGGTATGCCTCAGAAACCTTGGTGACATTAATATATACTGCAGGAAAGAAATTCTTAGCTGAGAGCTGATTGACCCATATTTAGCATATGTTGAGGATGCAACAAGTCAGCCTGGCCGATGTATTCTCTTTCCAACCGATGTATTCTCTTTCCAACAATCACCCTCCTGGATATTACTTTCCTACAATCGATGGAAAGCCTACTCTCAACTCATTTATGAAACCAAAAGAAGCTGACTAGACCCAAACTATCTTTACATTCTTACCTGGTCCAGACTACAAATTAAGCAACAAATACTTTAAAATTAAAACAAGTTAAAAAAACGTCCTGCGGCTAAACCAAAACTGCTCTCACTACAACAACAATAGATTCTGGTCCTTAGCTCATTACCTAGCAGTCCGTGGGTAAAGCGATTTGTGCACTTTGCACGGGGGTATCATACCATCCTCAGTTCCCACGTGGAGACTACAGCCAACATGGCTGGAAGATCCAGTATTTTGGTATGGAATCAAACAAAAAATAATAGATTACATCCAGAACAATGCAGGTACCACCTCCTCAAACCTTACGGGATGGGAGGCATTTAAAGTTATTCTCAGGGGGGCTTGCATCTGCTCCACCATTGGAGTAAGGAGGACACTAGAGACTGACCTCCAGAGGGTGGATTGACAGCTGTAAGTGTTGGAAATAGCAGATACTGGGACCTCAGTAGGGGGTGCAACCAGGCTACCATTCAGAAAACACACACAGATCTACCAGAACATATCTGCTGCCTTGATGACACAAGTTTGCTAAATTAAGACATAGAGAGTAGGTAGGTTGCTAGCTAGATTATTCAGGCCACACCAGTGGGACCCTCCCAACACATCTGCAGCAGATAGTGGTGGTCTCCTCCTCCTGACCCAGATGGACATTAATAAAGCTTTCAGGGATCATTATACACAGCTCTATGGTCCGGCCACATTGGCTGATCCGTTGGGAGAATCAAGTTTTCTCGGGGGGCCCTCCTCTCCTCCAGATATCCATACAGCAAAGAGGAGACCTCTCAGCCCCTTTGTCTGAGCAAGACATAAGAGAGGCAATACATTTATTTTTGTCAAGAATAAGGCACTGAGATTGGATGGACTTGCCACAGATTTCAATGCCACACAAGAGTGCCTCTTGGATTCTAAACTGCTGACATGGTACAACTCGGCCAGAACGGCTGGGCCCCCCCCTGCCACCACATGAGAGGGCCTGGTCACCTCCATCCTGAAGCCAGGGCGAGAACCTACTGTGTTTATCTCATTCAGACCACTCTCAATCTTGAACACAGATTATAAGACATTAAGTAAATTACTGGCATACCTCATACAGGCTACTCTCAATCTTGAACACAGATTATAAGATATTAAGTAAATTACTGGCAAGTAGGCCACTCCCAATGCTACCGTCACTACTTCACACAGACCAGAATGGGCGTATACCTTCCAGAAACACATCTTTGAACTTGAAATGGCTATACCAGGTCATGGAGCAGTCCCTGCTTCTCTGGCCTCACTCAGCCTGTATAGCTATAGATATAGAACAGGCATTCAGTACTATGCACTGGGATTATATATATATGCACTCCTAACCCAATATGGTTTGGTCCCTACCCTTATTGGTTGGGTCAACCTACTTTACTCTGAGCCCACAGCAAGCGCAAGATCTGGAAGACACATATCAGAGGCATATAAATCACCTGAGGCACCTGAAAAGGGATGTCATGATCCTCTGTCCTTTTTGCGCTAGCACTAGAATCCTTAGCTGCAAAACTGAGAGACCTAGGGAAACGGTAGGGATATGCATAAACAGGAAACCTCATACAGCCTCCTTATAAGCAGACAATTTGCTGCTCTGTGTATGAGGCATTCATACTAGCCTGACCAAGATTTACAAACTTTTCACTCACTTTTGTGAAGTCTTGGGCCTGTCAGTCAATTACTCTAACTTGTGTGTCTTTCCACTGCACCCTTCCAATCTTTTTTACCCACTAGCACCACAGGGCAAAGTGCTCAGACACAAACCAAATACCTAGGAAATAATACATTTATTATGAAGAACGTGACATGCTGTAACGTAACTTGTACCAGGCAGTCAGATTACTGCGCTCCCAAATCACATTGTAGATTAAACTGCCTTTGCCAGTGGTCGGGCATATTGGGCCTGATTCTGAACGAGGCGGGAGGCGGTAGCCGCCCGCCTCGCGGGAACCGCCATATGGCCGCTCCGCGGTCGAAAGACCGCGGAGGCCATTCTGGCTTTCCCGCTGGGCTGGCGGGCGACCGCCAGAAGGCCGCCCGCCAGCCCAGCGGGAAACCCCTCCCCACGAGGAAGCCGGCTCCGAATGGAGCCGGCGGAGTGGGTATGTGCGACGGGTGCAGTTTGCACCCGTCGCGTATTTCAGTGTCTGCATTGCAGACACTGAAATACTTTGCGGGGCCCTCTTACGGGGGCCCCGCGGCACCCCCTACCGCCATCCTGTTCCTGGCGGGCGAACCGCCAGGAACAGGATGGCGGTAGGGGGTGTCAGAATCCCCCATGGCGGCGCAGCAAGCTGCGCCGCCATGGGGGATTCCAAGGGCAGCGGAAAACCGGCGGGAGACCGCCGGTTTTCCGCATCTGACCACGGCCGAACCGCCGCGGTCAGAATGCCCTGCGGGGCACCGCCGGTCTGTCGGCGGTGCTCCCGCCGACCCTGGCCCCGGCGGTCTCGGACCACCGGGGTCAGAATGACCCCCATAGTGTTTTCTAAAATGGCAATGCTTCTGCCTATGTTGGTGGCTAGACCTATAGTGTTGTCTAGAATGGTAAGGCTTCTGCCTTTGTTGGTGGCCAGATGCATAATGCTAACCTCTCCTTTGTATTGCCGATAAGTCTATTCAAAGTGCTGGACATACTGCTGGGTCACTCGAAGATGGAGGGTAGCGCTTAGCAAATTGAAACTCCCTTCAGACAAGGGAGTCTTGGGGGCCACAATTATTACCCTGCACAATTGCAGTGGGTTGCATACTGGCTAGCTGACAGACGTGTGGAAGTGTCAACATCAGGACAGTGCGCGCTCTACGGGCAACGTAAATGCAAAAACCCAGTTCTTATGCAGAGTCATAATTCATGCATTGTGTTCCTATGCAGTTTGTTAACCTTTTGCAATGCAGAACTTCTACCTTGAAAAGCCATTAATGCTTCACCCCAAGCAATTAGGTAGAATTTCAATTTCTATGACAGATGGACATGTGTAAAAGTGCACAGCAACGCCCTTATTTCACTGAAGGGTACATGGATTCCACATACTGTCTCTGGTGCCTCTTTCAACCAGCTCTTGGGATCCAACACCCTAGCACAAGGAGCCCTCAGCCTGTTCATACGAATCTTAATAATCTATCGGTAAATCTGAACCTAAGAGACAAAGGGACATGAGAAAGGATCACAGTGTGGCCAGAAGCAGGCCTGACCAATGTCTACCAGTAAGTAGTGAGCAGTCTCATAATGGCAATTGCAGGGTATCAGACCAGCTGGGGCATCATCCGAGTACAGGCCTCTGTGAGAGATGCCTGGGGCACAGACCCCTCCTTGAAACTAAACTGCATAAAACTGTTACATGCAAGAGTTAAAATTCCTACAAAATTACACTTTTATGCAGTTTAATCTTAGTCGTGTCTGCTTCTTGAAATTCACCCCAGGTACAGATTGCATGGAAGGCTGTGCTGTGTCACCTTCGCTCTGTAGCACAGGTCTTAGCATCGTGCTAAAAGGGGTGTTTTAGTGCGAGGCGGGCAGCAGGTGTGTTTCTTCCATTGGTGCAGCAGGTGCAGTGCCACAAGGGCCCAGAGCGGAGGATGGCTCACTGAACCCTGACTATTGCTGAATTTCAGAATTCCATATTCTTCCATGCACAGAGGTACAACACACTGGAAAAGCTACTGCATGCTAGACGGCGTCACCGGCACACAACTCTTAATAAATATGGCACTGTGTCTTCTGTTTTACTGTTTGCGAAAAACACACTGTGTATTTTGACACAGTGCTGCTCAAAGTCCCCATTGTCCACTAGAATCTGGCCAGTACATCTGCATTACAAACTCTGCTCTTAAATGAATTGTCAACGGAATAGTTAGTAAAGGTATTGTGACTTACTTAACGGGTCACAAACAGAATGCATTTTAAAATGGCTTAGTGCTGTGGCGCGAACTCATTGTATACCTGGATCTGGTGAAGCCACATGTAAATAAAGACTCAGGACACATTTTTATTACTTCAGTGTCTGACGCACCTGATGCCTTTTATTTATGGCCGCACGCAGAGCGTGAGTGAAACTATTTTAGAGAGGGCCTGGGCTTATACAATGATCACCCATGCCGCCAAGGGCTGAGTGTGAGCTCAAATAGGTAGGCGCTTGCGACCTTCAGACCCCCTAGGAAAGTGTCACGGCCCCCTGGGGGTCCACGGAACACAGGCTGGGAACGCTGCAGTAATCCATTAAAAATTCTTAGATGGCCTGTAAGTCTAGGGTCGGCCAAACAAATCCTACTGTATATTTAGGCAATACATTATTAGACACCTGTGGAGAACTCTCTATATAGACAGGGATAATCTCCTTGAAATAAGCTATGAAAGCTGCTCTTACTAGGCACTGACATTCGCAAATTCAAAATGTGTTTAGAATCCCACATCTTTACATAGGAATATGGTTAGAATAGTCCTATATACTAGCCCATCCATGCCATCTGCTTTTTGATCTACTACCACACCTTCAGCCACTTAGGATCAGATTCTTCTTTCTCTAGTGCAGGATACTTTTGATGTCTCCCCTCCAAGGCTGTATCACACTTATTCCAGAAGACATAGATGAGGACCTTCACCAGGGAGCTGCAACCTTCCACTGGCTCATTGTCTGGTTCTTCCATCTGTGGGATTAGTTGTGATCCTTAATCTTCTACATACTGTGTTCGTAAAGTATTCTGAGGTCCAAGGTTGTATGCAGAGCTTAACAAAGAGCCAAATTACCATAAAGGTAAAATAAAAGATAAGATCCAGATTGACTATAAATTAGGCATTGTTAAGAAGAAACAACTATATACAAAAGACGATAGCTGAATGATGGTTGTAAAAGATCTCTGAATTACGAAACAAACTATTTTCTGGCTTTTACTTAAAACTATCCGTTTCTATATTGAAACATTCATAGCATGTAAAGACGGAGAACATAAACACAATGTACACATTTGCAGAAGCAGTAATACGTACATAATTAGAAATATCATTCGTTGAAATACTGTAGCAGTGTATATGTGGAATGTGTGCAAAGCTCTACTGAGTACATGCAGCTCTGCACCCTAGAACAGTGTTTCTTAATCTGTGGCCAGGGAACTCCTGGGGGTTGAAGCAGCCTACTCAGGGGCTCAGCAACTACTTAGAAAATTAAATACTATTATCAGATCAAAAAGTGCATACAAATAAAGAAGCAAAATGTAAAATTCTGAATTTTAAAACATTCTGTAAATATGCAGGCATTTCAAACTGGAGGCTAACAGTTGAGTTAGTATCCTCAGATTGATTCGTGGGAGCAGTGCAAGTGCATGAAATAGAATATAAAAGGATAATGGGTAGAGTGCTAAAACCTTTCAAACACTGCATATGACTGGGTCCAAACTGGAATGGGATGGCGTGCAAAACACAATGGAATAAACCCTGGTCAGTGACTGGGGGTGAATATATGATTTGTTCAGCATTCTGTCCATCATCTGTTCTTTTTCCATTTGTTGCCCTAAGTGGAAAGGTATGCCCAGACGTTGGTCCCGTGCTCGCTAATCCACCAGATTCAAGCTAACCTGTATGATTAGGGGTGATACCCTGAAACCGGTCCCAGAATACTTGTTTCTGGTCCAGGGAGGACTTGGCCTGCAGTTCAGGATGGACTGTTCCCATGGGGAGCAGTGCCAAGACTGATTTGCTTATGGCTGGTCTGATGTGCAAAAACACGATGGAATAAACCCAGATCTGTGACTGGGGGTGAATGTTTGATTTGTTCAGCATTCCGTCCATCATGTGTCCTTTGTGCATTTGTTGCCCTAAGTGGGAAGGTTACGCCCAGACGTGGATCCTGTACTCACTATACCACTGCATTCAAGCTAGCCTGGCTGATGAGGGGTGATACCCCAAAACCGGTCCCAGCATGCTTTTTCCTGGTCCAGGACGCACCTGTCCTCGCAGTCCAGCCTGCACTGTTCCCATGGGGAGCAGGGTCAAGACTGATTTGTATATGGTTGGGCCCAAACTAGAATGGCATGGCATGCAAAACAAAAAATTGATTAAACATTAAACCTAGATCTGTTACTTGGTGGCGAATGTTTGATTTGTTCAGCATTCCGTCCATAAATAGAATATAGTCAGGATGCTGAGCAGCGTCAATTGAATTTAGAAACTCTCCAACCTTCTCATTAGAATTAAAATGTTGATTTGTTGTGAATATGTTTGTGAATTAAATAAAAGATTTCATCATTGATGTATTCATTTGATGAATGTTTGTTTCTGTATTTTTTGTGAATTGTTTTGCGGTTCAAATAATCAAAAATGCTTAGACTGGGGTCCCTGATGCCCAGTAATGACTCAATAGGGTTCCCTGATTTCCAATAATGATTCTCTGGGGGTCTTCCGATTCCATTAATGATTAAGTGAGGGTCCACAGAAATCAAAAGATTAAGAACTTCTGCATTAGAACATTTTAGGGTAGCACATAATGAAAGATGTGAATCTTTCCGGGGCTATACACTGTGCGCTGAAAGATAAAGTGCCAATCAAGTGATATTTTATGAAGCTGCCAAAGTAGCAAGCATATCGAGAGGTGACAACAAGGAAAAGTGTTAAGACTCAAACACTCTTGAGCCAATCTGTAATCACAGTCTTAGCACAAAGTCACCAATTCAATTAAATTCATGTATGTGTCTCGATATGTTTCTGATGTAAGATTGATTTTAACCATAATATGAACCTTCACCATGTATTAACTTGAAAGGTAGAAGAGCACAAAGTAACAAAAGAGGTCAAAAGAATGAAGTAGGACTAGAATTAATGGTGATAATAAACCCAATTATGGGTCGTTGCAGTAGTGGAACAGAAGATATGACATTCCAAGTGATGGAAATCAAAGTAGTGGTATATATACATTTGTGAGGCAGAGCTAGTGAAAGGCTGGATCCAGTCTTTAAATATGAAGCTGAGTAGACTGATCATGCTCCTCTGTGGTGGCTATTGATCTGAAATCATGAGCAAATCTATTTTTCTTTCTCATGTGTGCAATATCAACATCTTACTGTTGCTTGGTGACTGAAAGCAAGCTAAAAACAAGGCCAGCCTTAGTAAAGATGGGGATGTCTTCCAAAGTGAAGTAGCCTTTAAATAGGAACTCATAATAATTCCAGCATTGCTCTAGCATGGTCATCTTGGTGATGAACAATTCTCTCCCACCTCAATATTAAAAACATGTTTTGTTTCTTAAAATATTTGTCTATAAAATGTAAGCAACAGTTAATTGGATGAGTTGTGCTGAAGGCAATACTTTAGTAACCTGAGTAAACCATTTAGGAGATGAAATCACAAGGCATTGTGCAGTATTAAAAAAATTAATTACAACAGCTCTAGCAGACTGTAACAGGGTCATAACGTCCACACCATCTAAAGGTTCCCCAGGGCCTTTATGTACATACCCTGGGGTACCTTGGAATGGGCCCGTGGCTGGAGGGTTAATCCGGATAGTCGTTTTGAAAGAACACAAAACGAAACCGGAACTGAAACACCGGCGTGTTCGCGTTCAGAAGGAGCAGAAATTCGGAGTGAAAAGGAAGAGGACGAGAGATCAAGTGGAGCGGGTCCTGAACGTACAGAACCAACCACGGAGAAGGGCGGCGACGATGAAAACACACCAGGGTCTACCTGCCAAGACGCGGAGGATATTGCAAATTCAGCACCTGTGACTGACAATGCGGAAACTCCCCGCCATGTCCCTGGAGGGGCGTGGCTTCTTCATGTGCCTACCCGTAACCCAGGCACACTGGGTTAATGGTGGACATGGGGGGGTGGGAGAAGGGACGAGGGATACTAACGGAATGAAGAAAGGGAGAAGCGGGCACTGGAAGGCATTACGAAATATCGCACACCGCTCTCTGCATGTTTTCCAGACAACGTGCTTGATTTGGGTTGCTCACATTTTCCCTCTCCCACACGGCCCTCAGATCCTCACCCATTGTTCCCCTTAACCTGTTTTTTATGATATTGGCAGTAAACAAAACACTTGCCTGATTTTCCACCGGGACACCTCCACGCCTGGAACGAGTGACCCAGACGAAAGGAAAACAGTAAATCAGAGAAAAGAGCCAAGGGACTTATCATACGAATAGAAAGAAACAAAAACAAGAGACCTAAAGCACAAGAAGAATAGAGAAGAGTTACAAAGGAGAAAAAGGAGAAAAAGGAAAAGAAACACTTATATTGTTTTTGGTTGGTGTTTTTTTTTTTTTTCTTCCGCCTGGAAAACCACAGAAGAGAGTAATAAAGAAAGCCTAAAAAGTCTATCAAACAAAATTAGTTCTTGTCTTCTCATTCTTATCGAACAGGAGCCCCTTTATTTCCAAGGAACCCACAACAATGGTGTCAGAAGTGGGATTTTTACACATAGAGGAAAGAAAGGAGAAATAATCAGAAACATTTATAATGGAAGACAAACCTTCATTGGAAGATTTGATCCACCAGTTGGCAGAAGGCCAACACCACCTGCAACTGGTGTGGGAGGAACAGCAGGAAGAAGCACGTACTGACTGTGAAACACTCCAAAACTCGCTGAAAAGCCAAGCCACAATCATTGCCAACAACCAGTTGGTACATGAAACAGCCTTATGCAAGCTTACCAATATGATAGCCTCAAGTCGCATCCATCCTTATGTTCCGAGCTCTGTCCTACAGAACTTTCAGGAGGGAGAAGATCCAGACGCGTTCTTTACTAACTTTGAACGCGTGGCCACTTCAACAACATGTCCGGAAGACAGGTGGGGTCAATATATTGCACCTCTTTTAACAGGAACACTTCAAGCTGGCCAGGCTATCAACCCTGGAGGCACTACTCCATACCCTGACATAAAAAAGGGCATATTAGAATGGATAGGACATGACACAGAGTTCTATTGTCTCAAATTTCGGAAAACAAGGTGGACTCTGATGGAAAACACCCAAACGCTTTACTATAGAGTTCAAGATTTGGGTCTTAAATGGCTCATTCCCATAAGCAGTGACAGGGATGACATACTTAGGGTCTATTAGAATAATTTCTTGAGGCACTGCCCCTACAAACCAGAAACTGGATAAAACAACACCCCAAGGTTGATACTAATATGGCCATAGAACTGGCTTGTGCATTTCACAGAGCTCTGGAATTTTGGTCAGGAAAAGGATCAACAATAAGTAGTTGGCCATCCAATATCACACACAGGGAAAAGCCGGATAAGGGACCAGAAGAAACCATCCTGCTAAAAGCTGCTGACAAGCCTTTTAATCAATCCCCTCTGTGTTACCACTGCGCAGAATGGGGGCACATAGCCCGGAACTGCCCTCACAAGATGGATAAGTCTGATTCCAGGGAAATAGGGGTTACTAGAAAAGGAGACTTCTTCATGGGTAAAACAGTACCTCAGTACACCCAAGAACGTCATATAAATGGAAGGGCAACCAAGACTCTCATTGACTCTGGCTGTAGTCAGTCAGTCATTCGTGCAAGTTTAGTACCAACCGATTCATTTACCAGTCAGGAGATGGTCTCTATTTGTTGTATTCACGGGGAAATGAGACAATATCCATTAATAACGGTATTAATCGAGTGGAAAGGACAGAGAGGTTAAAAATGGGAGCTCTTCCGTATCTAGTAGAAGAAGCAATTATAGGTACTGACTACGGTCCTTTTTGCTTACTATTGGACAGTATACAAGAAAACAACAGAGTAAAGGAATGGTGTGCTGAGGCCCCTTTTTCACTGACTTCCATTCCTCCAGGAAATGAACGGGTCAGACAGAGTAAAAGACAGTAAGGAGAGGGGAAGAGAAGCTTTCAGAAGGGACTCTCATTTAACAAAGAACCCACAGAACCCATCAATATTAGCATCCCTACCACCGTTTAAACAAAGTCAAAGGGAAGACCCGTCATTACGACATGCCTGTGAAGCAGCCAGGACTGATGATAATGGACAGGTGGGCCCCCCCCTTTTTGGTTCATAATGGGCTTTTATGTAGGGTTATACAGAGGGAAGAACAGGAGAGAAGACAACTATTAATTCCCCAACCATATCGTACTCAGGCACTACACTTGGCCCATAGTCTTGCGGGGGGAGGTCATTTCGGTAAGGAGAAAACAGAGGAATACTTGTTACGCCACTTTTACTGGCCCGGTGTCTTTTCCGATGTACAACGCTTTTGTCAACAGTGTCTTAAGTGTCAGCTGATTAATCCCAGAATGAATAAGAGCACCTCTTTTCCCTCTACCTATTACTGACATCCCCTTTTCTCAGGTAGGGATGGATCTAGTAGGTCCCCTAACGCCATCCACAAAAGGTAACTTGTATATTCTGGTCCTTGTTGACTATGCTACCAGATATCCTGAAGCCATTCCTTTGAGGAACATGACCACTAAGAACGTAGCACAGGCTATGATCGTTTTTTTTCAAGGGTGGGATTTCCTAAAGAGCTACTTACGGATCAGGGTACTCTCTTTATGTCCAGACTGATGGTGGAAATCTGTGATATACTCGGAGTAACCCACATCCGAACCTTGGTCTATCATCCCCAAACGGATGGCTTAGTTCTGAGGTGTAATCATACACTAAAAACGCTTTTACGAAAGGTTATGGCTGACTCAGGAAAGGATTGTGATAAGAAACTACCTCTGGTACTGTATGCCATAAGAACGCATGTTCAGTCATCAACTGGTCACAGCCCTTTTGAGTTAGTTTTCGGGCACCAACCCGAGCCCTATTGAATATGGCAGTCGAAAAGTGGAAGGAATCAGGGGAAGAAGGAAAAGACATCTTAGACTACACCCAATGTCTAAAAGAACAAATCCACAGTGTATGGAAAGATGTTAGAAAACACCTGGAGGAGGCCCAAACAAGACAAAAAAATTATTACGATAGGAGTACCTCCCTTAGAACATTACAACCCAGAGACCGTGTGCTGATATTACTTCCCAGCTCAGAGAATAAATTAGTGACGAAATGGCGGGTCCTTATCGAGCAAGGAAGTCATGTCACTTACGAGATAGAACTATCCGATAGACCCCATCATACTCAAATCTACCACATAAATCTCCTAAAAAAATGGGAACAAGTAGATGAGACGACTAGGCTGATACAAACAGGTTTCTTGATTAACAAAACTAAGCATCTCAAAATCGCACTTTCCTCACAGTCTGAACAAAGTAAAGGCGAGCTTCCTACCCACCCATCAACTCTTTCTCTAGAACAACGTAAAAAAATAGAAAACGTTCTTCGTAGTTATTAAAACCTTTTTTCCCTAATCCCTGGGAAAACCTCTCTCACATATCATTCCATTAAGACCGAGGCAGGGAAAATTGTCAGACTCCGACCATATCGTATACCAGAGGCCAGGAGAGAGGTAGTAGAACAAGAAGTCAAAAATGTTTTACAGTCCAGCATCATTGAACAATCTATAAGTCCCTGGTGTTCACCAGTGGTACTTGTTCAAAAACCCAATGGGTCTATCCGCTTCTGTATCGACTTCAGACAACTTAATAGCATCTCACAATTTGACACTTATCCTATAAACCGGGTTGATGAGCTGTTGGAACAGTTAGGTAAAGCACAATATTTGTCTACCCTTGGCCTGACAAAAGGGTATTGGCAAATCCTCCTGCATCCTCCCGATAAGGAAAAAACAGCGTTCTCTACTCCTTCGGGACTATATCAATTTACTGTTCTCCCTTTTGGGTTACATGAGCCCCCGTCACATTCCAACGGTTAATGGACCAACTGCTAAAAGGGCACAAAGGATATGCCGCGGCTTATCTCGATGATATTGTTATTTATAGTGAGAATTGGAGAGATCATTTACAACATCTAGAAGCGGTATTCAGAACATTGCTCGAGGCAGGACTAACAGTGAACCCTGAGAAATGTAATCTAGCAAGGGATAACATTGCCTTTTTAGGGTATAACATAGGAAATGGACAGATACGACCCCAGGTTGACAAGGTACAAGCCATCCTAGACTTACCACAACCAACCTCAAAACAAGACATACACTATTTTTTAGGGATGGTGGGGTATTACCGACGATTAATACCTAGATATTCTACCATTGCTGCACCCCTGACAGATCTGTTAAAAAAGGATAACCCAAGCAAAATAACAACGCTCACGACCCCTCAGCTTCGTAGTTTTGAAACTCTGAAGAAGAGTCTAACCACAGAACCTGAACTACAATGCCCTGACTTTACAGAACCTTTCTTTCTACAAACCAACGCCTCAGATGTTGGAATAGGGGCGGTCTTTTCTCAAATACTCGATGGAGAGAACCTTTGCCCCATTGTTTACATTAGACGGAAATTAGTGCCCAGAAAACAGAACTGTCCGATTATAGAAAGAGAGTGTCTTGCCATTAAATGGGCCATTGAAACACTTCAATACTATTTGCTAGGACATCCGTTCAGACTCTACACTGATCATGCGCCTCTCACTTGGCTGGCCAGACACAAAGACACCAATCCACGGATTTTACGGTGGTTTATGGAGCTTGAACCCTTTGTCTTCCAGGTACAGCATCTCCCGGGTTCCCAGATGACAACAGCGGCCTTCCTTTCTCGACATCCTATGGACGAAGGTCTCCAAACAGCCCTTCTCATGGGGGGAGGAAAGTGTAAAATGGTCACAACATCCACACCATCTGAAGGTTCCCCAGGGCCTTTATGTACACACCCCGGGGGTGCCTTGAAATGGGCCCGTGGCTGGGGGGTTAATCCGGATGTCTGCTTTGAAAGATCACAAAACGAAACCAGAACTGAAACGCCGGCGCTTTCACGTTCAGAAGGAGCAGAAAGTCGGTGTGAAGAGGAAAAGGACGAGGATCAAGTGGAGTGGGTCCCATACGTACGGAACCAACTGCACAGAAGAGCAACGTCAAAAACACATCAAGGCCTACCTGGCAAGACGCAGAGGATATTGCAGATTCAGCACCTGTGACGGACAACGCGGAAACTCCCCAGATGCATACCCGTAACCCGGGCAAAAGGGGTTATTGGTGGACGTGGGGAGGTCAGAGGAGGGACGAGGGATACTAGCGGAGTGAAGAAAGGGAGAAAGGGAGAAACAGGCAGTGGAAGGCATTACGAAATATCGCACACCGCTCTCTGCATGTTTTCCAGACAACGTGCTTGATTTGGGTTGCTCACATTTTCCCTCTCCCACACGCCCCTCTGACCCTCACCCGTTGTTCCACTTTACTGTTTCTTTTTAAATGATATTGGCAGTAAACAAAACACTTACCTGATTTTCCCTGATCCTTCTTTTCCCCCGGGACGCCTCCACGCCGCGACTGGAACAAGTGACCCAGACGAAAGGAAAACAGTACATTAGAGAAAAGAGCCAAGGGACTTATCATACGAATAGAAAGAAACAAAAACAAGGGACCTAAAGCACAAGATGAATAGAGAAGAGTTACAAAGGAGAAAAAGGAAAAGAAACACATATTGTTTTTGGTTGGTGTTTTTTTTCAGTTTTTTCTTCTGCCTGGAAAACTACAGAAAAGAGTAATAAAGAAAGCCTAAAAAGTCTATCAAACAAAATTAGTTCTTGTCTTCTTATTCTTATCGAACAGAAGCTCCTTTCTTCCCAAGGATCCCACAACACAGACCTTCTAGAAGGCCAGTGGAGCATTTCTCTGTTTCTAGGGGCAAGGATCCCATATTTTCAAACCCATCTTCAAAATATGAAAAATACAACAAAAGCGATATAAGTAATGAGGGTAATCATTTTTATACAAGAGAAACAGAAAATGCAGTCTTTCTTCTCGTCTATCAATCATGCACTTAATGGTTCCCTTGAAGTTCTTGCATTAAATTTCTGATGTAAATTGTAGATTTCAAGGGTTACAAACTGTTTCTGGTCTATGTCTTGGCTTGGGTTCCTTCAGTGACTTTTCTGACACAGTTGTTATTGGTGGCATTGATTAGGAGGTCCTGCTGTGCTACATTTGCTTTCGGTAGAGCTTCAGGAATCTTAGATGGGCTCATAGGCATTGGATTAGAATCAAGAATGCATTTAGAGGAGCGAATAAAACTGTGCTTTTGCCAATCTGCCTCTTCACTTGTAGAACTTGATGGATGCCTTTTTCTACACAAGTCTTCTCCAGTCGCTCCCTACAGAAACACAAATAGTTTACCACCATAGCATAGTTGATAAATGGCCATCAAAATGTAAGATTGCATTTGTAGACACATCTAGGAAACCTTTGAAGATTCTACACCCAACAATGTTTAACCCTAGTCTTCATGTCCCTTCAGGTTTTTACCTTCTCATAAACAGCTCAGGTAATATGCATTATACTCAGGGCAAAATGCAGCACACATAGAAAGCAGAAACAAACGAGGAGAAATAAAGATATTTCTCCTTGTGTGCCTTGCCCCAGGGACGTGTAGCATTTTGACGCGTTCCCAGGCTTACCAGTAATGGTACATCTGTGAATGCCCCACAATCTATGGGTGGATGTGTGGGAACACTGACTCTCCATCCATGGAACACCTCCCTGTGGCAGAGTAATGCAACACAGTGATTTGCACTGCGTTGCGTTACTCCAAATTTATCAACTCATTCAGGGCCACACAAGGTCTTACGTGGCTTGATAAATCTTACTTCAGTGCTGCGTCACCTCTGCGTCCTCCTTGTGCGGCGCAAGTGCAACTCAACACATTGATAAATATGCCCTGTGATGTTTAATCCAAGGATCAAAATCCTCAAAGTTGTATATAGTTAAAGTTTCAATGAGTGCAGACTTTGCAGATCTTAATGAATGTGATCTCTCTGCTTCTTTGGTCCTGCAGACAACATCCTCAAGCATTAAGAGCTGGAGTCAAAACGATGTAATAGGTTTCAAAAGCAGAATAGAACACAATTACCACAGATGTTAGGCTACATGCTCTTGGTCATCATTGAGCAGGGAAGAAAAGTAACTTCTCAACTAACAAAAAGATGTGCTTGTGCTTTGTAAAGGAAAGACACCTACCTCACAGGGTGTCCTATATCAAAGACCAAATCACAATTTAGTGACATATTTGCATTTACATACTTGCATGGGGAGAGCAAATGATTGATAGACTAAATGCTGATAAACTGCATTTAGAGAGCACACACTAACTAGATTGTCTTTTCCGATGCTAGTCAAACTTGCTGCCTACAAATGAAGCTTTCTGAAAATGGCACTAGACTGAGCTTTGCAGAGCAATTGTTTCACCTAGAAGTGAGGCGTTTTTTTGTTGTACAAGATATGTAAATATGAGTAAACAGAAACATATTCTCCAGTCATTTTCCAAATTTGGGACACACCAGGTTAAGGGGGAACACTGGTTTGCAGTTCTGTTCAAATTTTGCCTTTCCTGTCACAATAAATAAACTGATACATAGAAAGGAGTTTTTGAATAACCCATTAGGTGGCTACAAAACCTCCCACCTGTCAGATATTAGTATATTGATATAATGATTTCGAGCTGGGTGACTGCTATCCCAGGAGTTCAGAGCCTGCTGCATCAGCCAGGTGCCGTCTTTTCAAAGAGACGCTTTCAGAAGCAAGAGGAACTTTTAGGAAAATGAATGAAAATGAATTATTGAAGTGAGTGCACATTTTGCAGCCTACCTCGGGTTCTTGTAAAATCAAGTCACTTTATTTATTATGGAGATAATGTGAGGTTTTGCAACCTGATTGGGTTTCAGCCATCTTTGAAGGCTTTACAAATCAAAGAATTCACTGATCATGATTCAGTCTAGGGGCCATTGGTACATGGGGAATTGCGGACTACAACTAGGCAAAGATTATTAGTACTTAGACTTTCCCTTCGACTGGCAACTGTCTTGGGTCCCTCAGATGGGCGCCAGAAAAAATCCAGTGACCATTGTTTAAAATGTCTTAAAAGGCTTCAGTGTTTGCTTCAGGGAATTTTCCTTGTACCTTAAGCTGATATGTACCAAGGTAAGGTATTGTTGAAGCTTATGTACTGTGCTCCATGGTGGCTTTTCGTCTTTGTAATCTTTAGACAAACTCAAAGAGTCACTAAGGTATATGTTATTTAAAGTCAGGACATTGACTCTAATTTAGCAATTAAGGTTGAGATGGATTACAGATCCTGCTGGTCCACTGCATTAATACCCTTTTTATGTATTTGTTTGTAAGTCATGCTGTGCAAGGTTCTTTCTTGCTCGGTATTGGGACTAAACTGTGGAGTGGCCCTGGGGTAAATATTGATTTTATATCAACTTATTTTTGAACATTAATTATGAATTTCTCTTTCAGGATCTATTAATTTCATATATTTGTATTAATGTTATTGAAGAAGACTGTACGCCTCTAATTAGCCAAGGCTGGGGCCTGGATGATATCCACAAAATATCACATGGAACATATAATCCGTATTGTAACTGATTGTTTACAGTTTGCATGTGATGACATTCTGTGCTGCCCTATCTTGAGTGTGTGGTGCTCCAGTAGGGAGGGTATGCCATTTATGCGGCTCTTAACTCGAAAATATGTTTTCATATTTTATATTATTGTGCTGCTTTGAATCAGCCAATTGTTAAGTTCAGGATTTGCGAATTTTGCTCTTAGGATAATGTCATGAACTGTACCAAAAGAAAAGTGATGTTCTCATGAATTTCATATTTTGATATAGAGATACCATTACTATATTGGATTCGTGGAGGTCATAAATCTTTATAGCTCTGTGTTTGTAGACAATTGTAAAAAATCTGACTTTTCAATACTTATCAGAGTGTTCCTGCAAAAATCACACTGGATGGAGCAATGCAGTACTGTGATACATTATAGACCCGACCCCTTGAGCCCTTGTGCATTGCCCACATACCCATACCATCACTCATTTTAACAAGGACTGGTAGCAGTTCCATTTCCTCAACACAACAATAGCAAGGCAATTCACATGAATTGAAGGGAAAATAATACACATATAAGGAACTATGCAGCAAAACAGGAAAAGCAATAGAATGGAGCAAGTAAATATATTATAGAAAAATTAAGAAAATATAAATATATATTTACATTTCACCATTTCAAGGAGCACAGACAAGAATTTGAGAGTTGTTCCACCATAGTTGATGACCCCTGTCTTCCTTTCACCTCTGCCATTTTCGTCTTTTGAACTCACCTCAACTCTAAAGTCCTCCAATCTTTTAAAGCTGCAGAGATAATCAGCTAATTTGGGGTTGATTGAATGGTTTTTGGTTTTCGAATACTTAAGATATGCCCAAAACTTTTCCAGCCCATAGAGCTGACCTAATTAGGAAGAGAGGCAGAATTTTTCAACAAATTATTATTGTACATTAATACACCAGTAAGTACTTTTGACCTTGACAAAAACAAAGATAACTTATCATTATTGGGTTATGTAGCATCTACAACAGTACCAATGCATGACATAACCACTAATATCATCCTATTACAGGTAATATGTTGCCTACAACTCAGTAGGATCACTACTGATCATTATTAGGGTTGACTGTTAAAATGAACTATTCATAGAACTCCCAGCATACTCAGTGCATAGGTTGCAGTCAATTCAGAATGCAACAGTCAGGCTAAATCAGGCCACCCACAAATACAACAGCATCAATGGCCACCGCCAACTGTACATTGCCTCCCTGTTTCGAAAAGGAACATCTTTAAAGACCTCTGCTTCTGCCATAAGGCTGTCTTCTCTACGCATTAACCAAATTACAGCCCAGGTTTACAAAACTGTCCCAGAAAGCAGAACAGCACCTAAAGTTGCTGCGCTGAGTGACATAGAGGAAGAAGGACAGCACCATGTCTACAGAGATATGGCACTAGCCTCACGTCACCTTAGCGCTGGCGTACAATCAGGCAGTCAACGTGCCACGCACCCACCCTTGCACCATTGTGACAAGGTGTCTGTGTAAGTCTAGCATAGGTTTTGTACTGGAACAAAATACTATGCTTAGACTGACTTTAAAACTTTTCCCACTTTGGAGGTGCACTGTACAGTGCAGGGCACAGAAAAAGGAGGAACAGCTGGAGAACTAAAAGCAT
This sequence comes from Pleurodeles waltl, assembly GCF_031143425.1. Classification (NCBI taxonomy): domain Eukaryota; kingdom Metazoa; phylum Chordata; class Amphibia; order Caudata; family Salamandridae; genus Pleurodeles; species Pleurodeles waltl. The sequence goes on from NC_090437.1 coordinate 598,460,269, forward strand.
TTCTCCTTTTTAAAGCCTGCTTTCAAGTGAAGTTAGTTGTTGGTGGTGCAAAACCCTATAGTTTTTAGTAGATACAGTTTTGCATCCAAAACCACAGGTGGTTGCGCATGTCCCACCCATGGAAAGCCCGCTTGACGCAGAATAATGCAAAGCAGCGAATTTAACTAGTTTGCATGACTTTTTCTTATAAACCAACTAAACGCAAATACTAATTTGCATTGTTCTGTAAATCCAGAAGATTTTGCATCAGGTCTGCAATATAAATGTTAAACAAACCTGACGCAAAACGTTTGTGAATGTTGCCCATCATTTCAACAATGTGAACAAGCAACAGGCCAATCAGACTGCTACTCATCTCCCCCCCTCTCCAATCTGGCAGTAGTGCCTAAATGTCATATTAAGTATTGCCTCCAAATCAGTAGGTTCACATTTTCAAAGAACCACTTTGTGATTGAACAAATCGAACCTTAAAGCAGGATCAAAATGTGAGTTCTCACAAAAGGTCAACTTTTTGCTATGAGGGGAAATGTGCACCCTGTTTTTAATTTTGTGTTACTTTGATGTTGTAAAAGCTCTACTTGAGCTCCCTGCAAACGTTTAAAAAAAATTAAATAATTATGCTTCCTATAACGCTGCAATAGTATTTTGACATGGCCACCTTCATTCTAGAAGTCACCGGCACACGTACATTCCCGGACAGCTTTTTACAAGCTCCATTAACAACAGCAGTATTGAAGATAAGTACCATTTGTATAACTCTATTATCTGACTTTTGCTTCCTCCATACTTCTATACATCGGGTATTTGGGATGTAAAGAGGACTGTGCTGTGACCTCCTGCAAAGCTTCCTGTAGTGCTGCAGGAGTTCTTGCATAGAGTTCATATCTTCCACTCAGCACAAAACTCTTGCAGACAGCCGCGACCCGTCCTTTAAGGCGGAGGGGCCACGCCCCCCACCTTTTGCCCTTCATGAAGAGTGCCTGTCAGGCTGAGCAAAACTCTTAGTTTTCAGGTCAGGCAGCCAGGAGTGAGACATGCCTGATTTGTGCAGACTCCTGGCTGCTTGAGCTGAACTTTGGTGGGCTGCTATGCCTATGGGCATGACCTCCTCAGCTCAGAAAAGGTGCCTCGAGGCCCTCCCCCTCAGTGACGAGGGGAAGCATCACCCATTGACTCCGACCTGGGGGCTTCAGGTTTAAGCCCTGAAGCGTCCAGGGGAAATGTCAATCAGTGACACCTCATCACAGAGTGGGGTGGGGTCAGCAGTCTCACTGACCCCATCCCACTCTGTGATGAAGTTGGGACTGCTGCCTTTCCTTACTGGCTGACCAGGTCAGCCAGTGAGGGAAGGCAGCAGTCCCAACCCTCCTGGGACCTCCGAGGAAGAGCTGAAGGAAAGTGTGTGTGTGTTTTTTTAAATGAATGTTTGGTGCGTGCATGTATGTTTGAATATTGGATGAGTGTTGTGAATGGATGTGCATGTGCACGTGTGTGTAAATGAATGAGTGTGAGTGTGCTTCCCACCCGCCTCCCTCCCTCCTAAAATTACTGGCCGCCACTGTTTGCAGATCCACTTGATCTGCTTTTAAGAAGAGTTCTCCAGTCTTGTTGTTTTCATGGCTACGAGCAAAATTAGAGACTCATTTGTCTTCCTTTTGACTCACTTTTGAATTTATCATAACTTGAAACATATGCTAAGCTTAGGTAGTAAAATAGCTTTTAGCCGATGCTGTCCCAACCATGATCAACATCAGGGAAAGGAGGCTGACAAATGACACTCGCTTGATACTTCAGGACATGTTCCTACAACATAGAGAGGATACACCATGGTCCCATAAAATATGACATAAATCCCCAGGTCCCTTAGTCTCTCTTTGTCAGATTGAATAGGTGATAAGCCTTTGGACTCCAATTACTGGCAAAAAAAGTACAAACACTAGCTTGGAACAATTCAGCTGCAACCAGAAACCATTCCTGTCCCGAGTATGAGGGCGCTGAAATATATTGCACCCAATAAAATCTGACTTTCTGGGACTTTGGAATTTATCAGGTCTGGTAAATATCTCCTATTTCATGTTTTTGGGGAATAACGTGGAGTGTGGTTCTTACTGTACCAAAATTCCCATGGTGTCATAACCACCATACTGATTTCCCCTGATTCTATCAGGTTTGACCTGCAGAAAATAAAAAGAAATGCAAGTTATCTAATGCACCCTGTAAATACCGGGTGTGATAAATATCACACAACTTGCAATTCTGACCTCTGCACAAACAGTGGAATGCACAGGCATGGGAAAACACTGGCTCACTCATAATCAGGGCCTCTAAAGCATTTTTACCACCTCCATCTTCTGAGGAAGGGGTATACAGGTGCTCCAGATAAATATAGTTTGCCAGTAACAAAAACTACATTAACAGAACATTAACAAAACATTAACAAACAAACCCACTAAACTATAGCATCATAGCACAACAACGCAAGACACAATAAGGCAACCCTACACCGGGCACAATGACAACTAAACAAATTCAACAGGACACAACACATTAAAACACAGCAATCATAGATGTCCACAAAATCAACACACAACACAATTGCACTACTGAACAATAACACAACAATTTAATAAACAAAGCAACTTACCACAACACACCACAACAATGCAATATAAAAAAGTGCAAAGGAAACCCCCACAACAACGAAATACAAACCATAGTTCACTAAGTTAACCTTTCATAAATATTGGTGTGCCTTTGTCCTGTTGTATGTATTATTGTGTTGTATTATTGTGTTGGTATAGGCTCTTGCCTTGTGATCTATTGTTCTTAATTGGTTGATGTGTTGGGTTGGAGTGGTAATTTGTTGTGTTGTTTCAGTTTAATTGTGTCACCTGTTATGCTATTGTGTTGCATATCTTGTTTTGTGTCATGTTGTTTGAATTTGCGGTTATGTTGATGTTAAGATGTTTCTACTATGGTATTATAACGTGGTAACATGTTGTATTGTTATATTATTGTGGTACTGTATTGTATTGATATTTTGCCACCAGTATGGGGTAAAATCAACATTCATGCTGACAATATGGTCGACACCCAGAGCTTAAACCTCAAAAACATGGGGGGTCTATCAACATGTCCCAGCATCGACACATCAAGCTGGCCATATAACTGTCCAAATTTATTCTATGTGCAACAAGGTCAAAATGGACTCTATCTCAGAAATATCTTGGACATACCATAAGTCAATCCTTTTCTGATTGCTTGTGAACAACTTGAAAACCACCATTGCACCATCAACCGCTCATTCTATTTATAGGGTGTGGTCCAAATTAGATACTGACAAGCTGGTCCATTGTTTAGAATCCCTACAACCGGATGTACTAGTAAATATTAATGGTACTGATTTGACCATAACTCAATTTAACAACTGGATTGTTACAGCTCTAGATGAAGATCTACCTTTGAAATCAGGTACACACCATCAGGCCATCATCTTCCCTTGTGTGGTACTCTCCAGAACTAGCTAAAAACTAGAAAGAGCCTGGAAGCTCACTTAAACCTCACAGAGAAACTAGCCTACAAATCTGAACTGAAGATCTATAAGGATGCCATCATCAGCTGCTAAATGTAACTACTACCCAAATAAAATTCTATCAACCAAGAACCTAGCAAAATAACTTTTTTTGACATAAATCCCTGGCCAGTAGTGACTGCCACATATCCTAAACTTTCCGCACTCAAGAACTATGTTCAGATCTGGCAAAATGTTTTTACATTAAAATTGTGAATCTACTTTCCATTTTTAGTCCAGTTCCACCAACTGATGCCTCAAAATGACAAACATTCCAGCAACATTGTCTTGGTTCAACTTTACTCATTTGTCAGAGGATGTGACATGTGATACAATTAAGATGATCAAATCAGCATCCCCACTGGATCCATATCAAGAAACAATCTTTAAATGTATTGCCCCTACGGTCACCCCTGCAATCACAGCCATCTTCAACAAATCACTTGAACAAGCAAGGTCACACTATTCTACCACAGTATGGCACAGTATTCCAGCAAATTACCATCCTATTTCACTTTTCCCTTTATCACCAAGATCCTGGAAAGCAGGGCCAGTGGCCAACTCTCACGCTATATTGAAGACAACTAGATCCTCAATCCTGTCACTCATATCCATATGATACTGCAGCCTGTTAAATAGGTTACAACAGATGGGCATGCACTAACATGGCTAGAATATTTTCTGAAATCTAGAAAACAGGTGGTTCAGTTGCCACCCTTCTGCTCTTTGTTCAGAGATCTAGGATGTAGAGTTCCACAAGGCTACTCTCTTAGCCCCACATATTTCAATGTGTATGGGGCACCACTGTCACTTTATTGCATCTTATGGATATCAGTTTTATGCATCTACAGATAATACTAAGATCATCCTACATCTCAATGATGTGATCCGCAGGATCACTTTATAAAATGCCTAGTTAAGTTGGCAAGCTAGTCAGACAAAATTGAGGTCCGGTCTTTGGCAGCCCCTCTTAATTGTTCGTTTCTTGGTGGCCTGAATCTCTGGGCAGATGTCCTGTTCCGGCTTCCAATGCTCGAAGTCTGGGTGTCATTTTGGACCCCATGATGTCTTTAGAGCTCCACATCACAAAGCTTAAGGCTACTTGCTTTTTCACTGTGAGGGCGTTAAAGAAAATCCTTCTGAACATTCCACAGTCCTCCAGAAAGGCACTAATTAAATCTCTGATCATTAGTGGGATTGACTACTGGAATGTACTATTCATAGGCCTTCCAGCACACTCAATGCATAGATTGCAGTCAATTCAGAATGCCGCAACCAGGCTAACTATGGGTACCTGCAAATACAACAGCAGGTCTGGCCACCTCACAACTCTACATTGGCTTGCCATTTCGAGAAGGAGTATCTTTAAGTCCCCCTGATTGTGCCAGAATGCCATGGAGCTTCTCTACGCGTCCACCAAACTACGGGCCATATTTACAAGAAAGTGGTGCATCACTAGTGATGCACCACTTTTCTTGTGGCCCCCTTACATCCCCTAACTCTACCATGGTAGTGCCATATTTACAATACAGCCCACAATGGCGCATGTTAGGGGCAATAGCGCCTTTTTTTGACGCTATTGTAATGCTGTACTGGAATAGCGTCAACAGAAATGACGCTAATCCAGTGTAGTGTTAAGAGGCCCATTTAAATCAATGAGGCTAGAGATGGCACAATGGAATCTTGTAGATTCCATTGCACCATTTTTAGCGACCCTCTAATGAGGGAAGGTCCCGTTAGCATACATCATGCATGTATTATGCATGATGTTATGCAAAGGGTTTACAAGGTAGCGCAAGACTAGTTTGCGCCACCTTGTGAATATGACACTATGGTAGTGGCCCATTAGTGTCACATTTGCAGCAAAAATGTTGCAGCTAATGTGGCACTATGGGGCACGAGGGCCTTAGAAATCTGGGCCTGCATTTCCACAATGTTTTCAAACTCCAAGCCCACCTACTCAGAGCAACTACCGTTCTCCAAGCATGGAACATCCTCTTTTCTGTGGTCCGCACTGAACCTAATCTGCTAAAAGTTTGCAAATCTTTGAAAACTCTTTTATTCCACTTCTGCACTTCTTGCAATCACACCATTTTCGCTTTCCATTTTGATTCTCTCATAGCGCCAGGACACCTGAGGGAAATCAAGAGCTTTACAAATAGAATAATCTCATCAAATCAATTTGTTGTGTTGTTGTTGCACTGTTGTGTTGTGTTCTTAATTGTATCTCAACTACAGTGCTTCGGCTAAAACATGAACAGACACTTCTGTGATGCAATACTGCCACTTAAACCCTGCATTCAAATACATCCCTAGATACTACTGAGGGTATGCAATACCACCAACCAGTAATGTTTTGTAATTCGACCTCAAGAGTTTTCAAATGTCTTCTTTGAATCAACAATATGATTTAGTCTTTGAAGAGCACTTAATCCTGGCAGCAAAAAAAATGGGTGGTTTACAAACCTTAATATCTTCACAGTCCATGCATTTATCTTGGTTTCTGCCAAGAAATATAACTCACCTGACCACATGCATGTTTACTATTGAAAAAGGATGGTGCCATCACCCGTTGACTTTAGCCAGCTTCTGTTGTTTGGCATAACCCACACAATTTAGGGGTTTAAAGGACACAAAGCCAAATGCTTTGCAAGTTCACATTGTTTTTAAAATAAAGTTTGACACCTGCACAATGTGCAAAGGTGTTGAATTTTACAAAGGAAGCAAAACATGGGTCTTAATAAACAATGGGATCATGCCTGTTGCCATCTGTAGGAGGCTGGCCTGGTTTGTAGTGGGTACCTTGGGTACTTACACCTTATACCAGGTCCATTTATCCCTTATTAGTGAAATGTAGTAGTGTTCTAGCAGCTTAGGCTGGTAGAGGTAGCTATAGCAGAGCAGCTTAGGCTGAACTAAGAGACATGCAAAGCTCCTGCAATACCACTTATAGTTACACAGTACTTATACACAAGTAAGACAATACTCAGTGTTACCAAAAATAAAGGTAATAAAGGTATTTATTTGGGTGACACAGTACCAAAAATATCTTAGAGACAATACTCCTTCTGGAGGTATTGTACACAATATATAAACTAGACACCAAAATTAGACAAGTAAATAGTCATAGAGCAATGCAAACAATAGGAAATGCTATAGATTGCAATGGGGGAAAATAGGTCTAGGTGCAACACAAACCATATACTAAGAAAGTGGAATGTGAATCACGAATTCCCCCCTAGACAAGTGTAGTGTGTGCAGAATCACTGGGAAAGTAAGAATACAGTAAAGGTAAGTAAATTACCCCACCTCAGAGCCTAGAAAAGCAGGAGTAATGTACTGCAAGTTTCCTTAGGACACACTACACCTCGTGATTGGGATTCTGCAGCAGCCAACCAAGTCTGCAAAGAACAACTGCTGGATTGCTGGACCTGAAGACCTGCAAAGGAAGGGGACCAAGTCCAGAAGTCGAAAGAAGTTCCAGGAAGGACAGGAGCCCCTGCCAACACAGAAGAGGGTGCAAAAGAAGAGTCCATGGTTAGTTGAAGACCGCAGAAATGCACCCTAGAAAGATGCCAGCAAGTTCCCGCATAATGCAAAGGATGTCCCACGAAGTGAAGATCGTTGCAGATATGATTTTGTGTTGGAAGTTGCCAACAAGCCTTGGCTATGATAAAAGTGTGTTTTGCCTCAAAATAGAGCTGGGTGGACCCAGGAGGGACCTGGGGCCCTACACTGTGTGTGAGGAGGAAGAGGGAGCTCTCAGCACTATAGAGAGCCCTCAGGATGCCAACCAGCACCCCTGGAGGTCCCAGGACACAGGGATAAAGGAGGTGCAAAACACAGTGGATGCAGCACAACAAAGGAAGGTCCCACGCCGCCGGAGAACAACTCAGCAAGTTGAGCATCACAGGATGAAGTGCTGGGGACCTGGGCTGTGCATGAAGGAATTTTGAAAATAGTGCACAGAGGTCTCAGGAGGTGAAGAAGACGCAGTACACAGGGTTACCATCGCTTTCTGGGAAGGCAAGGTTTACCTCCTCCAAATTGCGTCAGCAGGACCTCAGGACAGTCTATGTCGATGATGTCCACCCCCTGTGTCCCTAGGAACACGCTCGTCACTGTGAGAGGAGTCCAAGGGTACCGGTCGTCGTCTTAGAAGGTGCCTGCTGGAGCAGGGGAGAGACTCCGTCACCCCACAGAAGATTTCTTCAATCCTTCTGGTGCAGGATGAAGACAGGGAGTCCTCAGAGTGTGCACACCATGGAAACTGTGGCAGTTGCTGACTTGGAGCTGAGGTTGCTGAAGAAAAGTATCTCTTGTGGATACTTTGTTGCAGTTACAGCGTTTCTTGGAGCAGGCTGCGGTTGATCCGAGGTCAGAGGAAGCTGAAGTTGTTGCAGAGGATTCCTGAAGGAAACTTGCAAGCAGAATCTGAAGAGAACCCACAGGAGAGACCCTAAATAGCCCTGAGAGGGGGACTGGGTACCTTATCAGGTATGGACCTATCAGGAGGGGTCTCTGATGTCACCTGCTGGCACTGGCCACTCAGAGCCCTCCAGAGTGCCCGCACTCCTTGCAAAGCAAGATGGTTGAAGTCTGGGACACCCTAGGGTGGTGATGGACAGGGGAGTGGTCACTCCCCTTTCCTTTGTCCAGTTTCATGCCAGAGCAGGGGACAAGGGGTCCATGAACCGATGTAGACTGGCTTATGCAAGGAGTGCACCATTAGTGCCCTTCAAAGCATTTCCATAGGCTGGGGAAGGCTACCCCTCCCCAGCCGGTAACACCTATTTCCAAAGGGAGAGGGTGTAACACCCTGCTCTCAGAGGAAATGCTTTGTTCTGCCTTCCTGGGAGTGGGCTGACCAGATCCCAGGAGGGCAGAACCCTGTCTGTGAGGTGGCAGCAGCTGTAGCTGCAGTGCAAGCCTCAGAGAGCTGATTTGGTAGTACTGGGGGTCCATGGTGGAGCCCCCAGGATGCATAGAATTGGCTCCCCAATACCAGATTTTAAATGGGGGGACGATTCCATGATCGTAGACATGTTACATGGCCATATTCGGAGTTACCATTGTGAAGCTACATATAGGTATTGACCTATATGTAGTGCACATGTGTAATGGTGTCCCCACACTCACAAAGTCCGGGGAAATGGTCCTGAACTATGTGGGGGCACCTTTGCTAGTGCAAGGGTGCCCTCACACGTAGTAACTTTGCACCTAACCTTCAACAAGTGAAGGTTAGACATATAGGTGACTTATAAGTTACTTAAGTGCAGTGAAAATAGCTGTGAAATAACGTATGTGTTATTTCACACAGGCTGCAATGGCAGGCCTGTGCAAGGGTTTGTCTGAGCTCCCTAATGGGTGGCAAAAGAAATGCTGCAGCCCATATGGATCTCCTGGAACCTCAATGCCTTGGGTACCTAGGTACCATATACTAGGGACTTATAAGGGGGGTCCAGTGTGCCAATTGAAATTGTTAAATGAAGTCACTAGCCTAGAGTGACACATTTAAAAGCAGAGAGAACATAAGCACTGAGGTTCTGATAAGCAGAGCCTCAGTGACACAGTTAAGCACTACACAGACACACACATTAGGCCATTAACTATGAGCACTGGGGTCCTGACCAGCAGGATCCCAGTGAGACAGGCAAAAACATACTGACATACAGGTAAAAATGGGGGTAACATGCCAAGGAAGATGATACTTTCCTACACCATCCAGATCAATAAGTGTGGGTGAAGTGTAAAGCTCCCCCCCCCCTACACACACACACACACACACACACACACAATATACTCTGAAATATGAAACTGCACATGACCAAAGTAAAGTTTATGCCTATTGGCAGTATCCAATATGTCTGCCTTTAATGTAATGCGCCCTGCACTGTCACAGGTACACCGTTCACTCTGCACTTACACAGCAGAGTCTTTTATCATCGCCGCACTGGAAGAGGAGCAAAAGCCAAGAGCATCTGCCTGTTCTGATGTAATACTACACAAGCACAAACAACAGCGCTTGAGAAGAGGAACAAAGCATTTGAGAGGGCATATTGGTTTGAAACCAAGAGCTTACTCTGGACAAATGCCTGCAAGTGCCTTGTGCACCACGCAGAGTGTCTTAAACAAGATCCGTTTAATCAATAGTGATAAAGGTGTTTTTCTGAATACAAATCCTTGCGTGAGTGATAACCCGTACTTTGGCTAAACTGGAGATTTCAAGACTCAGACTCCATCTTGTCATGTTTTACTGCACCACATGGTTAAATTCGTAAGTTCATGTCTCAGTAGGCTAAAGTTTGAATGTACTTCATTGCGGAGGGCAGTGACCTTTACAACCTCTCTGAATACAATTTATCCGAATTCAAGATTGTACCTAATTGTTCAAGTAGAATCGCACAGTATGTAGTAAAATTGTTCCAGCAACAGTGGTGGTCAGCACAAGCTCCATATTGTAGCATTGTAAAAGATTTTCCAAATGTATTTAACTGCAACAGTTTACCCCTGCTCCCTTCCGATTGGTTTAGTTTATGAGAACCATGTACAACCGTTGTAAATGTATGAAACACTTTGTTCGAACCCTATGAAAGTGTGTTCTTCTGCATGTATTACTGAACCTTTTAACATTGACCGTTGGAGGCAAATCCATGCCTGATTTCTCTCTCAATTTGGACTTTGTATGTTGCTAAACTGAACTTTACTCAGTTGTTTGATTGATTTCTTCACTTTAACTGAGGTTTGTACTCTGATTTGTTGATGAACCTAACTAATCTAATTGATATCTATATACTAAACTCTGGAAATAAAACATACAAGGTTTAAGACTTCTTTCATTTTTGTGGGACCAAATTGGTTCTACATGTTAAATTGAAACAGTCACTTAAAAGGTTCTGATAGAGAAACATGACCACTAGAATCCGTATAGTAATTACACCATTCTCAGTCCATCAGTCGCGTAGAGGCTTTTAGTGCGACGCCAATAGTTACCTCTGGAGGAAGGAAGCAACAGATGGGGCAGCTGCATTTTGCACAACTTGAAGGCAACAGATAAGATAGTTAACTAATCAAAACAGGATGAGATAGCTGCCTGGATCACCGACGTTATTCCTTCAAAACAGAAGCAGGGAAGACATTTCCTTACTTTCTTAAAAAAACTTTGAACTTGTAGACATATGGGCAGAAGGTTAGATCATTCTTGATAGTTATACCAACATTTTTGGGACCTCTCTTGGTTAAAGGACCCAACCCAATCTTCACTTATCTCAGGATGTCATCTGGGGGCTGCTCTCAAATACACATGGTTCATTAGCAGGACGTCGGGGTTATTCTGAGTAAATTTCAGCCTCCAGTGGGGTCATACTGTAGTGGCGGTCATTCTGGGTCTCTGTGGGATGGGGTGTCTAGACGAAGAGGACGTGGGCTAGAACATGAGCATGAAGCAGGAGAGTGCCATGTTTGGGCTTGTACTTCATGTTTAGATGAACTAGTCGATCAAGGCTGCCATTCCCAGTTCCCTAAGGAGTATGACAAAGGAAATATGGAGTGCTTGACTTGCAGGGACTCTGATTCTACTTTCAGGGGAGAATTTTGTATATATGTGCTTATGAGTACATTCTTGTGCATCAAAACGCTTCTGGGTACTTTTTGTTCAGCATGTTCTTCAACGCCTAATTGGAGATTATCTGTCACAATGATTTTTCCCCTTTTTGAGTCCTGGTAGTTTATTTTCCTATATTTCCTTCCAGCTCTTGTTTGCTTCTCTTTCATCTGTGTTTTCTGTGCTTCTAACTAGATTTTCCTCTAGCATTTCCTAGATTGGATCGCCTTCTTTCTGCATTCCTGTGTGATTTTGCAATTTGCAAGAAGTTTGGAATTTTTTTCTGCCGTTGGCTTTCCTTTCAGTATCTTAAGGGGACACTCTATAGTTTTGTTTAGCACTTTACTTGCTAACAAATTGGCTTCCAGAGTCGATCTCCTAATCTTCGAATTGAAGACCATCAGGCTAAATAAACTACAGTTTTGTCCCGTGAACAGGTGATTGCAACTCCAACATAATTTAGTTAGCATGGATCCTGCTCAGGCGTTAATTCACAACTATTCAGAAGCAGGATGCTGAGTTAATTACTTTATACTGTTGTGCAAATGCAGTGTGCATGTGTTTGTAAAAAAGGTAAAATAAAAGGCTTTTCTGAAAAATACATAAGACTTAATATGAAAACAGAAAAGAAGGCAGAAATTGGGCCACCAGCATTGCCAATGATGTCCAGTACTTTCTGGGTGAATGTCTGCTGAGGGGACAAGCTAGAGTGCTCATTTCCGACCGCATATTCAATGGTTTTACAAGGTATGCAGGGATACTTACATGGCTTGCCACAGAAATATTTAGGAAGCTGTAATAACCATTCAGCTGATGTAACAATCATGAGGCTAAGAACACGTATATATATTTTAGGTAGTGACAAGGCTAATCCAATAGGGAATGTAGGGATGTGTGATAAAACTTGATTGAGGTTTTCCTAATGTTCATAATTTTTTATGTTATGTAATTACCATCATTCTGAAACACAAGATGTATGGATAAATAATGTATCATAAATAATTGCATGGTGAAAAAAAAAAAAAAACTCTCTCTGTTTGTGTGTGTGTGTGTGTGTGTGTGTGGTGAATCAATTTTACTACGTAGAGGGACTCAGGAGTTTAGCTTAGCCATTGGCTTGCAGGCCTATGCCCCCGTCACCTAGTGACTTTTAACATATCTAGCTTGCTCTATTTTATTTCATTTATTTTATTATTTTTTCTAAAATGGCTGCCATTGATTATAGTTTATAGAAATGTTTTGAATTGCATGATAAGTGCCACTCTGTGAAGGCGTCATTATCAGCGTCATGATGGGTAATGGACGTAGGTATTATCACCATGTCCCTTTCTCAATTATGTGTGATAGGAACAATATGTACACTTGTTGGGGATTGTTTATATTATTGCTGCCATATGTCTGCCTTCTTATCAGTTGTTTGGGAACATACCTGCATCAGGGATCCTCCATGATCTGTATAAATACATTTCACATGCACAAGGGCATTAGAATGCTTTCTTCCAGATTCCATCTATGCTGCATATCACCTTGCTGCAGAACTCGGCCTTTGTGTCACCACAGAGACTGACCTAGAGACCTCAATCCAAGGTAACAAGGGGTGGGGGGTGCTTCTCATGGACATGGTACTGGCAGATTAGGTTTATCACACCTAGCTCTCATTATGTTAGGAATTATCTTCTCTTTGCTAGGAATTTTATATCTAATGTTTATTGTAAGATGGTAGGGGTTTTTAAATTTACAACTCTCATCTTCACAATTATGCTTCTTTTACTGTTTTTATCCTAATCATTGCAGCACATGCGTTTTATTGTAGATTGCAGTCTTTTCAATAAATATATTGAAAACTCTCCTGCATCTCTTTCATTGCCTGTGTGTGAATGAGACTTGTTGCTAACAAGAGAAAAGGGTAACTTCCGTTCCACCACGACTTCCCAGAGATGTCGCAATCTAGAGTCCGTGCTTAAGGGTGCCAGAAATCACCTTTGCTTTCTGAGTTTTGGTGAGGTACTGCTTGTGAGCCGGGAGGGTTGGGCTGACAGTTGTTGTCTTGTTGTAGGAGTGGCTTAGTTGCCTACAAACAAAAGTGCTGTTTCCCCTAAACCAGTAGTCTCACCTTGGAGCAAGAGTCCAACTACACCATGTGACACCTATTTCTAGGGTTCAGGGTGGAGATCCTATCTATTACCAGTACTCCCCCATCAGACGAGAGTTACTCTGACAGCGTTATTGTTAGACCTGACAGACATAGGGTGGTCACCCCTAACTTTTTGTCTACCTCCCTCCACTTTTTGGATACTGTTTTTGCTGGTTTTAAGACTCTGCACACTTTACCACTGCTAACCAGTGCTAAAGTGCATATGCTCTCTCCCTTTAAACATGATGACATTGGATCATACCCAACTGGATTATTTAATTTACTTATAAGTCCCTAGTAAAGTGCACTATATGTGCCCGTGGCCTGTAGATTAAATGCTACTAGTGGGCCTGCAGCACTGATTGTGCCACCCACTTAAGTAGCCCCTTAACCATGTCTCAGGCCTGCCATTGCAAGGCCTGTGTGTGTAGTTTTACTGCCAATTCGACTTGGCATTTAAAAGTACTTGCCAAGCCTAAAACACCCCTTTTTCTACATATAAGTCACCCCTAAGGTAGGCCCTAGGTAACCCATAGGGCAGGGTGCTGTGTAGACAAAAGGCAGGACATGTACCTGTGTGGTTTACATGTCCTGGTAGTGTAAAACTGCTAAATTCGTTTTTGCACTGCTGTGAGGCCTGCTCCTTTCATAGGTTAGCATTAGGGCTACCCTCATATACTGTTTGAGTGCTGCTGATCAGAAAGGAGTAGGAGGGTCATATTTAGCATGGCGAGAATGGTAATACAAAACCCTGCTGACTGGTGAAGTTGGATTTAATGTTACTATTTTAGAAATGCCACTTTTAGAAAGTGAGTATTTCTCTGCAACTAAATTCTTCTGTGCCTTACAATCCACGTCTGGCTAGGTTCAGTTGACAGCTGCCTTGGGCATTCACTCAGACAAACCCCAAACACAGAATGCTCAGCCTCACTTGCATACATCTGCATTTTGAATGGGTCTTCGGGGCTGGGAGGGTGGAGGGACTGACACTTACATGTCAAGGGACAGTAGCCTGCCCTCACACAAAGGCCTTCCACACCCCCCTACTGTGACCCTGCAGACAGGATTGAACTGAAAGGGGACCTTGTGCACTTCTAAGCGACTCTTTGGAGTCTAACCCGCTTCAAAGGCACATTTGGGTATTTAAACAGGGCCTCTGCTCCTACCAAGTCAGACACTTCCTGGAGAAGAAACCTGAACCAGAACCAGAACCTGCAACCTGCCAAGAAGAACTGCCTGGCTGCTCAAACGACTCACCTGACTGCATTCTGTGAAGGACTGCTGCCTTGCTGTTGCCCTGCTGCCTTGCTGCTCTCTGGCTGTGCTGAGAAGTGCTCTCGAAGGGCTTGGATAGACCTTGCCTCCTGTTCCCTGAAGTCTCAGGACCAAAAAGACTTCATCTCAGCAAGAAGAACTCCCTGTGCAGCGGAAATCGACGCACAGCCGGAAGAAAACGACACACAGCTTGCACTGCGGTGAAAGATTCACTGCACGCTGAACCAGAACGATGTCACCTGACTTTGCAAGGAGAAGATCGATGCAGCACCAGCGAAGCGACCAGAAATTTGGCGTATGGCCCACTGGATTGAAGCACAGCCGAGCCGGAATGGAATCAACACAGCGCCTGCCGTGTGGTAGAATTTTCTACACAACGCTCACCGGATCAACTCGGCCCCTCTGACTTCATCCTGCCAGCGCTGGATTTTAACGCATCACCCCCGGGCGTCTGAAAACCCAGCAACCCAAAGAGGATCTAAGGCTGAGCGCCAGAAATCAATGCAAAGCCTTACTTGCATGAAAAATAAACGACACATCGCCATGTGCGGCCCGAGAAATCGACGCACACCTCCCTGTTTTCCATGCATCTCCTCCTCTGCGGTTCTTTGCGGAGATTTTGAACGCAAACCAGGTACTTTGTGCTTGCAAGAGACATTTATTGCTTTTAAGAGACTAAAGACATTTTATATCATTTTCACAGTGATATTCCAAAATATACTTATTGCATTTTAATCATTTTTACCTGCGTTTATCCAGATAAATATTATGTTTTTCTAAACACTGTGTGGTGTATTTTTGTAGTGTTCTACTGTGTTATTGCATGATTTATTGCACAAATACTTTACACATTGCCTTCTAAGTTAAACCTGACTGCTCAGTACCAAGCTACCAGAGAGTGGGCACAGTATAATTTGGATTGTGTGTGACTTACCCTGACTAGAATGAGGGTCCTTGCTTGGACAGGGGGTAACCTGACTGCCAACCAAAGACCACATTTCTAACAGTTATCTGACACATTATCTGAATCAGCATAACAGGTTGTAGAGAGGAGAGACACCTGCTTGTTCTCCTTTTCATCAAAGAGGGTAGGCAACAAGGCTACATAATATTACTCTTGGGCCTTAGGGGATATACCCGGCTGCGCCCCTCCTCCCCCACCCTCGAATGAGGCATTCATGGCAGACTAAAAGCTTCAATTATTTACACATCTTTACCAAATAATAGAAGTGACAAATTTAAATCTACTGTTGAACTTTTATGGCAAAGCCATTTAAACATTTCCTGGTCTATTCAGACTTGGAATAACATTTGGTTAAAGATTCATACTGCATCCCATGCTATTAACACTATTCAGACTTTATCATTCAAGTGCAATAGGTTGTTAATGACATGTAATACGAGACACAAAATGAAAGATGCAAATGATAATCATTGTTGGACTTCTTCTCTTTCTAACAGCATTCTAATGCAAGCTCTTTTTCGAGGTCCTTGTCAAGAGATTTCTAGTCTATGATTTGGATCTAAATATTTGGATAGGTCTATCAAAGAATTGATCAAGTTTATCCATGAAAGGGAAAAGTTGTTGATTTTATGTTGCCTATTGCTGTAAAACAAAAAAACCTATTAGGAAAGATGGTTACAAGGTGAGGTAAAATGGCATCTTTACATGTTCATTTGCACTACAGGAGGCACTTTAACTGTTTTTCTGATCTCTGGATTGGCAAAGAGTTAGTGTTTTATACTGCTGTACTATACTTGTTTTTAGTCTGTTTTATCTTGGATTGTTGACCTTTTGGGTACTTTGGTGGTTTATGAGAAGCAATTTGTTCTGCAAATTCAGCTGACAAGCATGTAGCTGCTCAGTTGTCATTTATTCCGTTTGCAGCAGCCATCTTGGATCCCTTTCTTGTCTTTTTCCTATTCCCGAATGGAAGAAGACAAGTATAAAATCCTAACTGCAGCATGGCCACTCTAATCACTAGATATTTATTTGCACTGCACAAGCCACTTTAATTATGTTTCTGATCTATTGATTGGCAAACAGCTTTTCTTTACTGCTGTACTGTCTTGTTTTTAAAGTCTGTTTTATCTTGGCTTTGTTGATCTTGGTGGCTTTGAGAGAAGAAGTTTGGTCTATGGATTGCGCTTACCAGCATGTAGAAGTTCAGATGCCATTTCTTCTTCGTTGGGGCAAACTTTTGTGACTGCATTATTAGTTTCCACTCTTGACTTTTTAATTTTCCGGAATGGAAGAAGGCAAGCATTAAACCCATCCCACCGTGCATTTGTGCTAAATAATACTTGTTTATTCGCACTGCATGAGTCGCTTTAACTATTTTTCTGATCTACTACTTTGTAAAGAGTTCGCTTTTTAATACTGCTGTACTGCATTGTTTTTAAAGTAGGTTGTATCTGAGATTTTTCAACCTCGGGGAACTTTTTAGGGTTAGGAGTATTGTGGTTTGAAGAATTAGCTGATCAATGTGTAGCTGCTCGGTGGCCATTTCTTCTCTGTTCGGGGTGGACTTTTGTGGCATCTATCTTGGCTCCTGCTCTTGTCTTGTTACTATTCCCCAATGGAAGACAGCAGGTAGAAAACAGACCCACAGGGCATCCATGAAGGTGGCACACTAGAGGTTCGCCAAATGCCCCGTCTGTGCCTGATCTGTGCCCAGCTGCCAGTCATGCAGCCAGTTGCAAGATATGCAGGTTAAGGTCGGCAGTGTAGATTGATCCACATTATTAAATTTGTGTTCTCAGTTTCACAATATAAATGACGATCCAAAGGCTGCTTTGATTGAAAGTGATATTTTGTGGAAAGATATTTAATACCATTTCCTCTCTCAGCTAGCTTTCTGGGGCTAATAAGCTTCTTATGGCTTCTTGATCAATGAATGTTTGGCTACTAACAATGCCCAGGCGATTACAATGCTTCTTTTGATCTACAACATCAACGTCTTTGCCATTAACAAAACTTGGTTTACAGACATAAACTGGATGTAGGTACAGATATTACTGCATAAATAATTAATGATTATTTGAAGTCCACCATCCCATGAGATGGAGTGAGGGTGTGACATTTTTTGATCAACATCTTCTTTAAATCCACTAAATTAGACTTGCTCTGTAAATTTGTTTTGGAGATTTTGTTGGTTAACATTTCCAACTTTGAACGTACTTTTGGACAGTTATCCTGCTATGTATACTGCCTTTTACAGGCAATGAAGCCCCAGAGCACCTCCTGGTTGCTTTAGCCGAGGTCTGTTCTAATCAATCAAGTATCATTTTATTGGGGGCTTGAAATCTATTTTCAATTTCAAACTCTACCATTAACTCTGTCTCCTCACTCACTCTATAGGTCATATCTTGGCTATTTTGCGCTATTTCTTTCTCCAATTACACCTATTTTCTGCTTTATTTTACCTTGGCCACACCACGGTGGCACCCCATTTTCCTGCAAATTTGGTAAGCCCTTAAAAACACAAAACCTGGTCCTCCCCGGTACCAACTTTAGGAGAGGGAACTCAGTTTCGGTTTACTGTCTGCTGAAAGCAATTCCGAAATGTTCTTTATTCTCATTCTTTTTCTGATCCTGCTGCGGTGCTTTATACCTACTACAACGCAGAGTGTTTGCCTGCCAATACTCTTGTCCCCCGATCTGCAAGACTAAAAAAAAAACGTTCTGTTGTCTCTGGATGGATTTCACATGCATTCATTGAAAACAGCTGAATGTCATTGGTATCTTAAGCCTGATTTTACAGCTAAAAAGAAATGGTCGAATATGTACTATACTTACAACAAGATAAGGAAAACTAAGCTGCAATTCTACTCCTATAATATTTCTAATGCACCTAACCTAACAGGTTGTAGTGGATCCTGCTTAGTTTTAACGGGTCTCAGGAGTTTAGCTAAGCCTTCTGGCTTGCAGTCCTGTGCCCCCATCACCTAGTGATGTTTAATCTACTTAGCCTGCTCTGTCTTAGCCTATGTATTTTATTATTTCTTTTAAGATGGCTGCCTCTGTTTAGAGTTAGAGCAATGTTTTGATTTACATTGTCAGTGCCACTCCGTGAATGCGTCACTATCAGCGTCAAGCTTAAGTGATGTACGGAGGTATTCACATCACGTCCCTTTCCCACTTCTGTGTGACTGGAACATAATGTACTATTGGTGGGAATAGTGGACATAATTGCTGCCACAAGCCTGCCCCCTTATCTATTGTTTGGGAACATACCTGTGTCAGGGGTTCTACAAGATCTGTATAAATACATCTCTCACAGACAACATTATCAGAGGTATTCCTACCAGATGCTATTGACACCATCTATGCTGCAAGTTGCCCTGATGCAGACCTACCCTTTGTGTCCCCACGGGGTCTGACCTAGATCTCATTCCAAGGTAACGAGGGTTGGGGCCGCTTCTCATGGACATGGTACTGGCAGATTAGGTTAATCACACGTAGTTCTCGTTAGGTTAGGTATTAGGTTATCTATGTTAGGGATTTTACATTTTATGTTTATTGCAATATGGAAGGGGTCTTTGTTTCACAACTCTCATCTCTACAATCATGCTTCTCTTATTATGCATTAACCTAAACCTTGCAGCTCATGCCTTTTATCGTAGATTGCAGCCTTTTCAGTAAATATATTGAAAACTCTCCTGTATCTCCTTTATTGCCTGTATATGACTGAGACTTATTGCTAACGTGAGAAAAGTATAACTTCTGCTCCACCATGACTTTCCTGAGATGTTGCACTCTAGAGTCCATGCGTAAGGCTGCCAGAAATCACCTTTTACTGTTTGGATTTTTGGTGCGATACTGCTTGTGAGCCGGATGGGTTGGGCCGACAGTTGCCACTTGTTGTAGGAATGCCATAGTTGCCTACAAACCAAAGTTCTGTTATCCCTAAACCAGTAGTCTCGCCTAGGAGCGTGAGTCCAACTACGACAAGGTCAATGGCTATTGTTCCAGTTACAAATGTGTTACAAGACTTTACAAGTACGCCTCAGTTTAATCCTCCGTTGATAGATCCAATCTTATAGACATTTTTTAGAATAAACTTGCCAATGTTAGCAATGGAAGTTGTTCCTTCTCTGACTGTACTGGTAGATATCAGCCCAAAGCTTTGTTTTCTCAATGTTTGACTATTAATACAATCAACTCTCATCTTTGTTTTGCTCCAGTAAGACTACTGGGTCCCCAGCTGACCCACTGCCCCAATTCTACATAAAACATCTTGTGGGATCCAGAATGGGCCTGGACCACTATGAATGCTTTGCTGAGGAGTTCCTGCACCTTTGGAAAAGGCTTTGCATTGCCCCTGTTGAAAAAACCTTCCCTTCTCTTTTGTTTAATCTTGATATGTCCTCACTGACCTATTTTATTGAGGTCTATGGCTTGTCCCTAAACACCAGTGACACTCAGATTATTGTCTGCATATTCAGTAATTAACAAAATTCTGCTGCTGAAATGTATGAGTGTCTCACTAAGGTGTTCTGGTGGCTGAATGGTAGCCTGCTCAAATTAAATGAGGAAAATACTGAAATTGTGCGCCCCTCTATTCCTTCACCCTTTTGGAATTTGCTCTTTTTGTCAGGTGTAGTGGACCCTATGCCTACCTCGCTTTCTAGTGTAGGAAACTCAGGTATTAGATTAGACAAATTACTGTCTTTGTCAAACCAAGTCACCACCTATCAGTTTTGTTTCTTCTGTCTTTATTTTTTAAGGGGATTTTTTACTTGTTTACCTTGCCCTAGGAATTACAAATACTGAATATGCTGCTCTCAACCATTGCAAGGAAAGTCTTACCTCATGCCACAGTCCCAGCTCTATTCCCACCAATACCAACATCTTCAAGTGGCAGTAAAAATAACTTAAACTAATTCCCTAATCTGAATCAACTTGTAAGTTATACTTAAGGATAACTTAGGGAAATTGGAAACATAACTATGAGTTCTATTAGTATAAGTTCTTAAATCCCTTAGAAGTGACAAAGTTACAATTTTTTCTAATTAATGGAATTTTAATTCTGTCATGTTTGATATTTGCATATTTAAAGAGCAATTAACCAGGTTTGTCCACTCTATAAACGTGTGGCTCTATCATTGACATCTAAATAATAAGTTGCCTCATTTAATATGGAACTATATTGATACCTTGAGTTTTTGTAATGAAAAATAACAGTTATTTTTAAAAGACGCATGTAATCTTTCTATCAATTGTTTCCTAAAAGTGCTGAATTCTAGTAGTAGGGTTTTTATTATTAGCCATTTGTATGTAAAAATGTTCTCATAAAACTCAACATAGATGTCTGTGTTTGATATTGAAGATCATAATAAAAAGTAAAAACCTAAATAATACAGAATGGCCCTCACATCACGTCTAGTCACAAATCTATAAACTCAGGGTTACGTACCAGCTTCGTAGTCTTTAATTGTCTCCTCTTGGAAATCCTTGAAAATTTCTAGTCTGAATTTCTTTTCTAAACCATAGCTGTAAAATCTGAACAGACATTCCAATCCATATCTGCAATTGAAAAGGTTTTGTTGGTTTCAGGCATGAGCTATATCTGTGAACATCTAACTTCTCAAAGGAAACAAAATAGCATTTTAGTTTCTTGTCTGCATGACAATATAAGGACAATAATTAGGTAATAACAAAGGAGCTCAATTCACAAAGCATTCTTCCATGAATAAGTGTAACATACTCCTGAAAATGAGTCATTAACAACAAAGTTTGAAGTAAGTCAAAGTTACATAAAAATACTTTGTTAATCTGGCTCACCGTCCATAAACTAATATTGGAAAATAAAATAGGTCAGCACATTTTACAACTCAAGTTGCTTCTTCAGTGGTTGGAGAGCTGTGTCTGTGGTTGTGTGGATGGGTTAGAAAGTGAATGTGGGAATGACTTAACACTTGGATGAAGGAGTGAATGCATGTATGGTTGAATAAGTGAGTGGCTGCGTGCATGAATAATTAATGAGCGAGTGAATGAATGGCTGGATGGATGAATGTGCAAGTATATGTATAAATGGTTGAAGACGTAAGTGCATGCAATCATAGATGAATGGTTGAAAGAATGGGTGAGTGAAAGCATGGATATATACATTGTGTCCTTAGACATCATTAATGATGGTGTTGGAAAAATTCCAAGCATCAACAAAATTAGTTAAGCTTACAAATTACACAAGGATTGGACAACATTGTCGCAAAACACCCGATATGTCAAGAACTAACACATGAACACATTTTCTTCCAACTTGCCAGTGTCTAGATTTGCCACATAACTCAGTAATCCTTAGTGCAAAGTCAGGTTTATGGCATTACTAATATATCCTAACTGTATGTTCAGGGTTGCCTTTTCTGATTTGTAAAGCAGAGGTGTGGGTATTGTCCTGGTATGCAGGTATTGTCCAGGACGCATTTTACGTTAATCGTAGAGGGTTAATAATATCAATATTAGCTGCTGTGTGACAGAAAGATCAGGAAAAAATATTACATTTAGAGGTAAAATTATTGCAGACACCACTAGATGTTACTTTAAATCCATCAACGAGAAAATTACTGATTTTAATAAAACTTATGGAAGAAATTAGGTCTATAAGAGTAGAGGAGGAGGCAGTAAGTTGATAGGCTGAATTCCCCAAAAACAATTTGAAGGAGAATTTAAATTCGGCAAACTTTTAGCTATGAGAATAAAAGCATGTAAGTCATTAAAATAGCAGGCAATGCAGTATTAACAATTTCAAAAATTGCTAGCAAAATATTTTCCAAATGCTACCGCAGCTTATATCCTGAGGAACTATATCCAAAGACAGACAAGATCAATTATCAGAAAGAAAAAAGAAAATAAATTCTTGAGACAGGATATTCAGGCCACCATAAAATCACTTCCTTCAGCAAACTCCTGAGAGGAAGATGGAATGCCCAATAAGGCATATAAATATTTTAGAACCTCCTGGTACTCAAGGTGACAACTATTCTCAATGCATTTCTTACAGGGAAAAAGGCACCTACCTCATTCCAGCGAGGGAGCTAAGAGCCTGATTTAGATTTCGGTGGATGGGTTACTTCATCACAACGGTGACTGATAGCCCCCCTGCCGAAATCTGAAACCCATAGGATGTAATGGAATTTAGATTTGGCAGCTGGGCTATCCGTCACCATTGTGATGGGGTTACCCCTCAGCCAAAACATAAATCAGGCTTTTAGTCATGCTTCTAAAACTAAAAAGGACCCCTTGTTTCTGGATCTTATCAGCCATTTCCTCTGCTAAAATCAGATTGCAAAATCTTTAAGAAAATTCAGACAAATAAACTGGCTGAAATCATCAACGAAATCAAACACCCAGATCGAGCAAGGTTCAATCTAGGTTGTCTGATGTCCTCCAAGTGCATACTCTCTTATGAAAATACTAATTTGATGCTGGCAATCATGTTTTTAGATGTGGAAAGGCCTTCCAACCTTGTGAAATGGGAATACTTGTCAACTTTAATAATGCAAATTCTAGTTGGGGATGGAAGAAGGAGCCATTAGAGTTGGCCATTGTCCCCTCTTCAATTTGTGTTTTTTTTAGAACCGTTAGCTAGATATATGAGGATTAGTGTTAAAATCTGTGCTGGCCCAAGCCCTGAGATAACAGATAAAATGTGTTGATACACAGATATTATCACCCCTCTATATTTAGAGGTGGAATTATGCAATTTCAAATCTGTTTTAAGTAACTCAGACAAATGATTTCTGTAAGAATTCTGATTGTTTAATAAATAATTTGGAAATGTATGTTATCCTCTATAATACGTGAGAATATCCAAACTGCATTATCAGCTGCAAAGCACTTCCTTCATAGGGCAAAAGGGAAAAATAGAGTATTTATCATATTAATTCAAGACAGCTTCTAAGTAAAATAAAGAGGTATGGCAGTACTCCTTTCTTTCCCTGCTAGAATGGATATATTTAAATAAAATTATTGTACTGAGCCTCACAGTTTTTAACTGTACAAGTCTCTTCCATGCTTTCTTACAAAATCTATTTTCAATAGTGCAAATGGTCTGGTAGCCTCATTTATTTGGGCCAGGAAACTCCAGAGTGGCTAGGTTACAGGTCTACACCGAGTTTAGGGACATGGAGTAGAACCTGACAGCTTATTTTATTGCCTCAAGCTTATTAGTTTTTTAATGAGTTATCTGGCTAGAAGATCTGTGATTAAACGAGTTTCAGAGTAGGCTCTCCAACAGCCATTAATAAAAGGATAAATCTCATACATATACCTAGTATTGAATTCCTTAACTAAACTTTTAAACGATAAAATTAAGAACACGATGGGCCGAGGAATTGGGTGAAATCTTTTCAGACAAAGTGAAAGAGATTGACTGCTGATATGCGCTCTTTGTCCTTGATCTCCAGCCCTAGAAGATTACAATATTATTTGATGTATCAGTTATTTTATTCCCTGACTCAATTACATAGATTATCAAAACACTATCCAAATTAAAATAGCAGGTGCCCCCATGCTATGGCTTTGTCCCTCCCTCCCTAGCAGAATTTTGGAACATAGTTTTTTTCAAGTTAAGAAAGATATGCAATATAATGATTGAACCCAAACTATATTTTCATTGCTGGGAAACTGTCCTAAGCACTCATTAATACCTACAGAGATGCAAAATCTACTGTTTTCTGTGTCACTTTTGGGATGATGAATTACTGATCAAAGGTGAAGAACTATAGTACAACCCTGCTTTTTTGCTTAGTGGCAAAAACAGATTTTTGTTATTAGGGGCTTGATTTACATGTTGGCAGAAAGGGTACTTCCCCAGATCTGAAGATCTGCCGGCCTCATTTAGAGTCTGGTTGACCGTCAGTCTATAGACAGCAGAGATTTCTCTGTCTCTGCCACCTATACACATCTCCAATGGAGTAAGGGTTGTACGAGGATTGTGTCCACCCGCTCCATATAGACACATGACCAGTTTTCAATACCCGTCACCCCATGAAAAATGTGATAATATGGGACAGGGAAAACTTTTAAGTGACCCCTACACCATGAGGGAGTAATACCATGGCGATGGGGTCATTGTTTTTTCCTTATTTTCAAAAATAAAATCCTGCTTAATGAAAAAAAGTTGTACGTTTGAAGTATGGCTCTGTCATATTGACAGAGCTGTCCATCAAACTTATAATGCATTTACAGGGACCTCCATGATGGGGTTCTTGAAAATGCAAGAGATGTCTGCTGGGGCAGGGGACATCTCTAAGTACAGGAGGCTGAGTACTCTGGCCATGGCGGTTGACTTCACCCTGGAGATAGTAATTATACACCAAGAATCAGCCTCTAAGTTTGAATTACCATTATCTGCTGAGGGAATGTAATCAATTATGGAGACCACTAAAAATTGAATGTAATATTATTGATTAATGCTGAGGGAATGGGGGAGGTTGAGGAATAAGTGTTAATAGCAAGTTAATTTTTGAGTGATCTTCCATTGTTTCATAAACAGAATGACGGCCCATTGTTTAATTTTTTTGAGTGATCTTCCATTGTTTCATAAATGACAGCCCAACCTTTTCCTTGCTAATTATTTCACTAATAATAACTAGGTTAGAATGATAACTTAGACTCAGATGTGCTAATCATTTTACCAATTACAAATGCTTCAATTCAGCGTTTATTTTTTGCTGAGTACTAATTCCATTTTAGGAGTTGGAAAAGGTTTTCATGCTCCTAGAATGGGATTCTGGTTGGAAACCAATTTGGTATCTGGAAGGGCCAATTGTAGGCATCCCTTCCAAATATTATTATTTTATGATTATTAATATTGAATTCTAGTATACCTTGCAGCTACCCACAGGGTTTCTCAGTGCTTGAGGACAGATTGCACAACTTAGGAATGAAAGCTACAATAACCAGATTTTCAATTCCTTGTGAAAGGTAGATAAGGAGGCACAGCAGCTCAGAGACTCAGGGAGAGCTTTCCAAAGCTTGGGGTCCAGGAAGGAGAAGGCGTGGCCGCCCATCCGGGTGCGTCTAACTCTAGGGACCAGAAAGCGGAATCGGTTGCTCAAGCACAAAGTGTCGGAGGGTTGATAGGGCACCACAAGTTTTTGCAGGTACTGAGGTCCCGAATGCAGGCTGATTTTGTGCATAAAGCAGAGGGCCTTGAAATTAATTTGCTTGTCCACTGTGAACCAGTGAAAGTTGCAGAGGAGGCCAGGTTCATACGGGTGTTTGAGAAGCTGAAACAGAAGCCTGCAGCAGAATTTTGAACCACTGGGAGGTGTCTTATCACAGCCTTGTCTGCCCTCAAGTACAGGATGTTGCCATGATCTAACCTTCATAGAAACATGGCTTGGATAACTGTCCTTTGAGCTGGAAAAGGCAGCATCCACAGGATGTGTTTGAGCCATTTCATATGGTGAAACATGCGGAGGCTATTTTAGCCACCTGTGGCTTCATGAGCAGGATGAAGTCCAACCAGAAGCGAACGTTGTTCCCCTTATTAATGGGTTCAGGAAGCACTCCCAGCTTAGCTGGCCAGTGTTGAAGCCCCCAAAGCAGGCTGTTCTTTCCCAAAGCTGTTGCCTCGGTCTTGTCATTGTTTAATGAAGGGCCATGGGCTTTTCTACATTCACCTAGGAGATAGTCTTCTGTCAGACTGGGCCACATCGCAATTTTCAAAAGTATACATTCCAATAATCAGAATCCAATCTTAATGACTCATCTGTTAAATTCAACAGAAACGTGAACTACTTAGAATGATATTGGGATTATTTCTTGTCAAAATATTAATCCTACTGTTATGTCCCCAATGGGCCGGCACTTTGTGAGTGAACTTCAAAATTGTTTGGATGTTATCAAATGGACCTAACCACTCTGACCAAAGTCCCCCATTGCAGTGGGTCACCTTCAACCTACTACACCCTCTCAAACTGCAGAATGGGTCTATTACAGAATAATGCTACTGGACATTATCTTATTAATGTGCTTCTACTACAAGATTAAAAAGTGTTGAGAAGACAACGCATATCCTTATTTATTTATGTGTTCTTTTAAATCCAAAAGGTCTGGGGCAATAATCAGCACCATGTTCAAGTAAAAAAAGCAACTAACTTACCAATTTCTGCCACTGTTAGCATCAAGATGTGCCATTATGCTCCTCACTCAGCTTGGAGCAGAGCTATACTTCAGCATTGTCCACTCATTTCAACCTATAGAGGGATACGCATTCACCCAGCAAACAGTCATGGTTTACATATAATACTGTGCTAAACTTTTTTCCAGGACCGCAGCCAGAGTTTAGTGTAATGTTATGTGGAATGGCCTAGTTGTGCTTGGTCCTAAACATCAAATGCACCTAATTGGATCAAAGTGTTTCCAGTATACAAATTTTCATTATGCTACAGGCAACTGTTTCTATCCATCTCAGTGACCACCATGGGGGAAAACAGTGGAGTAGGAAAAAGAATGGGTCCTACTGCAGGATGTGGCAGGGGCCCCAAAATTCATTTAGACCGGTTGCCAGCTATGTATTAAAGAAGTCTTGGGCAGATCAGACTGCCTTGCTGGTGGCCCCTGTCACCTGCACTTAAATATCCAACAGGTGTGTGAGTTGAGCTCTCCTTACAAAGAACATATAAAAGCAGATGGGTACCATAATAAAAGCAGTGGGTATATAGCTTAATAACGACCCTCACCTCCAGTTCTCTTTTGCGTCTTCAACGGCTAGCTGTTTAAATTCCTCATACATTTTTCTGTTGAAATGATCTCTGAGAAAGAAAGACCAGAACCGGAAAAGGGTGTTCATTTCCGAGGACTGACCGATTCCCAGACGTTTCCTCTCTGAAATATAAATGAGAAATGAGTTGGGCTGGATGACTTTTGAAACCCTCTACCACTGAGACAGGGATCGGAAGCACTCCATTGTCTTCAATGGAGCTGCCAACTTCAAATGTTCTAATGGCCGGTAGAGCCCGCTCCAGCAGGCTCTAAGGCTATATTAAAGGGTTCAACGTATGCATAACTATTCAGAGAGACACATTCAGATTGGAAAAATATTACTCACAAACTGAGGAAATATCATTAATGGTCAGAATTTAGACCTGGATCCTGGCACAACCCATGTTTGCAAATGTGAAGTGTGTCATATGGTTTATAGTCGATTTATAGCATCACACATTAATTATCTAGGTTAAAAAAGACACAGTACACCATTATGGCCTGATATGATGGAGTACTAGAATCCTCCAAAGTGGGAATTAATAAATACATTTACTACATTAAAAAAAGCAGGACATGTCTCTTTCATCATGAATATTGGAAGGGTTGCAGTGATTCTGAGTATAGCTAAACCGTGTGTACCTCACTCCACTGTCATCTAGAAGTTGTGCTCTCATCCTTGTTTCTTTCTTCTCATTTTCAGCAGTGTTATTAGGTTTTTAATGTATGTAGCTCTAAATACTGCACAGTTATAATTTAACTGGTTTCAATATTTAGGTAAATAGAAAGTGGTGAAGCAAAGGTATAAAGGGCCACAATGCGTGCAAGAAGAATCCACTACTCTCATCTCTCTGGTAAGATAGCAAAAGACAATCATAACTGAGGGCAAATGGGCCCTTAAGAAACCTTGATGCTGATGCCCCAGCATAATAGCTACACCCTTACCTACAACTTCTCTTACTAGTATTAGCCAAAGGTGACTGCTCTTTCTGATATATATATCTAGGAGTGACAAAGCTGTAGAACTGAATCATTTACTACAACTTCATCTTACACAGTCCATAATTGACAATTAAATTTTTAGCCAAATGTCTTTAATTATTGCCTGCAGAGTACTATTTGTTTTGTATGCAAAGACTAACTCATAGCTAATTACCCAAATATCTGAATGTCGAGATGGGCAGTGTTTGGAATAGTAATGCTTGCCTGCATTCATAGTAAAGCGAAAGCGTGGAGCGACTGGCCTGTTTCTATATGTGTACTGGCTGAGAAAATATAGGGCCTCATTATGAGTTTGGTGGTCTCATGACCGACAACCTCGTAATAAGCCCCCCAGTCAGGTGCTAATGATCTAATTGCCCAATTCTGCCAGGCGTTAACAGATGTTATTCCCCTCCCGACACACCTTATGCGGAGTTATAGAATGCCAAATATACATAAGACATAGGAATATTGAATATGGATGTGCTGTGTTCAGTGTACTACATGTATAAGTGTTCCCTTCTTTGAGAATTGTCTAATAAAGAAACAAAGTAATACAGAAAGTTGGCAAGCCTGTGATGCTACACATTTGCATTGGTGTCTGAATATACTGGTGAATTGATAACAAAATGGGAGACACATATTAGAAAACACTTAGAGCCCTGTGACCCGAGAGTTGAAAGGGCACAGGAAATGTTTATCTACAGGTGTATTGTTTATACCTTTCCTCAGTAATTATCTCCACAATACTTTAGTATAGACACGTGCATGAACCCATGTTGTTGTTTTTTTTAATTTACGAATGCTTTATTATATGAAAGTATGAGCAAAAAGGAACAATAACTTACAGACAAATTATCAAACTTATTCCAAAAGGCAATACACGAAAATGTAATATATACAGAGTTTAATAAACCCATTTTGTTTTTAGCATTACTTTTAACCTAATGTTTTGTCTCAGAAAAAATAGCCAATAATTATACGATAAATAACTAATGATCGTGTACATCATTAAGACTCCCTGCCAAAAATGCTCTTTTTGACATCCCTTTTTTACTTCGAGTATACATAGTTATTTTATATACTAATCACAGATCTTCCATGGGAGATAGCTACTTGGCTGGACATTCCAGAATTAAGGATAGCGACAAGACCCATAGGTTATGCCTATGTGGGGTCTTGGCGCAGACCAATCGCACAGTCTTTGGCTGTGCATGGAGGGGATGGAACAAAGGACCTGACCTTTAAATAGGGCCTCTGCCAAGCCCACATCTTTACCTAATGTACTGCACAGGGCTTTAAGCCATGAACGGCCTTCCTTTTTTTTTATTCCTAACCTCCAAAACCACATGTCCACAAAATCATCTGGGCATGTTCTTTTGGTGTCTGCAGTGTGCAGACTGGGCACAGTTTGTGAGCTTTGGCTTTACTGTACTTCTGATCCCACATGCATTCTGAATGTTGGCCCGTGCTGATGTCATCTGTGATGTAAAGGATGGACAGTCAGAGAATGCAAAGGGAGACCCTAGCCAAAGCTGACAAGGGATCTGACTTGGCTCAAACATCCAAAGCACAAGCAGTTCTATCAAAGCAATTTGAATCACGCAGCAACATATTTTGCAAATTATAGGTGTTGAGTAAATGGATATCATGGTAAAAATACACCAAAACCATTTTAAAAGGAAAAATGCATTTTTAGAAATATTGTTATGGAGAAATCACACATATACAACCCATTAGAGAAAATCATTCATACACACACAATACATGATCCAGCAATATTGACAATCAGTGTCATTCTGGTAAAACACCAGCTCGAATTTCACGAGTTGTGCCCCGCCTTTGATTCTCCTCCTACCCGACTGCGGGGATAAAAATCAACTTTCCAATTCAAATATCATAATAGGCACATTCTATCTGGCTTCGTTTATACATCCATTTCAAAGGCTAAACACACCTATAGCGTCAGTTCGTTACACAAATGAATCTTCCCGGAAACAGACCTGCATTTTCTTCTTTCACTCCTCAAATATTCGGAGGCTGGCTGACTGCCAGTGCCTGGTGAAAATTGGTCTAGCAGCCAGCATCGGTATAAATGTGAACTGAACCTTGGTTTTGGACAAGTTTTCTGTATGAAGTCAGCAGCTCAACAAGGCAGTTATTTGATCTAAAGGCATACCCTTCTGAACCAGTTGACTGATATAGAGGATTATTTTTGACACTGAGTTTAGGGCATGTCCAGCCCAGACTCTCCTAATGAGTCATCCTGGCACCTGGGGAAGGATGGCTTCATGCAGAGCACCCACCTTGTGCATCCATTTACGAGAAAATTGCACATGCCTGATGTTTGCCCCTTTAACAGTGGAAAAGTTCAAAATATGTGTGTTTTTCCAAATCTGTGCACTGATTGTAATTCTTATGTCTTTAGCCGATTTCTTATGGGCACCTGAAACAAAGTTTAACTCCTTGGTTGAAGAGTAGATTAATAAACACCGCTGGCCCCACTCATATTTAATTCATGTTTTCCCAATGAACCCATTGGATGAGTAAATGCCATCCAAAACAAACCTTTTGGTTCCAAATCCGTCCTCGGTAAATCAACCCCAGGCTTCCAACTATTCCCTGTAAGAAGGTCTGATACTGAGGTGATGCCAGCAGTTTGCTGTCAATTAACTGCAAATGTAGTTAGGAAAATGCATCTCTATGGCTCAATCCACTCTCCTGGCTACACATTAGAGGAATGTTACTGAAGTTTAAAAAACTGCTGCTTTCCTTTGAAAAATAATTGGTGCTTCCTAATTCTAACTTTTTTGGATATTTTAGGGATCTTAGAACAAATGGAATTTCTGGAAGTGCTTCAACTCCCCTTATTTCATCTCAAGGCATTGTCATAGCTGAAACAAATCTGCTACAATAAACAAATTGGGAAGAGACAGTCTTCTTTTTGTTTGGGAGAGACAACTGTTTCTAAGAGTCCATCTTGGATGTTTACTATACCAGATAAACCAGGGCGTAATGAAGTTCAACTAAACAAATATTTAGAATGGACACTACACGGTGGACTTGAGAAAAACAAACAAATAAAGGTAATGTCAACATCTTGATCAAGGCTACACACCCTGATATCGAAAGTAGGAGGGAGTTCCATCTATTTAAGAGCACTCGATCCCTATTAGATTTAATGCAATTGTTATAGGTTAATCTAGTTTTGATTAATAAAAATACCTAGATATCTTTTGGAATTTTTAGAGCAAGCCCCACTATTAAGGTAGAAAAAAAGCTTCCTTTTGAAGCTTAGTCTTAAATCTTCCCTTGCTGTAAACTTAGCTATCTGACCCAATTGGAGTTGAATATTCTCCTTGTCAGTCTTCAAGAACAATACAAATGGGGGACAAGACATACCCGTGTTTTGTTACCTTTGTAATTTTTATAGTGATTTTGCACAGTTGGCATTTAGCATTATCGAGGCATGCGAATAGGCATATAGACTAGCTAACAACCTTGTGAAATAGCAAGGAAATCCATAGGCTTCAAGGCTGGCGAAAATACATTTCCACCCCACGAGGTCGAAGGCTTTCTTCACATCGCGCAGACTGTTGCAGAAATCATTTTTCAGGAAAATAGATAAATGGTTTCAACTAAATAGTAGGTATTTTTTATATAGCTGCCATGCTGTAATTAACACATTCTGATCGATCACACTATGAATAATCGATCGTAAGTGACTTTTTTTCGTGTCTTTGAGGCTTTGTGTTGTAGGCAGTATTCATCCCCACCATCGTTAAGTAAACTACGAAATGTAACCTAAAAGTACGCACTGAAATTCGTTTTTTGGCTTCAGGACCAAGTCATGGAGAGTATCCAGAGAAAAGCCTCAATGTGAATCAGTTTTCTCTGGCAGAAATTGGCCTTAGCGACACCATGCAATCATGAGACTTAAAGGTCACAGGCAGTACTGAGCATTACTGGTACTTTGAAGTGAATACGAAAAGGTACAGTCAGCACAAAACGTCAATGACCTCAAGCATCAGTAAGAGGCTTTAATGTACTCATGCTTAAATGAGTATTCATTTTCCCTGGTTGCTATGGCCACCAATGTTACCTGCAAGTGAATATCAATCAGTGCAGTAGACAAGGACTTTCAATGTCCCCATTTATTGATGAGGATTAGTTGCCCCAAGCAGTAGGGATAATTTATGGCCCATTGCTGTATCAATAGGTCTGATCTATAAGGAATCTCGGTGGCTCCAGTGCTTAGTCAGCATATACGGACCCCACCATTATAGAGCTTTAACATCCGAATGCATTATTGACTATTATGGGCAGACGTAGTAAAAGTCATGAATGGTCCTTGTCAGTGAGTATGAATGGCCCCAGAAGAAACCTCAATGGGCAATGTATTAGGGAGCTTAAATGGGCCAATGTAGCAGGGAGCTTCCATGCCCCCTTGCATCAATCAGCATTAATGAGCAGTAATGACATTAAGAGGCAGCTCACAGTAACGAACATGAAAGGCCCCAGCCTTAGGACGCCGTACAGCTGAGCGTCCACAAGCACTAATGAGTATGACTTTTCCCAGCCAGCATCACTGTCTACAGGCAATAGTGAGCAACAATTTCCCTAATTAGCAGTGAACAGAAATCATCCAGGGAAAGCAATATTTTCTAAGGGGCATTACATTCCCCATAGACGTTGCTGAGATAAGAAATAACCCAACTGTGGTGTGTGGTTTGCCACCCTCAAAGAGTGCTGCCATTTTTACTGGGAGAGATTACAAAAAACGTCACGTTGCCTGAACTTTTTTTTTAACACAAGCGTTTTTGCATTTTCAGTGTAGAAAAAATAGACACCTTCCTCTGAATTATCGGAAGCACATATATCGAAACATTACACCGTAGTAACAAACGTATCAGCAACAGTGTACAATATCCATCTTTATAAGGAGAGTTGATGGTGTAGTACGTAGAGCACATCATCACAGACTGCGTCTTTAAAATACGTGTAATGTGAACTGCAGACTAAAGGTAACTACCCCCGTCCCTTAAACTAGACATCGCCCCCGTGCGTATACTTCTCGTTGTGTCATGTAAAGAAGGAGTAGTCATGGTATGGGGTTGCAGCCAATGGGTCCAAGGGTGTAACGGTGTACACGCAGCATTGATACTGTGCAGTTAAGCCACCATCTAGTTTCTAGGGTTTTAAAGGATTCCAATAATACGTCCCACTCCGTTTCTATAGGTTCATTTCGCAGGCCCCCATATTCTTCCTGGTGTTGGGCTTCACTCTATGCCAGTCCCCATCTTTCCACTTCCTCCCTCCACTGAGATATTAGAGGCAACATATGTGGCAAATTGGCAACCAGAGCATTGCATCGGGGACAAGGCAGGGAACATCAAATGAAGTCTGTGTAGGGTGACATATGTCATATGTCATATGTAATATGGAGAACTGAATAATTTTGAATCAGGAATTTTGGGAGAGTCTCTTAGGACATTCGAGAAAGAAGGTCCATTCCTTATCCGGGTGTTCTCGGCTCAAGTCCTCCTCCTGTTCAGTGCAAAACGGGGTTAGTGAGATTAACAGATGCACATGGAGCCCTTGGCACAACCATTCGATCAGGTGTCTACCATAGCCCATTGTGTGCATCGCCTGTATAAATGTGTGCGAAGGTGGTTTGGCAACAGAGCCTGGGTGAAGGCTATGTGATTCAAGAGGATCCGCAAAGAGCATTCCAATCGTCATGACCCCACGCCGTACCCAGGGGTGCTGTCTTCTTATCATGAGTATTCCAGCTGTTGCTGAGAGTACCAGTAGGAGTATGTTTGGGGCATATGGTGTTCTCACAGCGGTGTAGCGCATGGTCACTTTCCAATATGCGAGGGAGATACTCAGCAGTAGGGGGAGCGGGTCAGAGGGGGTCAGAAGGGGTCAAGGTGGAACCTGGGCCGATCAGGCTATGTAGTTTGTCCTGGTCTAACATAGTGTTGGTATAATCAATTTCTGCTAGGTTGCGTCCAACCAACCAGCAGGAAAGCCATTGCAGTTGATCCATCAGGCACAGGAGTTTAAATCTGGAGCACTCATCCCCCGTCTGAAGGTACAGAAGGTAACAGTAGCTTGGTTAAGCTGACTCTTCGTCTGCCATTGCCCCACGCCAAGTCTATCAGTAAAATATTTAGTAATTTAAAATCCAGACTAGGATCATTACTGGCAAATTCACTAAATAATAAAGTAGACACGGTAACATAATCATTTTGGCCAGTGCCAGCCGACCAGCCACTGATAGTGGGAATGTAATCCAAAAACTAATTTGTGATTTACTGATGTAATCACCTTCAGAAGATTTCCTTCTAAAAAATCCATTGACACTCAACAGACCTGTGAGAATAGATGATTATTCGTACATGCCTTCACTAGTCTGACAGAGTCCATCCTCCCACCCAACACTGTAGGGCCTTGGCCTGTCGGAATGAGCCAGTGCCTGGTAATGGGGGTTGGACCAATCCAGGTCCACATCAAGCACTGCATTAAAGTCCCCACCTAGTATCCAAGGGTATTGTGTCCACTCCGTGAGGACTGTGGAAAGGTTTGCTAGGAAATATGTCCTCTTCTTTATTCGGGGGGTAGATACACTCCAGCACCACGGGCACCCCATCTAAAGGATGTATCATCTGTGCACATCAATCCTAGTGTCCAGAGCTGTAAATGATCCCCATAGCGGATTCATATTGCGGCACCTCGCGCAAAGGCAAAATATGAGGAGTGAAATATCTGACCCCCTCCATTTCTTGTGCAATTTGAGGGCTTCAGGGGTAGTGAGATGGGTCTCCTGAAAACATACTGTGTGTGCCTGTCTGCTGTGTAATTGGGCTCATATGCTGAGGTACTGGGTTTTTCAGAACCGGTACTGATCCGGTAACCCAGCGGTGCCAGGGTACACCCAAAGACCTCGGGTACTTTCCTGATTCAGACCACAGAAACTCAGAGTCTTCTAGGTGAAGTCAAAGATCGAATTTATTGGCTGCAGCCAAGTAACAAGCGTCCTAGAAGTACAACAGCACGGTTTGTATGTTCTCAGGAGACTGTGTTTCAATGCAAAGTCAGGTTTCCTTATATACAGTTTTTTAAGCTTCAGGCAAACATTCTTGACATTTTGGTTGGTCATTCACATGTTTTCACTACAAAGGAAAAAACAGTGTCATGATGAAACCTCATATTTCATGTCATCCAACTCATAATAAATTACCCGTCAAGGCCTAGTATTTTACATCAGATAAGTGTGGACCCCCAATAAAAACGGGCACCTCCCCCTCGTAAAGTAAGAAGAAGAAAAGAGCAGGTGCAGGTGTGAGCAAGATTAGGCAGGGTGTGTGAGCGATAATAAGGGTTTAATGGCATGGTGTGCCTTGATGCTATCTGATTCGGCCACTGGGAGAGGGACTGACCAAACAGGTTTGGCCTGAGGCAATGGTTCCAGCTTGCCCAGGTCAGAGGAAAGTCAATCAAGGTGTATGTGTCCTTGGAATCAAATCTGACTGTATTATAAGCCTATGTGAGGGCAACTTTTAAAAATGGCTGCCGTGTATAAAATGGGAGCAACGAGTGCAGGACGAAAATGGCGATTTCGAGGTGAAAACGCTGCTGGAATTGAGCGAAAATGCTCATGCTTAGTGTACTAGTCATTATCGGTCTTTTGATACTAAAATCGTACTGCTGTGGCAAAGTAAATTACATGGGTCCAGAATTTTTAGAACCACAAACCCTCCTTTTGCCCTTACATAGGCAATAAACCTATTCTCATGCTAATCTGAGTCCAGGTCTATGTTTATAAGGCCATGGAGATGTTGCTGGAGCAAAATTCTAGTACTTGGTAACTCTCTCTGGACAGGTCTCCTCGAACATGAAGTAGCACAAAAGGCCACATATGGCAGGACAAAATAAGGAATACCTCTATCTGCAGTAGGTGGCATAAGATCACACACCCAACAATTAGTGATGTTCACTACTAACTAGTGTTGATGCACAAGCTGTACAAAAGAATTGCTTACGAATTCTGATCTTCTAACCTGCTCATGTTCAGGAAAAGGGTGAAAAGAGTGCAAAGAAACAATAGTAGGAAAAGACATAGGTTGAAAAGTGGGTGCAGAAGTCAATTGAGTAGAGAAAAACAATCCCACCCATAAATGACAACGTCATGTTTAAAAGACACTAGAAAACACGTTATTAAGAACATATAGTCAACGGGAGAAAGTAGTGACCACTATTACAAATGAAATAATAATTTTCACAACCCTAACCAAAAAGCAAATCCTAAAATTATCTAGTAACATTTTTAGGGCTCCTCTGCATTTCAGTAATTTTTGTATGTTCAGGTGGAACAGTGGTGACTCTCATCAATGCTCTAAGGTGAAAAGGGGGTACTCTTTCCACAGAAAATGGACTTTATTCTGCTTTTACTAAACAGAATAGTACTTTAAAACAATGCCAGTAAAACAATCAGTCTCCTAACACCTAGTCTATACAATCACACGGAAACCTCTTGTGAAACCAACTATGCCCAGAGTCCGTTCAAAAAGCCTCTCTGGCAGGCTTCTATTGTCCATCAAATTTTCTTTTGTTGTTTTCTTTCGCATGGGCCTCTCAATTCAGGCCTCTTCGTGAGAAAAGTACTGCTTAGTTGGAGTGCCCTCCTGGCAAACACCCACAGCTCACTCGAAAGTCTCAATGTCTTAAAGCAATGCACCAGTGTCTCTCCTCTGTGGCAGACACTACAAACAATGTGCTCTTCATTGATCAAGGGCACAAATCATCTTGTGCAGACCCAAGCACCATTAATTGGGAAATAGCTCAAGCTCAGCAGCACTTTCATACTCCAACACTCATTATTTAGTGTCAGAGGACGCTCAAGCTGCTCTTTCATGGGCACCACAATATAGTGCCTTTTTCCAAACTTGAAATCTCCGGTGCACTGCCCTTCTTCCGTTGGAGCAAAGAAAAGGGGGGGTGTGGCCAAAACTCAGGCCAAGGGGCTAAAGGGATTGCACACTGTCAGAGGTTACCAGCACATGACAGGTAGAGAAATGAAACCTCAAAACAGCTCTGCCATCAACAATAGGAATCCTTCTCTTTAGCTCCTTTACACTGAAACTTTGGCTCTGCGATGTCCAACGCCGTCTGATGGAGCAAGTACGATACCATGCGCTGGCGATCGCTGTCCAGCTTTGCTACTTTCTGCGTGCTGAGACTGTAGGGCCAAGACGTCCGTCTTTCATCTGTAGCTGTCACTGATGGGAATTAGGCTTAAATCAATATCCTGCAGGTTATTATGACTTGATACCCGCAGAATCTAGTGACGTAGGAAATGTGCCACAGTTGTTAGTTCCCTTCAATTTAGTACAAAAACAGTTCATGGTTTTTAACAAGGGGACTGCAAGCAGGTGGTCTGCAATCTTCAAAGGAGTAGCCATACACCATGGGCATAAAATACAAAGACAAAGGCAGAAGGGCAAAACAGGGTCTCTAGCATCTTTAATTGGGTTCTCTCCATTATTCTCTGCCATCTATAGCTACATGAGAATTCTATCTGAATGGATTTCCTCACACAGTGGCATTGTCTAATGGGGTAAACACATATTTTCCTCAATGATTAAGTCTAGGTGTTCCTCCTTACCTTAAAACATCTCAATAGAGAAATCACATGATACCGATTATCAGGGACATGTTGAAACCTTCCTTTAAAAACTGTGCATCAGGTGCACTATGCAATACACAGGCTAATAGTCAAATGTGCAAACAAAAAGACAAGAACTAGAGGGTCCTGATATTTGCATGATTAGGACACATCTGATCCCACCAAAAATTAAAGTAGCAGGAACAGAAGGGAACCGAAAACCAAATTAAAATAGACATTGAAAATTCGTCATGTTCAAAAAGGTAAACATAAGATATCTCCTATTGAGATGGAAAACTTGTCTTACTATAATATTGAGTCAGTTAACCAGTCTATCGCTACCCTGACAGTCAGGCTGGAAAACATTGAAGCAGGCCTAAGGCAAATTCTTGAAAACCAGTCTGGTCATACCAAAGGGAATTATACATAACATGGGGGTCCCTGGTACATCACTGCAGTCTGGAAATGTGAACCTGAACAATACATCAATAATAATAAAAGGGCTGACTGGTGAAAGGAATTCGAAAAAGAGAAATGGGACTAGGACATAGCTAAAATCTCAATAACTAAGCATGATGCGACATTGGTCAGGGGAAGTAACAAATGAAAAAATCTATAGGAAGAACAAAAAAAATTATTTGGGTGATAGTCAGGCATGTGACACAACACCGAGAGTACGGGTGATACACAAAGGCCAAAGTTACACAAATTTTAACTCTACCGTTGGCGACTACACCATATACGGTACTCCTAGCTAATGTTTCAGTTCCTTCTTCAGGAAAAAATGAAAACCTGGTTTTCTTTTAAGGAACGAAAGCCATATGCTACTTAGGAAACAGAACATCATTAACTAATGTAATATAGAAATTAGGCCACCTTGAGTCACAGATCTATAATTTCATCCTTAGGTCCAATCAAGGCTACATAAATGTAGGGCTGCCTGTTCCTTTAAGGGAAGGGGCAGTAACGTGACTAACTGCAGGTGACACACTTTGATCCTGTATATCTCTTTTTATTTTCCTTCAATACCATTATAGCCAAATAGACATGCACTGGTGAAGTGTTGTCTTTTATGTTCACAGCATGAAATATCATTATCTGTGGAATTTAGTAACCAGAACAAGTTCAACCAACTGTTGCGTAGCGATGGGCATCGTCATGACCATCCCCTCACAACACAGGGGAGCTTGTAATAGTATCAAAAGCAGCAACAAACATGCAAAAAAAACAAATAAAAAATAATAAAAACGCACAAAACGTCAAGCCATCAGATATACTTGCTGCGTATCAAGCACAAAAAGCATAGACAAAACAATAGCATGTGTGAATAAGCGGTGACACACAACACCATGTCATGTACTTTATGCACTGTAAACCTGCAGCCCAAAACCCAATATTTGGGCCTGTTTAATTTGTCAGGTTTAAAATCCTTACCCTCCTTTTGACAGTAGATCACCAGGCAATGGAAATCTGCTGTCAAATATAACTTTACTGTTTCTCTTCTAACATACAGGACCAGCAAGAACAATTCATGATAGGACCAAATACATGAAAATAAATTTCCATTACTTAACTGTTACCCTCTTGTCAGTTACTTCGCAACATCAAGCCACCTTAGTTTTACCTTTCTAAAAGTAAAAATTGTTACACTGACACTCCATATTAATTTGGCACCTACAATTTCCACTGTGAAAAATAAGTCTTAATTGGCAAATCGTTCTCATTAAGGCATGTAGCCTTCAAAATTTTAGAAAAGGGCTGCATCTTATTTTCTGTTTAAGACTTAATACAACACTTCGTTTTCTGTCAAATAAAAGCAACTAGCAGGTATCATTTTATTTTTTTAGAGCGGAGACACAAATGTATCAGTTCTGCAGAGCATTCAACATGATGTTGGGACTTGAAGAAACCCCTTTTTTTTATATTTTCCCTTTGGAATTAAGTTCTTTAATTGTATTGATGTTCTTCTGGAGAAACCAGAAATCCCACTTTTAGAGGCCTGGTAGGGTCATTCTGCATTTCACAGAGACAAGGCCCTAATTTAAAAGGTCACAAGTGTCAACATGACAGCCTCCTCCATTGTTTATGGGAAAACTAAAGATAGCATCTCAGCAGCGTGACTTGAGCCAGCCTCTGTAGCTCTCCTAGCTTCTGCCACTCTGAATCTGTCAAAGACAGTAGGCCTTCCTATTTTCCTTCTAACCTGCAATAATTCACTCTATTTAAAAAAAAAAAAAAATCCTTTTTAGGCGCTAAATTTTTTTATCTCTATTTCCAGATTATTAAACTACATTTACTGTGAATAATTCACAAACCTTAATAACACACATACCAGTTGTTAGAATAAATGCTTGTTGCAATCCCATGCAATGGTACATATTTCATCAACCTCGAATGAATGAACGTCTCAGTAGGCCCAGCTGAAGTTAGAACCTTCAACCTTGATATTAAAACAAGCCTTTGTACTGGCACATTGACTCATTGAATCATAAGAAGGCACAACCTGCAAATAAATATCAAACCTAAATGTATGCATTTACTGAAGCCTGAGACACTTTAAAAAGTACTCTGAATGAAAGAAAATTCAGTTTAAACAGTGCTTTTGCCCAAAATCGACGTTGATATTTTAGGCATTAAAAAATCAATATCCTACAATTTTCTTGCATATTATGCATTACCAGAATGTCTATTACACAATCCATGAGTCAGCCATTGAAAATATTAACTTATACTTTATAGAAATGAGCTTGTTTGCTCCTGCGCCAAGGGAAAATTGCACATACAAATGTCATTTTAGCGGTGCAACATAACTTAAATTAAATTTTAATGTTAGGAGGTCATAGTATAGGTATTAAGCTTTATCAATATTAAAAAACGATTTTGAAAGGCACTTATTTTTTAAATAATTTTTCCATAATGAATAATTTTCTTTTAAAAAATAAATAAAAACCCAATTAATCTTTTTTTTGTGATAATTCCACATATAAAAGCAAGCTGCATCCCTTGCCTATTATTTGGGATACATTAACTCACAAGCCTAAGCGCATAAGCCTAACTTGAAATGCGTCACATTTTTGCGCCACTTTCATTTAAAAGGAAGGTTATGCAAAATTCCACCCATGTTTAACTGGGAAAGTGCTGGCTGAATTGAACATTCCTATCAAATATACTGCAGCTGAAAAGTTTGCCTGTGAACATCTAATACAATGCATCTAAGAAAAATGCTGTAAATGTATTTTTTTTTTGTTGCAAAAATAGATAATTTCGTTTTTTTGGGGCCCTATTTATATCTATTGAATGTGTTTTCTAATTTATTAAGCATTTAACAGCAGTTTTGTATATGTGCACAATTGCTCATTCTATAAATTAAAGAGCAACATATAGCTATGTTAGCACATCACATGGTTAATTTCTGGATTTTTTCTAAGTTTCTACTTAATATTAATTAACCAACATTTTACTTAACAAACTGTAAACATCAAGAAGACCCACAAACACACATTGAGCTCATTTCAGATATAAACAGAAAACACTCAGTACACACAATACAGCGCGCTTTAGCCATTTTTCATAAATAGCGCCGTCGCAATTTACTTACAGAACCGTTTGCAGATCCTAGTTGTAAGTCATATTCACAAGAAAAAAAAGAAAACTTTTCTCAATTATTTCCAAGAATAGCGGACCCATACTTTATTAAACGTGGTGGGGCCTACTCCGTGCTTCACATATAGTTCATAGGTTGGAGTTCCAATCGGAGGAACCGGACATGAGTCCTCCAACCGGGAGTCCCTTTTACAACCAAGACAAAACAAATTTCCAAGTCTGCTAAGACCAGGCATCTTCGCTCACTAGTCTAGCTTCAAACTTCAAAGGATTATCGTTTACGATAGTCTCGTGAATACATGAGTCCTTCGGCTTTGGTACTTGCAAGTTCCAAATCAAAGTGATCCCGAAGGGATACCAAACCAAATGTCCACCTAAGAACCAAACCAAGTGTCCAACTAAGGACTGGGAGACGCTCCACTTATACTTAACTGAAAATATCGATGACGTCACCAGAAGACTCGTCTTATCGTTTCGCTCTACCAAACATCAAGGGTCCAAATCAGGGCGATAGCCAGGGCAGCAGTCCTTCGTAGCCGTCGGGAAGCGGGGAACCTCGCAGCAAAGACTTTCGGACCACGTCGACATGCAGGGGTCGATGAAGTGGCGGCCTTCCTCCAGAATTTTCACACGAAGCTCCCCACGGACCTCAGGCTTGGACCGGTACCGCTGGTATCGCCCCACGTTGGGCGCCAACTGAGGTACTGGGTTTTTCAGAACCGGTACTGATCCGGTAACCCAGCGGTGCCAGGGTACACCCAAAGACCTCGGGTACTTTCCTGATTCAGACCACAGAAACTCAGAGTCTTCTAGGTGAAGTCAAAGATCGAATTTATTGGCTGCAGCCAAGTAACAAGCGTCCTAGAAGTACAACAGCACGGTTTGTATGTTCTCAGGAGACTGTGTTTCAATGCAAAGTCAGGTTTCCTTATATACAGTTTTTTAAGCTTCAGGCAAACATTCTTGACATTTTGGTTGGTCATTCACATGTTTTCACTACAAAGGAAAAAACAGTGTCATGATGAAACCTCATATTTCATGTCATCCAACCCATAATAAATTACCCGGCAAGGCCTAGTATTTTACATCAGATAAGTGTGGACCCCCAATAAAAACGGGCACCTCCCCCTCGTAAAGTAAGAAGAAGAAAAGAGCAGGTGCAGGTGTGAGCAAGATTAGGCAGGGTGTGTGAGCGATAATAAGGGTTTTATGGCATGGTGTGCCTTGATGCTATCTGATTCGGCCACTGGGAGAGGGACTGACCGAACAGGTTTGGCCTGAGGCAATGGTTCCAGCTTGCCCAGGTCAGAGAAAAGTCAATCAAGGTGTATGTGTCCTTGGAATCAAATCTGACTGTATTATAAGCCTATGTGAGGGTAACTTTTAAAAATGGCTGCCGTATATAAAATGGGAGCCACGACTGCACGACGAAAATGGCGATTTCGAGGTGAAAACGCTGCTGGAATTGAGCGAAAATGCTCATGCTTAGTGTACTAGTCATTATCGGTCTTTTGATTCTAAAATCGTACTGCTGTGGCAAAGTAAATTACATGGGTCCAGAATTTTTAGAACCACAATGCTGTGTTGTTTGTGTGCAGATCAAAAACAACAAGTGATGGACGGAATGCTGAACATTGTCAAACATTCACCCCCAGTACAGTTATCTGGGCCTAAATCCACCGTTTTTTTGCTGCCCATGCCATTCCAGTTTGGACCCAGCCATATGCAAATCAGTCTTGACCCTGTTCCCCATGGGAACAGTCCAGACCGAACTTCTAGGCCAGGTCTTCCCTGGACTGGAAACAAGCATCCTAGGACCGGTTTCGGGGTTTCACCCCTCATCAGCCAGGCTAGCTTGAATCCAGTGGCATGGGAAGCACGGGACCCACGTCTGGGCATACCCTTCCCACTTAGGGCGACAAAGCAAAAACAACAAGTGATGGACGGAATGCTGAACATTGTCAAACATTCACCCCCAGTACAGTGATCTGGGCCTAAATCCACCGTTTTTT
Organism: Pleurodeles waltl; assembly: GCF_031143425.1. NCBI lineage: Eukaryota > Metazoa > Chordata > Amphibia > Caudata > Salamandridae > Pleurodeles > Pleurodeles waltl. Next base: position 598,503,836 of record NC_090437.1, read on the forward strand.
TGCTGCCCATGCCATTCCAGTTTGGACCCAGCCATATGCAAATCAGTCTTGACCCTGTTCCCCATGGGAACAGTCCAGACCGAACTGCTAGGCCAGGTCTTCCCTGGACTGGAAACAAGCATCCTAGGACCGGTTTCGGGGTTTCACCCCTCATCAGCCAGGCTAGCTTGAATCCAGTGGCATGGGAAGCACGGGACCCACGTCTGGGCCTACCCTTCCCACTTAGGGCGACAAAGCAAAAACAACAAGTGATGGACGGAATGCTGAACATTGTCAAACATTCACCCGCAGTACAGTGATCTGGGCCTAAATTCACTGTTTGTTTGCTGCCCATGCCATTCCAGTTTGGACCCAGCCATATGCAAATCAGTCTTGACCCTGTTCCCCATGGGAACAGTCCAGACCGAACTGCTAGGCCAGGTCTTCCCTGGACTGGAAATAAGCATCCTAGGACCGGTTTCGGGGTTTCACCCCTCATCAGCCAGGCTAGCTTGAATCCAGTGGCATGGGAAGCACGGGACCCACGTCTGGGCATACCATTCCCACTTAGGGCGACAAAGCAAAAACAACAAGTGATGGACGGAATGCTGAACATTGTCAAACATTCACCCACAGTACAGTGATCTGGGCCTAAATCCACCGTTTTTTTGCTGCCCATGCCATTCCAGTTTGGACCCAGCCATATGCAAGGCATACCCTTCCCACTTAGGGCGACAAAGCAAAAACAACAAGTGATGGACGGAATGCTGAACATTGTCAAACATTCACCCCCAGTACAGTGATCTGGGCCTAAATCCACCGTTTTTTTGCTGCCCATGCCATTCCAGTTTGGACCCAGCCATATGCAAATCAGTCTTGACCCTGTTCCCCATGGGAACAGTCCAGACCGAACTGCTAGGCCAGGTCTTCCCTGGACTGGAAACAAGCATCCTAGGACCGGTTTCGGGGTTTCACCCCTCATCAGCCAGGCTAGCTTGAATCCAGTGGCATGGGAAGCACGGGACCCACGTCTGGGCATACCCTTCCCACTTAGGGTGACAAAGCAAAAACAACAAGTGATGGACGGAATGCTGAACATTGTCAAACATTCACCTCCAGTACAGTGATCTGGGCCTAAATCCACCGTTTTTTTGCTGCCCATGCCATTCCAGTTTGGACCCAGCCATATGCAAATCAGTCCTGACCCTGTTCCCCATGGGAACAGTCGAGACCGAACTGCTAGGCCAGGTCTTCCCTGGACTGGAAACAAGCATCCTAGGACCGGTTTCGGGGTTTCACCCCTTATCAGCCAGGCTAGCTTGAATCCAGTGGCATGGGAAGCACGGGACAACAACAAGTGATGGACGGAATGCTGAACATTGTCAAACATTCACCCCCAGTACAGTGATCTGGGCCTAAATCCACCGTTTTTTTGCTGCCCATGCCATTCCAGTTTGGACCCGGCCATATGCAAATCAGTCTTGACCCTGTTCTCCATGGGAACAGTCCAGACCGAACTGCTAGGCCAGGTCTTCCCTGGACTGGAAACAAGCATCCTAGGACCGGTTTCGGGGTTTCACCCCTCATCAGCCAGGCTAGCTTGAATCCAGTGGCATGGGAAGCACGGGACCCACGTCTGGGCATACCCTTCCCACTTAGGGCGACAAAGCAAAAACAACAAGTGATGGACGGAATGCTGAACATTGTCAAACATTCACCCCCAGTACAGTGATCTGGGCCTAAATCCACCGTTTTTTTGCTGCCCATGCCATTCCAGTTTGGACCCAGCCATATGCAAATCAGTCTTGACCCTGTTCCCCATGGGAACAGTCCAGACCGAACTGCTAGGCCAGGTCTTCCCTGGACTGGAAACAAGCATCCTAGGACTGGTTTCGGGGTTTCACCCCTCATCAGCCAGGCTAGCTTGAATCCAGTGGCATGGGAAGCACGGGACCCACGTCTGGGCATACCCTTCCCACTTAGGGCGACAAAGCAAAAACAACAAGTGATGGACGGAATGCTGAACATTGTCAAACATTCACCCCCAGTACAGTGATCTGGGCCTAAATCCACCGTTTTTTTGCTGCCCATGCCATTCCAGTTTGGACCCAGCCATATGCAAATCAGTCTTGACCCTGTTCCCCATGGGAACAGTCCACACCGAACTGCTAGGCCAGGTCTTCCCTGGACTGGAAACAAGCATCCTATACACCGGACATTCCAGGTAATTATGTTATAATGGGGTGCACAGACATTTTTTACTTAATATGCAGAAGCATGAGAAATCGTACATGATCGGACAATTATTAACAGGATAGGCATCCACTATTTAGATGGATGTCATATAACCATAAACGTTAATAACCCCCAATACAAGGTCCAGCAATTGAAACTCGTTCGACCAAACTTGTGAAAAAACATGCAGACAACAGACAATTTGTGCAGTTGCCTTTAGCGTGTGTGGCGTTAAGTCTGCAAGCATTTCTAGGTTGCAGTGGTTGGGACATTTAGGAGCTGATGTTCACCCAGGCCCGGAACCTGGCATCCATTAAGAACTGATATTGCTTTGAGGGGGAGGGTTCCCAGAAGATAGTGGCCAGTTCTAGTGATCCTTACGTCAGTGTCTCTATGAATATGATGGCAGGTTAAATATGCATGCATTTTTCCCCACTTTGGGCAGCCGTGTATCCTCCCCCCCTTCAAGTATTATCCAACCAAAGTGTCATTTCTAGCAATTCCCTGAGAAGATGATGTCCCATGTCAATCTCATTTGGGCCATGTGACCCCCATGGAGGTGGTACTTACAAAGTATTCATCCCAGGAGATCATTGGCAGTCTGTGGGGTGATCAATGGGAACAGTGTCATGCTGCCTCCTGAGTCAGAGTCTGATGAGCTGCCCAGTGAGGAACTGGTGCTGGAGAGCGGGCGGGTATCTCAGAGAGAAGTCGCCGAGATGAGTGCCGATTTTTTTGCTCTCAAGTTCTTGCTCCGGTGATAAAGCTGCACTCCTATGTGTTCGATGGAGTGGTCTCCAGCATCCATTCTGAGGTGGGTGCTGTGCTTTGGGCGGTAGGGATTGTGATGCTCCAGGTCTAAGAAAGTCAGGAAAGTGCTGTTCCAACCAATCGTGTGCTGCCTCTGGGGTATCAAAAAAATTAGTTCTTTCTTCATGGATCAGTTTAAGTCTAGCTGGGTACAGCATGGCGTAGAAGAGGCCCACCATATACAGCTGTCTTTTCACTGCCTGGAAGGAGGCTCTCTGGAGTTGGAGAGCGATTATATATTCTAGGAATAGTGGTATTCAAACAATATCCATCAGGATAGGTGCGGTTTCTTGCACGCTTCAGAGGAGAAAGTCTTGGTCCCTGTGGTTCAGGATACGTACCACAAATGGTCACGGTGGCACTCCCAGCGGTGGCCTCTTTGCAGGGACCCAGTGTGCCCTCTCCACTATAACCAAGTCTGATAGGCCAGTCGGTGCCACTGTAGTTCGAAGCCAACCCTCCACATATTGTGTAGCATTGGGGCCTTCTATCCCTAACATTGCTTCAGTGTGCTCATCTCTCAGCATCCTCTGCATATTCCTGGTAAATGTTGACCTGTTGTTGGAGTTGTGCAATGGTAGAATTGTGCTCCAATTGCCAAGGCATTAAAAATAGCAAGGGTTGCTTTGCTATTTTTTACTCTGTCTGCTAGTTTCCTGTGAACATCTTTGAGGAGGCTGAGATCAGTGGTGATTGCTCTTAGGCAGTGCTTAATGACTGCTCTAGATTTGTGTACAGTATTTCCTTCAGGATGAAGTCTAGTTTGGCCTGTGGGGGACCAGCATTTGTGGAGGGTATGTAGACTTCCGTTGCCATTATGGAGGAGCTTTCTGAGTGAGTGGTCTAGGATCGGGAGTGACCATGATAGTCAGTAGTTTTGGCTCAGGTGTGGCCCAGGTTGTTTGGTGATCAGCTGGCGAAGTTTTTGAGGTGGGGGAGAAAATCAAAACTGCCCAATGTTAAGAAAGAGCTGTTCTGGGTGGCTTAGCTATTGGCTTCAGTGCATCTCAGCGACCCGGCAGGTGGGGAGTTAGCACAAGAAGTTAGGCGTAATGGTAGCTTTGTGAAATCATGGCTTCATTAGGAGTCTCGTATAATGGCCTTTTCAAGGTCCCCACTTGTGGCAAATTAAGTTTTAATTATGCCCTGCCTTGCAAAGAAGGAGGCAAGCAAAGGTGTTTGTGGGCTGCAATGGGCTAATTCCACAAGGGCCAGTCCCCTTAATACAGGTAATTAAAACCGTGTCCAGGATGCCTGCCCATGCCAGCAATGGGGGTTTGCTATGCGAGTCCAAAAGAAATAGGGGAGCCCAGCCTATCTGGCCTCAATGAGCAGTGCCAATAATCCGAGGTTCCTCCCAACCAGTACCCCAGATCTGAGGGTTAGTCAAGGACTGTTTGCATGGTGCAGTGTGGGATGGCTATTTGCGGGTACTAATCTATATGATACGATGAGGCCAGAGCTCACAGCCCTCAGTGGGATGCAGAGCCAGTGCATGACAGTCATGTTCCAACAGATTAGGCTGGGTAGGCCAGCTGTTTCCCATTGGGGTGAAACATAGACATTATTCAGTACCTGGGATCAGCAGTAAAGGAACATTGTCGATCCTCGCCATGTGTGTCTACTTTCTCACAACCCTCCGTAGCCATCCCATAGGGCTGCCGCAGCCATGCAAGTCCTCATTGAGCTGCAGTTTTATTGACCTCAGCCTGCCAGGCCATAGCGGCAATCTCCCAGGTGGTGTCTGCCGATCTGTTGCATTCCATTTTAGCAGTGTTCTTCTGGCTCAAGGGGCTGGCCTACCTGTGTCGCTGCTGCTCTGTGCCCTCCTGTTTGCTGCAGAGGTTGTCAGGACTCACCACATCAGCCTAGGTGCACACTTGTCTCTCATCTGACACCACTGGGCTGCCCTGGGCTTTACAGGGATCGCTGATCTCAGCTGGCACCTTGGTCTCCTGCGTGTAATGTCTCAGAATGCCGCCAGGGTTCGGAGTCTGTGATCACTCCCAGGTCTGTCCCAGATTCGTGGCCATCATGTTCGTCATCCTGTGACCCCCAAGGCTAGCACCTGCTTGTAAGCATTTGCCGGGCACCCCAGCAACCTGCAGGGCTCTTGAAGTGGGTAGTTGACTCAGGGTTGTCGCTGGTATGCCTCAGCTGTGCAGGCCTTCTCTGCTGATGTCAAGACACTGACCACATGTTAGGGCATCATGCAGGTAGGCCCAGAGGCATCAGCATCCTCCCAGGTGGCAATTGAGGGTTTGGCGATGGCTGCAATCCGTGCATTATGCATGAGTTGGCATTCGAGGCACCTTATGGCATGCAGATTACTCCCCCTTTGTGGTGGATAAGTGGGGATATTTGGTCCAGGGCCCGGAAGCTCCCACCTTATGCGGGCTCCATCATCAGTGGTTGACCACGACTCCCTATTGTGTGAACTTCGAAACAATTTACACAGTAGCAATGAACTTAATTCATTTAAAATGAGCATCAGTTTCAATATGATGCCGTTAGAACTGTTAAAAATGAATTGATTCTACTTCTCAGTAAAAAAAAATGAATGAGGTACAACCAAAAACTGGGGAAACTATGCCACAATTGTTCTTTGTTTGTTTTATAGTTCTTTCCCTGTGTTCATAAACTGAAGAAGATTACAAAAATCAAGAATGTCTGAATTATTTTTCAGAAAGTTTCAATTGTCTGTAAGGATCAGAAACTCCACTGATCAGCTGCCGAATGTCTTACTTGTGATTTTTGGAAAGCCGGGGGTTTACTGAACCCCATTCCCTCCTTGCCTAAGGGTGATGGCAAAGGGCCTATTTTTGGCTTGGCCAGATGTTTTACTGTACTTCCTCCCACAAGAGGAAATGTGGAAGCATGGGTACCTAGGGGACATTGGGGACAAATGGGCATCTCACCCATACATTACCCTCTGCAGCCCTTTGAGAAGACCAGGGACAGTTTCAATAACAAGCCAATGAGAATGTTTCTTGGGACATGGCAGTTCAATTGGAAGTTTCTCTGTGTTTTTTTGGCTATATAAAATATTAGATACATATAGAATATGCACACGTCATTGATCATTTATCTTTTGCATTTAACTTTAAAACAGCAAAACAAAAATAAACCAAATCAATGAATGGCATCACATGAAACTGCACTACTAGCTTGATTCAATTTTTTTATATTCAAGCAGCCTATTTTCTGCTTTGATGTCAAATTTGCCCAGGGGGATTTCCATGGTATAAGTGAATAACAATATTTTTGCGACCCCATCCCCACTTGCCCCCTTCCTTTGGCATCCCTGAACCAGATATATCTGTATCAAAGTCAATTTTCAGTATTGTTGTCATCTGAAGGTCTGTGTGAATTGGTCAGGTGTGGGGTTAAGGTTAAAAACAAGGTAACAATTTATTTTGCTGTGGAGTGTTCAGTACAGAAACATAGGTGCTGCCTCTGTCATATATATTACACGATGCAAGCAGTTCGAGAACTGTTCTCAAACCAATACAGTAGTAGAGATCCAAGTTAGGGGAAGTTGGCTACACCTCAAACCCACAGCAGATCAAATGATATCCCAGAAGGAATTGCAAGAAAGCAGAAATCGGAACGCTGGTCTATGGGGAATATATTTTAGACCAACAGTTTCCAGTCTGATAAAAATCCTGTAATAATTTCAGGATTACAACTTGTCACTATATAGAGATATAGGGGAGGATAACAACAAAAAAATCAACAAACATGTAATTTTCTTTCAATTTACAACCTTACCATTCAGGCACCTTCGATGATAGTTGTGGTACATCTGATAAGTGAAGCCATTTTCTTTTAAAAGTTCATGAGATGGATGCTGGAGTTTGGGCAGCGAGTTCGTGGAACACCCAAAACTCACAAGCAATGGAGAAGCTTCTGAGGGGGAGGAGTTTGCACTGTGGTGATAAACCGATAAATGTTTATATTTTGAGTATCTGCTGTGCAAGATTAGAACAAGAACACACCAAAGTGACTAGTCCACATTGTAATACTATGACATAAGAGAAGATTTCAGAAGTAAAACATTCCTCTCTGTTGGAATCAACATACGGAATTTAGGACTATATACATTATAAACCTGTTATTAATAAACATTTGCATGAGTGGCTTATTAACATGTATTTTTAAAATTAACATTCATGGCTTTCCTGGATTCCTTTACTCTGTGATTTGTAGGTCAATTCAGCCTACTTACAAGTAGCCTATAATTTAAGCTCAACAAAACATAATTTACATCTCTTTGTGGAAACCAACAGCAGTCATCATTTCTGCAGGATCACTGGGATCCCAACAGAAGGCTAGCAACTGCTCAGCAAGCCTACATATGTATAGTTATTTTGCAATTGAATGTTTTCAGCGTGGACAATCCTAGAATTACAATTAAGTTCTATAACTAGTCTCCTATTACTAATATTGTTTATTTTTTTAATGCTGCGGGTGCAATAGTGATATATAATGGTAACAGAAAATGACACTCAAAATGTTCATTACACTGAGGGGGTGATTCTGACCCCGGCGGTACTAGACCGCCGGGGCCAGGGTCGGCGGGAGCACCGCCAACAGGCTGGCGGTGCCCCGCAGGGCATTCTGACCGCGGCGGTTCAGCCGCGGTCAGAAGAGGAACGCTGCCCTTCTGAATCCTCCATGGCGGCGCAGCTCGCTGCACCGCCATGGGGATTCAGACACCCCATACCGCCATCCTGTTCCTGGCGGTTCTCTCGCCAGGAACAGGATGGCGGTATGGGGTGTCGTGGGGCCCCTGGGGGCCCCTGCAGTGCCCATGCCAATGGCATGGGCACTGCAGGGGCCCCCGTAAGCGGGCCCCACTTTGAATTTCACTGTCTGCATTGCAGACAGTGAAATTCGCGACGGGTGCAACTGCACCCGTCGCACCTTCCCACTCCGCCGGCTCAATTCTGAGCCGGCGTCCTCGTGGAAAGGGTTTTTGCACTGGGCTGGCGGGCGGCCTTTTGGCTGTCGCCCGCCAGCCCAGTGCAAAAGCCAAAATACCCTCAGCGGTCTTGCGACCGCGGAGCAGTATTTTGGAGGGGGAAGTCTGGCGGGCGGCCTCCGCCGCCCGCCAGACTTAGAATGACCCCCTGAGTCTTCTCTTCTTTATCATTCTTTATCAGTAAGGGGCAAAGCCCACCCTCACAGAGAAGTTCCTTGCTGGATCGTGCAAGGGGAAGCTTCTGTATCAGAACACCTATACTGGTAAAATCACTTTCCAGGAAGTCAAGAGGGAACATGTAGCAGGGCTATGACAAGAACGAGTAGTACTCTGGGCCTGTCTTAGATTTTGGCAGGCAGGATTTGCCACCACAAACATGGCGGATTACCCTGTCTGCCTAACTGATGATCCGCCCACTCTCTATCTTGAGTCAGGATGGATCCCATAAATGAAACCTTCTTTATGAACTGCTTCTCTGTATGTCAGTACTTATACTGGTAAAATCACACTCAAGGGTTTTGAGAGGAAAAAGGTAGCATGGCCATGACAAGGAAGCACAGTACTCAGGGCTTGATTTAGAGTTTGGTGGACAGGGTACTCCACCACAAACGCCACATTGCGCAGCCATCGGTAGCATCACTTACACATCTCATGTTCTAAAAGCTCCTGTATTATTACAAACATTCTTTGCCAAATGCACCACTGATTACTGGAGAAAGGTTGGTGTTATATCAATTACCAAGTACTTGGTGCTCAAGAGGACTCAGCAGCATTGATGGCTTGAATACAGTACGCAGAAAGGTGTTTCAGAATGGGAAAGTGTGAAGGCAGCACAGAGTAGCTAAATGACTCCTGGGGACACACACTATGAATGTAGGTGGATAGCCATGGCAACAAGAACCCCTGCCTATATGCGGTTTAGACCATATGAGGCACTTTTAGGAGCACTTAATGCAGACAAAATGGTGGCAGTTTGAGCTTAAACTTACAGTTAACTTCCTCTTGGTGGGACTGCAAAGAACCATCCTCAGCTTATTCTGCATGCACACTATGGAGACACTGATCACAATGATGCATTTTCCACTGGACCCCATCAAATGAAAAGGGTCCCGGAACAGCCTCTCTTGTAGTATGGAAAGCACAGTCCAGCTGCTGTTAGAGTCCTGCTGGGCATTGTTATTGCAGCTGTGTTTCATAGATTCCTTTAATGACTAGAGAACATTTGCAGAAGTTAAAGGTACGTTTATGAGTCTAGGGGCTGCTTAAATCTTTCAGTTAGTGCCTGTTTGCAGTCAACCAGATCCTTCATGGATACAGCCACTAGATTTGAGGCAACTCCCTGTAATATTTGAAGTAATTCTATTTTTGGGTCATAGCAGATGGTTTGAGTCATTTGTCTGGTGCTGTATTTCAAGATAATACATGAGTGTCCTTCTACACTTTCTAGGCAGTGCCTCTGGCCGATGTGATTCACAGAGTCATCTGTTAAGAAATGTTGGGTGTTCCATCAATGTCCATGTCTCTCATGACTCTGATGGGAAATTCAAGGTTCCAAAAGTAATGTTCCACGGAATTAACAAAAATGTTTATAAAATCAATGTCAAGAAAATGTTCAAATACCTCTTTGTACTTACATGATAACATTGCTAAGATCTTTAGATTTGTAATGGACTATTTCATGGTCAGCTTCATCAGTATTAAATCCTCAACATACACTGTTTTTGTAAATCATCATAAATCCTCACAGTACCTTAATCAATGTGTAACCGGAAGCTGTCCTACCAATTCAAACACTTGAAACTTCTGCAGCAATCCAGATGTTCTACTTCGCAGAACACAAGAAGGTCCATTAATCTATAAATTATTCTATTCCCTTAACAATGGAGAGTCGCAGTGGAAATATGTCTCACTGTGATACATTTAGCAAATAACCTAGTGTTCCATATAGACCATAAGTTATTCTTTGAAGCACAAGTTCCAAGGACCTTGAAAACCTGAAATCTACTTCAGAGTATTAAACCTGAAAAATTTGGGTGGAGAAAGCTGCACAGAAAAATAAACAAATCACCATGGGGGTCATTCTGACCCCGGCGGGCCAGGGTTGGCGGGAGCACCGCCAACAGGCTGGCGGTGCCCCGCAGGGCATTCTGACGGCGCTTTGGCTGCGGTCAAAAGAGGAAAACCGGCGGTCTCCCGCCGGTTTTCCGCTGCCCATAAGAATCCTCCATGGCGGCGCAGCTCGCTGCGCCGCCATGGGGATTCTGACACCCCATACCGCCATCCTGTTCCTGGCGGCAGGATGGCGGTATGGGGTGTCGTGGGGCCCCTGGGGGCCCCTGCAGTGCCCATGCCAATGGCATGGGCACTGCAGGGGCCCCGTAAGAGGGCCCCACTTTGTATTTCAGTGTCTGCTTTGCAGACACTGAAATACGCGACGGGTGCAACAGCACCCGTCGCACCTTCCCACTCCGCCGGCTCCATTCAGAGCCGGCGTCCTCGTGGGAAGGTTGATTTCCACTGGGCTGGCGGGCGGCCTTTTGGCGGTTGCCCGCCAGCCCAGTGGAAATCCCAGAATCACCGCAGCGGTCTGACGACCGCGGTGCGGTGTTCTGGCGGGGGTACTTTGGCGGGTGGCCTCCGCCGCCCGCCAAGGTAAGAATCAGGGCCCATATCTGTCTACAGCTCCTAGATGTATTTTAATAAGGGTGGTCATCATACCATGTTTGAACAAATTTGACTTTATAAATATGGATCCATCGACAGATGACTTAAAATACATGTTACAAGATCTATCTTTGACCTATGACCCTAAATCATAATATGCTAGCAATGAAGGTTTTATATTGAGTTATGTGCAAAGTGATGGAAATCACAAGACTTCTTGTTTGGCTCAAATAACCCTTGTTTGATTCAGAGTGAACTTGACTATCCCCCTAGTACGCTTACATCTAACTTGACAGGTTTACACAGAACTCTTTAAACTTAGCATTATATTCAGAAGAAAAAAACATAGCTCTCCAAGACCCACTTATTTGGAAGAAGGGCCTTCGTCTGAGGGGATGGAAGATTCCTATCAACTTAAGGACTTTGTGGACAGGCAGAATAGTATAAGAGGAATGGCAGCCATAATCTTACAGTTCCCCTCTCCTGGGGATCTAGAATGAAGGTGGGGTCATGCTTGAGAGGTAGTGAACAACAGAAATGAACTTTAGTGAGGAAGGACTGAGGAAATACAGGGAAAAACAAAACATACGGACTGTTATTTAAAAATGCTTTATTGAAGACAATTAAAGCATGATATAATAGCAAGGAATAACAGTATTGATTACAGTTGAAATGTGTACGATATCTCTATATGCTCAAAGGTATTATGCAATAGAATGTAAACAACCCATGGTATAAAAGGCACAGTACCTTAAACAAATTAAGAAACAGACATAGCAGTAGGAAGCGAAAAAGGGAAGGAAAACCCTTAACTTGGAAAGACATGGGGTTTAGTAAAAAATAAAAAAAATATCCCAATTTTTTGGTTAACACTCATTGATTACAATAATTAAAACCGTGGAAGGTCAAAAACTTCATCCACATCATGGGACTTAGCTTGCCATCTAGATAAAAAGGAGGAGAGTTGCAACCACAAGTCTCTCTTAATCATTTATTGAGTGAATGTCACATTTGCTCTATCTAATGTATAATTATGCCATAGCATACTCCACCACCTGACAAGAGTAATGTTTGCTTTTCAACTAGATGAAATATTGGTAAAGAAATAGCAATAACTAGATCAACACATTTCCCAAACCAGAGATCAGCATGCCAAATATGAGGAGAACCACCTAGAAAGCAGTTTATCAAATGGTCGTGTGATTAAACATATATCAGTAATCTTATCTCAAACCTGGAAACAAAATAGATTAACCCTTGGACATTCAAAAGGCATATGAATGAAATCACTGTATTCATTTTACCATCATTTGATATCTGTAGACAATTTACATTTATAAAGAGAGGTGGGAGCTAAAAACATTTACAAAAAAAGAATAATGTTGAATACATTTTAGATGAATTTTTGCTCCATATTTAGAAAGAGATAACATTTTGAAAATCACATTCCCACTCTAGTTGTTGGTCTGTCAGTCAGAGTTAGGTCAAGACTTTTCGAAAGAAATTAAGCTCTCACTTCAGTGGAAAAAGTAAACATAGAATAAGGTGTTCTTTGACAAGTAAGATATAAAAAAATTAGGAGAGGACAAGAAGTGTGAAATATTAGTTTTTAACAGTTCATATTTATGGTTATAAGAGGGGGTAAATTACATTCATCCTGAATGTCTTGAAATGTAAGAAAATCCATGACCGAGAGCAACTGATCCCCAGGAACAAACCATCTCCCTGAAAGAAAAAGTAGTAGTAGTAGGGAATCCTCTAATCTCTATATAGTAAAGGTTTACTGAATGTCACCGGTAAAGACGCCCAAATCTGTTTAGGGGGAAAAAGCAGAGTGACATATAGTCAAATTGGGAAAATTGATTCCATCTGAAGTATACGCAAAAATATATGTGCTATCTTCTGATTTCATATACTTTTTGTCAACAAACCATTTATAGACTTAAATAATCTTTGAGGAAGAGTCACAGGAAGCATGGATATATAAAAATAAAAAATCTACAACATCATCATTTTAATGGTATCCAACCTACCCTACTGCGTTAAAAACAAAGGTGATAATTTCTCAGATAAAGTAAGGATTTTATGTTTAATTGCCTCAAGAGTAACATAAACTATTTCTCTTCTGAAGTTAGAGTACATAATACGGAGGCATTTTACATAATGTGAGTTCCATGTGCAACCAGAGTCTTTAAAGATATCTTTAAGGCAGAACCTATTAAGGGGCATCGTTTCTGATGTATTGCTGATTAATTGATGCATCAGATTAATCTTTTAAGAAGTGAAAAAAATCAGGAACAGTGGTGTGAGGATCTGAAACATAAAATAATATATCATCAGCATAGGCTGCAAATTTTACTTGCTTATAACCAGCAGAGTTCCTGGCTCTGTGAGTCTTTTCCCCACAGATGGTGTTGTAATTTCCTGTCTCCCAGCCCACGCTCCACTGTGTCTGGAATCACAAAAGGATAATATGAAGTTATTTGTGTGTGTGCGTAGGCAGCTCCTTTGAACTGTGAGTGGGGCTGTGCACAGGTCTGCCCTCCATCCTACTAGGATGGCTCATCCTGCCAAGATCCAATCCCTCTACTGTGTGGCTCTCTGGGAGGAATACACAAAGGCCAACTGTCAACTACACCTAATGGTTAGGACAAGAAAATGCCCAATTTCTAACTGTGGCATTTCCAGAATTGTACCTTAAAATCCAACTCTACCATTAAAAAGGGTTTAAATTACAATTGCTTAGTACCAAACATGTTATTTCTACCTGCTTCAAAACAAATAATATGAATGATTAAATGTAATAGGCTAACTCAATGTTATCCTATGGGAGAAGTAGGCCTCCCAGAAGTGAAAAACAAATGTGCAAGTTTTTCTCTACCAAGACTTGTAAAAATTAAAAGTACATGTCCAACATCTTAAACACAATGCACTATGCCCCATGGGTTGTATAGGATTGTGAAAAATGGATTTCTTAACTAGGCATGAGGGCTCCATTTTGTCCATTTGTTCTGTGCTACAAACAAAAATTGTATGCCTTCATCACCTGTTTAATTTCATTTGTTGCAGATGTGAAACTTTGTAGATGTGTTAAACCGCCCTATGTTCTAGAAATGTTATCTCTGTGTTTTAACATCCTGTCCTTGTGGTTTAAAGGCGCTACAGGAAAAGTTTGCTTGAAGGGGTCTGGAAATTGTGACACATGTATAGGGTGGTAAAGTGGGGGGGGTTTTTTTGCAATAAAAGACATCAAAGGCTGAGGGAAAGGTCAGTTGCTTTGGCCAAAAAGTTCCATTTGGATACTCTTTGGAGGTGACCGCTGCAGCCAATAAAATGCTATCTTGAAGCATAACCCGAATCCTTGTATTCCATCTTGTAGAAATTCAGCCTCTTACTAGAAGAGACTCGTAAATTTATTTCACAAACCTGGTGGCCCGACGGGGACTCATGGAGAGAAATTCAACAGACTAAAAGGCTGTGACAGAGGAAGGAGACCGTAGACCGCGGATTGTGGGGGCCCCTGCTAAAAGACAAGTTTCTTGTAGCTGCCATCTGACGTCCCCAACTTCCATCCCCTGTAATGAATTTCTCCCACTGAAACCCAGTAGGAGGTCAAGGAAACATTTGACCTCAAGAATACAAGGATCCAGACCCGACATATTTGGTGGGACTGTTCTATGTCACTTGTAACTTGTAAACTTGTATCCTGGTATTGACGTCATATTCATCTTGGTATTTGATCTTGGTAGTTGTTTGTGACCTTTTCATGGTGAACTCCGAAGTTAGGACCACCATGAGTAAGTTCAAGAAATGCGTTTCTGAATGTTATTATTGTTTCTGGACCCCTTGTCTGGACGAGTCTATACCTATGCCAGCCGAGGGTAGTCCAGCCTGGATAGTAATGAAAAATATGGCACGGGCCCAACCCTCTGGGGCCCAGTTTGGTACAAGTATACAAAGAAAGGGGGAGACAGACAGTGGCCATTAAATGGATCCTTTGACGATGACAAATTACATTTTTGACAACCGACATTATTTAAGGAAAATGTTAGACAGACAATGTGGGACAGTTATTAGACCTGGGAAAAAGAGGCTAGAAAAAGGGCCATGAGAGAGGCCAGGAATATGAAAAATAAATAAAAAATAAAATAAAATTTTAAAAAACAGTCAGCATTGAAACTGAAAGAATATAGCAACGTTAAAAGAGGGAGACAGTGAATTTAGAATGACTACAAATAAAATGTATCGGTCAGAAAATGGCATACGACAAGGGACTAAATATGACGAAATGTTGGAGAATATTTTGGACAATATCCCGCCTTATGTTCCTGTCCAGTCTAATGCTCCAGTGCAAAATGTTAATGTTAATATCCCTAATCCCTTTCCTCATGTTACAATTCCTCCTCCCTTGGATCTGCCCCTAATGTCCACAATGTTGGCCATAAGGTTCTTCGCCCTCAAATATTTAATCCGGCCCAGACTATAACTATTCCTCCCAACCCAGTCCCCATACAAGCTACACAAAATGCTGCTAAACTAAACACTACAATGGGAGGAATACCTCAATTGAATAGTACACAAAGTATAATGGTGACTCCACAGATTCATTCTAACATGCAATAAGGAACTATTTCTTATACTTCACAACAGTCATCATACGTTAGTAACAATGTTAAATATAAGAAATACAAGAAGGGACACAGGCCCTCTTCTGTGGGACACACTTCAGCTACCACTCCATGTAGTGCTCGGAACGACCCCATGGTGACGTTTTCTCTCATTAGTTTGCAAGATGGTCTCCTGTCTGAAGGTAAAAAAATAAGTAGAGCCCGAACAAATGGAATGGCCTTGCCGGTCACTGTAAACAGGTGAATGACAGATGGTCCATATACAAATTCAGCCATCATTTTACATGAATTTCAAAAGTATAATGATTTTCAGCAACATTGTCTTTTGGACTTGATGTCTAAATGGATCAAGGGGGAATGTTTAACATGGCCCCTATTGACAGAATAAAGGCAGTTGAGGAGCAAACTGTCCAACAAATGTTTGCAGATAAATTCATTAATAACATGCAAAAGGACCTCTGTGATTATTTAAAATACTGAACATATATGGCCAACTAAGAGCCCGTCAGAATTCCTAGCTATGGCCACATAGTATGAAAATGTGTTAAAAAACAAGACAGAGGTTTGTGATAAGAAAAAAGGATTTGAGGACAAAAGCATTAATGCCACAGGCTTCCCAAATCAGGCCCAAGGTACAGGACAGATGGAGAGGGCAAGAGGACGTGGACGGTGGGTTGGCAGAGGACAAACAAATGATCCTGCGCAACAGGGAATGAGAGTCAAAGATCTGTGCATATTGTAAACAAGAAGGGCATTGGAAAGACTCTTATCCAGAATTACAAAATTCTGGCCAAGGAATGCAGAGAGGAATGGGAAATAGGAGAAAACAGGGAGGAAGAGGTGAACGATCGAGACAAGATTTTGCTGCACATTCTCAACAATAGATGCACTCTAATTACTTTGACAATATGAACTAGGGATGTTCACGAGAGGGTGAAGGGAGATTGGCATTTCCAGTAGATCAGCGGAGACTGTATGTAGACATGCAGCTGTGTGGGAAAGAGTAGCCTTTTTGATAGACACTGGAGTTACCCGCACCTCTGCCATCCACAGCCATTTTCCTGGGGCTCCCCTCTCTGGGTCTATTCAGTGCTTAATTTGTGCTTATTGTTTCCGGTGCTGAGCACCGGCACTTATTTTTGAGGGCCGGCGCTTATTATTTTGCCTCAAGCAGTTGCTACAAGCAAAAGACAAATATGGGAAAGACGGAGGAAGAGAAAAACGAAAAAGCGCCACAAAGGTAGAAGTCAGAAAGCTGCCAGAGTGAGTTGAGGGGGAAGGGAGTGGCTTTAAATGGATTGAAGAGGCCCAAGATGGCTTCAGGATTACTCTGCCTCAGTATTCCGTGCTTGCACATTTAAATGCAGCAGCCGCAAGTTTAAGAGTAGGGCTTTGGGCACCGGCACGTTTCTATTTACAAAGTAAGCACTGGGTATATTAATACTTCACTTGGATTTGCTGGAATGCCCATACGAAACCCCATATCAAAGCCTTTGGATGTTAATATTGGACCTTACAGTTTTCCCCATTCTTTGATTTTCACTGAAGCCTCTGATGAAAATCTTTTAGGGTTGGGTTTGTTAAAGAACGTGCATGCTCATATTTATTGTTCCCCTGATGGGGTATATGTGACAATTGCTAATTGTAGGAAGTTGGCTCTGTATGTACTATTTCAAAGTAAGAAATAGCATGCACAGAGTCCAAGGGTTCCCCTTAGAGGTAAGATAGTGGCAAAAAGAGATAATTCTAATGCTCTATTTTGTGGTAGTGTGGTCGAGCAGTAGGCTTATCAGAGGGTAGTGTTAAGCATTTGTTGTACACACACAGGCAATAAATGGGGAAAACACACTCAAAGACAATTCCAGGCCAATAGGTTTTTATATAGAAAAATATATTTTCTTAGTTTAATTTAAGAACCACAGGTTCAAGATTTACAAACAATACTTTAAATGAAAGGTATTTCACTTAGGAACTTTAGGAACTTAGCAAAATAGCCTATACAGTGTTCATACAAATGGCAATAAGCTATTTTAAAACTAGACACAGAGCAATTTTCAACAGTTCCTGGGGGAGGTAAGTGTTTGTTAGTTTTGCAGGTAAGTAAACCACCTACAGGATTCAAAGTTGGGTCCAAGGTAGCCCACCGTTGGGGGTTCAGACCAACCAAAGTTACCACACCAGCAGCTCAGGGCCGGTCAGGTGCAGAGGTTAAAGTGGTGCCCAAAACGCATAGGCTTCAATGGAGAAGGGGGTGCCCCGGTTCCAGTCTGCCAGCAGGTAAGTACCCGCGTCTTCGGAGGGCAGACCAGGGGGGTTTTGTAGGGCACCGGGGGGGGACACAAGTCAGCACAAAAAGTACACCCTCAGCGGCATGGGGCGGCCGGGTGCAGTGGGCAAACAGGCGTCTGGTTTGCAATGTAGTTAAATGGGAGACCTAGGGGTCTCTTCAGCGATGCAGGTAGGCAAGGGGGGGGCTCCTCGGAGTAACCATCACCTGGGCAAGGGAGAGGGCCACCTGGGGTTCCCTCCTGCACTGGAGGTCAGATCCTTCAGGTCCTGGGGGCTGCGCATGCAGTGTCCTTACCAGGCGTCGGGTTCTTAGAAGCAGGCAGTCGCGGTCAGGGGGAGCCTCTGGATTCCATCTGCGGGCGTCGCTGTGGGGACTCAGGGGGGTCAACTCTGGCTACTCACGGGCTCGCAGTCGCCGGGGAGTCGTCCCTGTAGTGTTGTTTCTCCACAAGTCGAGCCGGGGGCGTCGGGTGCAGAGTGCAAAGTCTCACGCTTCTGGCGGGAAACTTGTGTTCTTTCAAAGTTGCTTCTTTGTTGCAAAGATGTTTCTTCTTTGGAGCAGAGCCGCTGTCCTCAGGAGTTCTTTGTCCTTTTAGATGCAGGGTAGTCCTCTGAGGCTTCAGAGGTCGCTGGAACCTGTGGAACGCGTCGCTGTAGCAGTTCTTTTGAAGTGGGGAGACAGGCCGGTAGAGCTGGGGCCAAAGCAGTTGGTGTCTCCGTCTTCTCTGCAGGTTTTTCAGCTCAGCAGTCCTTCTTCGTCTTAGGTTGCAGGAATCTAGTTTCCTAGGTTCTGGGGAGCCCCTAAATACTGAATTTAGGGGTGTGTTTAGGTCTGGGAGGGCAGTAGCCAATGGTTACTGTCCTTGAGGGTGGCTACACCCTCTTTGTGCCTCCTCCCTGAGGGGAGGGGGCCACATCCATAATCCTATTGAGGGAATCCTCCATCTGCAAGATGGAGGATTTCTAAAAGTCAGAGTCACCTCAGCTCAGGACACCTTAGAGGCTGTCCTGACTGGCCAGTGGCTCCTCCTTGTTTTTCTCATTTCCCCCTGGACTTGCACCAAAAGTGGGGGCTGTGTCCAGGGGGCAGGTATCTCCACTAGCTGGAGTGCCCTGGGGCATTGTAACACGAAGCCTGAGCCTTTGAGGCTCACTGCTAGGTGTTACAGTTCCTGCAGGGGGGAGGTGTGAAGCACCTCCACCCAAAGCAGGCTTTTGTTTCTGTCCTCAGACAGCACAGAGGCCCTCACCACATGGGGTCAGAAACTTGTCTCTCAGCAGCAGGCTGGCACAGACCAGTCAGTCCTGCACTGAACAATTGGGTAAAATACAGGGGGCATCTCTAAGATGCCCTCTGTGTGCATTTTTTAATAAATCCAACACTGGCATCAGTGTGGGTTTATTATTCTGAGAAGTTTGATACCAAACTTCCCAGTGTTCAGTGTAGTCATTATGGAGCTGTGGAGTTCGTTTTTAACAGACTCCCAGACCATATACTCTTATGGCTACCCTGCACTTACAATGTCTAAGGTTTTGCTTAGACACTGTAGGGGCATAGTGCTCATGCACCTATGCCCTCCCCTGTGGTATAGTGCACCCTGCCTTAGGGCTGTAAGGCCTGCTAGAGGGGTGACTTACCTATGCCACAGGCAGAGTGAGGTTGGCATGGCACCCTGAGGGGAGTGCCATGTCGACTTAGTCATTTTCTCCCCACCAGCACACACAAGCTGGCAAGCAGTGTGTCTGTGCTGAGTGAGGGGTCCCTAGGGTGGCATAAGACATGCTGCAGCCCTTAGAGACCTTCCCTGGCATCAGGGCCTTAGTACCAGGGGTACCAGTTACAAGGGACTTACCTGGGTGCCAGGGTTGTACCAATTGTGGAGACAATGGTACATTTTAGGTGAAAGAACACTGGTGCTGGGGCCTGGTTAGTAGGGTCCCAGCACACTTCTCAGTCAAGTCAGCATCAGTATCAGGCAAAAAAGTGGGGGGTAACTGCAACAGGGAGCCATTTCCTTACACTAATCCTTCCATTTCAAAAAGTTACCCTGTTCTTTCCTCATCAAGAATACCCCAGGAGTTGTCCCCCACAGATCCGTCTCTTTGGGCTACATGTAAAAACGATGTGGGTTTCATGAGCATGGAAGCAGTTAAGATACGCGTTAAAGAAGGTACATCCTTACCCCTCATTCCACAATACACATTATTCCCTGAAGATGAGGAAGGGCTTTTTTCCGTAGTACAGGACCTCCTTGATAAGGGTGTGGTGAAGGAGAGCTATGGTAGTCTCTGTAATAGTCACATACTTCCCGTCATTAAAAAAAAAAGTCCTACTAGACAACAGACAGAATTTAGATAGGTTATTGACCTGCGAGTTATTAACAAGATATTAGTACCACAATACCCAGTTGTACACAGGATGTCACTACACTGTTCACATGATTTCACCCATTGCCAAATGTTTCTCTGTAAAAGATTTAAAGAATGTTTTCTTTAGTATGTCCATTGTGCTCTAAAAAGCCAGTTGGACACTTTAAAATCACCAGATGGCAATGTTCTTTTACAATACATTGATGAACTTCTCATTGTACCTGACACTCTTGAACAATGTGAATAGGCCACATCAGAATCACTGTCACATTTAGCCACACATGAAGAGAAAGGTCTCCCTATCCAAGTTGCAATATTGTCAACAGGAGGTGTTCTATTTAGGGCACCTCCTGTCGAAGGGGGGTAGAAGACTTGACTCACAAAGAATATCAATAATTTACAATTTACAATGCCCACAAACATAGAAAGATGTTTGAGGTTTTGTAGGAAATACCTTATATTGCAGATAATGGATACCTAATTATTTCCTCATGGCGAAACCTTTGGTTGCCCTCACTCTCAAAGATGTACATGTACCAACCACTTGGAATGAAGAATGTGAAAGTGCCTTCTATGAATTGAAAAAGGCTTTGTGTAATGCACCTGTGTTAGGCACCTCAGATTATCAGAAACCATTTACCCTATTTGTACATGAAAATGAAGGTTGCAGTCTTGCATTATTATTTTTTATAAAGAAATTTTTATTGATTTTGCAAGAAAATAAAACAATGATACATACATGTAACTAGGCGCCAACGGGCACCTAACGGTGGTCAAACCCATCGTCCCAGACAACACATTGGGAGCGCAAGTTATATGTCGCCTCGTTGGAGTATCTGGTGAATGTCTCACTCCCGTTAGGGGGGGGGGAGGGAGGATGCACGCTGGCCCTCCCTGATGTAGTGCTGTTCAATAATGTAGGGAGGATACATGTTGCGGCCTCCCACTTCCCCCATACCTTGTTATATTTGTTCGGGCATCCTCTAGCCTCATATACAAGTTTTTCACGTTGTGCACACCAATCCACCCCTCGTCTCCATTTAGTCAATGCCGGTGCGCCTTTGGCTTTACAGTCAGCCATTATATCCCTTTTGGCCACTAGGGATGCCACCCCGAGGAAGGTTCGATCCGCTCTTCTCATTCCGATATCTGCCATGATCCCCAACAGGAGAGGCAGTGACGCCATCCCTATGTCTACCCGCAAGACCCAGGAGATCTCCCGCGTGACCTCCCTCCAGTAGGTTGCTATAGCCGGGCATGCCCATACCATGTGGAAGAAATCAGTTTCCGGGTTCATACATCGGGGGCAATCGGCTGTGGGTCGAAGACCCGCTCTATGTAATTTGGTGGGTGTAAGGTAAGCTGTGTGGAGGTAGTAGGTCTGTATTAATCGGAGGTGAGTCGCCATCGTTAAGGTTCGCGGGGCCATCAGTGCCTCGTTCCAGTCCACCTCCTCCATAGGGCCCACTCATCCCTCCCACCTCTGGTGAAGCCCCCCCAGGGAACAAGCAGTGTTGGCAATCAAGGTGCCGTACATCTGGGAAACGCCTCCCTTGCCCAGGTTCCCCATCAGCGCCTTCGCCTCCATAGGGCTATATTCAGGTACGTTATCTCCTGCCTGGACATGTATTAGTAGGGCGTGGCGGAGCTGGAGATATTTATGGAATTGTGTCTTGTTTAGTGAGAAGAGTTTCTGGAGGTCTTCAAAGGATCGTATGTGTGACCCGTCCCAAACGTCGCCTAGTGTGGAAATACCTATGTTGTCCCATTTCTTAAATCCCTCCAGGCCCACCACCTTCCTTAAGTGTTTCCCGTGCAATAGCGGGGTCTGCTGGGTGAGGCGCCCCCACCACCTTGACACCTTCTGGGCCGCCCGCCATCCCAGCAGTATCACCTTAGTCACATCTGGTACATCTCGGGAGATCGGGCCTCCGTACAGGGCATCAAAGATCCGTGGGTAGCTCAGCGTCTGGAGTTCCAGTCGAAACGCCGGGTCTGTCCATCCACCCCCCATCCAGTCATTAATCACGAGCAGGTTCATCACAAGGTGATAGTAATGGATGTTGGACAATCCCAACCCCCCATCGTAGACATCTCTCTGGCAGGTTTTGAGCGCCAGTCAGGGACGGGTGCCATTCCATATGAATTGGCGCGTTAAAGAGTCCATCTCTCTGAACCATCTCATGGGAATAGGATGCGGGAAATTCTGTAATAGGTAGAGAAGTCTGGGGAGAATCATCATCTTATAGAGTGTGATTCTTCCAAGCAGGTTAAGGGGGAGGGTCCTCCAACGCTGGAGGTCATTTTTGATTCTTCTAGTTAATGGCGTGATGTTGAGTTCCCATGTTAATTCAGGGAGCAGTGAAACATGTATTCCCAAGTATTTAAAAATGTTTCTCCGCACTGGGATGTTTTTTTGCCAGTCCACACAATCCCTGGAATGGTGGAGGGGGACCAATAAAGATTTACTGGGATTTAGAGTCAGTCCTGAGGCCTCTGGGAAGAGGCCTCGAATTTGTAGAATGCGAGGGCCACTCTTGGCCGGATTAGAAATGTACAATAGGACATCATCCGCGTAAAGTGCCACACGGTCCACTGGGCAAACAGGCCAAGACCAAGACCTCAATCAGAGGGTCCTCTCGCAGCAGCCTCTCCAGGGGCTCTATTGTTAGTGCAAAGAGCAGAGGGGATAGTGGGCACCCCTGTCGGGTGCCACGGCCAATGGGGAATGGGTCGGAGACCACCCCGTTCACTTGGACCCGGGCTATCAGATTAGAGTAGAGTAGCCTCACCAGGCCCCTGAATTTGGGTCCGAGTCCGTTTCTTTGTAGAACGTGATCAAGGTAGGACCAATCTACCGTATCAAAGGCTTTCTCAAAATCGAGCAGAAGCAAAGCCAAGGGGGTGTGAGACAGGGTCTGGTAGTGCTAGATGTAACCGCCTAATGCAGTGCCTTGTGCTACGGGTAGGCATGAAGCCGCACTGGTCAGGGTGAACCAATGTGGGCATTACTTCCCTTAGTCTGGACGCGAGGATTGAGGACAGCACTTTGATCTCAGTATTCAGAAGTGAGATGGGCCGATATGCCGAGCAATGTTGCGACGGGGGCTGGGTCATGGGGATCACTACAATTGTAGCTTGGTCGATCCCGGGGGGGAAGCGGCCCTTCCGCTCAGCCTCCTTGTACATACTAAGCAGGTGAGGGCCCAGAATATCACTGCATTTACTGTATAGTTCTGCCGGGAATCCATCCGGCCCTGGGGTCTTGCCCTATGCCAGGCTGGCAATCGCGTTGGCAATTTCCGCGAGGCTGATCGCCTCGTCCATCCAATTCCTAGCCGCTTGGGAAACTTTGGGAAGAGTTACATCATTTAGAAGGGGGGATTCCCTTTCAATAGTGGGTAGGGGGTGCTCTGTGTATAGGCGTGCGTAATAGGAGGCAAAGCTTTGTGCGATTTCGATGGGTGTTTTAGAAAGAGAACCAGAGTCCTCCATGATTTCAGGTATAATTCTATTCACTGACAAATCTTCTTCTCCTGAACATTTTGATTCTGAGATAGATGGACATAGATATGATTTGAGGAATAGGGTTCGGGTGAACTGCAAAGAGACTTAAAGGAAGAAACAGTCCCAGGAGGGACTGCACCCCATGCACCCCATGCCGGTGGTCAAGACCACCAACGTCTGGACCAGTACATAAGCTTGCCAGTGAAGCTTGGAAGTAAGGGACACTCTGAGGAGAAAAAGGTAAAGAACAAGAAAAAAACAGGGTTTCGTAATATTTGCTGCACTGCTTTTTATTTGTTCACTTATACAGTATTGGTGACTTTTCTATTACTTGAATGATACAAAATGTTCGCCTAACGGCAAAAAGGGCGGTTTGTGAAAAATGTATTTCTTAACTTGGCGTGAGGGCTCCATTTTATCCATATGTTCTGTGCTACGAACAAAAATTGTATGCCTTCATCACCTGTTTAATTTCATTTGTTACAGATGTGAAACTTTGTAGATGTGTTAAACCACCTTATGTTCTAGAAATGTTAACTCTGTCTTTTAACATTCTGTCATTGTGGTTTAAAGGTGCTACAGGAAATGTTTGCTTGAAGGCGTCTGGAAATTGTGACGCATGTATAGGGTGGTAAAGTGGGGAGAGGTTTTTTGCAATAAAAGACATCAAAGGCTAAGGGAAAGGTCAGTTGCTTTGGCCAAAGAGTTCCATTTGGATACTCTTTGGAGGTGACCGCTGCAGCCAATAAAATGCTATCTTGAAGCATAATCCGAATCCTTGAATTCTATCTTGTAGAAGTCCAGCCTCTTAGAGAAGAGACTCGTAAATGTATTTCACAGGGTCTAACTCAGGGGTGATTTTGCCAGGTCGAATTGGTAGTTTAAACCTGTGAATAGGCTGCAAGGACAGCACTGAGGCATGTTTTTAAGGGGGTACTTAAGCGGGTGACAAAATAAGTGCTGCAGATCTTCTAGTAGCATTTCATTTACTAGCCCTGGGTATATGGTATACTACTTTACTGGTGACTTTGAAGTAAATTAAATATGGTAATCAGGTGTAAGCCACTGTTACCATGTTTTAAGGAGTGAGCACAAGCAAGTTAGCACTGGTTAGCAGTGATAAAATGAACAGAGTCCTAAGACCAACAAAAGCGAATTCAGCAAAATAGGAGGGTAAAAGGCAAAAGGTTTAGGGGAAGACCATTCTAAGGCTGAAATGTCTAACATATTGTTAAGATGCCATTGTGAATTGGCCATGACATGCCCAATTACCTATTAGTAAAAGTGCAAAGAGGGCACAGTATTTTCTATTTGTGCTAGCTGTATATAAGTATTTCATGATTCCTGAACACTGGAATTTGTGTAAGCAAAAGTTTTGTCTGAAAGGGAAATAACAGTCAATACACAGTCATGGTGATCTACAGAAGCAAACCTTTATTTGATTTAAGCCCGGGGCGGAAACATACACAAAGGGCAATCTGTTTTAATGCTTCATCTTGCTCAAGTTGAAATGCCATCTATATATGTTTGAAAATACATTGCTTTCCATCATAATCCCTAATTCATTATTGATGCACAGCTGCAGAATGCAATCATCATAGAAAGGCAATTACATTTCAAAAGAAAAGTCCATCAGCAAAGCAAATATACAATGATGACACCCCAGGGGTCATGCTCACCATGTTACCTCAGCCTCAAGGCTGTTGTTTGAAGCAAACATCATTCCAAATGCGCGTGGCATATCCTCCTCTATAAGTTGTGTCTAGGTTACAAATCACAGAAGCCATAATTCCAAGCATATGTCACTCATATCTAACCTACAAAAATACTATTCTCACAAGTGAGTGCTCTGGAAGGATGTTCATTGCAAAATAACCAATTATTTTCTTGGGTTTCTCAAAGTTCAAGATTACAATACATACACAGACTTGAGATAAGGTGGCCTTGTGTGCCTACGCTCTTGCACCAGCATTTTATATTTAACTCAGCAAGACAAGAAAATGTCTTTGAAAACTATTCTAAAAGTACAATTCAAAATGGAGAATCTATTGCTAATGTTTGAACATTGGTTCAAATCTATATGTCTATATATTTTTTCTTCTTTCACAAACAACACTTTTGAACTTTGATCAAACGTTAGTCCCAGCACCACTTAGTCTATCTTTATTTTGCGCAGCTCTTCAATGACAACATCTTGCATTATTATGGTATGTTGGTCATGGAATCAGTGGCACATATAATAACACATAATTCATTGTATAGTAAAGGTAGTTGCAAGAAAGGCATTCCTTTTCTACTGTTGCCGGGATTTGTAAACATATCCAACAATTTGAGACAGACATTTCCCTGTGCTATAGTCTTTTGGATGATGATCCGAACCTTCTGTACCCATGTTCAGGGCTCTGTACAGATGGATAATACATTTCATACAAAAATGGCAATAATGGTCAGTACAGTTGTTAGAGCAAAAACAAGTGGGATGGAGAACACTTTCTTCCATATTCTTCTACTTAAGTCTTTCTTCGTAACCAGAACAGCCTTTGCTCCCGGCCTCAGGATACCATGTCTAGTGACAGTTTATTTAGGCACACAGTTTATGGTCATTGATATTTAGATCCAGTACCTGTGATAGGTCCCCCACTGTTGGGTCTGGGGACATAGTTGATACTGGAGGTTGCTTGGGGTGCAATCCATTGAAGTCTGTAACAAGCTTGTTCTGTCAATGGTCGGGGGCACTGTTGTCAGATACTGCACAGGTGGATGAACTATCAAGATGGACTTTTAGCAGCTTTTACTCCCTTTCTGCTGTTTTGTCAACATTTAAACATGTAACATTTAGGCCAGTCCTGAGGTGTTTTTATTTCCAACACGTCCAGTATTTCTTTTACTGTCCATTCGTCATTTTCCTGAATATTTACTATCTTTATTCCATCTGCAGTAAATGTAGAACAGGAACGTACGTGCCCATTGAAAGAGTAGCTTGTCATTTCTAGTGTCTGTTGGGCTGGGGATGCACCATCTCCTGTTAATTGCTCTTCCCCTTGCCTCAACTTCAAAATTTCATCCAGGTCTATTAGGCATCCTTCTTCTTCTGTGATTTCAGGTTGTATGGTGCTGTCTTGCTGCTGAGGGGTGGTGGGTGTTGCTGTAATTCTTCCACAATGATTTTGGCAGATGGTGGCAGTGCTGCTTGCAGTGGCACCCTCCTCAAGTGACGCAAACAAATTAAAGTCCTGTTGGTGCATTTCACAGTTGTCTGTGTGGTCAGTGAGACTTACAGTTGTTTCTTTCACCAGGGCTGGAGACAGTCAGGTCTCTGGAAATGGTACCCTTCACCTGCTGGTTAATGGAAGCAAAACATTTTAGTTACTGCAAAACGATAGTCTCTCATCAGTTAATTGACCTGGCGGTTGCCATTTCTCTTTTTGACATTCTGAAAAGCGACCATTGGTCGATCAGCAACTACGCCATTGGGCTTCATTTTTGTTTTGTCTCACATCAGGCTTTGTTCTCCTGCTCAAAATTGCAATCAGCAAAGCATCCATCCATGTAAATTGTTTTTCTGCACATATCTCACAGTTTCAAATTCTGAGCACGTTATTCTTCCTTCCCACCACACCCACTGCTTCTGGGCGATAGGCACAGTACCTTGTTGTTTACTCTTAGAGCTCTGCACACCATACAAACCACTGTTGCATCTTTCCTAATGTTCTTGTGGACTCAAAGGATGATCATACAGTTCACAAAGTCATCTCCACCGGTGCATCCGTCTGCGCCAAGGTACTGTCACTGGGTAAAGATACTTATCTGGTCAGCCTGCATTGTATTTCTGCTTCGTTTCCTCTTATTAAATCATGTGTGTCAGTCACAGACCATTACACTTGAAGCTTTAGGTGCACCAGTTCCATAACCTCATTTGAAAAAGTGACCCATTGTCTTTCACTTGAGTACATTGAACACTTTGCTGTCAACATAGTTGCGAGTATTCATCCAAATCCTTTCCCTTTCTTATTACTTATTATTATTTACCTCCAAGTCCATTATCACCTAACAAAGCTCCACAAAGCGTGTTCTTTTATATCATCTGATGTGAAAATGGAAATCAGCCCAGGGTTTTCCAAAAGGTGAAACTATTCTTAATATCACAGCTTCAGAATCCTTATGAATGTTAAAATGCAATGCTGCAAAGGAAAATAACTTCAGGGTGGCTTCCTTCAACCTCAAGTCTTTATTATTCATGGCAACATGATAGAAGTACCCTGGTCACTATTAATTGTGCCTGGGAAAACCCTGTAACAGATTATATTAGAACTGTTATTGCCAAAGAAAACTCCCATTGTTAAATGGAGTACACAAATCAATAACAAACAACAGAGGAGAGATAAACTCTTCTGGTAGGACACCACCATGTACTGTGCAAAGGTATTTATATTCTCTAATAATACTACTGACAAAATTATACTGTTGACTGAGGCATTATGCCTACTTATATTTCATACATTCCTCCCTACGTAAATGGCATAAGTGCTTACCAAATCACATATTTAAATCAGTGTAAATGCAGCATTGTTATTTTCTGTTTTCTGTGGGACCACTGCCTGCTCTGAAAAAATGTTACAACTTCAAAGATGACACCAGGTGTAAACATAGGACCCTCAGACCCACTCTTCTGGGCCTCCAAAGGACTCTCACAGGACTGTCCCCCTGCCTGTGGCCTGTTGTGTACTTCAGAGGACTGCCGTCCTGTACTTGTAGGATTGCCCCGCTGCCTGAAGCCTGCCTTGTGCCCTCGGAGCCCTGACCTACACCAAGACGACTGCCCTGCTGTTGAGACCTGCTTTGCTTCTTGAACCTAGGGTCACCAGAATGACTCCAAGGGCTAGTTGGTTGGCCTCCTGATCTCCTCAAGGACAGAAAAGGCTCCAACCATATTGAACCCACACCTGGATCCATCCTGCATGAGTCATGACCCTCCAAGTGGTTCCTCTTCAGCTCTGGGACCTTGGAACTGATGCTAAAGGTGCCCAGATAGCCCAAAACTAAAACTTAGGACTTTTTCATCCAAAAGTGCCCTGAGAACCAGGTAGAGAACGGAGCCTACCTGTTCACTTATCTGCCCAAGGTGCATTGCCTTTCAGCCTGACTTTGTGGTAGCTCCCACTACACTCATCTCCGTAGCAGCAAATACTGTTAAGCAGCTCCTTACAGAAGGTGTATCCAACCTTGTGGAGCCTTTGTTGGCTACAGCCTGCAGTTTAGTACCCATTGGATATTTTCAACTTCCAAAAAAGAGACTAAGGGCCTCATAACGAGTACGGCGGTCCACGGATCGCCGTACTAGTGGCAGCGGTCGGACAGCCGCAACCTTGGTAGTCCGACCACCACATTACGATGCTGATGGTCAGACTGCCAGCACACCGCCGCCTGTGCCAGGATCAGGGATCCTGATGGGTTGGCAGAGGTGAAAGTTGTGGTCATCCCTGGCAGTGCCGAGTTCAGCACTGTGGTGCTGATCACGATTTTCCTTTACACTAGCCTTTTCATGGCAGTGTCACTGGCATGAAAAGTCTGGTGGAAAGACAGAGTTGGGAAACAACAGAGCCCCTGCACTGCCTCTGGCATGGGGAGCGCAGGTGCCCCCTATCAGCAAACTCAGAATGTGCACTGTTTACTGTGGCAGACAGTGCACATTCCGATGGTGCTGGGGCACCGTCTGTACGAAGGCATTGGCTTTGGCTCCCTGAGGGAGCCAAGGCCAATGCCGCCCTACTGTTTCTACCAGCCAGCCTGACGGAAACATCATAATACAACAGTGGGGAGGCCGCCATTTTGGCTGCCTCCCCACCTTTGTCAAAGTTCTTAATCAGGCCCTAAGTCTGAACAAAGAAATCTTCAATGCATCTTCGTCCAGCAGCTCCTCCTCAGACACCGCCGGCTGCCTTACCCCGCTGACCTTTATTTTCTCAAACAGTTATTCTCAACATTTCTTCTAAACCCAAAAGTAAGCAGAGACCAGGCCCAACCCAACTTGTGTATCCGAACCACTATGGTCACCCATTACTTTAGACTGCCCTGGTCTCACATGACTAGATGGTCACAGCTGGTGCTTTGATCTTTTAGGAGCTAGCTTTTACAAAAAACATTTTAAAAATCATACTTTTGGTTCTACAGATTGGATTTGTGTTGTTTTGACATCAAATAATTTAATAACATTTACTCTGTTTTTCTAAATGACTGTGAGAATTCTCTTTTTTTTTGCTTTTATTTTATTTTTTATTATGTCAGTAAAACCAATACAGTAAACATCCCATTCACATCCTCCACAACCTCATGGTTCCCCCCTGTAAGAAAGTACCCTCTTGTTGGCAGGGTTACCCCCACTTTTTGCCTGTTGTCAGTATGTTTTGACTATGTGCAAAGGGATCATGCTTACCAGACCCCAGTGACTGTGCTCTCTCCCTTTACATTTGGTTGCTTGGACCTCACATAACCCACATTTGCCATACTGGTGCCCCCTTATAAGTCTCTTGGTACTATATGGTACCCAGGGCATTGAGGCATCAGGGGTACCCCATGCGCTGCAGCATATATTGTGCTACCCATGGGAGCCCATGTAAAATGTGTCTGCAGGCATGCCATTGCAGCCTGCGTGAGAAGGTGCAAGCACCCTTTCACTACAGGTCACTGCAGCAGGTCACTGTAGGTCACTCTTATGGGCAGGGGCAGGGTGCAGGTATCTGTGTGTGAGGGCACCGTTGCATAAGCAGAGGTGTCCCAATGAACTCCAGCTCCATTTTCATGGACTTCGTGAGTGTGGGGAAGCCATTTTACCCGTGTGCTGGACATAGGTCACTACCGATGTCCAGCTACATAATGATAACTCCAAACCTGGGCATGTTTGGTATCAAACATGTCAGAATCATACCCCAAGACTGTTGCCAGTATTGGTTTTATGATTCCATGCACTCTGGAGGCGCCTTAGAGGACCCCCAGCATTACTCCCACCATCTTTCTGGGGTTTTCCAGGCAGCCCATGTTGCTGCCACCCCTCAGACGGGTTTCTGCCCTCCTGCTGCTTGACCAGCTCAAGCCCAGGAAGTCCGAACAAACGATTTCCTTTGGAGAGGGGGGTAACACCCTCTCCCTTTGGAAATAGGTGTTACATGGCTGGTGAGGAGTGGGTAGCCTGTGCAAGCCACTGATATGCTTTGAAGGGCACATTTGATACCCTCCTTGCTTAAACCAGTCTGCACCGGTTCAGGGACCTCCAGTCCCTGCTCTGGCACGAAACTGGACAATGGAACGGGGAATAACCACTTCCTTGTCCATCACCACCCCAGGGGTGGTGCCCAGAGCTCCTCCAGGTGGCTACTTGATTCTGCCATCTTGAAATTAAGATGGACAGAAGCCTCTGGGAGCATCCAAGTGGCCAGGGCAGGCAGGTGACGTCACAGCCCCCTCCCGATAGGTGGTCACCTTGCTAGGTGAAGAATCCACCTTCCAGCGCTATTTAGGGTCTCCCTCTTGGCTGGGTCCTCAGATTCGACATGCAAGATTCCAGCAGGACTCCTCTGCATCATTTACTTCGGCTTCTGGCCACTGGAACCATAACAGGAACCTACAATCTGCAGCATGAGCGACGACTCCCCTCTGCAACATTGTTTCTCCAGCTCCACCCAGCAACTGCAACACTTACCTGGCTGTGCATCCTCTGGGGGTGGCAAGTCTTCAGTCTGCACCAAGAAGCAAGAAGGAATCTACCTTGGAGTGAAAGAGTAACTCCCCTGCATCCGCAAGCACCGACTGCAACGATGACTGGCTGCGTAAATCTCCTCTCCTCCAGAGCTGTGTGGATCCTGCATCACGGGTGGTAGTCTGAAGTGGTCCCCTTGACCCTCTCTATCAGCTGTCCAATAGGAGACAGTGAGCCCTTGCCTTTCCACACAGGACAGTACCCCCATGCACCATGTCTTTTGCAGCTACAAAGGCTTGTTGATTCTCCTCCAAGGGATCTTCAGGCTCTGTGTATCCCCTGCCCCCAGCACTCTTCCCTGCAACACACAGCCCTCTGTGTGCTTCTCCTGCGACGTGGGACTCCTTCCAATGTGTGCTGTATGGACCTCACCTCAATTCCTGTGCTTGCTGCCTGTGGGTCGCAATATGGGGGTTTCCTCCTCTTCCTGTGACTCTCCTCATTGCTGAGGTCATGCAGGACTCCCCTCCATGGGTTGAGTCCCCCTGGACCTTGCTTGTCCCCGGCAGCTCTGCTTTTCTTCATCCACAGCATTTGTCTTTGCCAAGGCAAGTTGGTGGTTCTTCCACACCACTCACAAACTGCAATCCTTCTTCCAGCGTGAGACATCAACTGCATCACTCCAGGAACTCTTCAGCTGCTCCAGTGCTGCACTACAGACTGTCTTCATCCACCGTTGACCTGGTCCTGCATTCACAGATGGGTGGGTAGTGGCTCCTGCCACCACCAGACACTCCAACATGAATGGACTTGGCCCCCTTCTTTTCCAGAACTTCCTCTTCCAGGATCCTTCTTTGGTTTGGTTTCTTGCAGTCCTGTCTGGGTCTTGCAATATTCTTCTCTGAAGTCCTTTTGGTGGGTTTGGGGAGAACCAGGTACTTACCTCTCTTCTCCTGGTCGCTGGGGGGCAGTCTGGTACTTACCTTGTGGGTTTCCTAGTTGCTCCAGCTCCCCCATACTGATTCCACTTCCTTGGGTGGGGACCCGACTTTCACATTCCACTTTCTTAGCATATGGTTTGGTCCCCCCGCTCCCTCAGTATTTTCTATTGCTTTCACTGTTTTCTATTACATTCTTTGCTAATTCCTAATTTCTAATGTGCATTTAACAGTGTGTTTTACTTACCTCCAGTTGGGGTATTGCCTATGTAGTATTTTAGTATTTGTGTCACTAAAATAAAGTACCTTTATTTTTGTGACACTGTATTGTTCTTTCATGTGTGTAAGTGCTGTGTGACTACAGTGGTATTGCATACATTTTGCATGTCTCCTAGATAAGTCTTGGCTGCTCATCCACAGCTACCTCTAGAGAGCCTGGCTTCCTAGACACCTCACTAATGGGGGATACCTGGACCTGGTATAAGATGATAGTACCTTAGGTACTCACCACACACCAGGCCAGCTTCGTACAACCCCAATAATATGTCTTCTCAGTTACATGAACAGAGTCTGCACGATGAATTCACCACACCACAAGTACTTCCTCTCATCCGGCCCGTGATTCATAGTCTTTTGCAAAGAAAGTGTTCATCTAGGTATCCCCTCTTAATTTGTATCTTTAACCCATCTTCCACATAAGTTTTCACATTTCTTCCTGCAACCTCTCCCTCTGTGTACTTCCTTTTCAATGGTTCTGCAGTATTCCACCCCCAACTCCCAAGTTTGGTGTGTTGGAAGAGACCCAGATCCCAATTGTTTAGTAATGTCATGCTTAGCTATCATATAGCCCACGTTAGCAAGTCGTTTTTGGTAATGTGAATGGTCCACAGCACCCCATATTCCAAGCAATGCTTGGAAAATTCTACAAATATTGAAGAGAGTGGTAGGTACTCATTTGAAGGATCTTTGGGCCAGATGTAGCAAACGTTTGCGACTCGCAAACGGGCCGATTCGCAATTTGCGACAGTGCAAAATCGGAAATGGGATGCAAAAAGCCCATTTCCGACTCGCAAAAAGCGTTGGGACCCGTTTGCGAGTCGCATCCGTTGCGACCCCATTTTGCGACCCGCAAATTGCAAGTCGCAATTTGCGAGTCGCAAACCTCATGCAATTGCAACTCGCAAATTGCGACTAGTCGCAAAAAGCCCAGTTTGCATGTCCCATTTACCACTAACTCAGAGCAGGTGGTAACCATTACCAAAGTATAAAAGGGGACCCAGAAGGCATCTGGGTTACTCAAGATGGCGGAGATATACCTGATAGCAGTGAGGAGGAGAGTCTACGCAGCCCAGCAGAGGAGGAGGAGGGGCCACAGACAGGAGAAGATATATAGAACCAGGCAGACTCTTTTTCAGCAAACTGAAGAGGAGATCTATGACAAATACCGCCTTAGCAGCGCAGCCATTCTAGAATTAATAGATTTACTGAAACCACAGCTAGAACACAAGACTCTGCGTGGCTGCGCCATCCCTACGCATGTGCAAGTGCTACGCGCACTGCACCTCTTGGCCTCAGGGAGCTATCAGGGGGTCATTGCCGTGGCAGGTGGGGTATCCCAAAGTGCAGTGTCAAGGTTCCTCAGGGCATTCCTAGATGCCTTAGTCACGCACATGTCTCACTTCATATACTTACCAAGGAATGAGGCAGAAATTAACAGCACCAAGCTGGACTTTTACCGCATTGCCCACTTTCCTCATGTCATAGGGTGTGTAGATGGGACACACATTCAAATATGCCCCCCTGCTAATCTGGAACACATTTTCCGCAACAGGAAGTGTACCCACTCACTCAACATACAGGTTGTTTGTGATGCCCATTATGTCATCACGGACATCGTAGCTAAGTTTCCTGGCAGTACCCATGACTCATACATTTTTAGGTATAGTGGGATACATCAACGCCTGGAACGTGGGGAATTTGGAGACGGTTACCTCCTAGGTAGAGCCACAGACACTTGCAGACATACACACAGGTCACTGTGCACGACAATCTGGACTTCCTAACCGTGTACTTTTGTGCCCAACAGGTGACAGTGCATATGCTCTCAGGCCTTGGATCATGACTCCGTTTTTAACACCCAGAACTGAATCAGAGAGGCAATACAACAGTGCGCATAAGAGGACCAGGAACCTGATCGAGCGCACCTTCGGACTGCTGAAGGCAAGATTCAGATGCCTCCACCGCAGTGGAGGCGCCCTCCAATACACCCCCATTAGCGCTTTCAAAATTGTGGTCGCATGCGCCATCCTCCACAACATAGCCACCCGACGTGGGCTACCTCTCACCCCTGCAGACCCAGATCCTGATGATGAAGAGCAAGAACAACCACATCGCCATCATGGGGATAGGAGTCTAGCTAATCAAGGCAGACTGAGACAGGACCACATTGCAACGCAATATTTTGGACGGTACGTGTCAACTCCCACCATACTCACCTATTAACCATTTGTTAAGTGGAACAAAAATAACTGTTTTATTAATGTCATGAAGAAACTATATACAAGTTGAAATTGTCCATGGGCAGGAAAATGCCAACCAGTAATGTGGCACATTAACGCCATGTGCCACATTAATCTGTCCTGGCTGTTATCTATGATCTCCTGCCCCTCCTGCCAGCCTGGCTGGTCCCTGCTGCGTCCATGGTGCTGTGCCTACCACTCCTCAGCACCCTACTGTGAGTGGCAGAGACACTGCTCACTGTTGAGCCCTCCTCCCAGGTGTATTTGTTAACTTCCTGGCTGTGATGTCATCATCATGTGCCAGGAAGTGTTTCCAGGGTGTTCTGGTATGCTTTCTGGAGTGTTCTGCTGCATCTGCAAGCAATTTTGAAGGTATTCGCAATTTGCGACACCCACTCGCTAATTGCGAGTTCGTTTTTTGCACACTCGCAAACAGCGACCTCGCAAACTGCGGACTCGCACACAGCGTTGCGAGTCCGGCTGCGAGTCGCAAAATCGGATCGCTTTTTTTTCTGGCATTCCAATTTGCGACTCGCATTTTGCGAGTCGCATCAACTCGCAAAATGCGAGTCGCAATTTTTATTTTTGCTACATCTGGCCCTTTGTCCTGTTGGGGTCTGTGGATAGAACGGTACCACCAAGAAGATGGGGCTTAAACTGACGAGTTAGGGCTTTCCTTACAAATTAGAGGATTTTGATTATCACTCATCTGTAAATCATGTGTCCAATTATCCACATTAACCTTCATTAAAAAAAATTGGTTTTCATTGTTTGTGGTCTAGAGCCTAAGACTCATTGACAGTTTTTTCATGAAGCATATATACTATATGAAGATCTAGATTAGTGTTTCCTAAATGGGGTTAGAGGTTTGAAATATCTTGTAAACTGTGAAGAAATCAACAAGTGAATCAATAATTGTTCTGCAATAGATTTGGGACAGTCCCTTAAACAATAGTAAGTTTTCAAACAGGTAGCAGTATCAGTGGTTTTCTCAGTAACTTTAACCAATTTATGGGAATGTATATTATTTACATTGAATTAAGTGAAAAAAAACAAAATTATTTTGGAAGAAACATTATATGAAAAAAGAAACTTACTATTCTTGTACAAACTGTAAATTTACATCAAAACCTTAGCAATTTGTTTGCATCTTTCAGTGATTTGGAATTACTGCTGCACTATTCTTAGGTTGCCCTCAATCTTGTCTTTGTTACACCTGGATATGTTGCTCTTCCTTTAACAAATGATATATTTAGTTCAACAAATTATTCTACCTTTAACATTCCTGAGAAT
Organism: Pleurodeles waltl; assembly: GCF_031143425.1. Taxonomy (NCBI): domain Eukaryota; kingdom Metazoa; phylum Chordata; class Amphibia; order Caudata; family Salamandridae; genus Pleurodeles; species Pleurodeles waltl. The sequence goes on from NC_090437.1 coordinate 598,539,745, forward strand.
GTACCTGAATCTTGTCGAATTGTTTTATTTGTTTACTGCAGAAATAAATAAACGTCCTACCTGACAGAGGTTGTTTGTGGCCTGCGCTCCTCAGACTCCATTACACAATGCGAATGAAAGTCCAGGGGCAGGTTCGAGCTCTGTCCCGTCTTTCTCTTTCTAACACACTAGGAGATGGCAAACATTGACATGAGTTCCAACACTATCCCAACACAGAAACCAAAAGGTGCATGAATTAAACTGGGGGCTGCACTAGGCCAGACTCCCCCTGGTTGACATTGTGAATACATTGACTCATTGTGAAGTCATTTGAAGTCACAGCAGTCCTATGACTTTCAAGGGTTGGAGCTGATGTGGGCAAATGATTCAACTTAACTGTCCACTTTCTAGAGTTATTCAGCTTTGGTGTAGGCCCTCTTCCATCTCGTTCTCTTAAAAAGCTAGCTCAAAAAGGTGGTCGAAAGTTTATTTATTTTGTATGGTTTCGTGTGATGTACTCATCTATCAAATAATCATATTTTATAGCACGAGCAATACTACAAGGGCAGTGGAGAAAGAAGTCAAGAGAATGAGTGAGGGAGAGCTGATGAAAGTTTTGGAAGTCGGCAATGATAGGACTAGTCATCTCTGTTGTAGGAGGAGGGTCCACATTCTGGAGGTGACATGTGAATACCTGTGAATACCTGTTTTGAGAGTCAGTTTTCCTGGCTTGAGGAATTTCTAGTGCGATGCAAGACTCGCAGTAGAATTACATTCGCAATCACAAGTTTCTGTCCCTTTTATCTTTTATCCAGCGCTTGCACAGCATTAAGTCTGGCTTCAGAATTTCTATCTTGAATTTTGTTTTTACGAATTTTCTATCTACATTCATTTTTTCTCGATGCTAAAGCTACTTACAAATAAAGACAGTTTGGGAATAAGCACTGTAACAGGTGAGAGCAGTCTGCGCATACTTGTGTCCACTCACCTTTATATCTATTGGTTTGGAATCTTTTGTAACTGAGTTGAGTCTTTGTGTTGTGTTGTCTTCCTTCGTCCATGGTGTGCAAGGTGTTCCCGGCTGACTTCATTTTTGATGAATCCGAGCCTGTTGCTGTTGGAGAATGTATTGCTTGTAATATTGTTATAGCTTAACGACCAGGGAGTGCAGGGGAACTCTGGAGGGTATATAGCGGCTAGATAACCTGCTTTGAGCAAGTGGATGCCGCTCTGCTTGTTTATGACGTCAGCATTTAAAACAACACACACACTTACTAGCATAAGCTGAGCGACTGAGCCTGGTCTTCATTTGTGAAACTAATCAGTGAAGGGTCCAAAGTTATTCAGAGGTTACATAATTCCAGGTTTTTAGAATACCGAGGATGTCTACTCTTGATTCCATCTCAGGCTTCTATCTTTCACCACCAGACACTTCCTGTCTCTTTATCTCATTCTTGCAGCTTCGTATTCATCCCTGCTATTTCTCTTTTTTCTCTTCACCCATAATTTTTTTCTCCTTTTTGTTTCTTTTTGTGCCTTTTTGGCTGGCTTTGGGTCAAAGTTTGTTAACTAAATACAATTCACAGTCCCCGAAAAAGAGTGCCATGCACACCACCAGCAACCAACCGCTCAAGTTACAGAAGGGTCTTCTCCATCATTGTCTTCCACTTGTCTGTTAAAGGGATGTAAAAACAGGATCATGCATTGCTCATTTCCTAGATCTGCTTTAATAACGTGGATCTCTCTCAGTACAGCCAGTACTTAATTTGTAAATAAAAAGGTGCCGGTGCCCAAAGCTCTCCTCTTAAACACTCGGATACTGCAATTACATGTGCGAGCACTGACTACTGAGGCAGAGTAATCTTGAAGCCATCTCCAGCCTCTTTAATCCATTTACAACCACTCCCTGCCCCTTCAGCTCACTCTGCAGCTTTCTGCTTTCTCCCTTTGTGATGCTTTTTCGATTTTCTCTTCCTCCGTTTTTCCCATATGCGTCTTTTGCTCGCAGTAAATGCTGAAGGCAGAAAAATAAGCGATGGCCCGTAAAGTTAAGTGCCGGTGCTACGCACCGGAAACAATAAGCACAAATTAGGCACTGAGCACAGCATTGACGGAGTTCTACGAAGCACATTCCTTGTTGTTCATGGCTTTCTTTAGTTTCCAGCTCCTACAACAACTACATCATATTGTTGCTTGTGTTAATGTGTATTTTTTGAGTACCACAGCATCTATTTTAATGTCATATAGTTGTTCAGTTCGAAATTGTCACCTATCAGAATCATGAGTAGCTGATGGGGGTGTGTGCATATATATATATATACAGAGAGCAGCCATATGTAGATCAGTCTTGGCTCTGCTCCAACAGGTATAGTCTAATCCAAATTGCCAATCTAGATGCCCTCCAGACAGGACCACAAAGACCCAAGACTAGTTTCAGACAATTTAGGCCTCATCAGTAAATTATAGATTGAGCCCTCTGACAAAGTGAGGAAAGAGACTCATAGCTGGGCATTCTTGTCACACTCAAGGCCTCCTATTGCATTAAAGAACAAAGGGGGTCATTCTTCAAAAGGCTCTTACCGCTGGTCAGAAGTCCGCCATTCTACCGCCGCGGCCGCGGTAAACTGCCACGGGCATTCTGACCAAACCGCCAAAAACCCGACATCCACGGAAGGCCGCCTCATCAGCGGTCAGCGATAAACTGGAGATGGCCAAACCTCCACCGTCACGCCAACACAAACACGCCCATGCCATTACGACCCACGAATCCACGTGGCGGTCTTTCATCCGCGGTATTCCATTGGCGGTACACACCGCCGTGCTCAAAATACACACACCTTTACAAAACACAGCCACATTGGACAATTCCAAATACACACACCTGATACACATACATACACCACTCCCACACATCCAATCAACTATAAAACACACACCCACATCACCCACAAACCCCCACTACTAGAATTTCGGAGAGAAGGCGAGAGAGAGAGAGAGCACAGCTATCGACAAACCCAACACACACAGGAACACAACATCATCACCCACACTACATCCACGCACAAAACACCACACACCACCACACACACCACACTCATCATCACAAACACCACCCCACACCACCCCATGGCACCCCAAAGACACCCCAGGTTCTCGGACCAAGAACTCAGGGTCATGGTGGAGGAAATAATAAGGGTAGAGCCCCAGCTATTCGGCACACAGGTGCAGCACACCACAATAGCTAGGAAGGCGGAGCTATGGCAAAGGATCGTCGACAGGGTCAACGCTGTGGGACAGCATCCCAGAAACCGGGAAGACATCCGAAAGCGCTGGAACGACCTACGGGGGAAGGTGCGGTTGATGGTGTCAAGACACAACATCGCTGTGCAGAAGACTGGCGGCGGACCCCCTCCCACTCCACCCGAATTCACAGCATGGGAGCAAGAGGTCTTGAACATCCTGCATCCTGAGGGCCTCGCTGGAGTAGGCGGAGGAATGGACTCTGGTAAGTCTAATCTCAACTACTTCACCCCCCCTATCCACCAGCATACCAACCCACACCCCCGTCCTCACCCCCAACCCCCCAGCACACATCCTCCCTGCCAATGTCTCACCAGCACAACCCACCCAACACAACCCCAATCCCTGAATGCCACCACAAACCATGGACACCCATCACCTAAGCATGACCACTGCACATATCCATCCCCCCTCACAAACCACCCTCACAACTCCTCCCACAAGGGAATGCCAGCACTGGGGGACAAGGGCACCCACAAATCGCACGCCATGGCACACACAGAAGCAATAACCATACTCTTTTACCCCTGCAGGGCCCGAACGCCAACACACCGGCCAGGAGGGTCCAGATTTGTCCATCCCGCCCCCAGAACAGGCCCCCAGTGATGATAGCAGCTCTGTCGACCTAGAACCTGATGACCAGCCCGGACCATCGGGGACCTCTGGACAGTCGGTTCCCCACACACAGACACTGGCCATAGCAGACCCAACCCCCTGTGGGAATACCAGCACAGCTCCCACCCAGCGGGCCCATGCCTCTGTCTCGCGGACGCGTCAATCAGCGGTGTGTCCGCCTCTACAGGGCACCCAGGATGACCCACCACCTCAACAACAAAAGGGACCTGGGGGCAGTGGTAGTGGGCACACCGTCCAGGGGACAGAGGCCCGGGGAAACAGGGCAACTGGGAGGGCTGCTGTGCGAGAGGGGGTTGACCGGCCCAGGGAACCCACTCTCCAAGAGGCCCTCACCACCATCATGGGAGCATACCACCACTCCCAGGAGACGATGGCGACGGTACTGGCCAGGTTCCAGGAGATCCAGGCACAGCAGGAGGAACGGTACATGGGGTTCAGAGACGAACTCAGGACCATCGGTACCGCAATGGGGACCATCGTCCTGGCCCTCAACCAGATAGTCACCACATTGCGGGACCATGTGGCACCCCAAAGGGCCCCTGTCACCAGCCCGGACGACGAACAGCCTACCACCTCCGCCGGCGCTAGTGGACAGGAGGCCTCCACACCACGACAGGCCACCAGAACCCCACCTCCTGCTGAAGATCAACAACCCCGCAAGCGGAACCTGAGATCACACAAGAAGACAGAGTAGGATGCCAAGACCCCCGCCAGCATAAGATACCCCCTGATGTCATCCCACTGTCCCACATTGTCACCCTGTCCAACCTTGAACTGCCCCTGCTCCATCCTTCCACAGGCATATGGGCAATGCACCTGTGCTACTGAGAACTGGACTCTGCCATGGACATTACTCCACCCCCACCCATCACCGTTTTACTATCATGGACCTATACGCAGCACTTTAAATAAATCACCAATTGCACTTCAAATGTCAGGAGTCTGCTTGTATTCTTTACAAATGTATTACACATAACGGTGCAATAATGTTCATTTACATTGTGATGACAACATACCAGTGTCAATAAGCATTAGTCCATGGGCAAACAAAGCAGAGGTCACGCTGTGGGTCATACAGCTCTGAAAAGGGAAGGGAAAGTCAAAAATCAGTGAAAAGGAACTGGGGGGAAACACAGAAAGTAGAGATGCAGGAGGCCAGAAGTAAATGTAAAATGGCGTGGGTGATTCTTACCTGTGTGCTACTGAAAATACTGTTGTATAACTGTGTCCCTGTTGTCCGTGTCGTCCCCGTCGTCTTCCTCCTCTTCACTCTCCACAGGCTCCACAGCTGCTACAACACCACCATCTGGACCATCCTCCTGCAGGAAAGGCACCTGGCGTCGCAAAGCCAGGTTGTGAAGCATACAGCAGGCCACGATGATCTGGCACACCTTCTTTGGTGAGTACATTAGGGATCCACCAGTCATATGGAGGCACCTAAACCTGGCCTTCAGGACCCCGAAGGTCCGTTCTATAATCCTCCTAGTTCGGCCATGTGCCTCATTGTAGCGTTCCTCTGCCCTGGTCCGGGGATTCCTCACTGGGGTCAATAGCCAAGGCAGGTTGGGGTAACCAGAGTCACCTATTAGCCACACACGGTGTCTCTGTAGCTGTTCCATCACATAAGGGATGCTGCTATTTTGCATGACATACGCGTCATGCACTGACCCCGGGAACTTTGCATTTAGATGGGAGATGTACTGGTCAGCCAAACAGACCACCTGGACATTCATCGAATGGTAATTTTTTCTATTTCTGTACACCTGCTCATCGTCTTTTGGGGGTACTAAAGCCACATGGGTCCCATCAATGGCACCAATGATGTTGGGGATATGTCCAAGGGCATAGAAATCACCCTTCACAGTGGCCAAATCACCCTCCTCAGGGAAAACAATGTATCTCCGCATGTATTTCATCAGGGCAGACAACACTCTGGACAAAACCTTAGAAAACATAGGCTGAGACATCCCTGATGACATGGCCACTGTTGTCTGAAAAGACCCACTTGCCAAAAAATGGAGTACTGACAGAACCTGCACCAGAGGGGGAATCCCTGTGGGTTGGCGGATCGGGGACATCAGGTCTGGCTCCAGCTGGGCACACAGTTCATGTATAGTGGCTCGGTCAAGTCGGTATCGAAGTATAATATGTCGTTCTTCCATTGTCGACAGGTCCACCAGCGGTCGGTACACGGGAGGATTCATCCTTCTCCTTGCAAGTCCCAGCGGACGGTGCCTAGGAAGGACAACATGGAGCACAGAGTCAAGCAACCCACAGGTTCGTTCACACAGCTTGCACAGTACACAAATCGCTATGCATTGAAAGGCTTGTATGAGTGGCAATGCAAGGCCTAGGCCTGTGTGACGCAGTAGAAATTAAGATATGGGGGCCCTTGAAATGGCGGCTGCCTGACCTGTGAAGTGTGACAGTGGGATGTGAGGTCACTGCGCTGGCGTGGCACACCGTGGCGGTAGGCGGTCAAAGACCGCAGCGCAAAGCAGCATTGGTTAACATTGAACCCTATGGGTCTCAGGAGCCAATGACGATGTGCGTCGGCGGTCGCGGTACGCACCGCCGCGGTACGCACCGCCGCGGGCGTGACCGCCATTTTCTATCTGATTAATCACTCGAGACCTGATCATCCACAGGAGAGGACCTATACTGCAAGTGCTGCTGTGACCTCGGTCTGGAAGAGACAATGGCTGCTGCGACTGGGGAAAGGGCCCCTGCCTTCACTTCAGAAGAGTTGGAGAAACTTGTGGATGGGGTCCTGCCCCAGTATGCGCTACTCTACGGTCCTCCAGACCAACAGGTAAGTCCACTGGGTGCACGTTGAATGGGCTATGACTGGGTTGTGTATGGTGGATGTAAGATGGTGGGGTGGGGAGCGAATGAGGAGTGCAAGGCACGACAGATGAGAGCATGTGCCACATGGCAGGGTTGGGGAGGGGGGGGCAATCAAATCTAACATGCAGAAAATGTTGAAATTTTCTTTCCCACCCTGTACATGTCAAATAGGTCAGCGCCCATCAGAAAGTCGACATTTGGCGTGCCATCGCCAAGGAAGTCCGGGACCTGGGGGTCCACAACAGACGGGGCACCCACTGCCGAAAGAGGTGGGAGGACATCCGCCGCGGGACCAGGAAGACCGCCGAGTCACTGCTGGGGATGGCCTCCCAACGTAGGAGGGGTGCCAGTCGAACCTTGACCCCCCTGATGTCCAGGATCCTGGCGGTGGCCTACCCCGATTTGGATGGGCGCGTGAGGACATCACAGCAGACATAAGGGGGTGAGTACCAGCACATTCTGCTATCTTTACACGCAGTGGAGGCGTCTGGGTGGGGGAGGAGGGCTGTGGGTGACATTAGGCCAGGGCGCTTTCTGTAGTGTAGTCCCCTCCTTTAGGCATGGCCCTGTGCCCCCGCCCCCCACCTCTGTAGGGTGCCAAGTACAGCAATCCATGGTCCAGCATCACCCATGTGCGCATTTGTTGTCCATAGACCTGTTGGCCTAGTCACAAGTACTGAGTAGTGTACCCCGATTGCGCGGCGTAGTGCATGAGGCTCCTGTGTCTGTCCTCTCCGCCAACGGTGTTGGCAATGCATGCACTCAACCTGTTTTTATTTCTCCCCCCACCCTTTTTCTTTATCTTCTTGTGCATGTGTGCATTAGCATCATCAGGCGGAGGAGAATTGGCATCAGAGCACGAGGGAGCTGGAAGTCACAAGGCCCCGGTGGGCCATGGTACAGACACCGAGGTCACCAGTGATACGGAGGGCGAGGGGAGCACCACAACGGGGACCCGTGGTGACACCAGCGACACCGACACGTCCTCGGAAGGGAGCTCCCTAGCGGTGGTGGCAACATCCGGGCCCCCCGCCTCTACAGGTACAGCCGCCACCCAGCGCACCAGCTCCGCCCTCCCAGCAGCCCCTCATCCTTCGCTCCGTGCCCGCTCGCCCAAGAAGGCGGGCATCTCCTTCGCCCCAGGCACCTCAGGCCCTGCCCCTGTTACCTCTGCTGCCCTCAGTGAGGAGGTCATTGACCTCCTACAGACCATCATTGTTGGGCAGTCTACCCTTTTGAATGCCATCCAGGGGGTAGAGAGGGAGGTGCATCGGAGCAATGCATACCTGGAGGGCATTCATTCGGGTCAGGCTGCCCATCAACGATCGTTCACTGCTCTGGCCTCAGCACTGACGGCAGCCATTGTCCCTGTTTCCAGCCTCCCTCTTCTGACTGCCTCCACTCTGTCTCTGTCTCCTGTTCCTCAGCCTATCCCATCCACACCATCAGACCAGCCTGCACACACCTCAACACCCAAGGGCAGCTCATCCAGACATAAGCACCACAGATCACACAAGCATTCACCCAAGCAACACCCAGATGCAGACATGCCAACAGTCACTACCACCCCTGTGTCCCCCTCCTCCTCGTCTCCCTCCTCCCTCCCTGTGACGTCTCCACTCACACCTTCATGCACACCACCATCAGCCAGTACTTCCATCACCAGCACACCCTCCAGTACAGTCCGCACACGTGCAGTCACCACCCCCACTGCCATTTACACGTCCCCTGTGTCCTCTCCCACTGTGTCTGTCACCCCCTCTTCCAAGACACACAAACGCAGGCAGCCACCCACCCAACAGCCATCCACCTCACGCCAGCCTCCGTCACAAGCACCTGCACCCAAAGACAGCACACCTGACTCTCCTACAACCACATCCTCTTCCTCCACTCCCATACCCACTACACCTACCCTTTACATTGGTCCTAAAAAACTTTACCTCTCCAAACTTAACCTCTTTGCCCCACCTGACCCACCCCCTCCATCTTCTAAGAGTCCCAAGAGCACCTCAGCCACCACCAGCCCTGCTTCAAGTGTCAGCATTGTGCACGGGTTTTGGAGTCCACCCTTTCCCAGCACCGATACATCGGCCAGCAGCAAGGGGACAGCCAGCCCCCCCCCTGGAAAGAGGACCCGTAAAATCAAGGGCCGCCGCGAGAAGACTGACACGGCTGCCCCCAAGGAGCAAAGTCCTGGGCCGTCACCTGCCACAACATCCAGGGGAGGCAAGGGCCAGAGAGCCTCATCGAAGGAGGGCAAGGGCAGCAGGGCGGAGAAGACAGCCAGCAGGGGCGCGGACCAGGAGGGACCCACAAGCCCCATCCCGGGTGTGAGGGAGGACACCCACGGGCCCAGGACTCCGTCAGCGAAGGGTCCAGCAACTGCACGGTCGGAGGGCGACTAAGCAGGGAGTCCTGGCCAGGTCTGGCTCCCTTGATTGACTGGACAAGGACCGCTGAAGAGGGCCCCGCCGGGCAGCAAGGCACCGCTGAAGAGGGCCCCGCCGGGCAGAAAGGCACGCTGAAGAGGGCCCCGCCGTGCAGCAAGGCACCGCTGAAGAGGGCCCCGCCGGGCAGCAAGGCACCGCTGAAGAGGGCCCCGCCGGGCAGCAAGGCACCGCTGAAGAGGGCCCCGCCGGGCAGAAAGGCACCGCTGAAGAGGGCCCCGCCGTGCAGCAAGGCACCGCTGAAGAGGGCCCCGCTGGGCAGAAAGGCACCGCTGAAGAGGGCCCCGCCGGGCAGAAAGGCACCGCTGAAGAGGGCCCCGCCGTGCAGGAAGGCACTGCTGAAGAGGGCCCTGCCGGGCAGAAAGGCACCGCTGAAGAGGGCCCCGCCGGGCAGAAAGGCACCGCTGAAGAGGGCCCCGCCGTGCAGCAAGGCACCGCTGAAGAGGGCCCCGCCGGGCAGAAAGGCACCGCTCCGCTGGGCCCCGCCGTTTCAAGCACCGCTCCGCTGGGCCCTTCCTGTCAAGCACCGCTCCGCTGGGCCCTTCATCTCAAGCACCGCTCCGCTGGGCCTCGCCGTCTCAAGCACCGCTCCGCTGGGCCTCGCCGTCTCAAGCACCGCTCCGCTGGGCGTCGCCGTCTCAAGCACCGCTCCGCTGGGCCCCGCCGTCTCAAGCACCGCTCCGCTGGGCCTCGCCGTCTCAAGCACCGCTCCGCTGGGCCTCGCCGTCTCAAGCACCGCTCCGCTGGGCCTCACCGTCTCAAGCACCGCTCCGCTGGGCCCCGCCGTCTCAAGCACCATTCCGCTGGGCCTCGCCGTCTCAAGCACCGCTCCGCTGAGCCTCGCCGTCTCAAGCACCGCTCCGCTGGGCCCTTCCTGTCAAGCACCGCTCCGCTGGGCCTCGCAGTCCTGGGCCCTTCCTGTCAAGCACCGCTCCGCTGGGCCTCGCAGTCTCAAGCACCGCTCCGCTGGGCCTCGCAGTCTCAAGGACCGCTCCGCTGGGCCCTTCCTGTCAAGCACCGCTCCGCTGGGCCTCGCCGTCTCAAGCACCGCTCCACTGGGCCCTTCCTGTCAAGCACCGCTCCGCTGGGCCTCGCCGTCTCAAGCACCGCTCCGCTGGGCCTCACCGTCTCAAGCACCGCTCCGCTGGGCCCCGCCGTCTCAAGCACCGCTCCGCTGGGCCTCGCCGTCTCAAGCACCGCTCCGCTGAGCCTCGCCGTCTCAAGCACCGCTCCGCTGGGCCCTTCCTGTCAAGCACCGCTCCGCTGGGCCTCGCAGTCCTGGGCCCTTCCTGTCAAGCACCGCTCCGCTGGGCCTCGCAGTCTCAAGCACCGCTCCGCTGGGCCCTTCCTGTCGAGCACCGCTCCGCTGGGCCTCGCCGTCTCAAGCACCGCTCCGCTGGGCCCTTCCTGTCAAGCACCGCTCCGCTGGGCCCCGCCGTCTCAAGCACCGCTCCGCTGGGCCTCGCCGTCTCAAGCACCGCTCCGCTGGGCCTCGCAGTCTCAAGCACCGCTCCGCTGGGCCCTTCCTGTCAAGCACCGCTCCGCTGGGCCTCGCCGTCTCAAGCACCGCTCCACTGGGCCTCGCAGTCTCAAGGACCGCTCCGCTGGGCCCTTCCTGTCAAGCACCGCTCCGCTGGGCCTCGCCGTCTCAAGCACCGCTCCGTTGGGCCCTTCCTGTCAAGCACCGCTGGCCCATTGACAGTGCCGGTTCTGTGTCGAGCTAGTGTTCACGCTGTACTCGGGGCACCCTGCCTCCTCCATTACCTGTGGAGTCTGTCATCCACCTGATGGCCGGTGTCTCTGCACTCCCCAGGATGGCAGAGTGGGCAGACCACCCACTGTAGAGACTTGTGAGACTGTGGCTTTGCACTCCCCAGGATGGCACAGTGGGCAGACCACCCACTGTAGAGACTTGTGAGACTGTGGCTTTGCACTCCCCAGGATGGCACAGTGGGCATGGTGGATCCTTCGTGGATCTGGCGTCGTGGACTCATGTGGCTGAGGTGCCCCCCCTTCCCTTCTCCCTGAGGTGCCTGTAGTTTTGTCATCTGATGCCCCAGCAGTGTTCTCTCCCACGGACTCAGGTCTCCTGTGTGGGCTTTGCCCATGTGTTGATACACTTTGGCCCACGGACAGTGGAAATTTAAGTGACTGTGCAGGACTTATTGCCTATGTTTATCGGTTTCGCAAGGTTCTTACTTGATTTTTTTGAATTCATATTGCTATTTTACCATGACTTCAATGACCCTCTTTTATACATAAATTTTGATTCTCACTTTAATTATGTGTTTGGATTATTCCGGGGGGTTTGGGTGGTGTCACTGTGACTTGGTGCTCTGCATTGGTGTGTAGATAGTTGGGGGGGGGGGGGGTCGCATATGTGTGTGCACGTAAGCTTTCCTCCTCCCCCCTCCCCTGTGTCGTAGGTGCAGTACTCACCGTTGTCGTCTGCGCCGGCATTCGTACTCGTGGTAGATGAGCAGGTAGACAAGAGCTGGTAGGATGTTTAATTCGGGTTCCATGCTGTTCTCCGTCCTCGTGGAGTGTGTATAGGTGAGCGTTTTCCCGTTCGTAGTCTGTTTCCGCCGTGTTTTTATCGGCGGGGCTCCCGCCCCGGAAAAGGTGGCGGATTGGTGAGTTGTGATAGTGTGGGCGGTACATTGTCTGCCGCCTGTCTGTTGGCGGTGACCGCCGCGCTGTTTGTTTGTGCCGCCGTGGCGGTCGGAGTGTTAAAGCGGCAGCCTGTGTTGGCGGTTCCCGCCAGGGTCAGAATTCCATTTTTTGGACCGCCAGCCTGTTGGCGGGTTGGCCGCCGCTTTAACACTGACCGCCAGGGTCAGAATGACTGCCAAAGTGATGGAAGGAATGTTGGAATTACAATAATTCACTGGCAGTTCGAGACTGAGTTGTAGCCTATCATTTTTCACACATCATCATTTTTAGGTCGAGCATAGCAGCGTGCAAACGCTGCTTTTCCGGTGTGTTGATATGTATCTGGGCCTTTGCCCACACTCACCGCACACCCATCACTATCACTCATTCGTGGGCTTGCCTTTCAAAAATACTTTCTATTCTTTGGTAACTACTTTACGTTTGTTCCTTCTTTGGGCAGTTTTGTTACCGCCTTGGGGACCGACCCTTTTTGATGTATAATTGCATGTTTGCCAATAACTTTGACTACAATCAGACTTCTTTTTCCTTTCGTGTGTCTCCTTTATGCTCATGGCGGGGCTTTGAATTGGCTTGCTTATGTCAACTGTTTTACTTTTTATTTTCAGTTTGTGTGGCAAGAAAAGTCCAGTTAGTAATTTACAATGCTAATAGTTCTAACACGGGCAAACACGAGACCCATTGCATTGCAAATGATTGTTTCACACACTATAATTACATTAGTTCCAGGAATTTACCAGAAGCAACAACATGCAGTTATGAGGAAGCAATGTGTTCTTGTGCTCAGCTCATGGTGAGGCAGCACATCTTTGGTCACCATGCTCAGGGATGGGAAAGGTGTCTCGCCATGTAGTGCTTAGACTGCATCAGCATTTCCACAGAAATGGTTGCTTGCATGGGTATCCCATGGATCGCTTGGAACAGTAGGCTGGAAGGGCATCAGTCAGGGCATTGAAGTTTCCAAGGGAAGAGTGATGTGAATAGTGGGGTTCTTATCATAACCACAACACACCATATCGCTGAAGATGTAGGCCTGAATTAGCATTATATACAGCCCTTCCTAACGTGGTACTTTTCCAGTAATTAGTGCCGGAAGTCCCCCATCCAGGATCTATTTTCTGTGATGTCATTTCGTTTTTAGACCACTAATAAAAGATGGAAGCTTAGCAAAGCATTCATTCCTTTTTTCGTGTTGTGTTCATAGCCCACTTCCATTTTTGTCTCCAATTTATTCCCTACTTTGTAGCTGGATTCATACTAGCCTTTCTAGTTCTGAAAGACTGATGATGGCCTCTTTGTCAACCTTAAGCCAGGGTAGTTTTGGTGCCTTGCTTTTCAACACCTGCATCATCTTCAATCAAGAACCGCTAAGATTGCCAATGAGTTTTTCTGCCTTTTGTGTGTTTTCCTCTTAATTGGGACCCTTTTATGGAGACACTTGAAAATTGTATGTGTATATTAAGTGTATGTTTGCTCGGTAGCCACTGGAAGGAGTTGCTCTTTCCTCAGGTGATCAAGAAGAAAACTTGATAGACTTTCACACTGTCCAGTTTTTCATAACTATGCCACTCTACTCAGATACCGGTCATGTGCTGATCAGTCTTAGTCCTGTTCCTACAGGAACAGTTCAGTCTAAACTGCAAGACCAAGTCCCTGCAGGACGGAATTCAAATAACCCCATGCTGGTTTCAGCCTGCTTAGGTCTTGACAGTGAGGTACAGCTTGAGCCAAGTGGCACAGTAAGCATGGTACCCACTTCTGGGGTAAATGTTGCACTTAGCATGTCTAATCCAACAAGGAAATAAGGGCCTGTTGTGCAAAGCCCTGTTGTGGTCTCAAAGTCTGTTATTCAAAAAATCACAACTGGCTATTTGTTATGTTCTAAACCTAATTTGTGATTCAGTATTAGGCTACCATATTGCAAAATAGGTTTACAAGCCCATAAAGAGATGCTATTTGTAAGAGGCGTATTTAGGGCATCCATTTCCAAATAGCAATTAATTAAGGGATGTATCCATGTTTTGCAACTGTAAGCGGGTCACAAAACATTGAAAAGTTACCAACTCCCGGGTTGGGGTGATAACACATTCATAAAAGGGAAGAGGTTCCCTGAGGACCCCTTTTCCTTTATGAATGTAAAAATGTTTGTTAGAGAATAGGATCACTACTAACTCTCAAGAAAAAAAAAATATTTGAACTGCAGACCCACTGCCTTTAAGTAAAACAGGTTGCATTTAGAAATATTTTACTTTGGTAAACTGTGATCACAAACATAGTGGTCTGCTGACCCCAGCAGGCCACCATTCCTGTAAACACATCCAATTGTAGTGAGTTGCAATACACAACCTATCTCATGAATATTGATGAGATAGGTCAGATTGCAACCCACTATGATTTGCAATTTGTGAACCATCTTTTTAGTAGATAGGTTGAGGCGCTGAATCCTTTTCCATTCACAAATAGTCTGTGCATAATTTGAGTACCACTTTTTACAAATGGAAATTTTGTGCATAAGGTTCAAAGTCCTCTGGCACAGTAAGCAAAAGACCCATGTTTGAGTTTGCTTCGGTTCCTCTATGGAGGGAACCTGACCTGGCATTTCATGCTGGACCATTCCAATTTGAACAAGACCAAGCCTGATTTCATGTGATTGTCATGCTGCCCTAGTAATTGCCTGTGGCTAGGATTAATTCAAGCATTCCTTCTGTCCCTCTCTTGTTTGTGGCAGTGAAATGTATGTGGGTATCAGTGTGACAGTGTGGACAACTGCAGCTTTTTGTTGGCCACATAACACCAGGGTGCACCACAAGTGTCTCCTTCTGCCACCCAAATAAGATTTCACCAAGCCCACATCATCCCTCTCCTGAACCATGATAAATATGTCTTTATCATAATAAGGTTGCTATATCACCCTCATATGTTTTGTACTTGGTAGCCAAAACCTGTTAAGCCTACTGAATCTCAAAATGCCAGACTTCATGCCCCTGCACTATCATTCTCTTCCTGCTGAGGGGCAAGATCAAGATCTGACTGCATAACAAAGTATTTAGCAGAGATAAGTAGCATGACCTTGCAGAATAACTGGAATTTGTAAGACAGACATGATGAATTTGGATACATGTTTCTGCATAGCATTTTGAACATCTATAGTGAAGGATTGAGAAAGTATGGTGGTCATTAGGAAGATGCCTCTTGAAAATGCTTTGTAGATACAGTTGTGCATGTTAACTTGGAACTCTTGGAGACACATTTATAAAAATTCTGCACTCGATTAATTAAAAACAACTAACTAAATCAACTAATCTCAAGAATTAGGACGTTAGGGAGGGGCTACAACAGTTAATCTGGGAGTGCAGCCACTAGACTTACTTGTTGGTTGAAACACTGAGAATATTAATATTTGTGTTTGTGTTTATTTGTGTTTATTTCCGAGAACAACTTTGTGATACTAGTGAAGAATTCAGTAAAGTGGCACAAAAAGCACTTGTGCAATGTCAATATTTTATACCCGCAAAGGGTAAGAAGGATTACATATTCGTTCTTCAAATGTTTTATTATTGTTTCTTTCAACCTTGAAATGCTTGAGCTTTTCGGTGGTTTAATAACATCCTCACCTTCTCTGAGCTTGTGAAACTCTTTATTTAAGTGATTACATTTTTTGAAGTACAAGAGACACATAACTTTGGTTTAACGATTTGAGGTTTTAGTTAAGCAAGCTGATCTATGAGTTATAAAAACTTGCGAATAACAATGGGATTGGGTGGTCATTTCATATGTGTAGCTTTTCTTTGGCCTTTTACGGAAAGAATTACGTAGTCTTGAATGAAATAACCTTGATAGTGGAAACCTATCACATTTATGTCCATGAACTCTTAGGTGAAGGGACTGTTGTGGCCACTGGGCAGGGGCCAATTATGAAGATTTCGAAGCTGAGCTATTAATGGGAATGTAGAGGCATTTAAAAACAGTAAGGACGTTACATTTCAAGGCTATTTTAAAAATGATTGTGAATCGACCTCCAACTCTTTTTTGCCAGTGGATAGTGGAGAAAGCCAGAGAAGGTGGACCGGTTTAAGGACAACCAGGAGTCTGTGAGAAACAGAAAGGGATTAAAACATGTCAATAATTAAATGAATGTTTGGGCAGGGACAGCAGTTAAAGAGCATGTTATTTACGAAACAAGTGTGACATCTTGGGAAGTGGAGTGAGGGGACCGTACTTTGACGTTGATCACATTTGTACGGTGAGGACCACATCATGGCTTGGGAGAGGGATGATATTTTTTATGAGATGTGAATATATGAATAGTGTGATGGGTTTCATTAGAAAAACAAACGGCAATGGGTAAAAGAAGTCAAATATATGAATGCCAAAAAGTTTCATAAAATAGTTCTGTGCACTTACTGAGATCTGAGAATTGATTGTGTTTACGTTATCCATGTCCCTAATACTGAGTAAACTATTTATCATGCCACATATGTACCTCCATCTTGCAAATTCATGATGGCCAGCACATGATTGAGACAGCCTCCATTGCATTAGTTAGATAGAACAATAAGGAATGTGTAAGACCAGCTAATTAAACTAAAACATAAACATAGATGTTGATAATAATCCATCTTCCAGGAGGTCAGAGAGAAAGTACATCATGCCTAGTTTCCTGTGTAAGGGAACAACCGGCAAGGAAGAGACTCAGTGGTGCCTACATAGGAGGACTTGCCCTTAACATATAGCTTAGTCTTTGTGTGAAATGACAATAGATAGTAATACAGTTGAGTAGATAACATCAACTAAGTATTTGCTTGCAGTGACGGAGCACTATGTTGCAAGAGAGCTGACACCATTGCGTTATAAAGGTCTGTTGCTTGTCAAAAGGGCTGAAACCTGGATTTCTATTACCAGATTTGAAATGGAGTGAGACAATGCTAGACATCTTATTTTGGCCACATAACATCAGGATGCACCACAAGTGTTTCCTGGTGCCACCCAAATAAGATCTCGCCAAGCCCACATCATCCCTCTAATGTAACTGAGAGAACAGGAAGTTATTCAAAACAGTGTTGTTTTTAATGTCATACTAAAGTGCCAGGGATGGTCTATGTTGTGAGCTTTTGATAAGAATGAATTTCATATTTGCACGGCAAGGTAGAAGAAGGCCTGGTATTCTGCTGTGGCTGAACTGCATTAATACACAACCATTTGAACGTGTGATGCTGATCTTAGAAATCTGGAAAGGACACATCTTTTGAGTTATTTCCCAAGGAACTGTGGTGGAACCCTGTAAAAATTCTATGTTCAATGGATATTTCCTTAAACTTGGTTCAGTAATCAATGCAAAGATCAGAAGATCAGGTGGCAGTGCAAAGTAAATGAGTTTGATCTCCAATATGATATTGTGAGTATTTGGATTATTGGTTAAGGACGGTGGTAACCCCACTCAGACAACAATCACAATCCTTGCCAAGGTGAACCACAAAAGTCACTAAGTTAACCTGTGCCTAACCTTCTGGTAGTTTGACACAAAAGCAGCCAGGCTTAACTTAGAGGCAATGTGGTAAGTGTTTATGAAGCACACAAACAGTAATAAACTGAAAACACAACACAAGAAAAATCCCACACCAATTTAGAAAAATAGAGTAACATTTTAATAAATAAAATAAATTAAATCAAATCAGTAGAACTGGAATTATGAATTTTGAAAGTTTTTAATAAAATCTGGCACCTAAAGGATCAAAGTGTCAACCGTGCAAGACCAAGTCAAAGTCAAAAGTTAAGGCTGACACGATGGAGCACAGGCTGGATATAAGGGGTGGATTGGGCCCTGTATTGGTATACCTTCAGATTTGAAAATAAATAAATCAAAAAGAGTTGTTGCAGGCAAGGCGCTCTTGGACAAAGGCTTGATGAAGCTGTCAATGATGGTGGGAAAAGCTGGATTTTCAGTCTGAGGAGGTTGTCATTGATGGGGAGCTGGTCTTCCTCGAACCCAGTGAGGATTTCTACCCTCAGATTTAGGCATTTTTTTGGAAGTTGGATTTCCCCAGTGGGACAAAGCTGTAGGCTATAAACAAGGAAGGCATCACAGGGCTATAAAATGGTTAGGACAGGAAAAGCAAACTTTCTAAAAGTGGCATTTTCAGAATTGTGACTTAAAATCCAACTTTAGCATTAAAGAGGATTTTAAATTACAATTCATTTGAGTCAAACAGCATATCTATATCTGCTCCCTATCCAAAGGTAGCACCTATTATTAAGGTAATCCGGAGTAAGCCAATGGGAGGGATTGGCCTTGCACTAGTGAAAAAAGACTGTCTGAATTTTTCATTAGCAGGACATATAAAACTTAAACCCACATGTCCTACTTTTTAAATACCATGCACCCTACCCCATGAGCTTTTAGGGCCTACCTTACGGGTGACTTACAAGTATTAAAAAGGAAGATTTAGGCCTGGCCAAAGGTTTATTTTATAAGGTCAAAATGGCAAATTAAAACTGCACTACAGGCTACAGTGACAGGCCTGAGACATGTTGTAAAGTGCTACTCTGGTGGGTAGCACAATGAGTGCTGATTCCCACTAGTAGCTTTTAATTTACAGTCCCTGGGTACATGTAGTACCATATACTAGAAACTTACAAGTAAATTAAAGGTGCTAATTATATGTAGGCCAAATCACAATTTTTCATGGAGATAGGGCAATCACTTTAACATTGGATAGTAGTGGTAAAGTGCACATAGTCCTAAAGTGAAAAAAAAATGAATTTAGAAAAACAGAAGGAGGGAAGGCAAAGTGTTTCGTGGGTCACCCTGCAAAGATCGCAAGGATGAACAGAAATAAAAAAGACCAGCTTGTGAGTATGTTGCATGAATGCCTAGAACATCAGGATTGAAAACATGATGTTAGTAAGAGTGTGTTTACCTCCTTGATGCAGTACAGTCTATTCCTGGGTTGAGAGCAGTGGTGAAGGTTGTGGGCTGTCATTAAGCAACTTATTGTGAAATATAACCTTTTTTTATGGAGCATGGTTTAAACTAAACTGGGACAACCTATGTTTGGATCTCGAGGTCATAGATCACATTAGGGTTGTAGATGTCTTTGACTACCATTCAGGTTCTACATTTGTTGTTGACCAACAATACTGATGATGTGAGTGTGTGCATACCTATTTTTTACATTGTTATTCACACTGCTGTTCTTCAGACAGAAAGGATATTGCATGTGTGTTACGGGCTTTTACAGATGATGGACTTAAACAAAAAAGGAAAGGAGGGGTGCTGCATGTTATAGTGCTATGCAATAGGATTTCTCTGGTTACCTCTTCCTCATTGATCAGGAATGAGGCACATTTTATTGTTTCCATATATCTGCTCTCCAAGCACACAAGTACCCTAACTTCATTAGAGTCTGCAAGCAACAGACTGTAGATTTCAATATGGAACCATGTGTCAAGTATTAGGATGCAAACTACCCTGCATGGCACTAGAGATCTGCGCTGTCTTAGGCATACACTACTCTCCTCTTTATTAAGGGAAAGTAACCTTTCTAGGATAACATAACAATATGCCAGTTGTGCATATGACAGAGGTATAAATCTGCATGACCCATCTAGATACCACTGGGCATCCCATTTGGTCTTTAATTCTGTACTAAAGGAGCCATCTTTGATGTTCGACCATCATGCTACGAGAATGAAGGGCTACCACAAGATGATCTGTGGGTGGAAGGGCAAGCACTGAAATGCCTGCCTGAACTCAAGAGATTAGTGATTAAAGTCTGTCAAACTGCTGCATCTCATTGAGGCAGGGAAGTTCTGTCTAGTAAAGTAACATCACTATGGAATAGTGACATCCTAACAAACTGATAGGATTCAGGGAAAAGGGCATTCTAGGGTTCTTCCAAGTTGGGGATGCATAAGAGATGATGTTATTTGACCACCTAAGCACTATGGGGGTCATTCTGAACCGCCATTTGGCCGCACTGCGGGTGCCATTCTGACCTTCCAGCTGGGCCAGAGGGCGCTACCCAAGGTAGCGCCCGCCGGCCCAGCGGGAAGGAGCCCTGCAACACAGGAGCCCTCCGAGTGGAGCCGGCGGTGTTGCGGGGGTGCGACGGGTGCAGTTGCACCCGTCACGCTTTTCACTGTCTGCTAAGCAGACAGTGAAAAGCTTAATGGGGCCCTGTTAGGGGGCCCCTGCACTGCCCATGCCACTGGCATGGGCAGTGCAGGGGCCCCCAGGGGCCCCTAGACACCCGTTACCGCCAGCCTCTTCCTGGCAGTGACAACCGCCAGAAACAGGCTGGCGGTAAGGGGGTCAGAATCCCCATGGCGGCACTGCTTGCAGCGCCGCCATGGCGGATTCGCCCAGCTGGGGGTAAACCGGCGGGAAACCGCCGGCCCCGGTTTTCTGACCGCGGCTTTACCGCCGCGGTCAGAATGGGCAAGGAACCACCGCCAGCCTGTTGGCGGTGCTTCCGTCATTCGCGGCCCTGGCGGTCTTTGACCGCCAGGGTCGGAATGACCCCCTATGTCTCTGAAAAGACCCAATTGTATACGTACATATAGTTGAAAAATACTATGACAGAATATAAGGACACCTGTTTTGCTCAAGACTGTTCACCTTTGGAAAACAGAGCCTGTAACTACGAAAGTGATATGTAAGATATACCAGGCACTGATCAATAACGTTGCAGAGACCTTCAACAAACTGAAAGACCTTTGAATAATATTAATTGGGAGGAGGCAAGACAGTGCCCTAGGGAGGTTTCTATTGGATCACGAATAGGGTGGTTCAGTTCAAAATCTTGCACTGTAAATATTACACATACACAGTTGTTCAGAAGGATAAACAAGATATACGCTACAGGCTGTGCTGTGGTGGGTATATTCTTTTGCACAATTTTGGAATGTCTTGTGATATAAGTGTTTTGGGGAAGGGTGAAATGAAAACCATGCCACAGTGGTCACTGAAATCCAAATACAACTGAATGCTAAAGTAAAGATTTTAAGTATGTAGGGAGGCAAGCGCCCATCTCTCAAATATAAGAAGCTTCCATGTGTTTACTAAATTGGTGGTTGTGAGATGAAAAATCGCAGAGGAATGGGGCAACATGGTACTCAAACATTGACTGATGCATGGCTGCTAAAATGGTGACATACGCAGGCACGGATGACGTCGGACAATCACTTAGGGTATGGATCGGTAGTGTGAATATCATGGACTCCACTGATCATTACATTTAAATGTGCCCCCTTTATGAATTTATATTGAGGTTGATGAAAATGCTAAGTGGTGGTCATTAAAAGTAAAAGTATTATCATGGCATATTTATTTATTCAGTCATGCCGGAAGGTATTTTAAGTCTTATTTTATGTTATGAGGGAGAAGTTCATAAAAATGTTCATAAAAGATTTGAAGGATGGGTTAGAGATATTATGAGTTCTTTCAGCTCTTTCTCGAATTTTTGTTTGCCTTGTGTGCCAGCTGATTGTGGGTGAGCATTGTGAATGCAGTTCAGAACAGGACACATTATATTTCAAGATAAGACCATCAGATTGTCTGTAGAGCAAAGGTCAGCATAAACAAAGGCTGCAGAGCCATTTTGGCACCAACTTCAATGAGCATTTGCAATGCAATGGGTCTCACTTTTACTGGAGTTAAAGCTATTAGCTTTGTAAACTCCTAACTGGAATTTTCTTGCCACAAAATGAAAAGTAAAACAATCTCACATAAGTGAGCTGATGACCACATGAGCGCAAACACGCAAAAGGAAACAGAAGTTCGCTCTCAGTGAAACATATCGGTAAAAGTGCAATTATCCATGTAACCGGCAAAAGTGCAATTATCCATGTAACCTGCAAAAGTGCAAATATCCATGTAACAGGCTCGATGTCATGCAAAGCGCTCTTCTACTGCCCAGCGGGGTCACACTTCCTACGAAATAAAGACAAAAAATAGTGCAGAATCCATATGAAAAATATGGAGCCTTGTATGTTTTCAGTAGTTGGCCGGTGTGCTTGAGGCGGGCTAAACACCTGAAAAGACATGACGTATGCATGCCTTTCACTAATTAAATCAAGCTAATTTTAAAAGGCAAGCCCACAAACCAACCAAACTGATGGGCTTGACATGGGCGTGGTTAAAAGCCCATAGAGAAATTACACCAGGGACAAAGCGCTTTGCACTCGACCCTAAAAAGAGACCTCTGAGTTATGGAATGTCACTCTCTGCATATTTTGTATACGTGTACTAGATAAGTGTAAAATGTATTTCATTACTTTGATAATTGTTCAAATCGCTGAACAGTCGTAAATACTAAATCCAAAAACATTGGAAAACATTACTTAATGGGGGTGCTTTTACTCTAATTTTACACTCATTGCTCTGTGTTAGCCATCACGTTTCACTTTCCTCTTTTGATATATCTACTATTTTATTTTAAAGACTACTTGACCAACAAAATGTGTATTAGGAACATTAGCTGGTGAGAGCATTGGAGGCGTTAATGGTGACAAGAAGATATTGTTTTAATTACAAGAAACAATAGTAATCATTTTTTTATTTTTAATGATTCCCTTCTTCACAATGTAACCTTTACTTTATGGGATATACAAGTGCAATTTAAAATAACTATTTGTATGTTATACAGTGAACAAAGACACTGACAATTCCTAATATAATATTGGGTGACATTTATTAATTGTATTCTCCAGGAGAAGTCACATAGAAGTAGGTTTATGGAGATGTAGTAGACAGCCCCCTGAGTAGATGGTGTATGCAGAATTCTTCTACCAAATACTATTCAGATCAAAGGAGATTCACTTTATAACGTTCAACACAAATAGGAGCTGAAAGAAATAAAAAATACATAGTTAGGAAGAATTAAACACTCATACTACTTGCCACTTCTGCATGTAATCGCTCCCTGAAAAAGCAACCTTTCTCTCATATTTTCACTGAAAAGGCACTACATCTGCACATTAGGGAGTGCCACAGTGGCTATTTGTTTTTACTTTCTGAATTTCAGGGCCATGCTGACTGTATGTGTATTATCTGTTCAAATGACCGAACATTTTAATTATATGATGAGTTTGTGTAGTTGGTTTTTCTGACCCAATTAATTATTACTAAGAGCTCACCTGCTAGTCTTCATGCACAGCAACAACAGGGCTTTAGTTAAAACCGTTTTTTGTGATAATGCAATCACCTGATGTGCTTCAGGATATATAGAATAGTGCAAATTTATCATGTCAGTTATCTAGAAACAGTGTCTACCGGTTGTATATAGGAATATGTTATGTCATATTATATCATACTATCCTAATTTGTACAGCAGAGGAGTATGAGTTGTGTTGATTTGTGTATAGGAAGTCAGTGAAGCTCCTCTAGGTGTAGTTTGATGTGAATGTGGCATGAGAGGTAGAGAGTGATTCTGGCCGCTGAGTTCTGAATGGACTGCAACTTTCAGGTGAGTTTATTGTGAAGCTTAGCATAGAGTGTGTTCCCTTAGTCCAGCTTGCCAGGGCTCAGGGCATGTGTGACAGTTTTACAGATGCAGAATGGGAGCCATTGTATACAACCATCGTCAGACATATATGTGTGTGCTACATATCGTTAACAACAATATCATATTTTATGTCAAATATCTGATTTTTTCCATTAACTCCAATACGACAATATTTTGTGGATGATATTTAAGACACAAGAATTATGTCAGATGATATTTTGACAGGGCGTAAGAAATGGGGTCTCCAGTTGGCAGAGGTATACAACCTTGTCCAAGTAGGGACCACAATCCTAGTCAGGGTAAGCCACACCCAATCCAAATTATCCTGTGCCCACTGTCTGGTAGCTTGGCACTGAGCAGTCAGGCTTAACTTAGAAGGCAATGTGTAAAGTATTTGTGCAATAAACCATACAGTAACACAGTGAAAACACCACAAAAATACACCACACAGAGTTAAAAAAAGATAAGGTATTTATCTGGCTAAACTAAGGTCAAAACGATAAAGGTTCGATAAGCACAAGTTGAAATATCACTTTTGCAATGTTAAGAAGAGTCTTAAATCTTAAAATTCAACAGTTGTCTCTTGTGTGCACAAAGTACCTGTTTTGCGTCAAAATTACACGCATGGAGACCGCAGAGGAGGAGATATGTGGAAAAAGGAAGGTGTGCGGTGGATTTCCCGACACGGCACAGACGATGCGTCATTTCTTTCCAAGCTACGAGGGCTTTGCGTTGATTTCTAACGTGCAGCCTTGGATCCTCACTGTGATGCGGGGTTCGTTTGACGCCGAGAGATGATGCGTGGAAATCATGGGTGTGCAGGATGTAGTCACAGGCACTGAGTCGATCCGGTGGGTGATGCGTCAGAGTTTCTGTTGCACGGCAGGTGCTGCGTCGATTCTTCACTCAGGAAGTCAGGCTGTGTTGTCCTGGCTCATCTGCACATCAATCCGGTATGGCTGTGCATTGAAGTTCCGGTCGCAACGCAGGGTTGCATTGATCTCCACTCTGGTATTCGGACTGCATCATTCCGGTCCAGCAAAGCAGCGATTTTCTGGTTCGCAGGGCAGGCTGTGTGTCGTTTCCAACAGGCTGTGCGTCGATTTTCAGCTCACAAGGAGTTTCCTTGAAGAGAGGAAATCTTTTTGGCCCTGAGACTTCAGAAACAGGAGGCAAGCTCAATCCAAGCCCTTGGAGAGTACTTCTCAGCAAAGTCAGAGGCCAGCAAGGCAGCAGGGCAACAGCAAGGCAGCAGTCCTTCAAAGCAAAGCAGTCCAGGTGAGTCCTTTGGGTAGCCAGACAGCTCCTCTTGACAGGTTACAGGACCTGGTCCAGAAGTGTCTAATTTGGTGGGGTTAGGGACCCAGTTTATATACCCAAAAATGCCTTTGAAGTGGGGAAGATTTCAAAGAGTGGTTTGAAGTGCACAAGGTCCCCTTTCAATAGAGGTCTGTCTGCCAGGGTCCCATTAGGGAGTTTGACAGTCCATCGTGTGAAGGCAGGCCACAAGTCTTTGAAATGTAAGTGTCAGGCCCTCCACCCTCCCAGCCTAGGAAGACCCATTCAGTATGCAGATGAGTGCAGGTGTGACTGAGTATCCTGTGTTTGTGGTTGTTTGGGTGAAATGCACAAGGGAGCTGTCAACCAGCCGAGCCCCGAAATGGATTGGAGACAGGCTGTAAGGCACAGGTTGATTTGAGTGCAGAAATATGCTCACTTTCTAAAAGTGGCATTTCTAAAATAACAATATAAAATCCAACCTCACCAATAAGCAGTATTTTCTATTACCATTCTAGCCATACTAAACATGACCTGTTTACCCCTTTCTGATCAGAATCTATCACTCCAGCAGTATGTGAACATAGACCTAATGCTAGAGGAGCAGAGATTTCCCCTACCGGGACATATAAAACACACAGATGTATCCTGCCACTTATCTACTAGCACCCTGCCCTATAGGTTACCTAGGGACTACCTTAGGGGTGACTTACATGTAGAAAAAGGGGAGTTTAAGGCTTGGTAAGTACTTTTAAATGCCAAGTTGAAGTGGCAGTGAAACTGCACACACAGGCCTTGCAATGGCAGGCCTGAGACATGGTTAAGGGACAACTTATGTGGGTGGCACAACCAGTGCTACAGCCCACTAGTAGCATTCAATTTACAGGCCCTGGTCACACGTATTGCACTTTACTGGGGACTTACAAGTAAATTAAAGATGCCAATTGGGTATGAGCCAATGTTACCATGTTTTTAGGCAGAGAGCACAAGCACTTTAGCACTGGTTAGCAGTGGTAAAGTGTCCCAACTCCTAAAGCCAGCAAACATGAGGTCAGAAAAAGAGAAAGAGGAAGGCACAAAGTTTGGGGGTGACCCTGCAGAGGGGCAATTTCCAACACAAGTGTTAGAAATTGGGTTTCTGGTTGGCAGAGGTATGCACCCTGTCAAAGCAGGAACCACAATCCTAGTCAGGGTAAGTCAGATACACACCATAAATTAACCTGTGCTCACCCTCTGGTAGCTTGGCACAGAGCAGGTTGGCTTAACTTAAAAGGCAATATGTAAAGTATTTGTGCAATACTTCAAACAGTAACGCAATGAAAACACCACAAAAAGACTCCACATCAGGTTTAAAAAAATAGACAACAAAAATCCAAGGAGTGGAAATTGAGATGTTATTTTTTAAAGAATAAATGTGAAAATAGTGCTAAGAGAAGGTAAGCGCTGATTGGGGTATCTGGTCAGGCTAGACCAGGGCAAATTCAAAAGTTCAGGCCACCCGCGATGGAGTGCATGCCAACTTCAGGACCCATGCAGGGCCCTCTGTGCAACAGTACCCATCCACCTCAGCTGGAAGATATTCAGGGACTGGTTTCCCACGCACCTTACCCCAGTGTCCAGACTTCCTTGATTCCCTTCCTGGGCAGCCATGGACCTGGTGGTTGAACACAACCACTCAGCTAACCCCAACATTTCCAGTTGTGGCATGAACTCCACTTCATCTCAGGCAGCATGCTCAAGATCATTCCCTAACAAACAGTCCACAGGCATGGCATGGCTCACAGCAACTTTCAGAAGACCTGAATCCCCCCCTCCCACCCACTCAAATGGAACAAGGGCCACTAGCTGTTAGTCACCACAACCTTATGTGATGCATTGGATATAATTTGCTCTGCGGTCACCAGCTGACTCCTTAGCATAGTCACACCGGCTCCTGTGTCTCTCAGAGCCTCAACCCATGCCCATTGATGGTAACCCATTGCCTATACTTTGCAATATTAGAGGGCACATGGATTTTAGGAACTAGCTCCTCATCACGCAGGGACTAGGGTAACCTCTCTGAGTTCCCTCCCACTTACTGGGACAACCCCCCAAGTCCTATACTTGCCACCCCTGGTATCTTTCCTTTTTGGGCACTTGGGATCCTCCTAGTAGTGTCCATACTCCAAACACTCATAGCATTTGTGATTTCTTGTCTGACTCTTGTCAGGGAAGCTCTTTTTCTGGTGGCCAAATGGGGAAAGGGTCTCTTGCCCCTGTGGACCATTTTGGAGGGCTTGAGAGAATTACTTCTTTTTCTCTCCCCCCTCCTTTTTCTGGTGGGAACCCTGACCACCCTTTTGGGAGAGCACACATAAATTGTCCACGTTCAATCAGCCTGGTATCAATTGTCCTTTATTTATTCCAGCATTAGGAGCGTTTACCTGTCCACTGTTGGCGTGAATCTCCACAAGCTACCCTCCGCCAGAATTCTTCAGGAACCTTGTGCACCCTTAGAGCCACCTCATGGGCTGCAAACAATTTGCCTATGTCATCCACCACCACATAACTGGGCACCAAATATTTTGGGACGTGGACTCTTACTTCACAAGTGGATACTGTGGATATGCTGCCACCATTGCTGCTGGAATCCATCTTCTGTGTTCCTCCATGGCTAGCCTCCTCTCTTCCAGAGCCTGCTCCTCCAATTTTGCAAGCTCCAGTCTCAATTTCCTCTTTTCTCTTTTGTACTCCAGCTCCTTTGGAGACAGGTTCCTGGATGGCACACCGCTTCATGCACTTGGATGAATTTCCAGTTCTGGGAGGATGTCCACCCCTCAACAGGTTACATATCAAGACCCTCTGGCAGGTACGGTTCCAATTACTCCTCATTTCCTGCCCCCCTTCTTCTCATTGTTTGTGTGTGTGGATCTAGCGGGCCTCTGCCTATGTTCTCTGTTCTCAAAGCCTTCCGGAGCTCTGCCTCCTTAGAGCATCCTTTTGCAAGCAGTCTCCTCTCCTTGTAGAATCCCTTGAGCTGGGCCACTGTGTAGCTCTCCAGGTCGGCCAACTCAAACTCCATCTTGACAGGTGAGGTCACAGAAACAACTGAAAAAATTAGAGTACCAGAAATTTGGAATAATCCCAAGTGTCAGTCAGGGAGAATTGCACTAGATTTCTTCACACAACCACAGCAATGCATCGCTTCCGTTTAGTGAAGTGCAGGTTCCTGAAGTGCGGCAGTTCCAGATGAAATAGGCAGGTTAATCCACACTGGAGGGGATGATGCATCGATCTTCTCCACGCAGTGGTGGCAATGTGTTGGTTCTAAAGCGGTGGTTCAGAAGGCGATGTGGTGGTTCTGAGTGTTATACGCCAGGTTTTTCCATGCAACGGTGATGAGGCGCTGGTTCTGATGATGATGATGCGTGGGTTCTGGTAGTTGAAGCACTCTACATTCACATGCAAAGGCCATAGACTGGTTTGGCACCACTTGGCAGAGCAAGACTTGCAGCAAGCAAAGTCCAGATGCTGTTTGTAGATTGAAGAGAAGTCTTTGATGTCCCTGAGACTTCAGAACAGGAGGCAAGCCAGCAAGCCCTTGCAGTCACTCTGGGTTCTCATGAGATGGAACCGGTCCTTCCTCAGTGGGGCAAAGGGCAGCAGGGCAGAACAGCAAAAAACCTGTTCCTCCAGAGCAGAAGTCCTGAGTGGCAGTCCTTGTAGCAGCACAGCAGTCCTTCTTCCTGATAGAGTTCTTCACAGGTCCAGCAGTGGAGTGATATGGTAGGGGCTGAGGTCCGGTACTTAGACCCAGTTGTGCCTTTGAGGGGGGGTGACTTCAAAGAAAGGTTTTTGAGGTGCACGTACGTCCTTTCTTCATGCCCTGGCTCCAGACTCACTAGGGGGGTTATGCAGCCCTTTGTCTTGAAGCAGGACACTGCCTATTCTGGTGTAAGTATCAGCTCCTCCAACCCACGCTGCCTAAGATGGGCCATCCGGATGATGATGGCTCATCAGTCACACCTAAACTCCCTTTGTGAGTGACTGTCTGCAGGGAATGCACGAAGTCCAGCTGTCACCCAATTCAGACATGTATTGGAGACAGGCAGCAAGCACACAGGGCTAAGAGCAGGAAAACGTAAACTTTCTAAAAGCGGCATTTTTGAAATTGTAACAATAAATCCAACTTCAACATTAAAGATGGTTTCTTATTACAATTCCATAGGTACTAAACATGACATATCTACTCCTTCTCAATTAGGAATGAAAGCTTATTAAATGTAATAAGGAATCCTCGATGTTCAGCTATGAGAGGGGGTCGGCCTCATAGTAATGAAACATACATTTGGGAGTTTTTCATTACCAGGACATGCAAAACCTAAAAGTATAGCCCTACCTTTTAATTACATAGCACCCTGCCCTCTGGGCTACCTAGGACCTACCTTAAAGGTGACTTATATGTAATAAAGGATGAGGTTAAGGCTTGGGAAAGGGGTTTGTAATGGCATTTAGGCATGGCAGTGTAACTGCACATACTGGCTTTGCAATGGCAAGCCTGAGACATGTTTAAGGGCTACTTGAGTGGCTGGCACAAGCAGTACTGCCGTCCTACTAGTAGCATTTAATTTACAGGCCCTGAGCACATGTTCTAGGGACTTATAAGTAAATTTAATGTGCCAATTGTGGATGTACCAATCAATCCATGTATACAGTAGAGAGCGCATGCACTTTAGCACTGGTCAGCAGTGGTAAAGTGCTCAGAGTCCAAAGGCCAACAAAAAGAATTCAGCAAAAATGTCAGGCAAACAGGCAAAAACGTTTGTGGGAAGACCATCCTGAGGCTGTCAGGACTAACACAGGGATGTTCTGGTACTAGATAGAGTGAACAACTGCTTAGTAAGTGCCATAAACATTAAGAAGGTAATCGACTTAGCAATAGCTGCTTACATTCTTCCTCGCTAAATTGCTCTCTCTGTCTCACTAAACCATCAGAATTATGTATTTCATATGGACTAGCCAATTCAATAATAAGTAGAAACTCCCTGTTGGGCCGAAATAAAGGTAATGGGTTGAAGGGAAGAATGACAGTAGGGTGGTTAGTGAACTATGATAAGGGAGGGATAAGAATGTATATGATGGCTCCCCAGATTAACCTAAACAGTACATGATTGCATGATTCACCAAGTTATGAGGGGATGAGCTGTACAAAATATGATGAGGTTATGCGATGTGAAAATGAAGTGTAAACTGAAAAATCAAAATGACAAAATGCTTCACAATGTGAAACAAAAACATCTAAGTAACAAAGAGAGTTGAACAGATGGAGAAATAAATGCAGAAGAAGTTAGGGTCTATTTGAGAGTGAGGTTATTGAAGGCATACCCAAAAAAGAACACAGAATAAGATGGTTGAGCATGGGCAAAGGCAGTACCCCTGGCCTTGGCAAGCTGGTGGGATTGTTTTTTGTTTTATTTTTTGTGCATAAGCATATGGTGCACAAATAAAAAATAAGAACCAAAAAGGAAATATATCATCATATAAATTAAATTGTTTAAAAACATGCACTGATGTGGAGGTTTTGCTAGTTATGTTTTAAATAGAAAGCCTTTCAGTTGTTCCGTGCATCTTATTAACGTTATTTGTGAAGGAGGCAATCGTCATCGACCTAATATAGGAAGCATAAATAATGTAAATAGCTGATACTTAAACTTATTATAAAATAACAAATAAAAGTGAGAAAACACATTTTCAACCTGCTTTATCATTGAAGGGAAAGGAATTATTTTAGCCATGTGAACATTGTGCACAGACTTTGTGCTGTCACTCAAGTTGAGGGGAGCCAATGGGACAGTGGGCTGACCCAGTGCACCATGCTGAATGCTCCGGTGGGCAGAAGCAATATGTGAATGAAAATGTAACAGATCCAAGGATGCAGCCTGCTGACACTACATGTCTATATGTTCAGCATACATTTTTGAGAAAAACAACAGTTTGGCGAGACAACTGTTTCAAAAACCTGACTTACCAAAGAAAATTGAGAGTGGACGAAACTTGAAATTGAGGCACTGTCCTCTTGTATTAGCAAAGTA
Source organism: Pleurodeles waltl (assembly GCF_031143425.1). Classification (NCBI taxonomy): domain Eukaryota; kingdom Metazoa; phylum Chordata; class Amphibia; order Caudata; family Salamandridae; genus Pleurodeles; species Pleurodeles waltl. The sequence goes on from NC_090437.1 coordinate 598,570,477, forward strand.
AAAACCAAGGAATACCTCGCAATATGAAGAGTCAAATCAAGAAACTGGGAAATATCATGAGACTAGACAAGATGTAATGAGTTACGAAAATAAATGCGCAACAGCTGACACAGTGGTTCAACAGTCTGAATTCCACACAAAGCTCAGCCAGTGGGAAGGGAGAAGACTATCTGAATAAGGTCAGGTTGAACATGGAAGCAGAAGAATTGGTGGAAGGGACTATGGGTTTGAATAGGTTAGAGTCCTACTCGGAAGAAGAGCTGAGATATCTATGTCCCAGGATTACGAGAAAAGTGAACAAGGTACATAGAAGGTTGCAAGAAATAGCTGACAAAAACGGGGTTGAGATAGACAAGACAAAACACTTGAGCAGGAGCTATAGATTGGATTTCGGGACCACAGACTTTGAACACATGAGGTCACCAGGCATGAAAACGCACCTTAGAGAATTGCTGCAGAGTGCACAAGTGTGGAGGTGCTTAGACAAATGGGAAAGCAGATGGGCAAAGAAAAAGGAAAAGAGGAAAGACAGTGTCCCAGAGCATAAGGAGAAAAGACCACAGAGTAGTGATGCAATAACCATGTTACCAATGAGGGAGACAGCAGGGGGAAAATTAATACATGTACCGTGGCACAGAAGCGACATTCAGTCTTTTACGGATGATTTTCCCAAACTGAGAGAGAAACCGATTGAATGGTATCAACAGACTGATAGGTTTGTGAAGCTTGCAAAATGTCTTTGGGAAGACCTGAACACCCTCTTTGAGATTGTGGTTCCGGCAGATTTGTGGGAAGACTGCAAAAGGGCTGTAGGTTGGCCGACAAGTGAACCAGAGAGGGACAGGGATACGGGTGCACCATCACCTATGGTAATGAGCTTGTACTATAAGGTGATTGAGCATTTGAAGACGAAGGTTGCCGCGAAAAATGTGGATTGGCAGAAGATTGATCGAACTGCCCAAGAGGCTAAAGAGTCGATTCATGGTTACTATGAGAGGTTGTTGAAGGCGTTCAAGAACTACAGTGGCACGGAAACAATAGAGGCGAAGGACATGCTTCATTTTGTGTTTAGATTTGTGGAAGGGCTGAGACCAGAGATAAGTCAGATGATAAAGACGCATTTGATTTGTTGGCAGTCGAAACCGATTGATGAGGTGTTGAATTATGCGAAATACTGTAGCGACGAAATTGAAGTGAAACAGAAAAGGTTGAAAGAGAAAGTGATGGTGATGCAACTTAAAGCAGCTCAGACAGGTTTGCAAGGGTTGCAAGGGTTCCAACAGCAGATACCGCAGCCGCAGCCGCAGCCGCAGCCGCAGCCGCAGGGAAATATGGTGTTTCAGCCACAGGCGAGAGGCAGAGGCAGAGGAGGCTTTGGGAGTAATGGTCCGGATTTGAACACTGTTGCAATTCCGAATGGTGTGCAGGCATTGAAAAGGGTGATGCCGTGTCACGTGTGCGGAATCGTCGGGCATTGGAAACGCGAGTGTCCGATGGTGGTGCAGGAAGGTGCAGGTGTTGGTCAGCAAAACAGTGATGTCAATGCATTCCAGACAATGAGGGGACCGAAAATGAGAGGTCCAAACCCAAATTTTCAGACCATAAATCAGCTGCAGGGATTACAGCCCATGCAGCCGCAGAAGATGCAGATGCCCCGTATGCAGATGACGCAAATGCAGCCAATGCAACAGCAGTTTCCCATGGTACCTAATCAGCAAATGCAAATACCTTTGGCACCAGTGAGTCAGCAGCAAGTGATGGTTCCTCCACAGGTCTCGGGTCAGGTGATGAATACAAATGGCACCGTACAACAGTTCCCATTACACAGTGAGAATGGAATAAACAATGTATGGGAGAGTGAAAGTTCAGATGAGGAGGGAAATTGTGTGCTTGCAGCATCCTTGGAAGTTGATCAAAAGGGTCCATATGTGGAGGGAAGAGTTATGGGTCATCGTGTTTCATTCTTGGTTGACACAGGAGCCACACGTTCAACTGTTAGGAGCATTGAAGTACCAAATTTGCCACTCTCAGGGAGAACAGTTCAAGTAGTGGGAGTGGCAAACAGGCACCTGACGAACCCAATCACAGATCCAGTACAAGTCAGAATTGGTAACTATCAAGGGTCACATAATTTTGTGGTATGTGACTCAAGCCCGATAGCACTGTTAGGGAGAGACCTATTGTGCAAATTGGGATGTTCGATTATGTGTTCGAACGATGGAATTAGAATTCAGACGAGCAGGGATGGGGAAGAAGAGGACAGTGTAGAAGGGGAGGAGATGGAAACTGTCGATGAAGAATATCCTCTGATTAACCTTTTTCCGATGATAACTGAAGAAGATATTCCAGCTGAATTACGGGAAACAGTCGGAAAGGAAGTGTGGGATATGACAGGAAAGGAGGTGGGATTGGTGAAAGGAGTGGAACCAGTGAAAGTGACCGTAAAACCCAATGTAACCTTTCCCCAGACCCCACAATACCACATGGCACAAGACACCCTCATGAAAGTCGCCCAACTCATTGACGAGTTTGTAAAGCAGGGAGTACTGAGAGAAGTGTTAAGCAGTCCATGTAATTCACCAATCATGGGACTAATAAAGCCGAGTGGAAAGGTCCGAATCGTGCAGGACTTGAGGAAAATAAATGACATCATAATTAAATGCTGCCCTGTAGTACCAAATCCAGCTGTGATAATGTTTCAAGTCCCTTGTGATGCCGAGTGGTTCTCAGTCATCGACTTGTCACAAGCATTCTTTTCTGTGCTTCTTCATGAGGACAGCCAATTTCTCTTTTGTTTCAAATTCTTGGACAGAGTTTACAGTTGGTGTCGAATTCCTCAAGGGTTTTCTGAGTCACCGTCAATTTTCAATCAGATTCTAAAGAAAGACTTGGAAGCGTTAGAATTGCCATTCAAGTCAACCCTAGTACAGTACATTGATGACTTACTGATTGCATCTAAGACAGAAAGTGGCTGCACAGCCGACACCATTGCTCTACTGAACCATTTGGGAAGGAATGGACACAAGGTGTCTCCTTCAAAGTTGCAGTTCTGTCAGAAGAAAGTAAAATACTTGGGTCATCAAATAGAGAAAGGGTCACGGAGAATAATGAAGGAAAGAATAACAAGTGTACTTCAAATGAGTCCACCAAAGACGAGGAGGGAGGTGAGGAAGTTTTTGGGGATGGTGAGCTACTGTCGCCAGTGGATTCCCAACTTCTCAACTCTAGCAAAGCCTTTACTGAAACTGACCCAGAAGGATGCCTTGGATGAAATTGAGCTGAAAGGAGATGAGATGGATGCTTTTATTGAATTGAAAGAATGCATGTGCAGGGCTCCAGCTTTAGGTATGCCTGATTACACAAAGCCTTTCACATTGTTTTGTCATGAACGTGATGCATGTTCTTTGTCTGTCTTGACCCAAGCCCATGGTGGCATAAACAGACCAGTAGCGTATTTTTCAGCTACTTTGGATCCGGTCGCAGCAGCACTGCCAGGGTGTTTGCGCGCCGTAGCAGCAGTTGGTATCAGCCTCACTCAGAGTGAAGGAATAGTGATGGGACACCCATTAACAGTCATGGTCCCTCACTCAGTTGAGATACTTTTGACCCGCTCCCGAACGCAACACATGACTGGAGCAAGACTCACAAGGCATGAAACAATAATTCTGGGCTCACCGAATGTGCAGCTGAAAAGGTGCACTACGTTGAATCCAGCAACCTTGCTTCCCGGTGAAAATGCTGAAATTGAGAACGCTGAAGACGTCGAGCACGACTGCCTTCAGGTGACTGAATTTTGCACAAAACCCCGACCTGATATTAGGGATACTAAGCTTGATGAAAATGACCATATTATTTTTGTTGATGGTTCATGTCTAAGAGATGGGTTGGGAATTTTGAAAGCAGGATATGCTGTATGTACTGTAACAGGTGTCTTGGAAGCGTCCTGGCTTCAAGGAGTCTATTCCGCACAAGTAGCAGAGCTTGTAGCCCTTACAAGAGCATGCCAACTGTCTACATTGATGAAGGTTACCATTTACACTGACAGTCAGTACGGGTTTGGAATTGTGCACGACTTTGGGCAACTATGGTCACAGAGAGGTTTCCTGACCTCTTCAGGGTCCCCAGTGAAAAACGGGGAGAGAATAAGGGAATTGTTACACGCCATTCAGATGCCAGCCGAAATTGCAGTGGTAAAGTGTAGTGCTAATACAAAAGGACAGGACTATGTTTCCCTGGGAAATGCATATGCGGATCAAGTCGCAAGATTTTGTGCCTTGAACTGTATATTGCTCAGGGATGAATGGAATTTGATAAGTGAGCCAGAGCTCGAACCAGCTGAAGCATTTGCCTTGAAGGTCGTGGATACAATGGATGAACTAAAAGCATTACAGAATAGCGTCAGGGAGGATGAAAGAGCTTCCTGGATTAAGTCACAATGTACAAGGAGACCAGATGAGTTATGGGTTTCAAATGAAGGAAAATTTGTTTTACCAAATAGTCTCTTATCGCAGCTAGCGCGGTTCTATCATGGGCAGGCTCACCTAGGGAGAGATGCCACGATAAGATTGTTCAAAACTGATTGGTTTAACCCCAGATTCCGTCAAGTTGCAGAAGCAGTTTGCCATCGTTGTGTCATTTGTCAGCAGATGAACCCAGGAAAGGGAACGGTTGTGAACGTGAGCCACATTGGCAGGGCGGGTGGCCCGTTCAGCAGAATGCAGATGGACTTTATTGAGATGCCTGTGCATGGAGGTCTGAAGTATGTGTTGGTGATTGTGTGCATTTTTAGTCACTGGATTGAAGCATACCCCACACGTAGAAATGACAGCCTTACAGTTGCAAAACTATTGTTGAGGGAGTTGATACCACGTTTCGGATTCCCGATCTCTTTAGAATCAGATAGAGGAAGTCACTTCAATAACGAGGTGATAAAGTTACTTTGCGCATCGCTGAACATTGAGCAAAAACTGCATTGTAGCTATCCCCCTGAAGCCTCAGGACTGGTGGAACAAATGAATGGTACACTGAAATCAAGAATGGCGAAAATATGTGCATCGACAAATTTGAAATGGCCTGACGCATTGCCTTTGGTGTTAATGTCAATGAGAAACACCCCTGACAGAAAGACTGGATTGTCCCCGCACGAAATTCTCATGGGCAGGGCCATGAGACTTCCTGCAGTTCCCGCAAACGCGCTTTTGAATATTACAGATGATATGGTGTTAGACTACTGCAAAGGTCTGGCTGACGTGGTTCGCTCTTTCTCTCACCAGGTGGAAGCAACCACCTTGTCACCGATCCAAGGTCCAGGACACACACTGAAAGCAGGTGACTGGGTCGTGATAAAGAAGCACGTGAGGAAGTCGTGTCTGGAACCCCGTTGGAAAGGCCCTTTCCAAGTGATCCTGACGACCACTACCGCTGTGAAGTGTGCGGGAGTTCCCAACTGGATTCACGCCAGTCATACAAAGAAAGTGTTGTGTCCCACAGATGAGGAAGTTGAAGCGCTGAAACTGCCAGTACCTGATAACAAAGTGCCGAGCGCTGAGGCAGAGCAAAACAGAACTAGAAGCGAACAGGCAGAAATAGAGGAGGGAGAAATATTCTCTGAGGACGAAACAACCGATTCACTTGGGGAAGACCAAGGAGAAACCTCAGACAGCGACGAAGCAGCTGAAGGTAACAAAGAGCCTGAAGCAGCTGAAAGTGACAAAGAGCCTGAAGAAAGTAACGGTGACAAAGGGCTCGAAAAAGGTGAAGAAGCAGGAGAGCCTGATCAGAGGAGGGCTTTCCCAGAAGCAGACGGTACAGAAAAAGAAAAGGAAAACCTGATTGACTCCCCAGAAGGAGGGGACAAGGCAGAACAGAACGAAACTGTTCAAACTTCCTCAGAAGAGATCGCAGGTCCATCAAGTGGACACAGTGCAAAGAGAAGACCAAGTATATCACCAGTAAAACTAAGAACTAGAGAAACGTTGAACAACAGTGAAGGGCCAAGAGTGAAAGAGAAAAGAAAGGAAGTGTCTGTCGTGGTACCAACATCAAGTGAAGAAAAAGACTTGGCCAAAGAGGAAAGTACCAGTGAGGCAGAATCAAAGAGAGATGCAAAATTGAAAAGGAAAAGGATACCAAACAGGAGATATTCCGGTCCAGAATGGGCATATGTAGTCAATGACGATTGGACCGACGAATTTGTATCTCTTAGCCTCGAGAACGAAGAAGAAGAGATACCAATAGAAAAGAAGAGTTTTATGGACACTATTGATTGAAAAACTGATAAATGACATTGCTTGCTATAATATAACGTGATACAACCAGCTGAGACATTGCTAAACCGGATGAGACATTTGCTAACTTGATAAGACTTTGATAACCTGATTGACTCTTAAACCCGATTTGAGACAACGTTGCTAACTGATAAAAGACTGAGTTATTGCCGAATTGAGACAAATGCTGCTAACCGATAAGTGACTGGGCTCCTGAAGAAAACTGTGTGAACATTGCACTCGTTCAGCTTTGTAACTAATTGCTAAATCGTTTCTTTATAAGTGCTTCTAGCTCTCTGATTCTATACAGATCATGACTAAGTACGCTACACAAAACAGTAGAGTGAAATATTGTAAATATGCGTGTATAGGCTTGATAACTGCATGTGTACTAATAATAATGGCAATAGTGCTTGCAACGCGTGGTAAGGGTGAGAATGAGAAAGTTGATGCTTCTACTTCTGCTCCTGTTATTGTCACTGAACTAACCGCATTGAAAAGACTAGAATTAGATGAGAGACACTTGCATGATAAGAAGGAACTTTCGTATAATGTTTTCTATCGCCTACTAACAGAATATGTTGAGACTATGGATGCGAAAGATTGTTATGTGTGTACACAGATACCGACATAGGTAACGGAAGGGGTGACTTATCACCACATGCCTCTTACATATGGGATTACATGTAGTTTAGTAACTTCTAGATTTTATGGTCAAACTAACATACAGTATTTTTATTCAAATTATGATGTTACCTTTGCATATGTTCCTATAATAACGCAACTAAGCCAGATTGCTAAAGATTGGGATGCTAAAATAATGAGGGAATTTTTCGAGCCAATGCAACCTTTTGAAACAGCTCACGCTCATAGGGAAAACCTTACCTGCTCGCTCTCTGCAATAGAAATAAGCTTTTTAGATCGCACAGATGATAGAAGGGCACAAATGAATGCGAAATTAGAAAAAGAGCTAAGTAAGAGGACTTCAGTAGATAATTATGCTTTTGGCGCAATAAAAAACACAAGGAAAAATAGCTTTAGACGCTTGGCATGTAGGGAAATTTTTTATATATCGTGGTGAATCTTATTATGATAACATTTTCGTGGGAGCGAGTGAATGTAAACATACGTTTATCTTTAAGGCCAAATGGACATTCATGCTGAACGGACTTGACCCTGTCATACCTGGTGTATATTACATTTGTGGGCATAATGCCTATTATCGTCTTCCAAAGGGATGGTGGGGGAGATGTTATTTGGGTATAGTGTTCCCAAAGGTTTATCAACTGGATGACCTATCAGTGATTCCAAAGACGCCTGGATCTCATCGTATCCAGAAAAGAGAGACCGCAGCTGCTGTGGTAGGAGATATATTTGGAGCCATGATTCCTTCATTGGGAGTTGTGTTGAATTCCATCAAAATAAGAAAGTTGTCTACTATAGTGGATAACATGTTGACAAAGTTTTCAGGTGCTATAATCCTGATGGATGCTGAACTTGCAGCAGAAAGAGCTATGACTCTTCAAAACAGGCTTGCCCTAGACATTCTTTTAGCAAAGGATGGCGGCGTTTGCAAAATGCTTGGTGCGCGTCACTGTTGCACGTATATACCAGACAACAGTGTGAAGATTAAAACAATGCTTGCAAATCTAACAAAAGAGAGTGCAGACTTGAAGGAATTGAAAGAACCAGGAGTTTGGGAGAAGGTTGGAAAGGGAGTTGCTTCAGTGGGAAATTGGCTTGGTGGCATTTGGAATGGAATATTACTAAAAATAATACAGGGAATACTAATAGTACTAATTTGCATCTTTGGGATTTGGGGAATAAAGAGGGGAATACTAATGATCATGGCAAGAATTAAGAGAAGGAAGGAAGAGAAAATGATGAAAAGAATGGCAGAAGAATACAAGGCAAGAACAAGGGGAACTAAAAGGCAAAGAGAACTGACAGAATTTTAATGGAATAAAATTTGTGGGAATAGTTTTGTGTGATGACAAATAGTCATCAGAGGAGGGATTGATGACGCAGAAACGAAGGTTTTACATTTATTAGCGCATAAACGTAGTGCCGCAATAATCAAGTGTGACTTTAACCGAACTAATAAAGATTGTACGGGGACAAATGTGCCCTCAGAGTAGTTCGCCAACATTTAGAAGCGTGCTTTATAGAACGTGATGTATTAGAATTGTACTAATCCGACATAACCGTAAACGTGTGCCATGATTTGCTTGTTTGAAATGTTTTAACTTAGCATAACTTTAGTGGAGGCTTCGGCCTAGTTGCCTTGTCTCACGGTTTAGATGCTCGTGTTTTTCTAATGTGCTAATAAAACGTGTATTCTTGCTTGAAGCTGTACTTTTCCAGTGAGATCGGTTCACATGCTTATCTTTAAGGTTTCGTGCCAGCCTGGCATCTTCTTCTTTGCTCCAAAGTCAATCTGCAGGTGCAGACAATGGAAGCTCTGAAAGTGAGTTAATTGGTAAAATATGTTGCAACTTACGTTCCCGACTCCAAGGATAATGTATGCCTAGGTAGAAGCTTGTAAATTGTTGTTTTTGATTGGACAATTTGAAACCAACCTATGAACCCCCCAATGGAAGACCCTACTGGATTTGAACTGTTGATTATTTAAACCTGGTGCACAAGAAGAAAGCAGCCATTAGCCATTACTCGCCATTACCCGCCATTTGCAGGACATTGCAGCCATTATGGCCCATCTTGCCGACCTCGTCATTTTGCCATCTTCTACGATGCCAATTGATGTTCGACGCCATTTTGAATGAGACTTTGATGCTTTCTCTAATCGAGAGAAAGAGACTTTAAGAAATTCTCGCCCTAGAGACTTTAACTTTGATTTGCCCCTTTGCATAAAGTAGTAGTTTTGTCCTTTTATCTTGCCGCTGTGAGGCAATTGCCCTGTCCACCCTGCCCCCTTTGCCCCCGTCCCATGCTGATCGAAACTGGTACCTGTGAGACGAAGACTTCCTTGAATGCTGATTGAATTTGGTAAATATGAAAGGAAAATGTACAATTGCATTGTGTTTCTTTTTAGGTAACCAACTGCTGATTTTTGATAAGAGCCCTAGATAGGAGTTTTTCCAAATTAATGTTGCTAAATTGTTTTTTGCATGAAGTCCCACATGCAGATGCTAATTTGAGGTTAGACGAGGATTCATTTGTTGCACGATGCAATTTGAGACCTTGTTATGCTGACTAATGTATGCAATTAGCCCATTACAGATTATAGTTTTAGTGGTTTGCGTTGCTATTATCGAATGCATTGTTATTCAAATGCTGCATAGATTGCATCTTTTTCGCCGTTATGGACAGCTATTAATGTTCATTTACATATATCATTTGGTGTTGAGACACATTTATATCGTGCTAGCTTTGTTAATATAGGGAAATAAATTCATTAACTTTGAATGAACTGGTGTGGTTATTCATGGCCGAAAGGTCATGGTTCGCCGAAATGTTTTCTGGATTAATTGTGAAGTGTTATGTTGATCAGGGCATTGCTTATGTTCGTTATTGATTTGATTAATTGACTAATCTCGGGTGAAGAGAGCCCCACTTGGTCAAAAGATTCATCGACCCAAGAGCGTCCAAATACAGGTAATTTATTAGGTCGGAACGCTCTATCAGTAGATGGTAGCAGAGGATGGTTTCGCCCTTTGGGACCCCACTCGAGAGGTAACGGTTTCGCCCTTTGGGACCCCACTCGAGAGGTATATGTGTTGAATTGAAGGTTTCGCCCTTTGAGACCCCACTCGAGAAGTATATGGTGTTGAATTAGATTTTCTTGGGTAAAACAGATTGAGAGAATGATGATGCCCTAAGTCCCCCGCGACTTTCCCGGGATCTCGGAGCTTGCGAATGGAGAGAATGGAGGTGTGAAATCGGCGTTGGCGGTACTAGTGACGGTATGAGTGAAGTCAGGATTTTGCGCTTGCACAGCTTATTGCCGCAGATTGTTTGAAAAGGTTGCGAGGATTTTAGAGAATAGCGGAGGTGCGACTCCGAGTGTGAGAGTAGGGAAGTCGTCGAACTTCATGTGCATGTGGCGCTTTGTGCAGAAAAAGGTCCACGTGGTTGTTGTTGTTGAGACGGGCCCTGCGAGGTCAAGAGACTCCGGAGTATGTTGAAAAGTGTATGAGACACTTGTTTTATGTTGTGGGCTGGTCGGTTTAATAGGTTGACCGGGCGTGGTCAACGAGTCGGTACGTGTGTTAAGGGAGTGGAAGAAAACTTCGACTTCGGGCTTTGACAAATTCTAAGTGCACTAGAATAGATCACTGACAAGTTGAGAGCAGAGTCTGCGGGTCAGGATTTGCTTGCGAAAGTGGGGACCGAGAAAGATGGAATAACTGCCGAGGCTAGTGAAAAATCCCTAAGGTCCTGAAGTGATTGTGTTACCCTTCCTGTAGTAAACCGACAGATCTGTTTTATTATTATTTGGTTGCTCGCGATATATGCCAGAAGTTGTTACGAGAGGAGCTGATTGAAGGAGGACAAGCCGCGAGGCTTTGTCAGCCGCAGTGTGTGTGAGTGTGACGTCACTAGGAGCCGCGCTGGGATAGGTTGGTTGCAGAGAAGGGTCGCGCACGGATTGGACGCAGTCCGTGGGGCTCGATTGGAAGGGGAAAGGCAAGCGAAGAGTATTCCGGGAATTAAAGTCACTTATTGATTACAAACTTTGTGAAATAAAAGACGAGAAAATGAAATTTTTTAAAGCATTAAAGAGTGCGATGAAGGGGGAGTCTTACATTAAAGCGAGCGTAGGAGAGGAGACGCCACCCGAAGGTACACCAGCTTACATTGTAATGGAGGAAAGGGGGGTAGCTCCGTGCCTTTGGCTAAAGCAATGGCACAAGCTGACAGAGAGACATGGGAGCGTAGCGTTCCCGATCCATGGGACATTCAATATAAGGATCCTAGAGAATTTGAGATTCGCGATGTACGACATGAAGGTACCTCCAAGGCCAGCACAGTTTGAGGCTCTAGCGATTTGGGAACTAATGGCTAGACAGCAACAGCAAAAGAAGTTCGAGACCAGGATAAGAAAGGTAGAAAAGACACTAGCGGACGCTAGGTGGGATAATGCACAGAAGGTGTGGAGGTCAGATATATTGCAGGGGATAAAATTGTTTCCCGCAATTGCTAAGGAAGAAGAGGCGACAGGCAAGAAAGCTACCTGTAAGACAAACAGGAGGTGTTCCAAAGATAGAGAGGACGAGGAAAAGTTAAGGAGAGAAGACGAGTCAGAGGATGAGGAGTTCATCATGCAATTGCTGAACGACCGTCCACCACCTTATGCAGAGAGTGAACAAGGTCCAAGTACCAGTTCTGCCCCTCCGGCACTGGTACAGAATAATGAAACTCCGAATTCAGAAACGCCATCGGGATCTAAGGACCCGAGTTTACTGTTCACCCCGCAGATACCGCAGGTTAGGAGAATATATCCAGATGTGCCTATATTGAAAACAGCAGAAAATTATCAGCCGCAGGTCCCAAGGTACTACAGCAGTGACAACAGTACGGGAATGATTCTAGATCCAACCGTAATGGGAGTACAGAATGGTCGCAACCCAACATTGGCACAAGCTGAATCAACCCAGTTTTTGATGCCTCAAAAGCGGATGCAGGGGGGAACCGCAAATGCTCAGATGACGGGGAGTCAGACGGGCATGCCGGCAATGATGAGCCATAGTGTGGGAATGAACATGCCTCAGAACCTGGGGAATGGACAGAACCCAGATGCGATATCCCTACCCATTACTGTAGGTCCACCGGTACCTTTGTACATTCAGCCTAACTCAGGTATGAGCGGTCAAGGATCAGTGGTGCAGAATGGGACGGAAAGGAGGTGCATAGAAAACACTCCAGAGACAACTCCGATAGCGGCTCTGCCAACTGGATCTGGGTCTTTGATGGAGTTTAGTCCCATATGTGCTCAGTCAACAGTGGTGAGGTCGAGTCCCCCACTGATGATACCGCTAGCATCGAACACTGAAAAGTTGCCGCAACCATCAATGGCAGTCGATGTGAATGCTACACTGATGGGGTTGAATGCGCAACAGCTGACACAGTGGTTCAACAGTCTGAATTCCACACAAAGCTCAGCCAGTGGGAAGGGAGAAGACTATCTGAATAAGGTCAGGTTGAACATGGAAGCAGAAGAATTGGTGGAAGGGACTATGGGTTTGAATAGGTTAGAGTCCTACTCGGAAGAAGAGCTGAGGTATCTATGTCCCAGGATTACGAGAGAAGTGAACAAGGTACATAGAAGGTTGCAAGAAATAGCTGACAAAAACGGGGTTGAGATAGACAAGACAAAACACTTGAGCAGGAGCTATAGATTGGATTTCGGGACCACAGACTTTGAACACATGAGGTCAGCAGGCATGAAAACGCACCTTAGAGAATTGCTGCAGAGTGCACAAGTGTGGAGGTGCTTAGACAAATGGGAAAGCAGATGGGCAAAGAAAAAGGAAAAGAGGAAAGACAGTGTCCCAGAGCATAAGGAGAAAAGACCACAGAGTAGTGATGCAATAACCATGTTACCAATGAGGGAGACAGCAGGGGGAAAATTAATACATGTACCGTGGCACAGAAGCGACATTCAGTCTTTTACGGATGATTTTCCCAAACTGAGAGAGAAACCGATTGAATGGTATCAACAGACTGATAGGTTTGTGAAGCTTGCAAAGTGTCTTTGGGAAGACCTGAACACCCTCTTTGAGATTGTGGTTCCGGCAGATTTGTGGGAAGACTGCAAAAGGGCTGTAGGTTGGCCGACAAGTGAACCAGAGAGGGACAGGGATACGGGTGCACCATCACCTATGGTAATGAGCTTGTACTATAAGGTGATTGAGCATTTGAAGACGAAGGTTGCCGCGAAAAATGTGGATTGGCAGAAGATTGATCGAACTGCCCAAGAGGCTAAAGAGTCGATTCATGGTTACTATGAGAGGTTGTTGAAGGTGTTCAAGAACTACAGTGGCACGGAAACAATAGAGGCGAAGGACATGCTTCATTTTGTGTTTAGATTTGTGGAAGGGCTGAGACCAGAGATAAGTCAGATGATAAAGACGCATTTGATTTGTTGGCAGTCGAAACCGATTGATGAGGTGTTGAATTATGCGAAATACTGTAGCGACGAAATTGAAGTGAAACAGAAAAGGTTGAAAGAGAAAGTGATGGTGATGCAACTTCAAGCAGCTCAGACAGGTTTGCAAGGGTTGCAAGGGTTCCAACAGCAGATACCGCAGCCGCAGCCGCAGGGAAATATGGTGTTTCAGCCACAGGCGAGAGGCAGAGGCAGAGGAGACTTTGGGAGTAATGGTCCGGATTTGAACACTGTTGCAATTCCGAATGGTGTGCAGGCATTGAAAAGGGTGATGCCGTGTCACGTGTGCGGAATCGTCGGGCATTGGAAACGCGAGTGTCCGATGGTGGTGCAGGAAGGTGCAGGTGTTGGTCAGCAAAACAATGATGTCAATGCATTCCAGACAATGAGGGGACCGAAAATGAGAGGTCCAAACCCAAATTTTCAGACCATAAATCAGCTGCAGGGATTACAGCCCATGCAGCCGCAGCAGATGCAGATGCCCCGTATGCAGATGACGCAAATGCAGCCAATGCAACAGCAGTTTCCCATGGTACCTAATCAGCAAATGCAAATACCTTTGGCACCAGTGAGTCAGCAGCAAGTGATGGTTCCTCCACAGGTCTCGGGTCAGGTGATGAATACAAATGGCACCGTACAACAGTTCCCATTACACAGTGAGAATGGAATAAACAATGTATGGGAGAGTGAAAGTTCAGATGAGGAGGGAAATTGTGTGCTTGCAGCATCCTTGGAAGTTGATCAAAAGGGTCCATATGTGGAGGGAAGAGTTATGGGTCATCGTGTTTCATTCTTGGTTGACACAGGAGCCACACGTTCAACTGTTAGGAGCATTGAAGTACCAAATTTGCCACTCTCAGGGAGAACAGTTCAAGTAGTGGGAGTAGCAAACAGGCACCTGACGAACCCAATCACAGATCCAGTACAAGTCAGAATTGGTAACTATCAAGGGTCACATAATTTTGTGGTATGTGACTCAAGCCCGATAGCACTGTTAAGGAGAGACCTATTGTGCAAATTGGGATGTTCGATTATGTGTTCGAACGATGGAATTAGAATTCAGACGAGCAGGGATGGGGAAGAAGAGGACAGTGTAGAAGGGGAGGAGATGGAAACTGTCGATGAAGAATATCCTCTGATTAACCTTTTTCCGATGATAACTGAAGAAGATATTCCAGCTGAATTACGGGAAACAGTCGGAAAGGAAGTGTGGGATATGACAGGAAAGGAGGTGGGATTGGTGAAAGGAGTGGAACCAGTGAAAGTGACCATAAAACCCAATGTAACCTTTCCCCAGACCCCACAATACCACATGGCACAAGACACCCTCATGAAAGTCGCCCAACTCATTGACGAGTTTGTAAAGCAGGGAGTACTGAGAGAAGTGTTAAGCAGTCCATGTAATTCACCAATCATGGGACTAATAAAGCCGAGTGGAAAGGTCCGAATCGTGCAGGACTTGAGGAAAATAAATGACATCATAATTAAATGCTGCCCTGTAGTACCAAATCCAGCTGTGATAATGTTTCAAGTCCCTTGTGATGCCGAGTGGTTCTCAGTCATCGACTTGTCACAAGCATTCTTTTCGGTGCCTCTTCATGAGGACAGCCAATTTCTCTTTTGTTTCAAATTCTTGGACAGAGTTTACAGTTGGTGTCGAATTCCTCAAGGGTTTTCTGAGTCACCGTCAATTTTCAATCAGATTCTAAAGAAAGACTTGGAAGCCTTAGAATTGCCATTCGAGTCAACCCTAGTACAGTACATTGATGACTTACTGATTGCATCTAAGACAGAAAGTGGCTGCACAGCCGATACCATTGCTCTACTGAACCATTTGGGAAGGAATGGACACAAGGTGTCTCCTTCAAAGTTGCAGTTCTGTCAGAAGAAAGTAAAATACTTGGGTCATCAAATAGAGAAAGGGTCACGGAGAATAATGAAGGAAAGAATAACAAGTGTACTTCAAATGAGTCCACCAAAGACGAGGAGGGAGGTGAGGAAGTTTTTGGGGATGGTGAGCTACTGTCGCCAGTGGATTCCCAACTTCTCAACTCTAGCAAAGCCTTTACTGAAACTGACCCAGAAGGATGCCTTGGATGAAATTGAGCTGAAAGGAGATGAGATGGATGCTTTTATTGAATTGAAAGAATGCATGTGCAGGGCTCCAGCTTTAGGTATGCCTGATTACACAAAGCCTTTCACATTGTTTTGTCATGAACGTGATGCATGTTCTTTGTCTGTCTTGACCCAAGCCCATGGTGGCATAAACAGACCAGTAGCGTATTTTTTAGCTACTTTGGATCCGGTCGCAGCAGCACTGCCAGGGTGTTTGCGCGCCGTAGCAGCAGTTGGTATCAGCCTCACTCAGAGTGAAGGAATAGTGATGGGACACCCATTAACAGTCATGGTCCCTCACTCAGTTGAGATACTTTTGACCCGCTCCCGAACGCAACACATGACTGGAGCAAGACTCACAAGGTATGAAACAATAATTCTGGGCTCACCGAATGTGCAGCTGAAAAGGTGCACTACGTTTTATCCAGCAACCTTGCTTCCCGGTGAAAATGCTGAAATTGAGAACGCTGAAGACGTCGAGCACGACTGCCTTCAGGTGACTGAATTTTGCACAAAACCCCGACCTGATATTAGGGATACTAAGCTTGATGAAAATGACCATATTATTTTTGTTGATGGTTCATGTCTAAGAGATGGGTTGGGAATTTTGAAAGCAGGATATACTGTATGTACTGTAACAGGTGTCTTGGAAGCGTCCTGGCTTCAAGGAGTCTATTCCGCACAAGTAGCAGAGCTTGTAGCCCTTACAAGAGCATGCCAACTGTCTACATTGATGAAGGTTACCATTTACACTGACAGTCAGTACGGGTTTGGAATTGTGCACGACTTTGGGCAACTATGGTCACAGAGAGGTTTCCTGACCTCTTCAGGGTCCCCAGTGAAAAACGGGGAGAGAATAAGGGAATTGTTACACGCCATTCAGATGCCAGCCGAAATTGCAGTGGTAAAGTGTAGTGCTCATACAAAAGGACAGGACTATGTTTCCCTGGGAAATGCATATGCGGATCAAGTCGCAAGATTTTGTGCCTTGAACTGTATATTGCTCAGGGATGAATGGAATTTGATAAGTGAGCCAGAGCTCGAACCAGCTGAAGCATTTGCCTTGAAGGTCGTGGATACAATGGATGAACTAAAAGCATTACAGAATAGCGTCAGGGAGGATGAAAGAGCTTCCTGGATTAAGTCACAATGTACAAGGAGACCAGATGAGTTATGGGTTTCAAATGAAGGAAAATTTGTTTTACCAAATAGTCTCTTATCGCAGCTAGCGCGGTTCTATCATGGGCAGGCTCACCTAGGGAGAGATGCCATGATAAGATTGTTCAAAACTGATTGGTTTAACCCCAGATTCCATCAAGTTGCAGAAGCAGTTTGCCATCGTTGTGTCATTTGTCAGCAGATGAACCCAGGAAAGGGAACGGTTGTGAACGTGAGCCACATTGGCAGGGCGGGTGGCCCGTTCAGCAGAATGCAGATGGACTTTATTGAGATGCCTGTGCATGGAGGTCTGAAGTATGTGTTGGTGATTGTGTGCATTTTTAGTCACTGGATTGAAGCATACCCCACACGTAGAAATGACAGCCTTACAGTTGCAAAACTATTGTTGAGGGAGTTGATACCACGTTTCGGATTCCCGATCTCTTTAGAATCAGATAGAGGAAGTCACTTCAATAACGAGGTGATAAAGTTACTTTGCGCATCGCTGAACATTGAGCAAAAACTGCATTGTAGCTATCGCCCTGAAGCCTCAGGACTGGTGGAACAAATGAATGGTACACTGAAATCAAGAATGGCGAAAAGATGTGCATCGACAAATTTGAAATGGCCTGACGCATTGCCTTTGGTGTTAATGTCAATGAGAAACACCCCTGACAGAAAGACTGGATTGTCCCCGCACGAAATTCTCATGGGCAGGGCCATGAGACTTCCTGCAGTTCCCGCAAACGCGCTTTTGAATATTACAGATGATATGGTGTTAGACTACTGCAAAGGTCTGGCTGACGTGGTTCGCTCTTTCTCTCACCAGGTGGAAGCAACCACCTTGTCACCGATCCAAGGTCCAGGACACACACTGAAAGCAGGTGACTGGGTCGTGATAAAGAAGCACGTGAGGAAGTCGTGTCTGGAACCCCGTTGGAAAGGCCCTTTCCAAGTGATCCTGACGACCACTACCGCTGTGAAGTGTGCGGGAGTTCCCAACTGGATTCACGCAGTCATACAAAGAAAGTGTTGTGTCCCACAGATGAGGAAGTTGAAGCGCTGAAACTGCCAGTACCTGATAACAAAGTGCCGAGCGCTGAGGCAGAGCAAAACAGAACTAGAAGCTAACAGGCAGAAATAGAGGAGGGAGAAATATTCTCTGAGGACGAAACAACCGATTCACTTGGGGAAGACCAAGGAGAAACCTCAGACAGCGACGAAGCAGCTGAAGGTAACAAAGAGCCTGAAGCAGCTGAAAGTGACAAAGAGCCTGAAGAAAGTAACGGTGACAAAGGGCTCGAAAAAGGTGAAGAAGCAGGAGAGCCTGATCAGAGGAGGGCTTTCCCAGAAGCAGACGGTACAGAAAAAGAAAAGGAAAACCTGATTGACTCCCCAGAAGGAGGGGACAAGGCAGAACAGAACGAAACTGTTCAAACTTCCTCAGAAGAGATCGCAGGTCCATCAAGTGGACACAGTGCAAAGAGAAGACCAAGTATATCACCAGTAAAACTAAGAACTAGAGAAACGTTGAACAACAGTGAAGGGCCAAGAGTGAAAGAGAAAAGAAAGGAAGTGTCTGTCGTGGTACCAACATCAAGTGAAGAAAAAGACTTGGCCAAAGAGGAAAGTACCAGTGAGGCAGAATCAAAGAGAGATGCAAAATTGAAAAGGAAAAGGATACCAAACAGGAGATATTCCGGTCCAGAATGGGCATATGTAGTCAATGACGATTGGACCGACGAATTTGTATCTCTTAGCCTCGAGAACGAAGAAGAAGAGATACCAATAGAAAAGAAGAGTTTTATGGACACTATTGATTGAAAAACTGATAAATGACATTGCTTGCTATAATATAACGTGATACAACCAGCTGAGACATTGCTAAACCGGATGAGACATTTGCTAACTTGATAAGACTTTGATAACCTGATTGACTCTTAAACCCGATTTGAGACAACATTGCTAACTGATAAAAGACTGAGTTATTGCCGAATTGAGACAAATGCTGCTAACCGATAAGTGACTGGGCTCCTGAAGAAAACTGTGTGAACATTGCGCTCGTTCAGCTTTGTAACTAATTGCTAAATCGTTTCTTTATAAGTGCTTCTAGCTCTCTGATTCTATACAGATCATGACTAAGTACGCTACACAAAACAGTAGAGTGAAATATTGCAAATATGCGTGTATAGGCTTGATAACTGCATGTGTACTAATAATAATGGCAATAGTGCTTGCAACGCGTGGTAAGGGTGAGAATGAGAAAATTGATGCTTCTACTTCTGCTCCTGTTATTGTCACTGAACTAACCGCATTGAAAAGACTAGAATTAGATGAGAGACACTTGCATGATAAGAAGGAACTTTCGTATAATGTTTTCTATCGCCTACTAACAGAATATGTTGAGACTATGGATGCGAAAGATTGTTATGTGTGTACACAGATACCGACATAGGTAACGGAAGGGGTGACTTATCACCACATGCCTCTTACATATGGGATTACATGTAGTTTAGTAACTTCTAGATTTTATGGTCAAACTAACATACAGTATTTTTATTCAAATTATGATGTTACCTTTGCATATGTTCCTATAATAACGCAACTAAGCCAGATTGCTAAAGATTGGGATGCTAAAATAATGAGGGAATTTTTCGAGCCAATGCAACCTTTTGAAACAGCTCACGCTCATAGGGAAAACCTTACCTGCTCGCTCTCTGCAGTAGAAATAAGCTTTTTAGATCGCACAGATGATAGAAGGGCACAAATGAATGCGAAATTAGAAAAAGAGCTAAGTAAGAGGACTTCAGTAGATAATTATGCTTTTGCCGCAATAAAAAACACAAGGAAAAATAGCTTTAGACGCTTGGCATGTAGGGAAATTTTGTATATATCTTGGTGAATCTTATTATGATAACATTTTCGTGGGAGCGAGTGAATGTAAACATACGTTTATCTTTAAGGCCAAATGGACATTCATGCTGAACGGACTTGACCCTGTCATACCTGGTGTATATTACATTTGTGGGCATAATGCCTATTATCGTCTTCCAAAGGGATGGTGGGGGAGATGTTATTTGGGTATAGTGTTCCCAAAGGTTTATCAACTGGATGACCTATCAGTGATTCCAAAGACGCCTGGATCTCATCGTATCCAGAAAAGAGAGACCGCAGCTGCTGTGGTAGGAGATATATTTGGAGCCATGATTCCTTCATTGGGAGTTGTGTTGAATTCCATCAAAATAAGAAAGTTGTCTACTATAGTGGATAACATGTTGACAAAGTTTTCAGGTGCTATAATCCTGATGGATGCTGAACTTGCAGCAGAAAGAGCTATGACTCTTCAAAACAGGCTTGCCCTAGACATTCTTTTAGCAAAGGATGGCGGCGTTTGCAAAATGCTTGGTGCGCGTCACTGTTGCACGTATATACCAGACAACAGTGTGAAGATTAAAACAATGCTTGCAAATCTAACAAAAGAGAGTGCAGACTTGAAGGAATTGAAAGAACCAGGAGTTTGGGAGAAGGTTGGAAAGGGAGTTGCTTCAGTGGGAAATTGGCTTGGTGGCATTTGGAATGGAATATTACTAAAAATAATACAGGGAATACTAATAGTACTAATTTGCATCTTTGGGATTTGGGGAATAAAGAGGGGAATACTAATGATCATGGCAAGAATTAAGAGAAGGAAGGAAGAGAAAATGATGAAAAGAATGGCAGAAGAATACAAGGCAAGAACAAGGGGAACTAAAAAGCAAAGAGAACTGACAGAATTTTAATGGAATAAAATTTGTGGGAATAGTTTTGTGTGATGACAAATAGTCATCAGAGGAGGGATTGATGACGCAGAAACGAAGGTTTTACATTTATTAGCGCATAAACGTAGTGCCGCAATAATCAAGTGTGACTTTAACCGAACTAATAAAGATTGTACGGGGACAAATGTGCCCTCAGAGTAGTTCGCCAACATTTAGAGGCGTGCTTTATATAACGTTATGTATTAGAATTGTACTAATCCGACATAACCGTAAACGTGTGCCATGATTTGCTTGTTTGAAATGTTTTAACTTAGCATAACTTTAGTGGAGGCTTCGGCCTAGTTGCCTTGTCTCACGGTTTAGATGCTCGTGTTTTTCTAATGTGCTAATAAAACGTGTATTCTTGCTTGAAGCTGTACTTTTCCAGTGAGGTGCCATAACGGAAGACACATACATGGTCCAACAAAGGGAACAAGGCAAGAGATGCTCGCAGGCCAGTTCATGCTCAAGATTCTCTAGTTCATGCTTCATCTAACAAGACAAAGCCTCAAGTTTAAACCACGATCAGGGAGAAGAATGCTTCCCCCCACGCCTCATTCAGAAGCCCTTAATAAGCATCAACAAAACACTACATTTTATGGCTAACCCAGCACTCCTGCCAGCAGATAAATTAGACGTTCAAATAAACATTCTGCAGTCCGTCACAATGCTAATCACAAGAATCAATGGCAAGTTGGGCTGTTTGAACAACTTAATAGTCAGAGCCCAAGAGCCATCAAAATGGGCATCAAGGTAAGACTCATGCCACTGCAACCCAATTCTCCAGAAACTATAATCTCTGCCCGAAATGATGAGTCCCTTGATTGAGGACCTGAAAATGGAAGTGAGGGGTCCAGCAGCCCGGAAGCCGTCATCCCAACAACAAAGCCACAGTGCTCCAGAACCGACACGAGTAATGGAAAGCAGGCTGGCCTCACCACCAACGCAATCTCAGGGAGCCCAAAGGCCAAAACCACGGGATCAGCCAACAGGCGAGCAATCCTCAACCAAATAAAGCAATCATCAAAGCCGTCTGCCACTGGCATGGCCCAGCAGGAGCATCAACAGGATCAAAAACTAGAGCAAGAGCTCACCATCATGGAATCCAAACCCGAGCAATGGATTTAATGCCCAGGCCATAGTGGGTGCTCTCCTATCACGGAAAAACAACAAAAAACTGAATAAGAGCAGCAAAATCAAAAATCTGAACCTTCTGCACTGGCCCCAGTGCAAAAGCCAAGAGTCAAAGAGAAAAACTGACTGATCTGCAACAGACTCTAATAGCTCCCCCAACTGCAACTACAGAGAACTTACTAGTGAGGTGGTGGAGGCCTCCAAAACACACACTTCAAATCCAACACATAAAGAAGAACTGAGATTGCCCCAACAAATGGGATGCCTGTCACCAACTGCACATGCTTTTGTAAACACTACATCATCAAGTGGCAATACGGCAAAACCCCTGATATCTCATCTGTGTGGATGCAAACAGCGGCAACTCCTGCAGAACCAAAAGGAGTAGAAGAAACTACCCACCACAATATGGAACACGGGAGCCCAACGGGAAGCCCTAGCACCACAATAGAGAACCTGGGCAACCTCAAGGTATCTGCACAACATGGCGACGCCCTCAAGGCACTACCCCAGTACATCAAAAGAACACACAGCTTGGAATGGGACTATAGTGAGGGAGACACTAGGCCACCCCACACAGCAGCAGAACGGAGGGACTTCGCGCAGTTCAACGCTCATGCACCCGCAATTGTCTCCGACCTTAAGGTTTATATCATACACCGAGTATGTCTCAAGAGGGAAGTGGGACATTCTTAACAGAGGGAATATTGAGAAACTCTGCACCAATATCCCAGGGCTGGAAAACATCACTTCTGCCAATATTGATGGAGTGGCCTTCCTCCCCCCAAAAATTAGAGAGACGAACAAGTGCACTTATCAATCTTGCACCGGTAAAGGCCCTAAGGAGGAATAAAATGCAGCTGGAAAACTGGGGGATATAAGTAATAGCACCAACAGCACTGAAGTACCCTGCCTTCCTAACAGAGAAGCAAGAAATCACAAGTAAATCACCAGCCCTAGAGATGGGAAGCAATTACAGGCCATGGCATTTGGCCAGCTCCATCCAAAGAGGCTCCCAAAAGGGATGCCGACCTCTGCCAATCACAAAGGGGGAACTACTAACAACAGCAAACAAAAAAAGGGGTGCCTGCCGGTACAATACTCTGAAACCAAGAAGGCAGTTATCAACGATCTAAAGAAATGTGATGTCATTGCCCTGCAGGAAACTTGGGCTCTCCACTCGTCTCTGTGGTCAGTTTTCACAGTCTACTAAGCACCAGCAGTAGCCTCACGGGTAGGGGGGCACACCTCCAGGGGGATGTCAATTTACATGAAAAATGACCTGGCAGCAATTGTCACGGTACCCCGCTCAGAGAATGGTGACTACATCTTTCTCAAAGTTTCCTTGCGAAGACCAGCAACATAAAGGCCTGACACAAGTACCCTCATTTCAGGGTGCGTTTACCTTCACCCTACAAAACCAAGAAGAGAGGCAACTATGGACTCATTGCTCCCTACTCTGAAAGACCTACCTTACACTGAGGAAATGCGGGTTATGATGGGAGACATTTGTGTCCCTGGATGATCAAATATGGGCCATACACCTGATTAACAAACAATTCCAAAGATCTGGTAAACGGAGCAACTTCTTGGCTTCCTTCTTAAACTAGCTAGGCCTTCACTCACTGAACAGGAGATTCAGCACAGATTTGCCCGCAGCCTACATGCATACCTCCTGCTTCAGGATGGCCATACTCAATTATATCTGGGTATTACTGGCTCACTTCCAGTGCATAACCAAGTTCAATGTAACCCCCTCATTGGCTAGCGATCATGCAATCCGCAATCCTTACGTGTGAAGTCCGGACTCAATGGCCCATTCGCCCCAAAAACAAAATCCTTGGGCAACCAAGAAGGGCTCGAGCCCATTAAGAAAATAAAGTGGTCCATTGCAAATCATGACGGGTTAGGGGAAATTGTGGACCGCTTCTTGGATACGAACCGGAGAGAAGGCAGGGGGACCACTACAGCAAACCTCTGTGAGATCCTGGCTAACCATCTAAAGAAACATCTAGGCAACTTGGGAAAGCCAGAAAATGGCAAGACGTCTTTAGATTAGTTCCTCTCACATCCTATTCGTATGTCTGAAGAAACCTGGATGACACTGACCGACAATATCACCTCTGCGCAAAGGAAGAGGAATCTTTGAATCTTTGAAGTGCTGGCTGCACCCTGCCTGGTGCATTTTAATGTCCGGTCTTGCCGAGGCACTGTAAAAGCATGTCTGAGAGGTGAATCCGCACAGCTAGCTGCCCCCTTTGTGAAATTCATGAAAGCGGTAGTTGCCTAACTGGCCTCTCTGCACCCCCCAAGACCACCCACTTGCCGAATTCCACTCTCTCACAATGATCAAATTGTCAGCACGCTAAAGACTTGCTAATCTGCCTCACCCATTTGGACCATAACAGTAACTGAGGGGGTGCAAAGGGGAGCCTTTTAGTCTGTGGAGGAACAGCCCACTCACTACCATCGCCCTCCCAATGCATTTGACTTAACATATCACTTCTTTTATGATCTCAGCCAATGTTTTACATACATGCTTTTAATTCTTATTTATTGGTGTTGCTCACCCCATGTTTAAGGGGTTACAGATTGTAAAGATTTTAATTAATTATGCAATAAAGTATCTATCTATCTATCTATCTATCTATCTATCTATCTATCTATCTATCTATCTATACTTAATATTTTAAAAAAGAGTGGTTTGGGAAGTTACAAGTTAATAATATCACATTTATCTGGGCACCAAAAGGAGCAAGAATTTCATGGAAAAAGCTGTGAAGAAGGCAAGATACGGGATGGGTCTCACTGCCAGACTTCCAGATTTATCATGGGCTTTTCAGATGAAAAACTGTAGGAGCGTACTTAAGGAAGCAGCCAGCTGGGGGAATCTTTTCAAGGCTATGTTGAAGGATATTAGAGGGGGTGAATCCCACTTCTTGTATAAATTTGGGTATGTGAATATTTACAAAAAAGTAAGACTGAACGTGCTGCAGGCAATGGCCTACCTCTGGTCACAGATAAGAAGGGCCTAAAAGTTATCGTACTATAGCAGGTATGCACTAGTGTGGAAGCCCTCAGGTACACCTGAGTGCCTAGGAGACAAATAAGCAACTCTAATCAGGGAGACAGAAATACACTGTTTGGTTCAGCTATTGCAAGATGGTGAACTTTTCCTGTGGGATGATTTACAAAGAGTGGCCCAGGGCAAGATCTCTATCTTCAAATACCTTCAGTTAAAAAGCTGGACTAAAGCTTTGAGAGCCAAGGGTTCAATTTCAAAGGAGCTTGAAGAAGAATTACAAAAGAGTAGCGTGAAGAAGAGAGAGATCTCACAGTGGTACTAGCTGATTCTGGACAATATGGACAGAGACTTCATACTTCCGGAAGAATTATTTGGAAGAGTCTTTTCAGAGGCTGCAGACCCAGGATTTATGGCACGTATCAATGTGCTCACTTAATAGTAAAGTAAAATCTGCATTTCTGAGAAGAAACCATTTCTTCTCCCTTCACAGAGCTTTGTGGACCCCAAAAAAGTTTGTGAAAATTGGGAATAGAGACTCTGCGTTTTGTGAGAAATGCGACCAAGAAAAGGCCGATGATATCCATCTATTTATGGTATGCCCCAAGATACAACAGTACTGCAAAATGGCAGAGGTAAAAGATGTGAATGAGGACAAAAAATAACTATTTATTGTTAATTGTTTCATTTAATTTTATTATGGAATTTATGGAATTATATTTTGGTTGTGGGATGGTAAATTTTTAGGGATCTAGGGTGATAAGTTCATTAAATAATAATTAACAATGTATTTAATTTATTTTAAATATGCAAGTTATGCAATAGTTATGTGTTCTTGTTATATTTCAGGTGCGGACTTCTAGGTTTGGAGGGGTACAGGGTGGGAAGTTATTTAAGTATATATTTATTGAAAATGAATTATTTAAATGAAAAATAATTAAATTGATAGTTTTTAGTTGTTTAAATACATACAAGAGTTCAATATTATTTTACATTCATGGGGTTACTCATATATGTAATGTGTTTGAAATGAAGTATTTCCCTACTCTTGCTCAGACTGCAATAGGAATAGTAAAATTAACCTCTTTGCAGCTCAACACTTTCCCTACTGTTGCGCTATGTGGAGTGGGAATAAAACATTTCACCCTTCCAAAATCAAACACATTCCCTACAAAGAGTGGAGTGAGAATAGTAAATTTTACCCCTCCAAAGTCTAACAGTTTCACTACTGGTCCGGTTTCTGTAGTGAGAGTAGTAAATTTCGATCACTTTCACTACTGTTGCACGCACTGAAGTGGAAAGAGTAATTTTTACCCCTCCAAAGTCCAACTCTTTCCCTACTATTGTGTTGTTTGGTGTGGGAATAGTACATTTTGTCCCTCTGAAATCCAATGCTTTCCCCAGTTTTGCACTGTTTGGAGTGAGAATAGTAAAGTTCACTCCTCTGAAATCCAACGCTTCCACTACTATTGGCCAAATTGGAGTAAGAATAGAAAATTTTAAACCTCCAAAGTCCAACGCTTTCCACTACTGTCGCACAGATTGGAGTGGGAATAGTGAATTTTACCCCTCCAAAATCCAATGCTTTCCCTATTGTTGCATTGTATGGAGTGGGAATAGTAAATTTAGCCCCCCCAAAATCCAACAGTTTCCCTAGTGTTGTGTAGACTAGAGTGGGAATAGTAAATGTCACCCCTCCGAAGTCCAGTGCTTTCTTTACTCTTGCAGTGGCGTAACGAAACTTGAGGCCCCCCCCTGAAAAGTACATGGAGGTGCTCCCTCCACAAATTCACTTATGATCTCTCAGGGCAGGGCACTGTTCTAAGGGGGCCCCCCTACACTTCAGAGGCTGCAGGGGCCTTTGTCATGCCACTGTACTGTTGCACTGAATGAAGTAGGAATAGTGAATCTAACTCCTCCAAAGTTCTGGCACTTTCTGTATTGTTGCAAAACTACAGTGGAAGTAGTATATTTAATATTCTTAGACTCCAATAGTTTTCATAATATTGCTTAAATAGATTTAATAGTATAAATTGTTTTATTTTTTACATTTTATATTATTTGGGGTTTTTTAACATTTATTTTTATGTTTATAGTATTTTTTGCAAATGTGTTTTTTGGATTTTTCATTGTGCATTATCTTATTTATTGTCTGCATCAATTATTTTTTTTTTTTATTCAGTTGTTGCACCACAGGGCTCTGTGTAGGAGGCTGACCTGGTTTGTAGTGGGTGCCTAAGGTACTTACACCTTATACCAGGTCCAGTTATCCATTATTATTGAAATGTAGACAGTGTCTAGAAGCCAGGCTCTCTAGGAGTAATGTGGATGAGCAGCCAAGGTCTAACTAGTAGACATGCAAAGCTCATGCAATATCACTGTAGTCACACAGTACTCACACACATGAAAGAAAATACTCGGTGTTACAAAAATAAAGGTACTTTATTTTGGTGACACAAATGCCAGAAACACCATAGAGACTATACTGGAAGAAGGGGACCAAGTCCAAGAAGCACATATGAGTCCAGGGAGAACAGGAGTCCCTACTAACCCGGATGAAGGTGCAAAAGAAGAACCACCGGTGAAGAACAACAGTCAGGACTGTACCCAAGAAGAGGGATGGTTGGTGTGGATGAGGTCCCACACCAGATGGATTATTGCACTCTTGTTTGCGTCGCTGGATTCCGGCAACAAGCCTTGGCACACGCAAAGCTCACGGTTAGCGGAAAATGGTGCTGCCCGGGACCAGGAGGGACCTGGTGGACTCTACTCAGGAGGGGGATTCAGAGGGGGCTCTCAGCAACTCAGAGAGCCCTCAGAAGACCAGGCAACACACACAGGAGTCCCACAGCACGTGGACAAGGAAGGTGCAAAAGGAGGCCCATGCAGCACTACAACAAAGGATCCGATACCACCGGAGAACCACTCAGGAAGCTGTGCATTGCAGGATAGAGTGCTGGGGGCTAGAACTGCACAGTGCACAAAGAACTTTGTGGAAGGATGCCAACAAGGCTTGGCAACTGCAAAACACGCTGTGCGTGCGGGTACTGTCTTGCGTGGGGAGGCAAGCTCTTACCTCTACCAAAGTTAGACAGTACGACATCAGGACCGTCGGGACCACTTCAGTCCACTACCCGTGATGCTGGATCTACGCACTTCATCAGGAGACAGGACCCACGCCACTGGTTGTCATGCAGAGAGGTGCCTGCTGAAGCAAGGGAATGACTCATTCACTCCAAGGGAGATTCCTTCAGGCTGAAGACAGGCTGCCCTCTGAGGATGCACGACTGGGAAACAGTTGCAGTTGCTGGTAGGAGCTGAAGATACAATGTTGCAGAAGTCACCTTTGCTTCTTTGTTGCAGCTTGTAGAGTTCCTGGAGGATCCAGATGCAGTTTCTTGGTGAGAAGGTGAAGTTAGGAATGCAGAGGATTCTTGCTGGAGTCTTGCAATCCGAAAATGAAGAATCACCCAAGAGAGAGACCCTAAATAGCCCTGAAAGGGGGATTGGTCAGCTAAACAGGTAAGCACCCATCAGTGGCTACCCCTCCCAAGCCTGTAACACCTATTTCCAAAGAGAGAGCATGTAACACCCCTCTCCCAAAGGAAATCCTTTGTTCTACCTTCCTGGGCTTGAGCTGCTCAAGCACCAGGAGGGCAGAAATCTGTCTGAGAGGTGGCACCAGCTGGGGCTGCCTGGAAAACATCAGAAGGCTGGAATGGCAATACTAGGGGTCCTCTAAGGAGCCCCCACAGTGCATGGAATCATACAACTAATGCTTGCAAAAGCATTGGGGTATGATTCCAACATAATTGATGCCAAACATGCCTATGTTCAGAGTTACCATTATGTAGTTGGACATCGGTAGCGACTTATGTCCAGCACACGCGTAAAATGGCATCCTGGCACTCAAAAAGTCTGGGAAAATGGTTCTGGAGGTCATGGGGGCACCTCTGCTAGTGCAGTGGTACTCTCACACACAGGTACTTTGCACCCTGCCCTCAGGGTTGAAAGGGCCTCCTACAGGAGTGACTTATAAGTGACTTAGTGCAGTGTAAATGGCAGTGAAAGGGTGCATGCAATGGCAGCCCTGTAGAAGCCTTTGCATGGGCTCCCTATGGGTGGCAAAAGATATGCTGCAGCCCATAGGGATACCCTGGAACCCCAATGCCCTCGGTATCTAGGTACTATATATTAGGGACTTATAAGGGGGCACCAGTATGCCAGTTGTAGATGAAATACTGTATTGCCAGTATCATACAACCATAATTTAAGGGAGAGAGCATAAATACTGGGGTCCTGATTAGCAGGATCCCAGTAGACACAGTCAATCACACTGACAAACAGGCCAAAATTGGGGGTAACCATGATAGAAAGAGGCCACGTTCCTACATGCTGCACAAAAGAATCCTTTATTGGAAACCCCAGCACCAATTCATGCATGCAAAAACTAATATATTGTTTTTTTAAATGTTAAAACTTTTTAGAAAAAGACTTCACTCTTAGGAGAGAAAAGCAGTCAATGAGCTGCTGCTTCCGTCTTAATATTGCAATTTAAAAACATTGCTCATAAAATCAGTTGACAGGGAAGGTGCAATACAGGGCAAACAAATAATATGTGATTAAAATCTTGGATACCCGGATTACATAAATTGCTAATTTTTGCTTTATCCTTAGAATTATTCCAGTTTGCGGTCAACCTATCTGGAGGGAGTACATTTGTTGTAATAGTGTTCAAAAGCAAGGAATTCCATGATCTAGGGTCCACAACAAATATTGCTGAGCTTCCTGTAACTGGCAGGAGGTGATTATCATCTCACATCTTCTCTTGGATTCACAATATTGCACATCCAATCTTGGGCTTATTACACCCGATGAATGATTTAGAACATTTCTAAGTTGGGTATACAAAAGGGAATCCAGCATATCCTGCTTTACATCAAATTGATTTACAGCATTATTAACATTTCTAGAAAATGAGTATTTTCCTGAATTTTAACCAAAACCTTTTAAGCACAAAAATATTCTCAATGAATTCCCCGTATTCTTCATGAGCTGGTGGCCTTGCCACATGACAACTTATTAAGCCAAATTCAAGTCTTAAAGCTGGAACAGGAATGGTGAGTTAAAATTACACAAAATTAGACCTTTCATCCTCTCTAAAAAATCCCATTAAACTGGTTGATTGACTCTATGGCATACAGTATCGTCAGTATCGTCTGAGGAACCTTTACCTTATATACTGAGAGCAGGAGTAAAAAGTGCCTCCACATTATAAAATTCTTTTAGACATTAGCAACATAGAAGGGCTTGGAGGAACAGTGATTGATGTGGTCCTTTTCAATCAGACTGCTCAACACAGCTTTCCCCAAATAGGGGCATGCTTTTACAACCTCCAATTTCTCTGAACCCAAATGCCAGCTATAATAGCAAGACATCATACTTTTTCTATACTTAAAGATCAATACTGTTTGAAATATTGGTTTTCAGAAAGTGATGGGCAGCAAAATGCTGACGTGAGGCTAACTAATTATTTAAACCCTCAGGAAAAAGGTCCATAATAACAATGTCATCAGCATTCATCAAACATGTGAACAACTGTCCACCAATACTATTAGAAACCCCCTTAATATTGACACATACAATTAGAAAAGAAGAGGGGCCAATAAACAGCCCTGCTTCAGACTTTTTTTACTAGGAATTATGGAAGCAAGGTTCAGATTGCCACCCAATAACACCTGGCACCAGGAAGAGGAACGAAGGGTAATAACTAATGTATGTGGGAATTCAGACATACCTAATTTCTTCAATTTGACCTAGGTTCATTGGTGGATTCCCGTTCTTTCTGAAGACAACGATGTAAGTACCACCCCTACCCCCCCTCAGGAGGCTGGTAGAGTCCCCTCTCACGGAACCCCCAAGGAGCGTTTCTATCAGGTCCTTAGCCAACTCTGAAAAAAGTACCTGATCAAATTCTAACAGCATTTTATCAGGCCCGCATCTTTTCCTGATGCAGAGATTTCAGAGCTTTAGAGCATCATCATACAGCCCTCCAACCTCCTTAGCCTGCTGCTTCATATTATTAGAGGCAAAATGGATGGTCTCACCCCTGACCCCCACGTTTAATGAATCCCAGACTATCACTCCTGGTGCAGTTTCTGTTCACTTCCAGAAATTCATCTATTTTTTTCTCATATAATTGACATAGTAAATGTTTGAAAGCAACTTCTTTTCAGATGTCTATTTAACCGGACTCCTGGCTGCCCCCGTATCTGAGATTTCTAAGATCAAGGGATTATAATTAAAGATCTTAGAGAGTCTCATGGTGCCAGCCTTTCCCACTAATCCAGAGAAAATCATGAAGTAGACCAATCAGATTTATTTTTTGTGTGTACATGAGAAGAAGGTGTAACCTTGGTCAGGAGCTATGAGTTTATCCTGTATATCCAACAGACCAGCACGTGGCTACTTATGAGATGTTGAATCATTCTATATAAAAGTGGTATCCTCCCCAAATATTTTTCAACCTTTCTGTTATTAATACCCACATCCAAATGGGGATTAAAATTGACACACACAACAAGAGAGACTAGCCATGAGGCCAATTTTACTATCAGTTCTTCCAGAACAGCTGCTTCATCTAAGTTGGAGTCATATATGGAGCACAGGGTGAAGTTAGCAACCTGACATTCAACTATTGGACACCTACTAGATTTATCCACCGATGTTCTCTTCACTAGGCCAATACTTCTCCTAGCTAGAATTGCCACCCCCTGGCAGAAGAGCTTTGCAATGTACATGCAAGGAGAGAATATTACCTGACCTGCAGCAGATGCCTTTGCTCCCAGGTAATATGAGTCTCCTGCTCACAAATAATATCTGGCCCCAGAGTTCCTAATACTTCTGCTACGCTTTGCCTCTTGAGTTTGTTGTTTATTCCACAAACATTAACAGGACATATACGAATTGTGCTAGCTTGCGTCACTTGACATCGAAGTTTGATCCCAACAACGAAAAATAGACTCCACCCCCTGCCCTTTGCCACCTCATATTGCCCCACCTTATTTGTTTGAAGTATCATAGTAATTGTGAACAGCCTAATCCAAGCCTCACGAATCCTCTTGCCTTTGCTCCCTCTTCATTTATTTTTTAAGTGACCGGGTTTGTTGTCAGTACATCAGGGGAGTGCTCAGATGTAAGGGGTTTGGGCCAGGCGTGAATAAAGCTAAAGGGCCCTGTATCCCAATCCAACTGCCCAACATCAAATCATGGGTATAGAATCAGGGAGGATGGTGATAACAAGGGGCACTAGGCAGGGGTGCCCCGGCACTTCCCTCCTATCCGCCTTATACATTGACCCACTAATTACTCAACTGTAAAGGAACCCAGCCTTCAAATCAGTAAGGTGAAGGGATGCAAAACAAAAGTTTTAGCATATGCAGACAATATTGCATTGTTAAGTTAACACCTGAGCCCCATGCTCTGACTTAAGTGGAAAAAGGGGCTGAAACGTTTGGGGCAATCTCGGGGTATCATTTAAGTAAAGAGAAAACCCAGGTTGTATGCACCAGTAATGTTGTTATGGCAGACAGTCACAGGGTGGAAAGTGTAACATATCTAGGAATTAAAATTATGGCTAATGTGGATACTGTCTATAAGACAAACTGATCTGATCCTGGGGAAGGCTAGTCAGGACATAAGATGGATTATCAGTTTACATCTCACTTTAGCTGGTAGATGTAACGTGCTTACATTGATTATACTACCAACTTTAAACTACTTGTTTAAAGCAATACCATTGGAATTGGAATCAGTGTGGCTCAAAAAATTTAATAATGTCTATACATACTTTATATGGCAATATAAAAGGGCGAGCGGCCTTCGGAATATTTAGTCCTCCCTAGAGATAGAGGTGGCTGGGCAGTCCCCAACTTTAAGTTATATTATTGGGCAGCAGTCCTGCAACAAATGGGGATTCTCCTTATGGATAAAGAGAATATTGGTCTCTCAAGGTCAGAATCTCCAACTATCTATGAACTGTCTCCAGGGGAGGATGCAAGGGGGTGCTTATAAAACAAATTGAACATAGTTATTACAAGCAGGTGAGGGTTAAAACTGTCATAGCAGCCTTTAAGATCTGCAAACAGCTAAAAAGCAAAATAGGAGTTACAAGACACAACAGCTATATTCCATTGTGGTGATCTCCTATCTTTCCATCAATTTTCCATGACCAGATTTGCCATTCACAGGAGGTATCTGGGGTGGTCAGGTTTGATGATCTGTTTCGCCATGGGCAATTATGCTCATTCAGTAATTTGCAGTAGGATTTTGGATTGGGAGGGAAAACTTTCTTTAAATGCCTGCAGATTACGGATTTTATATTAAAGCTTGGGGTGAGCTATTGTCTTTCAAAAGAATCCTCCTCCTGGATCTAACCATGCAGCAGGAAAACAAAACCAGGCAGATTTATAAAATGATGAATGCTCTGGCAGTGGATGATTTAAGATCTCAAGGAGGCAGGTGGGGGTAAATATTGGGGACACAGGGTGTAGATATGCTAAACTGGGGCAAAAGAGCTGATGATATTTGCCTCCACTGTGGGTAGGATCACGCAGACATGGCTCATATGTTTTGTGAGTGCAAAAAACTGCAAGCGTTAAAATAAGTTTTTGAGGCCTTTCTGAAGGAGGCGCTTAAAGAAAAGGTTGATATTACCCCACCATTCATGCTATTTGGCCTCAATCATCGTTTATCAGGGGATTTGGGGAAGACATATTTTATCCATGTATCCATGGTGGAAGCATGCCTGCCTAGAGCAGCTGTATGGAAAAACACTGAACCAACAATACAGCAATGGTTTTCTTGCATGCTAAGCATGTGTAACCTGGAAAAAGCTCTTTACAATTGTAAAAGAAAGGGTGCTGGGACACAAGAGGCTTTAATCTGGTCACCAATGTCAAAATGGATAAAAGGCAGATTTGGATTATGGGATTGGCTAACATCAGAAGCGTAAAGGCCTAGGTCAACATGAGCTAAAGGCATATGGCAACAAGTGGAGCCAATATAAGACAAATTGTTTGTATGATCCAATTTGTATGGGTATTCTTATCAGAGCTGTTGTTGTCTTGTAATGTAGTAGTCGTTGGATCAAGAGTTTTGTAATTTGCTGTCCATTGTTCATTGAATGAGCCTAAAACCTGATGCGCCACCATTTGTTGAACGCTCTAATTGATGCAGATAGGAGAGGAACACTATTGCTATGAGAAAATTTACAGCTAGCGCTGTATTATATGGGCCAAATGGGTTTAAAGATCTAACACCATGATGCATGATGGCAATAGTACGCCTGCCGATATATGTCAGTGTTCAATGCCTCACTGAGGCAGAACCAACGATGTACTGTTCCTTCTTTTTCCTCTTATTTCTTTATTCCATTTTTTATTTCTCTCTGATCATGAATGAAATGTACCATCTATGATTATAATTATGCATCTGAAGTTGTAGAGTGTCAAGTTGATTTGATTTTCGTTATAACAATTAATCGTGGGGGAAGTGTCATACTGCAGATATAAAATGTATAGTTCCAGTCTGCAAGGAAGCAGACATGACTGTTTTTTCTTTCCTTAGTTGAATTGCTTTTTGTAACTTGCTTCTCTCTGATAAAAATAAAAACGGAAATGAGTGTCCTTGGATTCTGATGTCATATAGGCATTGGAAAAGGATGGGGTGGAATGCAGCGGAAAGGGCCAGGAGGATGAGTGCCACTGTGTCTCCTCTGCCCAGAGAAATGCTGATGTCATCTATGGTGGCATCAAGAGCAGTTTCCGTGCTGTGGTAGGTTCTGAAGCCAGACTGAGTGGCGTTGAAGAGCTGGTGGATGTTAAGGAATTTGGTGAGATGTCAGTTAATGATTTTCTTTAAGACCTTGGCCAGGAATGGTAGCAGGAAGATCGGTCTGTAGTCCACGAGCATTGAAGGGTCCACAAGAGTTTCTTGTGCAATGGGAGATGCATGTTTACAAGCAGCATCTGGGAAGGCTGCAGAAGAGATGGAGACATTCAAAATTGGTGTGAGCATGCCATTGATGGGTTGCAGTACATTGGAGTAGGTGTGGAAGGGGCAGTGGTCCGATGGGGCTCCTGTGTATATGGACTTTATGACTGCATCAGTTTTTTCTGGGGGGATGAGGGCCCATATGATTAGCATTGTTTTCTGGATTATATTGGTAGGCATTTGGTGAGGTCTGTTGGGTCTGGTTGTGGATAGTTGCTGTAAATGATCAACCTGGAGGCGGCCGCTGGTGAGGTGAAATCCTTCACAATGGTAAAGATTTCTTTGCTTCTGTTGGTGCTGGCAACTATGCAATCTGCCAAAGCGGTGTGTTTGATGGTCCGGATCGTTCGGTTGTAGCATCTCAGGGCAGATTTGAACAGACTCCTGTCTGTTTTTTCCCAGCTCATTCTCCACTGGTGGTCCAGTTATTTGCAGTGGTGTTTCATCAGAGTTCCTCCAACTGGCCTTGGGTCTAGTGGTTGTTGTGTTGCTTTGCTTGAGGAGGGTCAGGGAGTCGGTACAGGAGATGATCCAATTGTTGAAATTTTTGAAGGCTTTAGGGAGGCTGATGCTGTGTTCGGGTCTGTGGATGCTGGGAGTGGTATTCCAGTCCTTGTCAGTTATGTTGTTTCAATTTCGGCAGGCTGGTCTGGCGTTGATGCATGTGTTTTGGACCAGGAGAGTGATGCTGAACTTGATGAGGGCAAGGTCTGTCCAGAAGGCTGGTGTTGGGTCGTCAACTCAGATGTTGTCGAAGGTGGTGAAAATAGGGTTCACAAGGTGTCCAGTGATCTGGGTAGGTCCACTTACCTGTGGGTGAGGCCCAGGCTTCCAAGATCTTTAATGAATGCTTTTGAATTGGGGTTGGCATGAAGATCACGCCTCCAAGGAGGATGTAGTTGCTAGCATTGAGGGTGAGTGATGCAATCCAGTACATGTTGGTGTCCGTGAATTGGGTGTACAATTCCAGTAGTCTGTGGATAAAAGTGTCGCTTTTGGTGAAGTTGGTTGCAACACAGAGTTTGAACGACAGGTGTGGCATGTTGGAGGATGACATGTCCAATGAGGTGGTACAGCTGACAGCATTCTTGTGGATGATGGCAAATCTAACTCCATGGTTGTGAATTCTATCTTGTCTGATGCTTTTGTAGCCATGGATGATGGCTGTGGCAATGTCAGGTGCTGATGCTGTTCTGCCAGGTTTCCTTGAGGAAAGTAGGTCCAAGTTATTATCATGCAGCAGGTCCCTGCGGCATGTTTTGTGAGTGAGCAGCTTTTAAGGACCATGCATGAGAGTGCGGAGTGTTGTGTAGGTGGTTGCATGGCGGTGCTAATGTGAAAGAGTGGGGTGTTGGATGCTGTTGGTATGGATGTTGTGAGTGTTGGATGCAGGTAAATGCATGAAAACTTGCAGGAAGCACAAGAGAGTGCTCCCACAGTGTTGTGTAGTGCGGCACGGCAGCAGCGTGGGGAGCCGTGACCAGGTTTGAAAGCACTCAGTGCCAAGCGGGGGGATGGGTGAGGAAAAGGATTCTTGGTGCTGGGCGTGGTTCAGAAACAGACAGGCTTGCCTGTGGTGCAACTTTAGCATGCCTGTAGCACGTCCACAGAGTGATCTTACTTATTGTGCAGATGGATGATCATAAAAATAGGCATTATATGATGGATGCTTGGGCTTTTAGGCTCTCTGTGACATCATGCATTGAATGGCCCCTTTAAAGTATCAAATTTAGATTATTGGTTTAGTTATCATTAGAGAAGGGGTTTAAGAAAATACATGTTGGACTTTACTACTTTTCCCCACCATCCATCTGCACAGAAAGTATCAATGCTACATTTCCCTTCCTCCATTTACAGATTAAGTGACATCACTGGATTTCCTATCAACCACCTGCTTAAGAAGTGACATCCCTGGTTTCATGCCAAAATGAAGAAACCAAGCAAAAGCACTTCATTTCTTATTATCTATCTGTACAGGAAGTGCCATCACTGCTCCTGCCATAATCTATGTGTGCATCTCTTCATTTCCATTCATTCATCCACACAGGAAGTGACATCACTGAATTTCCCATCATCCATCTGCACAGAAAGTGACTGTATGAAGTTGGTTCTGTATATACTATCTCAAAGTGAGAGATAGGGGGTCATTCTGACCCTGGCGGTAATTACCGCCATGGCGGAGGTTGGCGGTAGCACCGCCAACAGGCTGGCGGTGCTCCGCCGGGCATTCTGACCGCGGCGGTACAGCCGCGGGCAGAAGCGGAAAGCCGGCGGTGTACCGCCGACTTTCCGCTGCCCATGGGAATCCGCCATGGCGGCGCAGCTTGCTGCGCCGCCATGGGGATTCTGACAGCCCATACCGCCATCCTGTTCCTGGCGGTTCACCCGCCAGGAACAGGATGGCGGTATGGGGTGTCGTAGGGCCCCTGGGGGCCCCTGCAGTGCCCATGCCAATGGCATGGGCACTGCAGGGGCCCCCGTAAGAGGGCCCCACAAAGAGTTTCAGTGTCTGCTTTGCAGACACTGAAATTCGCGACGGGTGCAACTGCACCCGTCGCACCTTCCCACTCCGCCGGCTCCATTCTGAGCCGGCTTCCTCTTGGGAAGGGTGTTTCCCGCTGGGCTGGCGGGCGGACTTTCGGCGGTCGCCCGCCAGCCCAGTGGGAAAGCCAGAATGACCGCCGCGGTCTTTCGGCGGGAACCGCTTGGCGGGCGGCGACCGCCGTCCGCCGCGGTCAGAATCACCCCCATAGTGTGCACAGAATCCAAAGGTTCCCCTTAGAGGTTGACAGTGGTAAAATTAGATAATACTAATGCTCTATTTTGTGTTAGTGTGGTCGAGCAGTAGGCTTATCATTGGATAGTGTTAAGCATTTGTTGTACACACACAGGGAATAAATGAGAACACACACTCAAAGACTTAACTCCAGGCCAATAGGTTTTTATATAGAAAAATATTATTTTCTTAATTTATTGTAGAACCAATGTAGTGTAGCCATTTTTAGTGCCATTTTAGTGTAGCGTTATGCACGTTAGATTTACATATTAGGCCTCTGTTTACTTTACTCTAGACACGTTTTATTTCACCTCGCACTGTTATTTTATAATAACCAGTTTTACGGTCTTGTTTTATTCTTTCTATCACACTGTTTAGCCTAGTTCAGGTCTGTGTTCGCTAGCACTGCATTCTGGTACACGTGGTAGAAGTTTAGGGGGTCATTTTGACCCTGGCGGTACGAGACCGCCAGGGCTAAAATGACAGAAGCACCGCCAACAGGCTGGCGGTGCTTCCTGGCCCATGACGACCGCGGCGGAAGCGCCGCGGTCGCACCGCCGGGCCAGGCGGTATTCCGCCAGATTTGCCCCAGCGGTGATAATCCACCTGGGCAGCGCTGCTAGTAGCGCTGCCCAGGAGATTACGAGTCCCCGACCAGCAGCCTTTTTCTGGCGGTATGAACCGCCAGGAAAAGGCTGGCGTTACGGGGA
Organism: Pleurodeles waltl; assembly: GCF_031143425.1. Classification (NCBI taxonomy): domain Eukaryota; kingdom Metazoa; phylum Chordata; class Amphibia; order Caudata; family Salamandridae; genus Pleurodeles; species Pleurodeles waltl. Next base: position 598,608,637 of record NC_090437.1, read on the forward strand.
ATCGTGGGGCCCCTGGGGGCCCCTGCACTGCCCATGCCACTGGCCCATGGGCATGGGCAGTGCAGGGGCCCCCTGACAGGGCCCCATTCGGCTTTTCACTGTCTGCTATGCAGACAGTGAAAAGCGTGACGGGTGCAACTGCACCCGTCGCACGGCCGCAACACCGCCGGCTCCATTTGGAGCCGGCTCCCATGTTGCGCCCACATCCCCGCCGGCCCAGCGGGGATGTCCAAATGGGCACCGCGGGAGTGCGCCCGCATTGGCCCGCATTGGCGGCCGCCTGGCGATTACAGCCGCCCGCCAAAGCTGTAATGACCCCCTTAGTCTGTGGTGTTCGTAGACGATACACATCCTTACGTAGGGACCTCTTCTTACTACGTCTGCGTGTTAGTTATAAAATCACTTTCTAGTCCTAGTACAGTCAGAGGGAGATTCCGACCAGGAACCTACAACTAGATGCTGACTGTCCCGTTGCAGATGCTGATGCAGCTTACAGGCCTTTGCTCAGGTATGAGGGTTGATGTCCTCCCGGGGAAACCTGAAAGGCAGGCTTAGAGCTTCCCATGCTGTGCTCATAATATAACTTAGAGAGAACTTAATATAGTTGCACTATGATAGCCTTATTCTTGTGCTTCACTCTCACCGTTACTATTTTAATCCTACTGTGTTGTTTCGTTCTGGTTATCGCAGCTCATGCCTTACTATATAAAATGCAGTTGTTTTATTAAACCAATCTTTAAAACTTAAACTGCCTTTGTCATTTTTATATGAGACCATACTATGTATGAGAGCACCGGTTGTGACCTGAGTGACCACGACTTCCCTGGGAAGTAATAAGATGTCATGTGCTCGGCTGCCCAATTGTCCCTTCCCTTCGGGAGAAATAAGGCACTGCTAGTTAGCCGGAGCATAACCCGGATTTGGGGTGACAAGGGTCCTTCACCGTGGGTCAGACTTAGGCCCGTATTTATACTTTTTTAGCGCCGCATTTGCGTCGTTTTTTTACGCAAAAACGGTGCAAACTTGCAAAAGACCATTGTATTTTGTAGGTTTACGCCGTTTTGCGTCAAAAAGCGGCGCAAATGCGGCGCTAAAAAAAGTATAAATACGGGCCTTAGTCCCTCACACTGTGAACGATCTTGCCACCCAAAAATCCAGTAGTCTCATTAGGATGATGAGAGCCTATGCGACATGGCGCAGCCAACGATTGGTCAGGCTCTAATTTTCTGGTCCACCGGTATATCTCAGTCTCATATAATATAATGATCCCTCAGTTCCGTATACGGAGACGTCCGTGGTACTGAGGACTTCCGCCACCGTTGCATAGGTAACCCTATTTTCAGCAGATGGTTGTTCAAGCTTGAACCTTAGAAAGGAAATAAACAATTCCCCTTTTGGTGTGCCTTCTCTGAGTTCATGGTGCTTTGCTGATGGCGAATCCCCAGGTAATACAAATTGCTCTTAACATGAGACAACCGCTCACGGCACATTTGCTAGCACACAGCCTTACGGCCCAGGGTGGTCCAGTCACGTTTGTGGTGGACGCCCAGGCAGCCTATAGAACAGAACTTTTCTACTCTTGGGTCACATTTCCAGCAGTTGATGGGAACACACATGCATTCCATACATATACAGTAGCGAACGCGCCTGGACAATACAGGGCGTACGCATATTTAGAGATACCTCTATCTTATCAAGACCATAATAATTGGCTTGATAGCGCCCTACCCCATACAATGTTACCAGTAAGGTTAGGTCCCCTGAGCAATGACGGTCCGACCTGGCCTTTATTGGCCACCTATACACCGCATCCTGCGGCTGCGAATATGGCGGTGGTTGAGGTTTGACGCTTGTATACTGACTTAACGGCAATATATAGACGCTTAGTACAATTTGTGATGCAGACACTTAATACACACCCAGCGCGTGCTGCTCCAGCGCAACCACATGCAGTAACACCAGGTATTAATCCAGTGACTGTACATTCCATTATGGGTAAGGTCCCAGCCAAACGAGAGGAGACTCCGTTTTGGCTGGCACAGAAAATTAATACGCTGAGGCGGTATTTCCCCATACGGGACCTCAGGACAAACATAGGATATTAACTATGTGTTTACCCTTTGGGATGGTTCCCACAGTGGAACTTTGTAATACATGGGGCACGGTGTTTGCGCCGCTCTATACCACGGCACACGGTACACCTACACTGGCTAACCTACCGGAAGTGCTTAAACAAATTCAGGATAAACACGGGGCTGCCCCGGCCTTAGATTTAGGAATGCAACTGATAGGCAATTTTGCCACGGTTTCTTCAATGACCCTAAGCAATCTTAAAGGGGAAGCAGTTGCGCTTGCAGTGCGCATGCGTCTTCGTGACGTTCCGCAACAAGATCAGGAGCGGGAACTGCCTAAAATCATAGCGGAAACATATTCCAGTATTGGTCGAGATAGCCTGGGGGCTTGACCACAAAACCTCAGATTCAGGGGGAAATTACTAAAGATAGTACGAAATAGCAATCTGAGGGTACTAAGAAGCGCTGGGAGAAAAAACAACAAACACCTAAAAAGGAACGGGGAGAATCTCCGCGTACAGAGACCCCGCAGAGTAGATATAATCTCAGAAAAAGGGATAATATTAAGACGCCTGATAGATATCAATATACTGATACACGCCAATCTCGTTCCTTTCAGGACTCATCGGAAAAGAGGAATGAGAGAGGTGGGCGGTCAGAGCGGAGACAAGACTACGTGAAACCGAGACAGGACTCACAACGCTCTTCTGAGGTTTCTGTCAAGAAGGAAGAGAAACCAGTACAACAAAAACAACAGTTTAAAAAGAAAAAGGTGGCAGCTGTCTCAATTAGACATGCCACTCAGGAAGAGGGTTCTCTTGAAGAACAAGACATGGGCTCTAGCTCTGCTAGACAGCGCGGCAGAAGTCACAATAGTTTGCCGGAATCTTCTGGAGCATCTGGAGGTGAAAGCAACTGATGACTTCATCCAAGTCGAAACAGCGGACATGCGTGTCTCCGAACCCGATAGGGTGTATACAGTGGCTTTACATTTGGAAGGAGACATTGAACGCACTATACACGCAATCTTTTTGGTGTGATCGTGTAGTTAAGATATATGACATTTTGCTGACTGAACTGGATTGGCCGCCAGCTTTTGTCCGCTCCTGCCCAGCTGGGGAGGGGGTTATTAGACCTTCCTTCTCGCCCCTTGTTCCGGAGGAACTCGCTGAGTCCTATTCTGTGAAATGGGTTCTTGCACAGGCACCTGCGTTATATAGAAATCACGTTGGGTGGGATAGGGATTCTCCATATCATGTAATTCGTATTAAAGGTGAGCCTCAACCACAACTGCAGTATCCCATAAAACATGAAGCAAGGGCACCGGTGAGAGAAATACTTACAGAATTAGAATACCAGGGGGTAATTGAACCCTGTGTCTCACCGATGAATAATCCCTTATTCCCTGTAGCTAAACCGGACCATTCATATAGAATAGTCTTAGACTACAGACATCTGAATGGACATACACGCACATATGCTATACAAAATTCACATAGTACTGCACTAATGAGCAACATTGTGCGGAAGAAATATAAAACAACATTGGATATCTCAAATGGATTCTTATGCCAGAATATAGCCCCTGAAAGCAGGGATTTAACCAGCTTTAGTGCACTAGGCTCCCAGAAAACATTATGTTGTTTGCCTCAGGGGTATAAGAACAGCCCAGGACTGTTTACAGCTTGTGTGACTGAAACTTTGCACGAGCTCGACCCTGAAGCATTGTCATATGTGGATGATATATATCTCATGGATGACGAGTTGCTACAACATTTAAGACGGGTAGCCCGCATGTTTTGTAGGATTTGCCGAAATCGGCTACAAATTTAACTTAAAAAAATCGAAAATTGCCTTCCTCTGCGTCATATTCCTGGGATATGAGCTATTAAGTGAGGGTAAGAGCCTAGCGCCACAATTTTTAGAAAAATGTGCACAATTGCAACCACCAAATACGATTAAGAAACTCCAATCATTGTTGGGCTTTCTACATTTTGGCAGAACATACATTCCTGATTATGCTTCACGCATAAAACCTTTATATGAATTAATACGTCCTGATTTTTCGAGTAAATTCTGGACAATTGAACATACACATACTCTTCGGGAGTTACAGGCAGATATGCTAGCAGCGAAACATCTACACACACGAAACAATAGGACACATTTGGTCATCAGGGTGATAGCTGGGGCCATTGGGTTTACTTATGTCACATTTAATGAAGGTGAGACAGTCCCCATAGCATACAAGTCACACTTGTATTCCGCTGCCGAGCAACGATTTGCACCCACAGAGAAAATTCTCACTGCTGTACAGATAGCTGTTCTTAAAGAAAGGCCTCTGGCCCAGGGAAAACGCATTATTGTCGTTTCTCCTATTCCGGCCCTTGAGGCTTTTACAAAAGCTAGCATCCCGAACGCAAAAGCACTCCACCCAAGATGGATACAATGGGCCACGTCCTTGACAGCTACTGACGTAGACTAAATTTTTGACCCAAAGCTACAAACTCAGGAATTTCTACAATATGAAGTTGAATATCCAGTTCCCGCTGACACATTGCCTATTGCCCAATATCAGGTAGTCATGTACACCGATAGCTCTGCGCAACCAGCGATAGGAACAAAACATCAATATTCTGCTGCATGTGCAGTTATGAGCGGCTATATGGAGGGGGAGAAATTCTGCCCCCAACATACTTATACCCAGACCTTAGGGGATTGTACTGCACAATTGGCTGAGCTAAAAGCTCTACTAATGGCACTGGAACATATGGATCCGACGCAGTACACACTGATTGTTTGTGATTCGTATTGTTGCGTCCAGTCTTTTAATGAATATTTACATTACTGGCGCTTGAATGGGCTCAGAGATTCAAAAGGCAACACCATTAAACACAGACTACTGTGGGGGAAGGTAGCAGACCTGAAAGAGACGCTACCCAAGGTCCATGTTGTGCATACACTTGGACACCAGCGTGTTGGAATGCATGTTGCTGGTAATACTTTGGCTGATGAAGCCGCAAAGTCGGCAGTGGCAGTTGCCACTGTAGCTGCAGTGACTCGTTCGAGTACCAAACCAGACACTGAGATTTTGGCTGCCATAAGAGCTACGGTTGATGGTAAGCCTTACCCAAAAGGATTTCCGAATAAATATCAATATTTTATGGGAAGTATGCTGAACGATGAAGTTATAATTCCTGGCATAGGTGTACGTGACATCCCCAATAAAAATGTAAGACCACGATTGATTAAAGCAGCGAATGAGGGGATGGCATCTGCACATGCAGGCGTGGCAGCTACAATTTCACTATTACAGGCCCGCTACTGGTGGCCTGGTCTCTATAAATAGGCCAAGCAGTATGTCCTTTGTTGTGACATCTGTCAACAAATTAAAGTTTCAACAGCTAAGCGCCCGCCGCAGACACCCCTCTTAATCTCAAACAGACCATTACAATGTGTGTACTTGGATCATTGCGGTCCATTAACACCGGATAGTGCATACAAATATATTCTAGTCACTGTTGATTCTTGTTCCAGATTTGTGTGGGTGTGGCCACAACGCTCGGCTGACGCTCGGACTGTTATTAAAGATTTGAGAGTCTTTGTCGGTATATATGCAGTTGCGGCATTTCATTCGAACCAGGGCCGTGCTTTTGCCTCAGGGGCATTCAGGGACACCATAGCTTCGTTGGGGGTCCAGCTCCAGTACTCGTCTCCATTTCATCCCGAGGGAAATTCTGTTGTGGAGCGATTAAACCGCGATTTAAAGAAATCCTTAACAGCCAGAGTCTTAGGTACGGGTCGTAGTTGGCTAGCCCACCGGTATGGAGTTCAGAGAGCACTAAATAACCTGTCTAGAAGGTCCCTGGGAGGTCGTACTTCATATGAGCGCCTGTTCGGAACACTAATGTTTGTTCCAGATCTTGATGGTCCTGCTGTGGAAGCGGCGGAGACACCTTTTGACATAAATGATCGTGTCACTGTTTTCCAGGAATTGCAGCAGTTCCGTGACGATAACTCTTCTGAAAGTGCTGCCTCCACGGGAATTAAGGATGTGCCAGTAACACCTACCGGCTGGATTCCCAGGGTTGGGGATCTTGTGCGTGAAAAGGTCGCAGTAAAAAAAGAATTTGGCCCTTCTTATCGTGCACCAGTCCCTGTGTTGGGGATACACGGTACGAGAACTGTGATTCTGCCACGTTGCCAGGTGCCAAAGAAAATCGCTTTATTTCCATTGACAATGTCAAGTTACAACATGTGGCCAATTCTACACAGCCGACCAAGAGGAACTTCCAGTAGTTCCCGAATCCCTCTCACTACTGGAGAAGACGTTCCGCTTCAAGTTGTTTATACCAACACTGTTGCCTCTCCGAGCTTGGGGAGGGTGGATGATGATCTCACATTAGTTCCATTAACGACTAATTTAGAAACATTTGATAGAGTCACCATGAATACGGACGTGACGGATGGTGCTGTCTACAAGATACCGACGCGAGAAACACCAACTCCTCCATTGACTGTGGCAGTGCCTTTTGCACGAAATGCCTCTGGTTATTTTGCCGACAACAACGATGGTCTATCAGACTCGTTTGCCTCTTCAACTACTGACCTGTCAGGTCCACGTAAGCTGATGCGTTGGCTTAAAGATACGTATTTTGTTTTTCCATGGAACTATCTATGGCTTTTATTGACTGTGTTGGCGTTTTTTCTTTGGATTGGGGTTGTCATTACCTTTTTTCTGTTGATACATGGTCATTTTCTTCCTGAGAGATCGGCTGTTGAACAGGTGGAGGAGGTGTTGAAACCACATTTTTCATCACATAGGGTTCGAAGAGACTTGTCCTTTGTGAACATTTCTGCAGTACCAATTCCTGATGGGATTGTGTGGGATAAAGTAATGTTTGATATATACGGTCCCACTGAGACGATTCAAATACCGTATGTCCTACAATTGTCTATGAATGATATAGCAATACCAGGCATTGTATCTGATGATTGGGATGTGAAAACAGTTGACTCAATGATGACAGAATTGCAATATTACACTGTCTATGAATATGAAGATGTTTACCAGTTTAGAGACAATTATGGTGACATGTTTTGCTATAATTATTATGGGCACCATTTAATACATAGAGCGAGTATTCCCAAGACGATATTTGACTATTTGCCCTGTTCAGCGGTGCTTGCCCGTCCTGTTCAGTGGTGCTTGCCTTGTTCAGTGGTGCATGCCATGGCGGTCTTTGCCCTGTTCAACGGTGCTTGCCCTGTTCAGCGTGCTTGCCATGGCGGTCTTTGCCCTGTTCAGCGGTGCTTGCCCGTCCTGTTCAGTGGTGCTTGCCATGGCGGTCTTTGCCCTGTTCAGCGGTGCTTGCCCTGTTCAGCGGTGCTTGAGTTGGCAGTCTCTGCCCTGTTCAGCGGTGCTTGCCCTGTTCAGCGATGCTTGCCTTGTTCAGCGGTGCATGCCATGGCGGTCTTTGCCCTGTTCAGCGGTGCTTGCCCTGTTCAGCGGTGCTTGCCATGGCGGTCTTTGCCCTGTTCAGCGATCCTTGCCCTGGCGGTCCGTCATTGCCCAGCTGGGCTGTGGCTGGCGGTCCGTCATTGCCCAGCTGGGCTGTGGCTTGCGGGGCCCTCCTGGGCAGTTGGGCTGTGGCTTGCGGGGCCCTTCTGGGCAGCGACGATGGGGCTGGCGGTGGCCTCCTGGGCAGCGACGATGGGGCTGGCAGTGGCCTCCTGGGCAGCGACGATGGGGCTGGCAGTGGCCTCCTGGGCAGCGGGGATGGGGCTGGCGGTGGCCTCCTGGCCAGCGGAGATGATGGCGGTCTTCTCCGCTGTGCTCCTCCTCACTGACTTTGCAGGTTTCTTCTGCCCCTTCCCCACCTTGGGAGGAGTCACTGCTGAGTCCACACTCCCCCCGGGACCCCTGTGAGCGGCTTGGCTGGCTGGAGTCTTCCCCCTCTCCCGCCGGGCACTGTCCAACTTCTGATGCTTCACAGGGGGGGGACTGGCTGTGCTGTGGCTCCGTGACAGACTGGCTGGCCTGGTGGCCGGTGCACTCCACATACCTGTAACAACAGGCACCACTGGTCCCGGAGATTTTTTGGCTGAGGTGCTACTACGGGACCTATGAGTTGGAAGGAGGTGGTGGGAAATAGGTTAAGGGGGGACAGGAAAAGTTGTTTGGACACACTGGGATGGGTAGCTGGAGGGGGTTTGGGAGTGGAGGAAGAGATGTTGGTTGTAGGAGGTGTAACTTTTGTGGATTTGGGTGCAGGTGCATGCGCTGGAGGCTGTCGTGAGGAGGATGGCTGTTGGGTGGGTGTGTGCCTGCGTTTGTGTATCTTCGGAGGGGGCGTCACAGACACACTGGGAGAGGACACAGGGGACGTGCAAATGGTAGTGGGGGTGGTGACTGCACTTGAGTGGGTGTGCTGGTGGGTGTGCTGGAGAGAGACGTAGTGGCTGTGGAGGTAGTGCATGCAGGTGTGAGTGTAGACGAGACTGGGAGGGAGGAGGGAGACGACGACGAGGGGGACACAGTGGGGGCAGTGGATGTTGGTGTGTCTGCATGTGTGTGATGCTTGCGTGAGTGCCTGTGGGATGTGTGGTGCTTATGTTTGCCTGAGCTTCCCTTGTGTGGTGAGGTGTGTGCAGGCTGGTCTGATGGTGTGCTTGGAATAGGCAGAGGTACAGGGGATTGGGTCTGGGTGGAAGAAGTGGGAGGGGGGAGGCTAGACACAGGGACAATGGCTGCCATCAGTGCTGAGGCCAGAGTTTAAAGGGTTCGATGAAGGGCAGCCTGACCAGAATGAATGCCCTCCAGGAATGCATTTGTGTGTTGCAACTCCCTTTCTACACCCTGAATGGCATTCAAAATGGTAGACTGCCCAACAGTGAGTGACCTGAGGAGGTCAATGGCCTCCTCACTGAGGGCAGCAGAGGTGGCAGGGGCTGAGGTGCCTGGGGCGAAGGTGATGCCCACCCTCCTGGGTGAGCGGGCACGGGGCACATGCTGAGGGGCTGCTGGGAGGGCGGTGCTGGTAGGGGGGGTGGCGGCTGTACCTGTTGAAGTGGGGGGCACAGATGTTGCCGCCACCACAAGGGAGCTCCCATCGGAGGACGAGTCCGTGTCGCTGGTTGCAGATCCTGTGACCGCTGTGGTGCTCCCCTCTCCCTCCGTCCCACTGGTGTATTCTGAGTCCGTAGTGTGGGCCTCCATGCCCATGTGGGATGCAGCTCCCTCGTGCTCCGGTGCCACTGTACCTCTGCCTGATGATGCTAATGCACACAAGAACAGGGAGACCGCAAAAAAAAAGGGGGGGAGAAACAGAAGAAAGACAGGTTGAGTGCATGGCTTACCGCTACCGTTGGCGGACAATACAGACACAGCAGCCCCCTGCACTACGTCGCGCTGTTGGGCTCTACAGTGCAATTCGTGGGAAATGGCCTACAAGGCTACGGACGACATCTGCACACATAGATGGCAGTGGGGCATGAATAGCTGTACTTGGCACTCTACAGAGGTGGGGTGGGGGGACACAGGGCCATGCCTTATGAATGGGCCTAGCCTACGGAACTCGCCCTGGCCTAGGGGAACCCACAGCCCTCCTCCCCCACCCAGACACCTTCACTGCGCGCAAAGTCAGCTGAATGATAGTGTACTCACCCCCTTGTGTCTGCTGTGATGCCGTTAAGCGCCCATCCAACTCAGGGTAGGCCACCGCCAGGATCCGGAACATCAGGGGGGTCATGGTTCGACGGCACCCCTCCCACGTTGGGAGGCCATCCCCAGCTGAGCCTCCGCCGTCTTCTTGCTCCAGCGGTGAATGTCCTCCCATCTCTTCCGGCAGTGGGTGCTCCGTCTGTGGTGGTCCGGACGTCGTTGGCGATGGCACGCCAAATATCCTTCTTCTGGTGGGCGCTGACCTACATGAAATGTACAGGGGAAGAAGAGAAGTCTTTACCAACTGCACCGTCAAAGTGAGTGGCCCCCATCCCTACCCTTGCCATGTGGCACATGCATTCACCGTCTTTCATGCACTCAGAACTCTGCACCCTTCCTTCTTACAACCAGCCCTCTCCACACAGGCATAGTCCATACAACATGCTCCCTGCGTACTTACCTGTTGATCTGGAGGACCGTAGAGTAGCGTGTACTGGGGGAGGACCCCGTCGATGAGCTTCTCCAACTCCTCTGCAGTGAAGGCAGGGGCCCTTTCCCCAGACGCACGAGCCATTGTCTCTTCCAGACCGAAGTCACAGCAGCACTTGCAGTGTAGGTCCTCTCCTGTCGAAGATCAGGTATCGAGTGATTAAACAGTTAGAAAATGGCGGTCACGTCCGCGGCGGTGCGTACCATCACCGCCGACGTATATAGTCATTGGCTCCTGGGACCCATAGGGTCCAATGTTAGCCAATGCAGCATTGCGCTGCGGTCTTCGCCCGCCTACCGCGACGGTGTACAACGCCAGCGCAGTTACCTCAGATCCCATTGTCCCGCTTTAGAGGTCGGACAGCCGCCATTTCAGGGGCCCACATGGCCTAATTACCAACTGCGTCACACATACCTAGGCCTAGTCTCAACACACATACAGGCCACATTTTGTGTATGATTTGTGTTCTGTGCATACTGTGGGTACATACCTCTGAGTTGTTTGACTCTGTGCTCGCTGTTGTCCTTCATAGGCACCGTCCGCTGGGACATGTGAGGAGATGGCGGAATCCTCCGGTGTACCGACCGCTGGTGGACCTGTCGACAATGGAGGAAAGACATTTGATCATCACCTACAGGTTTGACCGTGCCACAATCCAGGAACTGTGTAGCCAGTTGGAGCCAGACCTGATGTCAGCAATCCGCCATCCCACAGGAATCCCCCATCAAGTGCAGGTGCTATCAGTGCTCCATTTCCTTGCAAGTGGGTCTTTTCAAACAACAGTGGCCATAGCATCAGGGATGTCCCAGCCGATGTTTTCCGTGTTGTCCATAGTGTTGTCTGCCCTTCTGAAACACATGCGGAGCTACATCGTTTTCCCTCAGGTGGAGGATTTGCCTACAGTGAAAGGTGATTTATATGCCCTGGGACATATCCCCAACATCATAGGTGCCATTGATGGGACCCATGTGGCTTTGGTCCCCCCCCACAGGAGTGAACAGGTGTACAGGAACCGGAAGAGTTATCATTCCATGAATGTACAGATGGTATGTTTGGCAGACCAGTACATCTCCCATGTGAATGCCATGTTCCCTGGCTCAGTGCATGACGCCTACATCCTGTGGAATAGCAGCATCCCTTATGTGATGGGTCAACTAAGGAGGCACCGGGTGTGGCTATTAGGGGACTCTGGTTACCCCAACCTGTCATGGCTACTGACCCCAGTGAGGAATCCCAGGACCAGGGCAGAGGAACGCTACAATGAGGCCCACGGGCAGACTAGGAGGGTGATCGAATGCACCTTCGGCCTCCTGAAGGCCAGGTTCCGGTGCCTCCATATGACAGGTGGATCCCTATTCTACTCACCAAAGAAGGTGTGTCAGATCATCATGGCCTGCTGTATGCTTCATAATTTGGCTTTGCGACAACAGGTGCCTTTTCTGCAGGAGGATGGTCCAGATGGCGGTGTTGTGGCAGCTGTGGAGCCTGTGGACAGTGATGAGGAGGAAGCAGAGGAAGAAGACATTGACAACAGGGACTCAGTCATCCAGCAATATTTCCAGTGAAACACAGGTGAGAATACATTCCTGCCTACTACAAGTACTTTTACACTTCTACCTCTATCCTGTCTGTCGATTTCACCCAGTGTATGGTCACTGAGTTGTCACTTTCCCTTACGGTTTCACAGGTGTGGGTCCAAACGTGTGTCATCTGCTTAGATTCCTCATGGACTAGAGCAGTGTGACATAGGTATGTTGACATAACTATTTCCTGGAAATTTTGTCAATGTAATTGCAAATACACTATTTCAAAATCACAGACAGACTCCAGATCTTGGTGCTTTAGGTGTGTTTATTTAAATGCAAAATATTGGAGGGGGGAGTTAAATAGTGAGGGGTGATGGCGGAGGAGTGTCCATGGCAGAGTCCAGTCTATTTGTCTCATGGGTGCATTGCCCATATGGGCATAGGAAGTGGAGCTGGGGCAGTTCCAATATGGACAGGGTGGCAAAGTAGGACAGTGGGTTGACAATCAGGGTGGTCTCATTTCTTGGCGGGGGTCTTGGCATCGTGCTCTGTCTTGTTCCTGGATCTCAGGGACCGCTTGCGGGGTGGTTCTCCATCTGCAGGGGGTGGGGTGCTGGTGTGGTGGTCCTGTAGCGGTGCCTTCTGACCACTAGCGCCTGCGGAGGTCGTGGGCAGTTCATCGTCCATGCTAGTGTCAGGGGCCCTTGGAGTGCCACAGTGTCCCTCCTGGTGTTTAGTATTTCCTTCAGCACCCCTACGATGGTGCCCAGGGCGGAGCTGATGGTTTTGAGTTCCTCCCTGAAGCCGAGATACTGTTCCTCCTGCATGCGCTGGGTCTCCTCAAACTTGGCCAGGACCGTTGCCATCATTTCCTGGGAGTGGTGGTATGCTCCCATGATGGAGGAGAGGGCCTCGTGGAGAGTGGGTTCCCTTGGCCTGTCCGCCCCCTGTCGCACAGCAGCCCTCCTAGTTCCCCTGTGTTCCTGGGCCTCCGTCCCCTGGACCGTGTGCCCACTGCCACTGCCCCCAGGTCCCTGTTGTTGTTGGGGTGGTGGGTTATCCCGGGTTCCCTGTAGTGGTGGACACACAGCTGATTGACGTGTCCTTGGTATGGAGGTATGGGCCCGCTGGGTGGGTGCTGTGCTGGTGTTACCAGAGGGTGGAAGGTCTGTGGTGTCCTGTGCCTGTGCGAGGGGAACCGACTGTCCCGAGGCCCACGATGGTCCGGGCTGGTCATCTGGATCCAGTTGGACAGAGCTGCTGTCATCACTGTGGGCCTCTTCTATGGGTGGGGTGGAGATGTCTGGACCCTCCTGTCTGGTGACGTTGGGTAGTGGTCCTGCAGGGGTGTAAAAGCTTAATTATTGCATCTGTCTGTGTCATGGTGGGCAATAGGTGGGTGACCGGTGTACCCCAGTGCTTGCATTCCTATGTGGGGACTTGTGTGATGATGGTTTAGGGGGTTGTATGGGTATGTGCAGTGGGCATGCTTTAGTGATGGGTGTCCATGCGTTGGGGTTGCATGCAGGGCTTGGTGTTGGGATGGGTGGTTTGTGATAGTGGGGTATATGTGAGTTGGTGGAGTGCTGAGGGTGAGGGTACAGGTAGGAGTTTATGATGGCATGCAGGAAGGGTGGGGGATATATTAGTAAAGGTTTGACTTACCAGAGTCCATTCCTCCACCGACTCCTGCGAGGCCCTCAGGATGCAGAATCGGCAAGACCTGCTCCTCCCATGTTGTTAGTTGTGGGGGAGGAGGTCGGGGTCCACCGCCAGTCCGCTGAACCGCCAAGTGGTGTCTTGAGACCACGGAACACACCTTCCCCCGTAGGTCGTTCCACCTCTTCCTGATGTCGTCCCGATTTCTTGGGTGTTGTCCCACTGCGTTGACCCTGTCGACTATTCTTCTCCATAGCTCCATCTTCTTTGCAATTGAGGTGTGCTGCACCTGTGCTCCAAATAGCTGTGGCTCTACCCGGACAATTTCCTCCACCATGACCCTGAGCTCCTCCTCAGAAAACCTGGGGTGTCTTTGCCGTGCCATGGGGTGGTGTAGGTGATGTGTGGGGTGGTGTGTATGGTGATAAGTGTGGTGATATGTAGTGGTGTGTGGTGTTTTGTGCGTGGAAGTTGTGTGGGTGATGGTGTTGAGTGCCTGTGGATGCTAGTTTGTGGTTGGTGGTGTCTCTCTCTGGCCTTCTCCCTGTAATAGTGGTCGTAGGGGTTTGTGGGTGATGTGGGTGTGTGTTTTATATTGTATTGGGTGTGTGGGAGTGGTGTGTGTATGTGTCTCAGGTGTGTGTATTTCGAATTGTCCAATGTGGCGGTGTTTTGTATGTGTGTGTGTATTTTGAGCGCAGTGGTGTGTACCGCCAATGGAATATCGCGGTTGAAAGACCGCCGCGTGGATTCGTGTGTCGTGATAGTGTGGGCGTATTCCTGTTGGCGTGACGGTGGAGGTTTTGTTTTCGCCACTTTATCACTGACCTTTGGTGTGGCGGACTTGTGTGGGTGTCTGAATTTTGGCGGATTTCGAGATCTGGGTCATAATAGCTGTGGCGGAATTCCGCAGCCGCAGCGGTATGTTGGCGGTCTTCTGCACGGCGGTAAGCGGCTTTTACCGCCAATGTTGTAATGACCCCCATAGTGTGAGAAAATGATGCCAGCAATGGCTGAAATCACCCTCGCTAGATGCAGTTAAGACACATCTCACTCTTTTATCTAATGACACTGACTTACAAGAGTTTTTGTCAGGCCCGAAGGTGCCACGTAGGAAGCGTTTCTTGTATGAAGTATACAATGAAATTTGGAAACTTTCACAACAAGAAGCTGCAGCCCGATTATGGCAGATAGATCAGGATTATCTGAAAAAAGCCTTAGCTGTTGTGGATAATGGTATGCACACCTTGTCCGACCGGATTTATACAATTAACAACATTGTTACTTCTGCTATAGACATTATACAATCTGATATGTCTTCTTTATATCATGGACAGAGTCAGACCAGGTCCATTATGCAGTTGGATTGGACGCTTCAGACATTGAAGGCGGGTCGAGTTCCGTGGCAGCACATCAGTGCCAGGGAAATATTTTTTTCCTTTAATTTGACGAGACAACAACAACTAATGGCTAAGAAGGAGGCAACTTCTGTCATGCTTCACATTGAAAAGTTAGAAAGATTGCCTTTTACCGTGGCCGAGATTCCCTCTGCAGAGTGGTTGATACACGGGGTTATTAATCTGCCTATTTCTACATTACAATTCACTTCTTGTTTGAAACATGTTCCGGTAGGCAGATATGAGAAGCTAGGAGATAGTTACATCCATGAGGTGTGGGAGCCTTCCCTTCTTGTACAAATGCCTCAATGGCATGAAAGAGGTCTTTCTTAGCGGTAGTGAATGTGAGACTTCAGTCAGCCATTCGATGATTTGTAAGCAGCTGTCCGTGCCTGGGGCGTGTAATTCCTCGGTTGCAAATTTGGCTTGCTATCTGAAGGGAGTTCCAGTCCCCTTGATTAAACGCACGTTCCAGGTGCTTTCAAACAGCGGCTACGTCCTCCTCAATAGTGAAGACTATTGTGGTATGCGAGCTGGAATAGTTTACGTTGTTTCAGTCACTAAGGTCGTTACTTGCTGCGGGAAAGTGTTGTTTCCCCCACTAGAATTAGGGAGGTAGCAGGTATTTGGCCTCACATTGCTACTTCCATGGTGAATTTTGACAAGTTAAGCAGACTGAAAGCTTTGTTGTTTCAGAAGCATGTGGCCCTTACATCTGCACGCGAGACTTACGCACTTCAAGTGGCAAGGTCATCGGCGGAAATACAGCCCCTGTTAAATACCAACTTTCCGAGCCACTTTGGTGAACTCGTGGGACGTATATTTAATGCATCCAGCACGGCTGGACTAGCACATTTTTTCAAAGCCGTTGGTGTTGGTTTCATTCATACCGTTTCTTCCGTATTCGCTTTAATACCTTCGGCTATTCATTCAATTTTCGGAAGCATTTTTGGAGGATTTCGAATAACTTTGGCTATATTGGCCGGCATTTTACTGTTGCTGTTGTTCTTACGCAATGGCTGTCCCGCCGCTTCGAGGACGAATGTGGGCGCTCCCATCAGCGCAGCTGTGTCGTGAACGCATGATACAGTATTTTGGAGCAACACTCCTGGAACATTTGGGGTGTGAGTGTTCTCTGTCATTCAGACCTGTTTTGGATTGTGTGCAGCCCGTGTTTCGGTGCTGTTGGTGCTCTTTTGAACATGCACTAGACGTCTGTCTCTCATGGCAATGCCCCCCCAGTGATTGATGCAGATCTGTTGGTGTTCCCGCTGAGGGCTCATTACCAGACATGCGCGCTGCATTTGCTTGGAGAAGGGCAATACGAGATACCCTTCCTGGAGGAAGTTGATGTTCACTCGTTTACAGGCACTGCATGGGATGGCGCCTTGGTGGCTACTGAGGCTTTGGAACACACCTGCTCCCTGCTAGTCTTCAGCGTGGATTTTCCAGTTTTGTCATCTACCGAAGTGGAGAATCTCCTGCTTTCCGTGACCACTGCTTAAATTGGACTTATTCTAAATTGACATTATCCCTTGAATTCGGCATTTGGCCGCATGCTCCTTTTTCAAATTGCGAAATTCTATGCTTATGTGTCCTCTTAACTTGTTGAAATTGGATAGTTTTACTTATATTTTAGCATAAGGGCATTTTTTAGCTTTTGCTTAAACCACTTTCTACCGACAAGGGGAGGGTGTAGTGTAGCCATTTTTAGTGCCATTTTAGTGTAGCGTTATGCACATTAGGTTTACATATTAGGCCTCTGTGCACTTTACTCTAGACATGTTTTATTTCGCCTCACACTGTTATTTTATAATAACCAGTTTTACGGTCTTGTTTTATTCTTTCTATCACACTGTTTAGCCTAGTTCA
This sequence comes from Pleurodeles waltl, assembly GCF_031143425.1. Classification (NCBI taxonomy): domain Eukaryota; kingdom Metazoa; phylum Chordata; class Amphibia; order Caudata; family Salamandridae; genus Pleurodeles; species Pleurodeles waltl. The sequence continues at coordinate 598,625,316 of NC_090437.1, forward strand.
GCTCTGAGTTCGCTAACACTGCATTCTTTCTCACCCTGTGCTTCAGTCAAGGCTACAGTCTGGTACATTGCCGGTACACGTGGTAGAAGTTTAGTCTCTGGTGTTCGTAGACGATACACATCCTTACGTAGGGACCTCTTCTTAGAACGTCTGCGTGTTAGTTATAAAATCACTTTCTAGTCCTAGTACAGGCAGAGGGAGATTCCGACCAGGAACCTACAACTAGATGCTGACTGCCCCGTTGCAGATGCTGATGTAGCTTACAGGCCTATGCTCAGGAATGAGGGTTGATGTCCTCCCGGGAAAACCTGAAAGGCAGGCTTAGAGCTTCCCATGCTGTGCTCATAATATAACTTAGAGAGAACTTAATATTGTTGCACTATGATAGCCTTATTCTTGTGCTTCACTCTCACCGTTACTATTTTAATCCTACTGTGTTGTTTTCTGGTTATCGCAGCTCATGCCTTACTATATAAAATGCAGTCATTTTATTAAACCAATCTTTAAAACTTAAACTGCCTTTGTCATTTTTATATGAGACCGTACTATGTATGAGAGCACCGTTTGTGACCTGAGAGACCACGACTTCCCTGGGAAGTAATAAGATGTCATGCGCTCGGCTGCCCAATTGTCCCTTCCCTTCGGGAGAGATAAGGCACTGCTAGTTAGCCGGAGCATAACCTGGATTTGGGGTGACAAGGGTCCTTCACCGTGGGTCAGACTTAGTCCCTCACACTGTGAACGATCTTGCCGCCCAAAAATCCAGTAGTCTCATTAGGATAATGAGAGCCTACGCGACACCACAAGATTCAGAATTTAGGTAAGTACATAAATTGTAAGGTACTTCACACAGGTAAGTATAGAACTTTGAATTAAAATAGTAATGTATACAGTTTTGGCAAAAATGGCAATAAGCTATTTTAAAACAGGACACTGCAAAAATCAACAGTTCCTGGGGGAGGTAAGTAATAGTTAGTTTCTCAGGTAAGTAAAGCACTTACAAGTTCAGTCTCCTGGGCATAGGCAGACCACTGTTGGGGGTTCAAGTCAACCCAAAATACCCAGCACCAGCAACTCAAGGCCGGTCAGGTGCAGAGGTCAAAGTAGGGTCCAAATAACATAGGCACCTTTGGAGAACAGGGGTGCTCCGGTTCCAGTCTGCTAGCAGGTAAGTACCTGTGTCCTCGGGGAGCAGACCAGGGGGGTTTTGTAGAGCACTGGGGGGAGTCCCAAACAGGCTCACACAATACACCCTCAGCAGCACAGGGGCGGCCAAGTGCAGTGTGCAAATTAGGTGTCGTGATTCAGATAGGAATCAATGGAGAGGCCCGGGGGTCACTCTGGTGATGCAGGCAGGGCACAGGGAGCTTCTCAGGCCAGCCACCAACTGGGCAAGGAGGGGGACAACCTGCTGGTCACTCCTGCAATGGCAGTTGGTTCCTCTCAGACCTGGGGGCTGCGGGTGCAGTGCTTCTTCCAGGCAACGGGTTCCTTTGTTACCAGGCAGTCGCAGTCAGGGGGAGCCTCTGGATCCTCTCTGCAGGCGTTGCTGTGGGGGTGCAGGGAGGTTGACTCAGGTTGTCCATGTCATTGGAGTCGCCTGGGGGTCCTCTCCGCAGTGTTGGTTCTTCTATACACGAGTCGGGGGCGTCGGGTGCAGAGTGTTGGGGACTCACACTTCCGGAGTGAGGCTGGAGTCCCTTTAAAGATGGTTGTGTCCTTGTTTCTTGGACAGAGCCACTGTCCATGGGAGTTTCTTTGTCCTTTAGGTGCAGGTCAGTCCTCTGAGTCCTCAGAGGTCACTGGTCCCGCTGAATGCGTCGCTGTGCAGGTTCTATGAGGCTGGAGACAGGCCGGTAGGGCTGGGGCCAAGTCAGCTGTCATCTCCGTCGTCTCTGCGGGGCTTTCAGGTCAGCAGTCCTTCTTCTTGTTTCAGGTGCAGGAATCTGGTTTTCTGGGTTCAGGGTCCCCCCTAAATACTCAATTTAGGGGTGTGTTTAGGTCTGGGGGGCAGTAGCAAATGGCTACTGTCCTTGAGGGTGGCTACACCCTTTTTGTGCCTCCTCCCTGTGGGGAGGGGGCACATTCCTAATTCTATTGGGGGAAATCCTCCAAAGCAGGATGGAGGATTTTCTAAGGCAGGGGTCAACTCAGCTCAGGACACCTTAGGGGCTGTCCTGGCTGGAGGGTGACTCCTCCTTGTTTTTCTCATTATCTCCTCTGGACTTGCCCCCAAAAGTGGGGGTTGTGTACGGGGGTGGGCATCTCCAGTAGCTGGAGTACCCTGGGGCATTGTAACACAAAGCCTGAGCCTTTGAGGCTCACTTCTAGGTGTTACAGTTCCTGCCGGGGGGAGGAGTGAAGCACCTCCACCAAGTGCATGCTTTGTTTCTGGCCCCAGAGAGCACAAAGGCTCTCACCCCAGGTGGTCAGAAACTCATCTCAGTGGCAGGTTGGCACAGACCAGTCAGTCCTGCACTGAAGAATTGGTAAAAAAACAGGGGGCATATCTAAGATGCCCTCCGTGTGCATTTTTTAATAAAACCATCACTGGCATCAGTGTGGGTTTATGTAGTTTGATACCAAACTTCCCAGTATTCAGTGTAGCCATTATGGAACTGTGGAGTTCGTTTTGACAAACTCCCAGACCATATACTTAAATGGCCACACTGTACTTACAATGTCTAAGAATGGAGCTATGCCCTCACCTGTGGTATAATGCACCTTTCCTTAGGGCTTTAAGGCCTGCTAGAGGGGTGACGTACCTATGCCACAGGCAGTATTTTGTGTGTATGGCATCCTGAGGGAGATGCAATATCGACTTTGCCTTTTTCTCCCCACCAACACACACAATCTGCAATGGCAGTGTGCATGTGTTAGGTGAGGGGTCCCCTAGGGTGGCACAACACATCCTCCAGCCCTTAGGGACCTTCCCTGGTCACAGGGTCCTTGGTACCACTGGTACCTTTTACAAGAAACTGATCTGTGTGCCAAATGTGGAAACCTTGGTACATTTTTAGTGAAAGAACATTGGTGCTGGGGCCTGGTTAGCAGGGTCCCAGCACACTTCTCGGTCAAGTCAGCATCAATTAAAGGCAAAAAGTGGGGGAGTAATAGCAACAGGGAGCCATTTTCCCACAGTGACTTACCTGATCTCATGTCAAAACCGTCTTTAAACGAAGAAGCCAAGCAAAAGGACTTCATTTCCCATCATCCAGCTGCACAAGAAGTCCTACCACTCCATTTTCCAACATCCATCTGAACAGGAAGTTAACATCACTAGATTTCCCAACATTCATCTCCACAGGAAGTGGTATATTTTCCTACCTCTCCCTATTTTAATTAACTCTTCAGGGCATCCCATTAGCTGGGCTGCCATATGAATGGGCAGATACAGACAAACGTATCACCTGTTTGGGGCTGTTAGGGAAAAGAAAGACATTGGGCCAGAACACCTGCTCCATTGAAACTTATAAGGTAAGATATAATCATGTGCCTCGTCCAGCATCCCATGCTGTCAATCCTCACAATCACGCCCAGTGGGAGACGAGCCAGACACTCACTTTGCATCCACATAACACATAGACCTAATCTTTAATACATCCCACGAACCACCACACACCTTCAGACTACAGAACAAACATTACAACTTATGCTCATCAACTCTCGCTCTGCAGACCTCATTATCTAACACAACCTAATGCTTGAAATCATCTCTCACACTTTTAACCTTTTAACTCCATGTACTACACTAATACCTTACTAACAAGTTCAGCATTTTTTTGGAAAGCTCTTTGAATATCCCCATTTCAATTACAACATGTAGGTACAAGCCAAAGCCTTCAGCACCATGGTACTCTAAAGACCTTGCTGACAGTAAACAATCCAGCCACACACAGGAAAGAAAACAGAACTCCCAGGACTTCTTGAGATTAAAGACCCACTGTTCAACACACAAACCGCACATCACATCACCCAAAGCAAGGTTATACACCAACACTATCAATTGCTCCACCAACAGGAGCAGAATACTATTCAAGACAATCAAGTACTACGTCAATGCCTTGCCAGACCTACCTATTCTTTATTTCACAGAAATGTGCAATGCAGTCAATCTCTTCTTTCTTGAAAACGTACAGAAAATCTGACAGCACATCAGCGGCTCCAAGTCTCCTTCAATTCTTTCAATCCCCACCTCTCCTGTGGAATTCCACAATGGTCAGCCTTCAAGGTCCTATCTCTCCCAAATCTTGCTGACATACTCAACTACCTCAAAGTCACTTCTTATGAAGATGTTGCTTTAGTATCATGCTTCTTCAAAGCTCTCCCTAGAGATACTCCCCAAGGCGTCTTCCCAGAAGCTCTCAATATAGGTCAGATCTTCTCACACCTAAAGAAACCTACACTACATCCCGATGCCCTTGCCAACTACTGGCCCATCATTCACTTACCCATTCATCGGCAAGATAATTGAAAAAGAAGTCTATGTTCAACTCCATAGCAAATCTAACCATTTCCTGCACAACTGCCTGTCTGACTTCAGGTCATGCTGCAGCATGGAAGCCGCTACCTTACACATCATAGACAATGCTCTCTTGACATTGAGGAGGATGACCCATGCCTCCTGATATCGCTGGACTTTTCAGTTGTCTTCAACACAGTCTACTATCCCAGGCTCAAATGCACCCAGAGTCTTTAGTGGGATTCCGTGGCAATGTCTTTCACTAGTTCTCCTCCTACCTTTCCAACCGACATCAGTTTGTTTATAGAGACACATACAGATCACAGAAGATCCATATTACCTGTGGAGTCCTGTAAGTCTCCATACTGCCTCCTTTCATTTTCAACCTATACATGGAGCTACTTGGTGCTCTACTCACAGATAACAGCATCACGACCTGGTATCTCTCTCTTCTAAAGAAAGTCAAACAATTTGTTTCCTCCAGAAAGTGGCTTCAGTACTGCTGTTCAAGCCCTCATACTTTTGCATCTGGATGGCGGTAGTGCCATGCTCCAGGATGTCTCAGATACCACACTTTAGGTAGTACGTCTCTTCCAGGGCCTGAAAAAATATGATTCCATCACCCCCATCCTGATGGAACTCCAGTGGCTTCCCTTGCCAGTCTGCACCACTTTCACACCAGCTGCATCATTTCTAAAGCTCTCCCGACCAGCACCCCTGATTGTCTTGCAGACAAGCTCACCATCTCTGGTGAAACTCTGCAACCCACCCCTCATGCCAGGCCATGACTACAAAGAGTAAAAAGGAAAAAAGAAAGCAAGAGGCCTTTTCCATCTGGGCACCCAGGATCTGGAACAACATCCCTGTATCGATCCGGACTGCCCCAACACTTCTCCAATTTAGGAAGTCTTACCTCTTCAAAGAACACAAAATCACAATAAATTAACTACCATCCACAACCCAACTTCCTTTTCTATCACTCGTTGTCTTTATGCTTTTCTTTGACGATCAACAGTTCTCTGCTGCCATTTGGCTAGGATCCTTCTATAGAAATACCATATACATACCTACATGCTATAGAATATTGATATAGATGAACTGCTTGCATGAGCCTAGAAGTGTTAAGAAACTTCTTGGAGGCAGGTGCTAATGAAGGAACTGAAGAAAGAATATGCATGGAGAGAAGGGTTTAGGAATGGATTATGTGAGAATGTAGCATTTTAGAAGCAGGTGCTTGCTCAGCCAGTAATTTAAGGAGGGAAAGGAGGGAGCTTGTGTGATTTCTCTTGGCATATTCTTCTTAGATTCAAGACCCGAATCTCTTTAAGACAAAACTACTACTCATTACTTTTTTGTATCGTTTTATTTTTTCATATAATTGTAATAATTATTTAGTACAAATGATGTATAAAGCAGTTTGTCGAGCCAATTAAACAACTGTATTTTCTGCTCCAATATGTAAAATAAAAGCATACCTTACCCTTATGTGACATTGAGGCTTTTCCTGGTATGAATTCTCGACAGTTAATTAATTGAGAGAAGTCTGTTCTTGTAACCTCTTGTGGTGAGCAAGGAATTGGCCACTTCTCCGGCTCAAATTTCTTTCTTATCTTGTAGTCAACTATTTCTACCACTGAACTACTGCTTAAGGCCTGAATAGGAAAATAAAAATACACTCAAATTGTTTAGTTGGTGTATACAAGAGGATATGCTTTCAGTGTTTACATGTGTAGAAAACAACTCCAGATAAAGTAGGAATGAAAATGCATTTCAATCATGTCCACTGACAACATAACAAACATATCGAGATTGATGGCTAAAGTACTTCATTTTGGTATTATTACATAATTATGCCAGTATCACTCATTGTAATCCACATTGCACTAACTGTTGCACTATCAATTGTCCCCCAAAGCAAATATTTGCCAAATTGCCAAACTCTCATTTTAGGGAAGAAAACGGCAAAGACAACATAATTTAGGCTCAAAACGCACCTCTCGATGCAACACATTCCATACCTTCCCTTAGTCTTTCTAGTTGTTTTCGTATCTCTACTCCTCCGTTATTTAATGGTCTGATGTTTTATGTATTTTTTGCCCTTTGTAAAACTATCAAATACACCAGTGTCTATGGAAATGCTATATAAATACTATAAATAAATATCATAAACAAATAAATTACTATAACATTACAATTAAGAGTAATGATTCACCTTCATTCTGAAAGAGCAGCCATTTACAGCTGAAATTTACCTCACCTTTTACTTGTGCTATGTGTATAGTTTTTGGCTGATGAAATCCCACCACCAAGAGAAACAAAACAGTATCATACAGTTCTGAAAAATATACTTTTCATGGACTCCACATCAATGTCACCTGTGATAGTATGGGTCTTGTGCCCGTAAGGCAACTCAGACTACAATATATTACCAAGAGGGACATTATGGGGGTCATTTTGACCCTGACGATCTCCTGACTACCAGAGTAAATGTGGCGGTCCCACAGCCAACAGGCTGGCAGTGCAGACCGGTACATTATGAGTGTGACGGGTTTGGTGCCTGCCAACCTGCCACATCTCCACTCATACCGCCATGGCGGTCTGAGCCGCCGGACCGGAGATGGTCATCTTCACAGAGGACCGTCAGCTATATAAGGAGACAGCCTTCCGACATGGTTGCTGCGGCGGTAGCACCGCCACAAAAACCATGACGGAAGGGCTACGGTGACAGGAAATTCCTTCCCTGTCACCGGTAGATGGCTCCCCCACACCCCCAAGCAAGCACTAGATCCCCATCCAGCCAGAGTGCCCCCCTCCCCCACCCCTCCTCCTCACACAGCACCCATCATCCCTCCTCACACAGCACCCCCACCCCCCTTCCCCAGATGCATGCACAGAAACCCACATGCACCACGCATACACTGATTCACCTACACTTACATATACGCATCCACTCACACGCATCCATGCAGGCATTCACAACATCCACTCGCATTCATGCACGCATACACACTGACATCCATACACGCATTCATGCACGCTTACACAGTGACGTCCAAACATGCATCTCATATGCATACACACTGACATGCAGACACGCATTCACTTCAACATTCAGACACGCATACAACCACGCATACACACATTCATGCACACACACAGACACCACACACTCATAAACGCACACACAACGCCCCCCACCCTTACCACCCCACCTGTCGGACAATCACCTTACCTGTTTTAGGGATAAGGTTGTCCGGCAGGGAGGGGATAGTGCGCATCCACCACGGGAAGTGCCCCGCCAGCAGGACACCGCCAGGCCATATTATGGACCATAATATGGGTGCCAGAGCTCCTCCACTCGCCAGCACAATTACTGCCGGATTTCCACCCAAAGTGTCTCCTGGAGCCCGCGACTTTGGCAGTCTTCATGGAAGACCACGAATGTCGTAATGAGGGACTATGTCTGCACTTTATATAGGTAGGGCTTTGGGATGCAGTCTGTCCCATCTATAACATCTTCCATACTTTTCTTCCCTAGACATCTGCAGATCTGCCCAAACGAACTCTCTGTGTACATCCATAAGAAAAAGCTATGTGGATTCTGAAGACAATATTATGAAACCAGAGTACAAAAGAGCAGCCCTCAATAGTACTTTCTGTTAGGTTTTAGTTCGCCTCTGCTCTCACCATTCTTTGAGTTTATGCAGTTGTGGTAACCGCTTAAAAAATATAAAGCTTTCAATTTGTTGCCTATTTAGAAATAAGTTAATACAACGTTAATCTAAAAAAGATTTGAAGCTCCATCAGTAACATAATGATGAACGGAGTACCAATTTGCATTGGTACCTATCACCTCCACACATTCCAAACACTTGTCATCTTATTTCTCTTTTCCTATTTTCTCTTCAACTACAACTATTACCCCACACTTTCCAACTCGAGGCTTGTCTTTGGGAGACCTATAGAAAAAGTGGCCCATGACTTCATACTAGTACTAATGCTATGGTATAAAGGTCTGTTGCTGATTCTCTTTGTTGTTTACCTAGGAGTGGTTTAATATAAAAAGAATATATTTTAAACTGAGATAAAAATTTTTAGAAATGCTTGATAGACCCATAAAGGAGAGTGTAGTCTGCAAACATGGACCCCACATGGGTCATGTCCCCTATCCGTGTTCCACACTTTTTAAAGTTTCTCTCTTAGATAAATTGGCAGAGGCTCCATTGCAAGGGCGAAGAGAAGTGGGGACAGGGTCATCCCTGTCACGTACCCCTCTCGATGTTGAAGGCCTCAGATATTATTTGGCCAGTGCCCATTCTCTCCTTGGGTGCCGTGTATAACAGGTGTTCCCAGGCCAGGTATAGTGGGCCTAATTCCATTCTCTGAAGGACGTCCTATAAGTATGTCCAGGTAGGAGAATCAAATGCTTTTGTATATCCAGAGCTACCAGTGTGGCCTCTTCCCCTGCAGATCTTGTGGTGTGTAGGACATGTGAGAGTCTCCAGAGGTTCATATGGGTGCCCCTACCTGGCATAAACCTGCATTGGTGATTACCTGACACAGCCACATGGCCAGGACCTTTGCTAAAAGCATAAGATTTACGTTAAGCATAGATAATGGGCGGTGTGATCCCAGGTCACATGGATCTCTACCAGGTTTCAGCAGCAGGGTGTGTACAGTATCTTAGGGAGGAGGTCAGCCAAGTAAACCTGAAAGAAATCCACCAGGAGGTCTCCCGGGCATGGGCATTTCCCCCTGGCCATATCCTGGAGAGCCCTCCACAGTTCGTCAAGTTGGATTTCTCCGTCAAGGTATTTCCTGCACTCCACTGTCTGGTGGGGGAGCATGATATCATCGAGAAATGCAACCTTTCACGCATATCTCCATCCAGGGCGCTGCATATACCTCCGCCAAATGGTCCCTCAGTACCAGATTGATTGCAGCCTGGCCCATGACTGGGTGTACGTCTGCCCCATAAAAGTGAGGATCACTGGGGGGGAGGGGGATTCTCTCCCTCTTCAGAAGCCAGGTCAACATGCGGCGACCGATTCCCCCCTCCCTGTGTAGCCTCTGTCAGTAGTCCCTTATCACTTGTCGATCCAGCCTATCCCAGATTTAAGCCACACTCCTGTGCACATCAGTGAGTTCCCCATGTCCGTCTTCTCTACCCAAAGTCCTTTGCTTGAGCTGGGTCAACAAGACTTCGCCCTCCAACAGCTCCCATTCCAGTTTTCTCTGACTACCGTACACATTTCCAAGGCATTCCTCTGCGGACTACTACCTTAAAGGCGTCCCACTCAAACCCACTCATCTCTGTGGAATTCCAGTTGTTTTCAAAATAATCCTGCATTGTCGTATGTCTACTGTAAACTCTGGGTCACCCAACGACTGAGGTCTGAGTCTCCACAGAGCGGCGCAGGATTTGCATCTGCCATGTCACATTCCAAAAGGTGAAACGCATGTTCTGAGAGGAAACGCACCTGCTATCCCACCCCTCTAATATTCAATTCTCCATCTGTGGTTGTAAGAAACCAATCCAATCTACTATGTACGTGGTGTGTGAGGAATAAGTAGGAGAATTGTGCTGCCATTGGTTGGGATTCCCACCATATGTCTGTACACTGTACACTATGCTTGGTTTCAGCCAGCCTGGTAGCCATGCCAGGCTTGGTAGCAAGCCTGGGCAGTTGTTTGTCCAACGCTCAATCAAGGAGGCAGTTAAAATCTCCTCCCCAGATAATGTGCATGCCCACATAATGTAAAAAATCCCTTGTGGACTGTGTTGGGAGCATAGACATTGGGAAGGCACATTTTAACCCCATCCAATCGGCCGTGTAACAAAACGTATCTCCCCTTCACGTCTGCTGTATGACTAAGCTGCTGGAACAGGCATCTGGGTGCCACCCAGGTGGGGACCCCCCTAGCATAGGAGGAATAGGTTGATGAGTACAATTGGCCCCTCCACTTTTTTGTAATTTCTGCGCTTCCCCATCTGTCAAGTAGGTTTCCTGCAACATGGCATTGTGGATCCCCAAGTCTCTTAAGTAGGTATGTGCAATCAATACATTTTCCCCAAAGAGCCCAGGACCCTCATTTTCTACATGAGAATAGGAGTTAAGTCACCCATTAGGACAGCCTAAGTTATGTGCCATGGGGTCCCCCTTCCCCCCACCGAGTCCCCTGTCTCCTTATGCCTTCTCCCTGAGTAGAGCACTGCTGCGACTGCACTAAACTAACTGACAAAAAAGAATACAACTCCCACCTCCCACAATCCAACTCGTGTTTCCCCATTTATATCACACCCCAACCACCCAAGCGGGCATCAACAAAAACTTGTGTTTCTAGTAACGTAATCAATCCATCTCAATGAACAGTGTTATCTCCCAAAAGTGGGACTGAAATCCTGGCCCAGAACTGTCACCCCAGCTTCAATCCAGCCTCTATGGTGACTCTTCAGCATACTCTCATGCAGTCCCCCAATCACGCAACTACTCAGCACTTACACTCTCTGCTACAAACCTCCATTCGGGGGAGGGCTATCACTCACACTGAAGGGAGGTTTAAGTGGGAGTGTCCACAACCCAGTATACGTGGAGGTCACGGCCCGCTGAGTAGTCCCCCCTCATAGTCCGTACCTCTTACAATCAAATTTACAGCCCAGTGTCACAATTTCTAGATTCAAGACCACTATAAGGGGCCAGACATGCACACCCAGTTTATACCATGTGAAGTAGCTGAATCACATCTGCGAGTCGTAGGGCATCAGTAAAAGGATACTCCGCCAATGGTGTCACACCAACCAGTTCCTGGAGGACAAAGTAATCGGCCCAAATGGGGGTGTAGACAGTGCAGTATCATGAAGCGGTGACCCCTCCAAAAGGTCCGAACCACTCCCGATTGAATCAGCCGACCTGACCGACTCCACCAGAGAACTGGCCTGCACTCGTTCCTGTCTCTACTGTTTCAGATCCAGTGTGCCATCCCTGCGTACCACCACTCTATCTCTGGAGCTGAAGCACCACTGTTGTCTGCTTCTCTTCCTGGATCCCAACTCTGCCCTTTGGACTCTTCCGGGTCTGTTCCAGCAACCCCTCGGCTCCCCGGCACAATCCAGCCATCGTCTCTGATCTCCAGCCAGTCTCAGACGTCCCCCGGCTTCATAAAGAAGTGCAAACGGCCATCATGTAGTACTTTAAGCTTGGTTGGATAAAGGAGCATATTTTGAAGTTCCATCACCCTCCACTTCTGAATGCCTCCTCCAAAGGACTGCTGTTGCTGCTGGACTAGCCATGTGTAGTCTGGGAATATCCTAATCAAGTAGTTCTCAAATCTCAAAGATAGGATCACCTCTCCTGTGCACCCCCTGTAGTGTGGCATCACAATCTCTATATATAAGTAACTTTGCTATGATGGACCTTGTGGTACCCATTTACACCCTTGCAGGGGCGAGGGAGCCAACGATCTGTGGGCTTGCTCCACCACAAAAAAATGAGGACAACCCAGTTTCCAGGAGAAGCGCTCTGATCCATTCCTTGAAGAACCGAACCGGTTCAGTACCCTTGGCCTTTTCTGGGAATCCCACGAAATGCAAATTGCATCTGCGGGCCTTCCCTTCCACATCCTCTGCCCTTAGTTTCAGCTTCAGCATCTGGGCCTCCATCGTGGTACTGTATCTTTAAGAGTCCTCATCTCCGTTTGAAGCTCACCCACTTGTTTCTGCGTTACAACTGTCCTCTCCGTTACTTTTCGGATGTCAGTGCGCAGTAAATTCACATCCAGGACTAATGCTTCAAATTTGTACTGGACCTCTGTGCTCAAGGCCTCAATAGCCACCAGGATCTGTGCTCCTGTGGGAGCTTGCAGTGCCTGCAAGCTGTCCTGATCAGCTGCCTGCTGGCACCCGGCTTTGTGTCATAAACTGGTCTATGGTGGTTTGTTGCACAGCACAGGTTTTTTTTGTCTCTAACCATTTCGCCTCCTAGATAGTATGTCACAACCAGTTTCACAAGAGAAGAATGTCGCCGACCACACTCAGCAGCCATGCTCTAGCCAGCACCAGGAAACCGGTCCTCTTTTGCACTGGCGATGGGGGGTCACCATTAAACTCAAGTAGAGGTGGCAGTGGGGGCATGGCTCCAAACAGCAGGGGGCCCACAATAATCCTATGGCACCAAGGGAGGGGAAGCAAAGGCCTGCAGCCAATCCGGGCCAAAATTAATCTCCCAGCGGCAGTCTGCCAGGAGAAAATCTGCGCTATGGGCTCACTCTCTAGTGAGGTGCATGCCATCCCCCCGGGCCACCTCTGTGTCTCTTCCTCCAGTATTCTCTGGTTCCCTCCAGGTGCAGGGGGTCTGTCACTGCTCTTGCAGGGCCAAGGGGGAAGTGCAAGTATCTAAAGCCCATCCAGGGCAGAGAAAGGGTCCCAGCCAGTATCTGCCAGGGGTGATCTGCATTGCAGGCTCAGCCTCAAGGGGGGCACTTATTTTCTCTGACAGCTTTCGTTGCCCTTCTGCATTCACCCACTGGCTCCCATACCTCGGTCTCCTCACCTCTCCAGCAGTGGCGCCACCTCAACTGGCTCCTCACTATTGTGTTTTCGTCGTTGGTGAGGAGATGCCACCCCTCCATGCCTTTTGATCACCAGGGGCCGCCGCCAGCCCACAGTAGTCTTCCAACCTCCAGGGAGAGGGAGCGGACAAGCGCTAGTGGCCCAGTCTCTTACTTGGGAGTCTCCAGTGTTCCGTATTCCTGCACTTTATCGAGGCTGCATGGGCAGCCATGCAGCTGAGCTCCTGACCCTCATGGTGCAAGAGCCGGTCCTTAGGCAGTTTGCGATGGCAGGCCGAGCCCACCGCAGCTGGACAGCGTCAGACAAGCCAGGCTCAGCTGGCAGGTGGATGAAACCCATGGGTGTCACGTAGTGCCTCAGCTGACCACCCCAGTCTAGGCCACATCATCTCTGGCAGTGCCAAGCTCCCGTTCTGAACAGTCAGAAGCCGGATTCTCCGTGGGCCAGTCGCAGGCACTGGTGCAGAGTCCTCCATTCAGGTCCACGTGTCCCCTGGGCAGCTCCGTGAAGTCACCACACATGCAGGAGGGGTGCGTTACTGCTGCTCGGGCTCCAGCATTTTCCACCATGCCTCCAGCCCCGCTTATCCATTTCACCCCCTCAGCCTCCAGCATATGGCGATTCCTTACGCAGGTTGGGGCTCAATCTGGCCTTCAATGCCACCACTGTGCAAGCGATGCTTTGGAAGCAATCCTGGGCTTAGATGCCCATCTAGCAGGTGGGATATAAAGGATAGTGGCAGCGGGCCGAGAGCACTGATTTGGAGCGACCGAACTGCTATCTTGCTGGCCACGTCCCCCATCTCACCTAGAGTTAAAGAATATTTCAAAGACAATAGAATTTGAAGGGCCACTTGTCTTGTGTTGATGATGGGAACTTAGCTCTGGATTCCTTTTATTTATATGTGAAGAGATCACCAGGGTGCAGTCTATCTACCAGTGTAAAACTGAAATATGTCACAATTACTGTCAATGTGATGGCATCAAATGGGAATTATTATGCCATACTGCTCTACAGGTGCTGCAGGTTGCACACTGTGCTCTTCTTAAAAGGTTATTGTGGATAAAACATCGAAATGTAGAGTTACGAATTTCAGAATGTAGGTCTTGGGATTTTCTCCTTCTCTGCAGCAGAAATGCCAGCCACAAGATATAGCATATTGCTATGTTCTAAGTAGGCAGAACTTGGAGTGGTTCAACTTGTATACGGAAATAAACAGAAGGGGTCTCTCGACGTCTTGTGTAAAGGTTACAATTTTCTGTATTATTCTGTATCCAGACACTCCTAAATCTCTATGTTGGAAATAAGAATTCTTAAGTGCACTGTTTCTAATTGTATTTAAAATACAGGATCTTATCATACATCAGAAACAACAGGCTCACTATCCTTGCGGGTAGAAGTATAATGAACAATTATTGTCTCCACATGGTGCTGTTGTATTCCTTATGGTGGGATGAGTAAGGCTCTGATCCTCGGGACATGATCTACGTTACTCTACATATATTGCCATCTAGAAATCACCCATACCACTCTTTCATACAGAGGCTAAAGGCCTTTCAGAAAGCTAAAGTTGAGGACATTTCAGCTATGGTGTACGTTGGAATCTCCCTGCTAACCATTGTCATATTTTCTTTTAGAAATCCACCTGGCTACTAATCCAGGTCACTTTGAAATTGTTGGAGCGCGATTGTGAGTAACATGTGCGTGAAATGTGGTTTATCTTGAAAATGTCCATCATTAAGCCCTTGCCCAGGATGCCTAACTAACCTAGGCTGAAAGGAGTCTTAACCAATGACATTTATGCATAAGAATGGGGTTCTACCAGCCCTGTGGCGATATCACCCACTAAATCGGAGGTAGGTTGCTGATTTGGTGCCTTAACCCACCACAACTTTGTGGGTTTATGCAGTGGCCCAAACATGCTGCCCAACTATTGTTCTCTTTGCCGATCCTTGCCAAGCCCTAACAGAGCGGTGGGGACCAGCGGTCATATGTACAAACACATTTTCCCATAGACACAGAATGGGTAAAACCCTTTGGTACATCTGGCCCCAGGTCTCTACATGTCCAGTACACTAACCACTCACAGAAGCCTTGTTATTCACTGCAGATCAAATCATAGGTATTTGTGCATTACTGTCATTAATGTGGCACACTAGAACCATGCTATACCTATGGCAGTGGAAGTTCTACTGGTCGCTTCTCCTACAGATTTATCAAGTTCTCGAGCAATCAGATACATTTCCACCACCACCCAACTCAACCAGGCCCTCTGTTTCTAGGCAGATTTCAGACCTCTCTCTGGCCAATTAAATTCATCTGTAAAACTTACTGGTAACTAGACTCAGCCAGGCAATCGCCTTCATGTTGCTCTGGAATACCTCTACAGTTATATCTCTTCCCCTGACCCCTTCTAGGCTATATGACAGCACTGCCATCTAAGAGGAAATTAGGGAACATGCATCCATGCCTTTAACCCACCAAATACATATATCACCAATCGCCACTCACTATTCACTGGCAACAGGGGCCCTTCTATCAGCATAGTTACAGTTTTGTGATAAAATACAATGCAAAGCAACACTGACAGTTTTTTCTAAATATATATTTTCATTGAACATTTCTCAAGGTCGTGATTACCAAAGTAACACTGACAGTTAATGTTGATCCCTCATACAAAAATGTACGTCTGACTTTAGGTATTAGAGTCAATGCAAAATTAATGAAAAAAGATAGACTATAATTGATTCCCAAAGAAAATAGATAAGCCACCTCAGAGTTCCTACCAGTATGGTGGGGGATAACTTGTCTTATTATGAAACAGCCAGTCTCATAGGGACCTCTTAACAGAGAACACTACTATAGCAATGCCTCAACCCCTCATGAAATTTAAAACTATCATCCTTGTCATGCAGGGCAACTGGTGGGCACAGATTTTCCTTAACTGACTCCTTAATATTAGAATTATGGCTTTGTCTACCTGAGTCCTTTCAAAAGAATATTGCAACAAATGCTTCAAATGCTTGAGACTTTGCTGTTCAGTGACTTGTGAATGAGTATTCAAATCCCAAAGTGATTTTGCTTTGAATGTAAAGGGCCAGGTGCCCCAATGTAAATGAAGGAGAAAAATTCAATAAAAGTTTCTGTAAAAAAAAAAAAGTCCAAACTGGGAACCAGTGCAGTTTCTTCATGACTAATGTCACGTAGTGTTTTTACAGAGTTGTGTTGACAGTCATGCCACAACATTGTATTAAGCTGCCTGCTTGCCTTTATTTCATTTTTTGCTAATAGGTAGTTTTTATAGCGTAAGGCAGGCACAGCGGGGCGGCAGAGTGCTTTAAAAAGTAACAGGTTGTGGAACTGGATATATAATTATGACTATAATATGTATTTTAAAGAAAATAGAAAAGAAAACACAGTAATCAATCAACCGTCACCTATAGGTATGAATGTTATATGCACACATCTGTATATTTTTTAAGAAATACCCTAGACCCCAACATCAATCCTGTGTTGAAAAATCTCTTTTATTTCCTGCGTAGTTATTTCATGGTGTGTATGCCTGTTCATAATCTCCATTTTGCTCACACATGTCCTTGAGGAAGTTGGATGCCTTGGGAT
Source organism: Pleurodeles waltl (assembly GCF_031143425.1). NCBI lineage: Eukaryota > Metazoa > Chordata > Amphibia > Caudata > Salamandridae > Pleurodeles > Pleurodeles waltl. Next base: position 598,641,968 of record NC_090437.1, read on the forward strand.
ATTCTTGTGTTAAAACCGCGCACTGCCATACATAAGGCCTATGTCAACTGAACAGCATTTGAGGACAGAGCTCACTTACATTTTGAAAGATCATGTCCTACAATAAAAGGTGAAAACGTATTTCTGAATACAAGCTCATTACATTAGAAATTCTCATCTTAAATAGGGGAGGGTCATTTATTGGAGGAGAGCGCTTTAAGCCCTGTATCACCTTTACTCGAAGTTCAATTGTGTAAACGAAAAAGGTTCATTTTTGGCAGAGGAGCATGCACACAAGTAAAATGTAGACGTGCAAAGATGCTCTGCGAGTACCACTTTTAGCGGCCTCGAGTACTGCATTTCCCTTTTTGATTGTCTTTCCTGCCTGCATTCCACAACTTTTTCAGCACATTCATAAGTAAGGCCTAGATTTACTAACATTTGGTGCAATACAATGCAGCACGACAACTTGCTGTGCTACCCTGAGACAAATTAAGAGAGCAGGAGTGTGCATATTTTCTAAGATATGGCGCATTCCTGCTCTCTACCTGTGCTGGTGCACTGAGTGCTGCCAGCACCAATGCAGCTACCTTGCTCCATAGTGCAAGGGTGGCTGCATTACAGGTAGGATTGTTGTTGTGCAGGAAGGAACACCTTCACAAAACAAAACACAAACAATCCTCATGGGCATTTGCAACAAGGAGAAATAAACATATTTCTTCTCATAACACCTCTGTTGGGATGGCATACAATTTTGATGCATTCCCAGGTTTATGATTCTTAGTAAATCTGGGAATGCGCCAAAATCCATAGGTGGATATGTAAGAATGCCCACACTCCATCCATAGAATGCCTTCCCAGCGCAAAGTAACACAAGGCAACAACTTGTGTTGCATTACTCTAAATTTACTAAGCCACAAAGCTACAGAGGTGGCTTTCCGTGACTTAGCAAATCTGACTTAAGGCTTGTGTTGCCTTGCCACAAGAGCAATGTAAACCCATAGTAATTCTGGGCTTCAGTGCTCAACCTGCACTAAATCTTCTCAAGAGACTCTCTTTCTAAGTTTCTCTGAAATCTTTGCACAAGCTACCGGTTGCCAAATGGATCATTTTTTAATCCACACATTTGGTTTTTAGAACCTATCATTGACCCAGGCCTGAGTACTTGTAAAATAGGTTGCGTCATTAATCTCTAACTGTGCTCCAGGGTCCTCTGATGCACGTCTTCTAATTGCACCCATGTCCTGATGCATGTCTTCTAATTGCCCCAAGTCCTGCAGTGCATGTGATGGTGGACTTCCTTTCTCCTTCACCACAGCAAAGAATAAGAACATTAAGGGCCTCATTTAGAGTTTGGTGGAAGGGGTTACTCCATCGCAAACATGAGGATTTCCTGTTTGCCATATAATGATCCCATTTTTATCCATAGAATTTGTGATACTGCGGACGGGAAACCCGTCAGGTTTGTGACAGACTAACCCGTCTAACAAACTCTAAATCTGGGCCCTAAATCTGCTAGATTTTAATCAGCCTATGACTTTGCACAAAGCTCTAAAAACGTGACTCCTCTCCCGCTGATATGAGGTGTTAGCTATTTTTAGGATCCTGTCATTTCTTCTATCTCTCAAATTGTGTATTTGAGGGTATTTATGAAATGCAGAGCCTTGTGCCTCTTTCATTCAATTCACATGTGTATGCAGTCTTTACATACTCCTCAGACCACTTCTCCGCTATGCGAGCCATTGTCTTGCAGAGGGGAAGGCTCAATGCCAACAGCAGTCCAAATCACAATTACTTTTTCTGAAAAAATTTACTACCTAGATCAATGTACTATCTTGAGGTCATGTCTTAGGCTGGAAGTCTAAGGCCTGAGAAGGCTGCAGTCCCTGCCCTATGACCTCTTGGGCATTACTGAATATCAAAGCAGAGCCACTTCCCCTTATTTAATACTGAAGAAGGGCTGAGTGTAAATGGACTGGGCTTAGTCAGTCTGCGCTGCACTAGTGCACCACCCTCCACTTGCAGCAGGACATTTTGTGTTAACTTGTTCTTGTAACTATAGTCAGAGTCACTGGAATTATGCAGCAGGAGAGGGCCACGTTATGTGGCAGGGCTCAGCAAATTGTGCATCAAGAAAAGGCAAATTATGCAACATAATGGGCACAATTTGTAATAGTATTATTACTTCATTATTTTGTCATATTTCAAATTGGTACCACTGTTTGGGCATTGGTTGCACCTCGTTAGTACTAGTGTTATACCAAAATATAACAATAAGCAACAGAAAGGAGGCCAGTCCAGCCTTGCAAAGGGCGCTCCACTGCACGGCAACATGTGCCACTGCATTGTTAGTAACTTTCGAACAGTTTGAGCTAAAAACATTTTTTAATCAAAATCTGCAGATTATGTGGCAAATGATGGACTGTTGGCTAATGCAGAAAATCTATAATCATACAATTGTATAATTCCAGTGGCCCTGACTACAGCATCAAACCCAGGTGACAACATCTTTGAATATGTATAATATACATAAACTACATTTACTTCATTGGATGCACAGGCTTATAACAATTTACTGTGGATGAGACAAAAAGCCAGGACAAAGATGCTCAAGAGTTTTACTTTCATTGCTTTACCTCCAAAATAATATTCACATCTGTAGTCAAAGCCTGCACACGGTGAAAGCTGGCAATAAGGGAAACAGGTAGAAATCCCTTCACGTCCATCTTTCGTCTAAGGAAAAAGTCCCGCTCCAAATTCTCTGGACTGAAGTAATACTCACTAAAATAAAAGCGTACACATAAAAGTAAAAAAAAAAAAACTGTTAAGGGGCTGAAACATTTTCTTAAAATGAGGTTAATTTTAAAGCTGTTCTTCATTCCCAAACAAACCACAAAGACAAGCAAAGAAATCATATTGTATCCATAGTGAGCTCACTGGTAATGTTAATGGGAAAATCATGTATCATGGCAACTTTGGGATCATTTATGTAGTTTGTGATGTGAAGGGTCACATTACGGGTGAGGGGGCTTTTTGAAGATTACATAATTCCAATCATGGGGTATTCTGTGGTAATACAAGTAGGTGATGTTCACATTCCAGTCACATCATAAACTTCATAGTTCTTCACTAAAGTCAAGGAAAAGAAATGTATGAAATCTATAAATTATTACATTTGAGGGTTTTTAGATCCTTGGATACATAAACCCCTCTCCTCAACAAAAAGGCTGATATCTCTCTTATGCATGCTTGCTCCTTACATAATGATTTTTCATGACTAAGTCAATACATTCACATGTGTGAATTCTGAATCCCATCTAAAATGTCTTTATCTATAGCTGGAGGCCTCGCATTTTTTTAAACCATTCAACATCATTAATGGAGAACAATAACTGCATTTTAAAGAATAAAATGGACAGAGAGGTACAATTTCTGCTGCAGAATAAAGAAGTAAACACATTATTAGTTGCGGAGATCTCTGCACTTTTATGCCCATGTTTTCATAGTAAAAGTGGCATGGACTGGGAGGGGAGAGGCTGGAAAATGAGGAATACTTACTATAAAATGGGATGGAGTTTAGAGAAACGTGAGGAGCGGTTTAGGGAGTGAAAGGCTACTACAACTACCCACCCAAAAAACAGTAACCCCATTGCTATTTACAAACTACACTTTTTATGTTACTACAGCCCTAAAGCAAAACAATAGTAAATATACTTTAACCCAGCCTTTAAATAATTCAAGTACCACACATGGTCACATTAATGTAGCAGAAATGTGCTACTTTTGCCATCACAGTTATCATCCATACATGCCTGATGTGGTATAGCCTTACAATTCATGTACTTGCACTAAAACAATAATGAATGTCTGAAAAGAAATGTCTTAAATGTTACATGGAATTGTTGAAAAATGCTGTTCTGCATTATAGTTAATGAATTGCATTAACAAAGTTATTTTGTTTTAAATCTACAGTATCATGAACACTGATAAGGCACAGTAATGACAAACTCATAATTCTGAATGTTATCTGTGTCTTGCTTGAAATAAACAAATGCACTTAGTTAGCCTATGTGAGGCCTGTAAGTCCCTGTTCCATAAAACGTGTAGAAACTCTTTAGTCATTCTTGCTAACTTGTTATTCTATTAAGACTTATTTCCCATGAAATGCTAGCTTGGAAATAGATGTCCTATTGCCATACGCAAAGTAGGCCTAAGAAAGTAACCTTGAACCCAGTCCATTGAGAAACTGTGGCAATTAAATGTATACATTTGTTTCTATATTTGAGTTAAGATATTGTAGTTTCCATGTAATGCGATGAACTTTCATTGGATAGTGAAATCTTCTGATTGATGTCATGCAGCTGATGGACGATTCATCAGTTACTTTGGACTTTAATATACCGTTCTGGGGTTGGGCTTTACTCACTCTTCTTCACTTCTTTCTGGATCCCTTTGGACTCTGAGAGGTACAGACCTCTCTACCCTTACTTTATATTTTAATGCTTTGTTGAGACTTAGAATGTTTCCCCTGCCCCGAGAAGAAGACACTTGACCGAGCTTATGAAATGTTGTTGCCTTCCCTTTTCACTTTTTGCCCCAGATGTCATTTTTTCAAAATATTTTTGTCCTATTTCTTTTTACTTTTTGTCCACATGTTTTAGCCAGCACATGCTAACTTGTGATGTGCTAATCAGTAGGTATTTCTTGTGCCCTAGCTAGCAAACTTGGATAACTCTTATTTTGCCTTAATGCTTAAAAGAACTGAACAGTGCTTATTCTCTAATCATCAAATTATTCTATTGATGTTTTGTATTGCTGTTGTTGAGTGTTTAGTCCTTTTGATGTTAGTTTACTTGAATATGTTTCGTTGCCTTGGTCAACCCATGGTGATTCTGTACCTTTATAGCTTTGTTTTAAGAACCATTTACATAAATTTGAGACTGAATATGTAATAAACCCCTTAACTTTATTTCAGACTGGATTTTTTCCTTGGATGGCCAAATGCGTCATACTGTCATTTTGAATCGTGTTGAGTTTTATAACTATATTTCTATCCCTTACCCTGTGTAAAAAAATGCATTGACCTTGTTTAAAGCATGATGGAAAAATGCTTTATCAACTTACAATTACTGCAACACACCTGTGTCGAAAATAATGGAGACAGGAACTTAAAATAACACCCTTTAGAAAATATTAAACTAATACAATTATTTCAACTTTCCTATATATACACTGTTGGAAATGGCCTTTCTGCAGTGTTATCCACAGACTTTTTGCCTTCCTCCTTCTCTTTTTCTGCCCTCTTTTTTGCTGGCTTTATGACTCTGCACTTTACTCAGTGCTAAAGTACATATGCTCTCTCCCTTTAAACATGGTAACATTGGATCATACCCAATTGGACTATTTAATTTACTTCTAAGTCCCTAGTAGTGTGCACTATATGTGCCCAGGGCCTGTAGATTAAATGCTACTAGTGGGCCTGCAGCACTGGTTGTGCCACCCACTTAAGTAGCCCCTTAACCATGTCTCAGGCCTGCCATTGCAAGGCCTGTGTGTGGAGTTTCACTGCCAATTCGACTTGGCATTTAAAAGGACTTGCCAAGCCTAAACCTCCCCTTTTTCTACATATAAGTCACCCCTAGGGTATGCCCTATGTAACCCATAGGGCAGGGTGCTGAGTAGGCAAAAGGCTGGACATGTACCTATGTAGTTTACATGTCCTGGTAGTGTAAAACTCCCAAATTCATTTTTACACTGCTGTGAGGCCTGCTCCCTTCATAGACTAACATTGGGGCTGCCCTCATACATTGTTTGAGTGGTAGCTGCTGATCTGAAAGGAGTAGAAAGGTCATATTTAATATGGCCAGAATGGTGATATAAAATCCTGCTGACTGGTGAAGTTGGATTTAATATTACTATTTTAGAAATGCCACTTTTAGAAAGTGAGCATTTCTCTGCACTTAAATCTTTCTGTGCCTTACAATCCATGTCTGGCTGGGTTTGGTTGACAGCTCCTTGTGCATTCACTCAGACACAAACACAGGATACTCAGCCTCACTTGCATAAATCTGCATTTTGAATGGGTCTCCCTGGGCTGGGAGGGTGGAGGGCCTGCTCTCACACAAAGGACTGCCACACCCCCTACTGGGACCCTGGCAGACAGGATTGAACTGAAAGGGGACCTGGTGCACTTCTTAGCCACTCTTTGAAGTCTGCCCCACTTCAAAGGCACATTTGGGTATATAAACAGGGCCTCTGCCCCTTCCAACTCAGACACTTCTTGGGGTAGACACTCTACCTCACAGAAACTTCCTGGTGAAGAAACTTGTAACCAGAACCTGCATCCTGCCAAGAAGAACTGCCTGGCTGCCCAAAGGACTCACCTGACTGCTTTCTGTGAAGGACTGCTGCCTTGCTGTTGGCCTGCTGCCTTGCTGCTCTCTGGCTGTGGTGAAGAAGTGCTCTCCACGGGGATGGATAGAGCTTGCCTCCTGTTCCCTGAAGTCTCAGGACCCAAAAGACTTCTATATTGCAACTGGACTCCTTCTGCGGCGAAAATTTGACACACAGCTTGGTAAAACCGATGCACAGCCTTACCCGCGGTGAGAAATTCACAGAACCGGAACGACACAGCGCGACTTCGCAAGGAGAAGATCGATACGGCGCCTGCGTTGCAACCGAGACTCTGGCGCACGGCCCACCGGATCGACGCACAGCCGACCTGGGACAACGCAGCCAGACTGCCAGAGGGGAATTGACACAGCGCCTGCTGTGAGGAAGAAAATTCCACACAATGCCCACTGGAACAACGCAGCGTTTGTGACTTCGCTTCGCAAGCCCAGGATTCCATGCATAGACCCCGGGGTGTCTGAAAACCCCGCAACCCAAAGAGGATCCATGACCAAGTGCCGGAAATTGATGCACAGCCATCCCTGCGTGGAAACTAAACAACGCATCGCTATATGCGGCCCGAGAAATCAACGCACACCCCTTTATTTACACACTTCTCTTCCTCTGCAACCCTTTGCAGAGATTTTTCACGCAAACCAGGTACTTTGTGCTTGAAAGAGACTTTGTTTGATTTAAAAAGACTTAACACACTTTGCATCACTTTTCAGTGAGATCTCTACATTTACTTATTGCATCTTTGATCGTTTTGACCTGCAAATATCCAGATAAATATTATATATTTTTCTAAACACTGTGTGGTGTATGTTTGTGGTGCTATATTGTGTAATGTATGAGTTACTGGCCAAATACTTTACACATTGCCTTCTAAGTTAAGCCTGACTGCTCAGTGCCAAGCTACCAGAGGGTGGGCACAGGATAATTTGGATTGTGTGTGACTTACCCTGATTAGAGTGAGGGTCCTTGCTTGGACAGGGGGTAACCTGACTGCCAACCAAAGACCCCATTTCTAACATGCACATTTTTGTGCAAGCTCCAAAAATATGTACCGTTATTAATACATTACTTTATTTTAAAATGTAGTTTAACATAGTAAAAATAAATTAAATTAATTCTGCACCTAACTTTTAACAAAATGTAATAAATAAAAATATAAATGGTACTGTGGGTGGAATATTCTAAAATTAATCTTTAAGAAATATGATTTATAAATTTTAAAAAAGTATTATTTAGTCAATACACATTTCATTTACTGAGTTATTGTGCTGTAACATTTTAGGTTATTGGTTATTTGTCATACTTAAAACTTTAAATTATTTTACATTTGTATTTTATTTAAAATAATGACACATTTTAATATTTTCCCCATGCTTTTCCATTGGCGCATCTATTAGCAGAGATCCCTACCTAGTAGTGGAGACATGAAAATCTATACTTATGTGTAAATCTACACTCAAACATGGTGAATAGAAAATAAGTGTAGATAAGTGCAGTAGTAGTTTACACATGTGTAAATCTACACATCTAAATTTACCTTTGTGAATCAGGCCCAAGGCTACAACATTTCTCAAGGAATATAATACTAAAACAAACCTACTAGGGGGAAGCGCCTGACGTTGGATAAAGGAGAGTTAAAATTTACAAATTTCCATAAACATAAAATACTAGTATATAAGACAGGTAAAACCTTTGTCTGGGAAGGAATGTATGACTTTACCACGCATCCTTTATCACACATGCCTTAACCATGATCATGCCTTTACAAAGCATGGTAAGTATAGTTAAGGTAAGACCCCCACTGATATAGATACATATATCACTGAAAAAGACAAAGGTTAAAGTACCATTATAGATAGGTGAAAATTTAAGTGACACCACTTTCCAAAAAAGTGCAGTTTTTTGCTTAGTTTCCACAAGGAAAGTTTTGGGGTGATCTATGAAGCAGGGGCCAAGAAAAAGGGGGATCTCAAAACACAAAATCACCACGCATTTAGCTTAGATATTTTTAAGAAGTAACACCCTAAAAACTGCTGAACATCAATATACCAAATTTTGCAGGAAGATGGATCTTGGTCCAGAAAGTGTGCTTTTTGTGATTTAGTGTAGATCCATTCAGTAGTTTGAGAAATTAAGGTTCAAAACTTATAGATATCTGCACAGTTGGTTCAGAGATGCTGTGACTGGCCAAACTAATGGGGACTAGTCAATCCTGACTGGCTGTGACAACCTGAGCAATATGTTTTGACAGCCATTACAAGACTCAGGGACTGGATCCCTGTGTCCTGACAACAATTTAAAAAATGCATATGAGGGCAGGGTGAGCAGACCCAGACCAAAAGGGCATGTGTTTGTATGGGGGGGGCAACCCTTTACAGATTTACAGGCATGGTTCCCATTGAAATGCATTGTAGTGAATGGCAGGTTCTGAGGGTCACAAAAAGGAGCATGTATAAAGGGTAATAACAAATTGTAGGTAAAATATAAATCATTTGTGGGTGGTAACATACAAAGTTTAGGAATTATGGTGTGTTCTATGGTGATTTTATCCTGTAAAAATGCTGACCCTCTACTGGGACATTTGGAAAAAACAGTTTTCTCTCCTGATGTGCTCATTGAGGTATGGAAGGTGCTTTAGAACCTAAAATGAGAGCATATTTTCTGTATATTCACACTATCTTCCTCACTCAAGTGAGAATAATGTCTGACACTTTGAGTAAAACATATACTTCCAACAGCAACAGCCTATCAGTTGATCCCCCTGTGTTTCTACTGCAGCCTCCCAGAGTGTTCTAAAGAACAACTACAGCACTAACAGTCAAACATATGGCAAAAGTGTGGCAGTGCTGAAGCCATCTTGATTAAATCAAACTGATACGTTTCATTTAGAAAGGAACAAAATGAGGGGGTTCATGTTGTCAGAGAAATTATGATTAGTGCTGCAGTAAGCAAGATTAGGACACATTTTAGATGAGTTCTCAAATATCTTTCTCATCTATTTCATGAAAACACTCTGGCATTCAGATTAAAATATGCACTTTCAACACCAGCAGCAGACTGCCAGTTAACTCCCTGGTGATAAACTGCAGCTTTATCACAGTGTTCTAATGAGGAACTAGAGTGCTAACATTCTAAATTTATGACAAAATTGTGGTACATCTGAACGCCATCTTGATGGAATCAAAGTGGAAAACTGAAAGCATTTTTCACTGAGGAAACTGCAGAAAATTAGGAAATGAGGGAGCTTCATAACAACAAAATCTCACAGGATGGCCACTGGAGAAAAAAGAGCTCAAGCATAACCCAATTATCACCCAATTATAGCACAATGACAGAAGTGTTCAAAACGCTTACTTTTTTTTGCAGTTCTATATAGCACAGCTGTGACTTGAAGGTATTGGAGTGCTTTACATGAACATCAGTTACATTACACAAGGACACATTAATTTTGGTTGTAGGCAAGTGGAAATTAAGTAATTAGCCCTGAATCACATGATGTTGAGCTAATCTTGAAACTTAAACCTGATTCCCCAGTTCCAAAGTCGGCAGCTCTGACCATAATGCCACATCCTTTAACCTAAGTGAAATAAATAATCAAGTGATCAACTGGATAAACAACATAAAAATAACAAATTAAAGTGTGTTGTTCCTATTTGAGAACTCAGAAAAATAAATATTAGGTTTTTTAGAATAAAGCCATAATTGCTAGAGAAAAAAAGACCTTCTCATATTTATCATTTCTGAAGGAAATGCTGTAGGTTTTACAGTTTTGATTCCATCAAGATGACTTAGGGTGTGCCACACTTTTGTAATAAAAACATAATTTTATTGCTACAATTGTTCATTAGAGCACTGTGGGGAGGGAGAGGTCATTGGCATGGACTCAGACAATTGTGGGCAGGAAGTAAGGGACAGAGGTAGCAAATTGACCACACTGGGTAGGCAGGAGGGGCAATGGCAGCACATTGGACCATAGCGAGGAAGGGATAGTGGGGCAGGGGCAGCAAATCAACCATACAGCAGAGGCAATAGAGGTTGTGGCAACACAATGGACAACTGAGGGCAGTAGGGAGAGGCAGTGGCAGTACATCCATACATGCCAACAGACCCGATTCAGATGAGAGACTCCCAATTGTTTTAAGCCCAAAAGGACTTTATTTTACCTGTCTTCAGCCTAAAATGTCCTCTTTTTCAAAGTAGGTCAATTGGTTAAATCGATTCCCCCATTCATTTATTTTCAAAATCGGATCTTAACAGTTCAAAACATTGCCATGTTTAGTACAATGGACCATGGAAGTCAAAAGGAATACAGTAGGTACATGGTCTCAGACAACAGAGGGCAGGAGGCAGGTGGCAGGGGCACCAAACTGACCTTACAGGGCAGGTGCACAGGGGTTGTGGCAGCACAACACACCACACAGGGTATGCAGAAAGTACAGCACAACATGGAAAACAATAGGGCCATGCACATGGGCAACAGAGGCATGGGGGAAGAGGCAAGGGCAGCATGCTGACCATACAGGGCAGGCAGGAGGAGCAGTTGCAGCACAATGGACCATGGAGGGCAGGAGGGAGGGGGCAGATGCATGCTAAAGGGATATGGAAGGCGGGAGGGAGGGGATAGGCACCCACACATGGACAATGGAGGGAGGGGACAAGGGAGCAGGGCAGGAGCACAAAGCTGACCATGCAGGGCAGGCGGAATTGGGCAGTGGAAGCACAACACACCATGGAGGCAACCGGGAGCCAATAAGGGCATTACACTTGGACAACGGAGGGAAGGTGGGAGGCAGTCAGCTGTAGCAAACTGACCCCACAGGGCAGGTGCGAGGGGCATGTAGCACAAAAGACCATGTATGGCAGACAGGAGGGTTAGTGGCAGCACAATGGACTATGGTGGTATGAAAGCTGAATTACTTACTAATAAGTTTTGTTTGTTTAGGTGTTAAGAATTTGAATGGAGTTAGGCTAACATAGAAAATAATGTGTCACTTGGGAAAATGTGCCCACTTGAGTGGTCACCATTTAATGCGTATTTCTTTTAGTGAATGCATATTAATATTAGTTGAAGTGTGTGTAGAGAAAATTGTAGGTGTATATCATATTGACAATTTCATGCTATGTATTTGTTTTATTAACCTTAGGCAATAAGTAGGTAAGGATTGGGCCTAGTTTGCAGACTCTATTGTCAGACTGCAACATTTAATAAAATAGTGGAAAAATTTTCACACTGTGCTGACCAAACGTTTAGCAGACGCTTTTAGCTTTCTCATAAGAACTGCCTGCTAGAATGTCTTGTACTAGGAACGCTACATTGTAGATTTGATGACAGCGATGTTCCCAGGAACCAACAATGGATGCACTGACTGGAGTATGGATTGCAACAAGAAAAGTTACCTGATGAGACAGTTCAGTTATATCTTAGATTTGGGTTTTAAATTCTGTTGGCTTAACTGTAAACGTATGATTTTCTGACCAATGACAGTGTGGGAAGTTTCTTTAGGAAAATCTAGCTTAGCCCGACCACACAGGGGAGAGGGAGCTCTTTTCTATCCTGATTTTCCTCGTAGTGGTTCTGCTTGAGGAGTTGAACAGTTCCTGATGACTATCTATAACTTTGACTTTATTGCTTAAATTGCTAATGGTGGATGCGGATTCCTTAGAGATTGCTTTTTCCGTAGAGTACCCCATGTCTGAGCCATTCCCTTTCATTGCCCTATTGCTGAAGCTGACTAGACGGATGTCCAACTGACGAAGAGAAATCACAGCTTGCTGATCCGTTTGAGGAGAGGTGTAACAAAATGCTATTGTCCTTGTTGTAGATTTTGCTCATTGTTTCTAGGTACCAACCTCTATTTAGATAGAGCCATAGTTAGATGTTTTCCAAATTAACGTTTGACTAAAATTGTTTTACATGAAGCCCAAACATGCTATTCTAATTAGAAGGTTAGTTAGGAAGCCCTGGAAATGCAATTAACTAAGAATTGATCTTGTTAATTTGTTGAATCTAGATGTATGTCATCTCTATTATGCAGTTATTTTTGCTGGTAATTTGTACTGTAACTCTAGAATGCTTAATTGCAAATGTTTTGGTTAAATTGAGATTCTTTAGAAGATTTGGTCAGCCAGTGTTATTCGTGTATGTTTCTCATTTGGTATTGAGAATAATTTACGTGATTTTAGCATTATTAATATAGGGAAATAAACTTTCTCACTATTACTAAAGGTGTGATTATTCATGGCCATATGGGTCATGGTACGTGAAGATTATTGACTCCAGGTGAAATGGTTGTTTATTGATTATGTTGAAAGGAGTGTTGTTTAAAGGCGAAGCTCATAGTGGAATCACTCCAAGAGTAGTCAAAAGGTCCATCAAACCTCTAATGCATCCCCTTATAAATTAAAATATAAAAGACCAAATAAGGTCTGACGTGCTCACGGATCTTGGTAGCAGAGTCGGATGGTTAGTTTCCTTGTGAGGCCACTAGAGTCGGAGGGTTTATCTCCTTGTGAGGCCACTATAAGTCGGATGGTTAGCTTTCTTAAGAGAACACTGTAATTCACAGATTTTGGTAGAAAAGTTGGATGGTGTGTCTCCTTAAGAGGCCACTATGATCCCCTAAATATATAGGCTATAATTTTGGAAATTTGGTAGTACAGAGGAAAGATTGTAATGGTCATTAACAGTTTGGCGGGCGGCCTCTTCCCACTCACAGACCGCCTGCGCGGCCTGAACCCCGCCAGCCGTAATATGACTTCACCGCTGGGCCTTAACATTGACTCCATAAGGAGCTGGAGCCAATGTGGCGGTGCGGCAGGTGCAGCAGCACCCGTCGCGCATTTCACTGCTCATAATTTGGACAGTGGAATGCGCGATGGGGCTGTGCATGGGGGCTCCTGCACTACCCATGCCAGGTGCATGGGCAGCACAGGGGCCCCCAAGTCCCCCATTCCACCAGCTTTTCAGGAAAGTCTGGCAGATGGAGACTCCTAATCCCCAGGGCGGTGCTGCAAGCAGCTCTGCCCTGGTGGATGTGAAACCACCAGGCTGCCGGCTTGCGGCAGCCTGGCGGTGTTGGTGGTCTGACTGTGGCGGCTCCGCCATGGTCGTAATGTGGCGGTCCTACCGCCAGCCTGTTGGCGGTGGGGCTGCCACCATAATGACCACCTATGTCTCCTAAGAACCTACCATGACTTTCCCAAAACCTTGGAGTTTGCCAATGGTTGTTTGAAAGTATTCTCAGCGTTTCTAGTGACTGTGTGAATGAAGTAGGTTTTGCGCTTGCACAGATTAAGCAAATCGCAGGTGAATTGTGAAGTTTGTGAGTGTTTAGGAAGTGTGCGTACTCCAAGGAAGTTGTTTAAGGAGTTTGGGTATTCCGAAGTGTGAGAGTAGGGAAGTCGTCGAACTTAATAGGTGTGTGGCGCTTTGTGCTAAAAAATTGCCCACGTGGTTGTTGGTATACGGACCCTGTGTGGTCTAAGACTCCCGAATATTGTATACGTTTTTGAGACACTTGGGCCCTCATTACGAATCTGGCGGTCTTGAGACTGCCAGACTCGCCGTGGCGGTCTCACTGCTGCAGAGCCGGCAGTGAAGACGCCGTATTATGAGTTGTGGGGTTTGGCTACAGCCAAACCTCCACAACTCCACCTGGACCACTGGTGCGGTTGCACTGCTGCAGCCGGCGGTGACCTCCTCCAATCTGGCGGCAGGCCTGAGGCCGCCATCCAGATTACAAGGTTGCAGGCTTTCTGTGGCGGTCACCCTGCCATGAAAAGCCTGGCGGTCATGCTCGTAATACAGAGGGTGGAGCCATGCTGGCATGGCGGTGCCGGCGAGGGAATAGCCTCTGCACCGCTGACCGTCAGAATGAATGATGGCTGCTCTCCACCTCAAAAATGAAGGTGAGCAGCCATCACTCGTAATATGGCGGTATGCTGACCGCCAGCACTGGCGGTCGAATGGCGGGTTTGGCTTTGGCGGTCAATGAAATCAACCACCAAAGTCGTAATGAGAGCCTCGGTTTATGTTGGAATTTGTCTGTTTAATAGGTCAATCGGGCGTGGCTGACAAACTCAGGAGTGCGTGTTAAAGAGTGTGATAGTTTTTCGAGGGAGATTTGGTGAGTCCTATGTGTACCAGGAGGATCCAATGATCAGTTGAGAGTAAAATTTGCTGGTAAAAAACTGAGATAGAAGGAGTATCTGTCAGAGCAAAATGCTGCAGTTGAAAATTCAGTAAGTTTTCTGAAACAATTGTGTTACCTACCTGTAGTAAACAGAGAAGTTTGTGTATTGATTTTATTAGTGCTTGCATTATTTGCATTCGTTTTGCGTGAATCTGAGTTGAGGAAGACAAACCGGAGAGCTTTGTCAGCCGCTGTATGTAAGAGTGTGACATCACTAAAGCTGCCCTGGGATAGGTTGGTTAGTGTGAAAAGCCGCGAACGGATTGGTGGACAACCGTGAAGCATAATTGGTTGAAAAGGTAGGCGAAAAGAAGTTTGGGTTTGAAATTCACTTCCTGATTAGATTGAAAGTAGTGTAAATTACAGAAAATGAAATGTTTCAAAGCTTTAAAGAATGCCCTAAGGGGCGATACGTTCATTCCAACTGGAATAGGAGAAATTACACCTCCAGAAGGAACACCCACTTACACTGTATTTGAAGAACAAGGGACTGCTCCATTCCTTTGGCTGAAGCAATAGTGCAAAGAAACAGAGAGATACCGGAGCTTAGCGTTCACTGTCAACTGAACATTTCATTTGAGGACTTTAGAGAATTTGAGGGGAGTATTGTATGAATTGAAACCTCCTCTGAGACCTGCACAGTTTGAAGCATTAGCTATTTGGGAATTAGTGGCTAGACAGCAACAGTAACAGAAATATGAGAGGAGAATGAGGAAAGCTGAGAAATCTTTAGCAGAGGCAAGGTGGGACAGTGAGCAGAACTTTTGGAGAACTGACACTTTACACGAATTAAGATGTTTCCTGCAATTGCACAAGAGAAGGACAGCAAAGCTAAAAAAGGTACCAAGAAGAGGGATTCCTATCCTTCTGATGACAAAAACCAGAGACCGACTGAGTCTAGGAAAACTTCAACTTTTGATGAGGATATGGATGATGATGAGTTTATTTTGCAGTTATTGAGAAATCGTCCCTCACCATATGCAGCACATGAGAGAGGTTCGAGGCACTAATGTAGACCCTACAGCTCTGATACCAATTGAACCCACACAGAGACAGATACAGATTAGCCATAATGTCCCTACCACTTCTGTGATTCAAATGCCTGTGCAAAGAATGACATACCGAGGATTTATCCAGAATTACCTATTATAGATACTGCAACAAACTTAGTAGTGCCGTCAGGACAAGCGGCCCACATGAGACAGGTTTATCAGAAGCCAACGCTGATCCAGATAGAGTCTAACCCAAATCTAATGTCTCCAATACAGACACAGATGATCCCAAGATACACCCCCATAACATGGTCACAGACAGAGATGTCTGCATTGACAAATCAGAATACAGGAGTAACGCACCCAAGAGATCCAAATGCCTGATCAAGTCCAGATGCTGTGTCAGTATCGGTTACCATAGGTCCAGTTATACCATTGTTTGCCCTGGGAAACAATAAGAGCAGTGAACAGAAAATCCTGATTCCAAGAGTAGAAAAGGAGAGGTTCCATGAAAATGCAGAAATAATTACTCCCATGAGACCGGCATTTGACGAAACAGGTCCGTTAATTGATTTGAATTATTTTAGGACTCCACCAAATAATCAGGGGAGATTGGACATAGGTTCCAATCGAAGCATGGTAACACCAGAGACCCCAAGACTAACGTTACAGCAAGTGCCCTCTGTAAGCAATACCACATTTCATTACAAGGTTTAACAGCTCAGCAGTTATCTGAATAGTTAGAGAAGTTGAGTAGCACCCCAGGGGATTCCAGTGGAGGAAGTGAACTGAATTTGACCAGGCTTAGACTAGAAGCAGAAGACTTGATTGAACAAACGATGGGGTTAGACAGAATTGACTCATACTGAGAAGATGAGTTGCGTTATTTGTGCAAACTGATTACCAACAAACCAGGAATCATCCATCAGAAGTTAGCAGACCTGGCAAAAAAATATGATGTAGAAATTGAGAAAACAAAGCCTTTAAAGAGGAGTTACTGATTAGAGTTTGACTCAAAGGACTTTAGGAACATGAGAATACCAGGGATAAACATTCACATTAGGAAATAAATACAGAACATTCAAACATGGGGAGCATTAGATAAGTGGGAAGGCAGATGGGCGAAGAAAAGAGACAAGAAGAAAAGGATTCTGGGAATCTTACTGCGAATGTGCAGCAGGTTGAAGACCCAGTGAAAATATTATCAATGAGAGAAATTCCGGGAGGGAATTTTGTTCATGTCCCTTGGAGCAGGAGTGACATATTCTTGTTTACTAATGATTATCCCAGGTTGAGAGAGAAGCCATTATAATGGTACCAGCAAACAGATAGGTTTGTGAAACCCACAAAAGGCCTGTGAGAGGATTTGAACACCCTGCTAGAAATAGTAGTTCCAGCAGACTTATGGGTCGAGTGCAAGAGGAGTTAGATTGGCCGAAAAGAGAACCACAGAGAGATCCAGCTGCAGGTGCACCATCACCTGATGTAATGAAATACTATTACAAAGTGATCAAATATCGACTGACAGAGAATAGACAGGACAGCTCAGGAAAGGAAAGAGTCAATACATGCGTACTATGAGAGACTGTTGCAGGTGTTTAAGCATTACAGTGGTACAGAAACATTTGAGCCGAAAGACATGATTCATTTTGTGTTCAGGTTTGTTGAAGGATTGAGACCTGAGATTAGCCAGATGATTAAGAGCCATTTGATATGTCAATGAACTGTTGGAAGGCTAGGGATGAACCGAAGTGTTTAAGTGCTAACAGGTAATTGCTAAATTAAAAGCTCATTTAATTTAAAGATGCTCCATACATCCCAATGAGTGAATCATTCCTTTACATAAACATCCTTTGACCCAATGGTAAAAAATTTGGATTGTCCCAAGTTAAATCTACTAATATTTGGAAAAGCCACACTGTAAGATGTGGTTGTAGGACATCTCCAAGAAATACTTGGCTTGGTGCCTGCTAGACCTGTAGTTTTTACCAAATAATGGATATTACTAATAAAAGCATTAGACTGCACCTACAAGCCATAGAACAGTGAGATACATTAAGAGGCAGATTTACTAACAAGTCGCACAACACAACGCATCAAGACAACTTACTGCACTGCTGTTAGACTGTTCATCCTTAGCGTGGTCTCCATCAACTTTTTGCCTCTGTTTCCCAGGTTGTTAATGTGTGCTGGACTCTGTTTTTGTTGTTTTTGTTACTCTGGGCACTTTACCACTGCTAACCATTGCTAAAGTGCAAGTGTGCCTTTACAAAATGTGTACGTAATTGGCTTATCCATGATTGGAATATTTGATGTATTAGTAACTCTCTAGTACAGTGCACTAGAGGTGCCCAGGGCCTGTAAATCAAATGCTACTAGTGGACCTGCAGCACTGGTTGTGCCACCCACATAAGTAGCTCTCTAATCATGTCTCAGACCTGCCCCTGCAGAGTCTGTGTGTGCAGTGTTAACTGTAAATTCGACTTGGCAAGTGTACCCACTTGCAAGGCCTAACCCTTCCCTTTTCTTACATGTAAGGTGCCCCTAAGGTAGGCCCTAGGTAGCCCCAAGGACAGGGTGCAGTGTATGGTTAAGGTAGGACATATAGGCCCTCATTACAACCCTAGCGGTTGGTGTTAAAGCGTTGGTAATAACGCAAACAGGCCGGTAGAAAAAAAAAATGGATTACGACCGTGGCGGAAACCGCCAAAATAGACAGGGAGCAGCCCTCGCCACTACGCCATGCACTAACAGTTCCTAGAAATTTCAGCTGACCATGGGGTACGAGGCCTAAGACCAATTGCTGGACACCTGGAAGTCACAGGAGCCTGACTATGTGAAGATGGCACTTACCACTGGTGGGGTTGGGGTGCCACATAGCCTGCCTCACAAAGGACCTTGCCTATCAACTTCGCCCTGGCCTAGGGGAACCCACTGCCCACCTCCCCCAACCAGACACCTCGTAATGCCGGAGAGTCAGCTGAATGAGAGTGTACTCACCCCCTTGTGGCTGTTGTGATGCCCTCAAGCGCCCATCCAACTCCGGATATGCCACCGCCAGGATCCGGAACATCAGGAGAGTCATGATGCGACGGGCACCCCTCCCACGTTGGGAGGCCATCCCCAGCTGGGCCTCCGTCGTCTTCTTGCTCCAGCGGTGCAGGTCCTCCCATCTTTTACAGCAGTGGGTGCTCCATCTGTGGTAGACCCCCAGGGTCCGGACATCCTTGGCGATGGCACGCCAAATACCCTTCTTCTGGTGGGCGCTGACCTAGAGGAATGGTAAAGGGGGAAAGGAAATTACTTACCCATCCGGCCCGTCATACTCATTGCCCCCCAGTTCCCATCCTTGCCCTGACGCACATACACTCCCCATCTGCACATGCAGGCCTCAGTCCCCCGCCCATGTATCTTCCATCCACACCACTCCAAACAGGCATTGACCATGCAACATGCTCACAGTGTACTCACCTGTTTGTCTGGAGGACCGTACAGTTGCGTGTACTGAGGGAGGACCCCATCCACTAGTTTCTCCAACTCCTCCGAAGTGAAGGCAGGGGCCCTTTCCCCAGACACATGAGCCATTGTAGCTTCCAAACTGAGGTCACAGCAGCACTTGCAGTGTAGGTCCTCTCCTGTTAAAGGTCAGGTATCAAGTGAGTAAACAGACAGAAAATGGCGGTCACGTCCGCGGCGGTGTGTACCGTCACCGCCAGCGTACATCGTCATTGGCTCCTGGCACCCATAGGGCCCAATGTTAACCAATGCAGAATTGCGCTGCAGTCTTCGACCACCCACCGCGATGGTGTACAACGCCAGCGCAGTTACCTCATATCCCCTTGTCCCACCTTGCAGGTCAGGCAGCAGCCATTTCAGGAGGCCACATGGGATGGATGTTAACTGCGTCACACCTATCTAGGCCGGGAATATAGACAGATACCGGCACATTGCGGATTAATAACGTTTCTGAAAATAAGACATTGTGATACCTCAGTGTTGGATGACTCTCTGCTCGCTGTTCTCCTCCATAGGGCACGTCCGCTGCGGCAGGTGATGAGATGGCGGCATCCTCCCGTGTACAGAACCCTGGTGGACCTGTCGACAATGGAAGAGAGACACATCCTGGTCACATACAGACTTGATCGTGCAACAATCCAGGAACTGTGTGCCCAGTGGGAGCCGGACCTGATGTCAGCTATCCGCCATCCCACAGGAATCCCCCCTCTAGTGCAGGTCCTGTCTGTACTCCATTTCCTGCCAGTGTGTCTTTTCAAACAACAGTGGCCATGCCATCAGGGATGTCCCAGCCAATGTTCTCTAACGTGTTGTCCAGAGTGTTGTCTGCCCTGCTGAAACACATGCGCAGCTACATCGTTTTCCCTCAGGTGGAGGATTTGCCCACAGTGAAAGGTGACTTCTATGCCCTGGGGCATATCCCCAACATCATTGGTGTCATTGATGGTACACATGTGGCATTTGTACCCCCCAGCAGAAATGAACAGGTGTACAGAAACCGGAAGAGCTACCATTCTATGAATGTGCAGATGGTATGTTTGGCAGACCAGTACATCTCCCATGTGAATGACAAGTATCATGGCTCTGTGGATGACGCTTACATTTTGAGGATTAGCAGCATCCCTTATTTGATGGGCCAACTCCAGAGGCACCGTGTGTGGCTAATAGGTGAGGCCAAGCTCCCAATACAGTTGAAATAGGTGTCTGGGTATGGGGCTGTCCCTAAGGGTTAGTGTGTGTCTAACAGTTGTCCCTCGACATTTGTAGGGGACTCTGGTTACCCCAACCTGTCATGGCTACTGACCCCAGTGAGGAATCCCAGGACAAGGGCAGAGGAACGCTACAATGAGGCACATGGGCGAACTAGGAGGGTGATCTAACGCACCTTCGGCCTCCTGAAGGCCAGATTCTGGTGCCTCCATCTGACAGGTGGTTCCCTATACTACTCACCGAAGAAGGTGTGCCAGATAATCGTGGCCTGATGTATGCTGCACAACCTGGCTTTGCGATGCCAGGTGCCTTTTCTGCAGGAGGATGGGCCAGATGGTGGTCTTGTGGCAGCTGTGGAGCCTGTGGACAGTGAAGAAGAGGAGGCAGAAGAAGAGGATATCGACAACCGAAACAACATCATCATGCAATACTTCCAGTGATGAGACATAGGTAAGAAGATGCCACTGCTTCCCACATCTCATTCTACTGTTGGAACTAGCATAAGTGTGTCATTTTCATTTAGTGTATGGACTCTGACTTGTCACTTTGACTTTCCATTTCACAGATGTGGGTCCCACTTTGTGCCATCTGCTATGTTTACTGCTGGCCTACAGCTGTGTTACATTGGTATGTGAGCAAGTAAATTGACATTGCTATATTCCATAGTTATTGCAATTACACATTTGTGAAAGAACAGACTGACTCCAGATTGTTTTGTGATTGAAGTGTGTTTATTCCTGTGCTAATAAGTGGAGGGGGTTGTAAAATGGAGTGGGGTGATGGTGGAGGAATGTCCATGGCAGAGTCCAGTCTATTTGTTTCACAGGTGCATTGTCCAAAGGGGCATGGGAAGTGGAGCAATGGCAATTTAAGGATGGACAGGGTGACATAGTGGGACAGAAGGGTGACATTCAGGGGGGTCTCATTTCCTGGCGGGGATCTTGGCAATGTTCTCTGTCTTGTTCCTGGATCTCAGGGACCGTTTGTGGGGTGGTTCTCCATCTGTAGGGGGTGGGGTGCCGGTGTCCTGTTGTTCCTGTGGCGGTGCCTCCTGTCCACTAGCGCCGGCAGAGGTGGAGGGATGTTCATCATCCAGGCTAGTGTCAGGGGCACCTTGTTGTGCCACTGTGTCCCTCCTGGTGTTGATAAAAGGTCTGCCAGCACCCCTGCAATGGTGACCAGGGTGATGTTAATGGACTTCAAGTCCTCCCTGATCTCAAGGTAGTGTTCCTCCTGCAGCCGCTGGGTCTCCTGAAACTTGGCCAGTACCGTTGCCATCGTCTCCTGGGAATGATGGTAAGCTCCCATGATGTTGGAGAGTGCTTCGTGGAGAGTGGGTTCCCTGGGCCTGTCCTCCCTCTGTTGCACAGCAGTCCTCCCAGTTTCCATGGTATCCTGTGCCTCTGTCCCCTGAACTGTGTGCCCACTGCCACTGCCCCCAGGTCCCTGATTTTCTTTGGTTGGTGGGTTTGCCTGGGTTCCCTGTAGTGGTGGGCACACTGCTGATTGCCTGGGGACAGAGGGATGGGCCCGCTAGGGTGGGTGCTGTGCTGGTGTTTCCTGAGGGGGGGAGGTTCTGTGTTGGCTTGTGACAGTGTCAGGGGAACCGACTGTCCTGAGGTCCCAGATGGGCCGGGCTGGTCATCTTGATCCAGTTGTGCAGAGCTGCTGTCATCACTGTGGGCCTCTTCTGTGGGGGGACGGGATATGTCTGGCACCTCTGTCCGGTGACGTTGGGTAGGGGTCCTGTTGGGGTGTAAATGCATAATTATTGTATCTGTGTGTGCCATTGTGTGCAATGGGTGGTTGACTCTCTACTCCAGTGCTTGCATTATTGGCTTGGTCCGTGTATGATTGGTGATTTTGGGGCATGAGTGAGTCTCTGTAGTGGACATGCTTCGGTGATGGGTGTCCATGCGTTGGTGTTTCATGCAGGGCTTGGTTTTGGGATGTGTGGGTTGTGTTAGAGGGGTATCTGTGGGTTGTTGGGGAGATGGGTGTGAGGGTAAGGGTGGGAGTATGTGATGGCATGCAGGTGGGGTGGGGAGATAAGGTAGTAAAGATTTGCATTACCAGAGTCCGGTCCTCCTGCTACTCCTGCGAGGCCCTCAGAATGCAGTATTGCCAAGACTTGCTCCTCCCAGGTTGTTAGTTGTGGGGGAGGAGGTGGGGGTCCACCGCCAGTCCTCTGTACAGCAATCTGGTGTCTTGCGACCACGGAACGCACCTTCCCCCGTAGGTCGTTCCACCTCTTCCTGATGTCATCCCTAGTTCTTGGATGCTGTCCTACTGCGTTGACCCTGTTGACAATTCTGCGCCATAGCTCCATCTTCCTTGCAATGGAGGTCTGCTGCACCTGCGATCCGAATAGCTGTGGCTCTACCCTGACGATTTCCTCCAAAATTACCCTCAGCTCCTCCTCAGAAAACCTGGGGTGTCATTGAGGTGCCATGATGTGGTGTGGGTGATATGTGAGGTGGTGTCTGTTGTGATGTGTGAGGGGGTGCGTTGGTGTGTGTTGTTTGAGGTGCGTGGATGTTGTGTGAGTGATGGTGTTGTGTGCCTGTGGATGCTGGTGTTGTTTTAGGTGGTGGCTCTCTCTGGTGTGCTTTCAAAATTCGTGTAGTAAGGGTTTGTGGGTGATGTGGGTGTGTGCTTTATATAGGATTGGGTGTGTGGGTGTGGTGTGTGTATGTGTATCAGGTGTGTGCATTTTGAATTGTCCAATGTGGTTGTGTTTTGTAAGTGTGTATTTTGAGCGCAGCGGTGTGTACCACCAATGGATTACTGTGGTTGAAAGACCGCCGCGTTGATTCGTGGGTCATGATACTGTGGGCATATTCCTGTTGGCGTGACGGTGTCGGTTTTGTTATTGCCAGTTTATCACTGACCTTTGTGGTGGACCTGTGTGTTGGACTTGCATGGGTGTCTGTATTGTTGCGGATTCCGGGCTGTGGGTCGTAATACCTGTATCGGAATTCCGTGGCAGCAGCGGTATGTTGGCAGTCGTCTGCATGCCGGTAAGCGGGATTTACCGCCAGGGTTGAAATGAGGGCCATAGTAATGTGTTTTATATGCCCTAACAGAGAAATATTGCTAAAATCGTTTTTCACTGTTGCAAGGCCTGACCTCTCTTAGGTTAACATAGGGGCTACCTTTAAATATGATTAAAGTGTAGATTCCCTTTGGGAGCGGATGGACATGTGGAGTTTGGGGTCTCTGAGCTCACAATTTAAAAATACATCTTTTAGTAAAGTTGATTTTGAGATTGTGTGTTTGAAAATGCCACTTTTAGAAAGTGAGCATTTTCTTGCCTATACCATTTCTGTGACTCTGCCTGTTTGTGGATTATCTGTCTGGGTCAGTTTGACAGTTGGGCTGGTTCCACTTCACACTAGACATCGACACAAAGGGAAGCTGGGGTGTAGTCTGCATTTCCTGATTAACCATCTGTGCTAGGAGGGAAGGGAGGAGTGGTCACTGACACCTGAAAGCGCTGTGCCTGTCCTCACACAATGCAGTCTCCAACCCCCTGGTGAGTGTCTGGTGCCGGCCGGGGAAGGCAGGATTTCGCAATCAAGAGAGACTTTGCTTTGAAGTAGGCCTACTTCAAAGGAGAAAATGGGTATAAGAAGGGCACCCAAAACACAGACTTTAGAACACTTCTGGAAACCAAGTGGAACCTCTACATGGAGAAGAGCTGAAGAGCTGAGGAAGAAGAGCTGCACTGCCTTTGACTGTGCCTTGTGGAGCTATCCTGCAGTTGCTGCTTCTGCCAGAGTAAGAGGGCAAAGACTGGACTTTGTGTGCCTTCCATCTTGTGAAGATCTCCAAGGGCTTGAATTAGAGCTTGCCTCCTGTTGTTTGAAGTCCCAGGGACAGCAAAGACTTCTCTCTGCCAGCACCTGGAGTCTCTAGATAGACTCCTACTCTGCCCTGTGGTGCCCATCCAGTTCCTAGGACCCTGAAAGGAGAAGCTGGCAGCCTAAGAGGAAGAAATCTACGCACAGAACGCCATGCGGGGAAAAGATCGACACAACTCCGATCTGCAGCTGAAAAATCAACGCGCCACTGGCTTCGCGGCTGAAAAATCGACGCTCGCCTTCATTGCAACCGAAAAATCGATGCACCGAGCTGGAAAGACGACGTGCAGCATCGCTGATGGAGGCTGGGAGATCGCAACCCATGCTGTGTGGTTTTCGGATCATCGTGCGGCTGGATTTCCGATGCAAACACCGCTGGTGGTGTAAAAACAATGCAAGGCCTGTCCGGACCCATGTGCTGACCGGAACGACGCATCGCTCTCCTGTGGAGAGAAGAAACCATGCGCCCGACCCGACGAAAGGAGAAACAACGCAAGGTCTCGCTCGTGAGTGAAATCGACGCATCGCAAGCCCTTTTTGACGCACACTCACCCGTGCGGGGTTATTTTTGACACACCCAAGGTACATTTTCACGCTAACAGTGTTAGTGTGTGTCTAAAACTACATGAAGACTATTTTGCTTTTTAATTGATAACTTGACTTGTGTATTGTGGATTTTTGTCATTTTGGTCTTGTTTTGTTTAGATAAATATTTTCTATTTTTCTAAACCTGTGTTGTGTCATTTTGTGATATTTTCATTAAGATACTGTGTGTGTTGGTACAAATACTTTACACCTAGCACTCTGAGGTTAAGCATACTGCTCGTGACAAGCTACCAAGGGGGTAAGCAGTGGTTAGCTGAGGGTGATTCTCTTTTACCCTGACTAGAGTGAGGGTCCTTGCTTGGACAGGGGGTAACCTGACTGCCAACCAAAGACCCCATTTCTAACAACTGCGTTGTGTGACAGGAAGAGGGCAGGAATGTGCCATATCTACTAAAACAGAAGGACTTCGTAAATTTGGGCCTGAGTGTCTCTTTTCCATCAGTACTAGCAAAGATGGCTGAAATGCATGACACTGAGGTCCTTGTGTGGTGCAATCCATTTTACAGCTCTTACGTCATACTGAAAGAAGGAGCCAAGAAGCTTTGGTTGGTAATAATTAACTCAAGATTAAAAAAATAATCTGTGTCATAGACACATGTAACAACATTGCTACATGTTGGTGACTAAAAATAAAATTAGGTTGTTTCCTATTTGGGTCCTCTTTCTAGTTCAACAAATTGTAATATAATGTGGTATGGCACCACTAATGGTTCTCCTTCTAGCTTGACCTAACAAATACGTTGTTGGGTTTAGCATGGCATCATTTTTTTCTGGTCTTTGAAATCGAAAACCATTTAACCAGTTTGGAATGACCCGTGCTCTTCACTCACAGTTTAGATTGCTTACTTTTTGCTATCACGACTCATTTAAGAAATACTTTCTACTGATTGTCTTTTGTTTATTTCACAGGGTTTGTCTGTAGTGTGATATGCTAGGCACTGATTTTTTAGCACTTTCGACATTTTTTTATTTCGCGTTAGGATCTCGTAAAACAAAATAATAACATTGGATTTATTTCATTTTACAGTACACTAATTTCACATTGTTATATTTTTAGCCTTTAAAAGGTTCTCTGGGCATAACACATGTAACATAGAATTGTTCTGTTTGGGACCAAGTGATGATCAATTCCATTTAATCTAGTAATAAGTCATACCAATGTTTTGTCACAATTTAAACTTAATGTAGTTTCCTTCTCTTATGATGGGATGTTAAGGTGTATGTAGTGAAATAATGTATTTGGGTAATATCTAGAATGTCACTGTGATGAAAACTGTTTGCAATTGTGGTTGGGACAGATATATGTTACATATGAGTTTCCTGTTCTGAAATGTATCCTTCCCCATCCCTCCAAGGGGTTTAGGTGATTTTCCCAGTATTTGAAACAAGAGATTTGTGATGGTTTTCATGGGACCTTTATGTGTCCGATTTTCTCCATCATTCTCTCCTCCTGATTGTCAGGAATATACAGATATTATTTTTAAAACGTTCATCAGCAGTCAAAAATCAACATGTTTGTTAGGTCTTTGTACGTACATTTGTCGCTTAATGTATTCTTTTAGCAGTGTTTCATCCACGGGGTACATCTGTGGTGCAACTCCATCATCAAAGTAATACATTATCCTCGGGCTGCCTTCTGCTTGTTGCTGCTGGTGGGGTATTTCACCATATTGCTCTTGATAAACATAGGAATAGCCATAGTGTGCTTCACACATATAAAAACAGAAAGCACGCGTGTGTTACAATCTACGGGTAGAATAAAATAATCCTATAAAATCATACTGTCATTTTGCAGTGCACTGCTCAAACCTGGAACTATTTTTTTTAATAAATATTTTTTACTTTGGTTTTAAGAAGTTGCATTTCATACATAAGGTAGAAGAAGATGGCACTTAGGATCTTAGGAGTGCAACTGTGAAACCTAATGGGAAAAAAGGGCAACAGCCATAGCAGACTACTAACGGCCCCTGTTCCCCTCCCCCTTGAAATTGACAAACGCCAGCAAATACATGTACATTACACCAAGGGTCATTAGTGTCCACAGCCACAGTTCACAGTAACTTTGTATATTAACATCCATCATGCCCAGTACTGCCCGGTCCCTCATCTCCCCCTAGGGCAGCTATGAGGAGTAGTAATATTTCCATCTGTCGCATACTTTATAAAACATTTTGGGGCAACCCCTGCTAGCATATGTAACTTTTTCAGCTCTCTTGTCTATGTCCATGCTCAGTTTCCACTCTAGTAAATTATGGCCTCTCACTCGCCCCCCAATACTGGAGTGAAAACCTCTTCACCACTACCAGCCCTAGTACACAGAACAACAACCTAACGGTTGTCAAGTCAATATTATTCGGAATTCCCAGTAAGATAAATTTAGGGTCTAGTGGGATCGATTCTGCAAGGATTTTGCTAAATTCCCCTATAATCTCCATTCAATAGACATGGATTAGTGGGCAACCGAAAGTAATGTGGAAAAAGGAGTTATTTTTGTTGTTACATCTTAAGCAATTTGGGCTTTGTGCCCTGCCCATGGTGAATAATCATTTCCTAACAAAATATACCATATGAAGTATTTTAAATTAGATCAATTTAATTGCTACTTCCCTTGGCTGCATTAAGGCCACCTCCCAATCAATATCTTCTAAGTCTCTCAGGTCTGCCACCCACCTCACTCTCAACCTTAGAACAGTATCAGGCATGCTGTTATGTAGGGTTTTGTAGGTTAGGGATCCTGCAACTTTTCCTAGTTCCTCTGCGAGCAGCTGCCCCTCCAAGGGGGTGAACTCTGGGCTGCCCTCCCCGGTAGTCCCTCAGCCTGCCGGGCATGATGTACCTGTGCGTATTTTAAGAACTGGTTGGCATTCAATTGATCTTCCTGCTGAAGAGAGGGAAAAGTCATCATATTGCCACCCTTTGCCCCCCCACCCCCCAAGGAGGTCTCGTATTTTGGAAATCCCAGTGAGATCTCAGGCTTCGAATCCTCGCAGTTTCCACATCTCAGCAACAATTTCCCTCCAATAGTGGTGTTTCCCGTGTAGACTTCTGGTACCAACCAAGATGCTTCAGGGCTTTCTCCCAGGCTGCCAGCACAGCCTGGGTGGATGGGAGAAATTCTTGCGCTTCCTTGCACACATATAAATAATGTAGGCAGGACCTATTTCCCCATTGTGCCCTCTCAAGCCTGAAAGTAGAGTGATCCGCAAGGGAGAACAACCAGTCATCAAGATTAATTAGGAGAATTGCCCAATAGTAGGCCTCCATATCAGGTAGAGCTAATCCCCCATTAAACGGATTACGTTGTAAAGTTTTCAAAGGGATTCTAGGGTGCTTCCCATCCCACAGAAAGGTTTGCATGTCACTGTCTAGTCGGCTGAAGACCTCTGGGCGGATCCAGTAGTAAGTGTTCTGGAACACATATAATAGTTTAGGGAGTGAGAGCATTTTAAATAGGGGAACCCGTCCTATTAATGTAAGAGGCAGACCTTGCCATCTCGCCATGTCTTCCCAGTATGCTTCACCACCCTCCACAGATTTGATTCAAGGCATAGGTCTCTATTCTGCATCATAAAGATGCCCAAGTATTTAAAGCCATCTTTTGCATATTGCAGATGACGGGTGAGCACCAACATGTTTGACTATCCCTGAGGAAGGTAAGGCACTGGCTTATCCCAATTTGTTTGATAACCGGAGTAGCTCCATACTTATTGAACAGACACAAAATAAGGGAAATAGTTGTGGCTGGCGCCGTAATGTACAGTAAAATATTGTCTGCATAAAGCTAAATTTTCTTTCCACCTCGTCTACTCCTGGTGCGGAGAAGCGGCCTTCTCTTGGGTGGTCATGAACTATGCAGGCTAGGGACTTAATCCTGAGGGCAAAGAGGAGAAGGGACAGAGTGCATCCCTGCCTCGTGCCCCTGCCAACTGGAAAAGTCAGAAGACAGCGTAACATTCACTCTAAGAGCAGTGACCAGGGCCTGGTAGAGGAGCTTAATCCACTGCCGGTATTGGGGACCAAAGCCAAACATTATCAGGATGCACTCCAAGAAGAGCCAGTGTACCTCATCAAATGCCTTTTCAGTATCCAGTGCAAGGAAGACGTAGTTCAGACTGGGTTCCAAGTTTGTTTATCCAATTGTGAGCTTGCCGGAGATTATATTGTGTTGGCTTGCCAGACATAAAACCTGATTGGTCTCTATGTAGAAACTCAAGGCGGACCCATGCAAATATTATGCTAGATTCATTCCAGATTATACAACTAAAATATGACAAAAAACAAGGTTCCCTTCATGTGGGATAGTGCATGTCAAAACACATTTGACAGTGTTTAACTGGAAATGACAAATCTAAGAACATTAAGTGCATATGACCCTGGTAAAGGTTGCACCATCTCTGTGGATGCTAGTAAGAATGGGTTGAGTGCAGTTCTTACTCAGGGTTCCAGGGAGGATGAAACTGTCATTAGCTATGCTTCAAGAGTACTACAAGAACCTGAGCTGCATTACTCTGTAATTGAAAAGGATTCTACTGAGCGAGTGAGAAATGCAGGAGTCATGTGTGGGGCAGGAAATATGTAATACAAACAGATCATAAGCCCCTGGTGTACATCTTGAGTCGGAACAAAGTTAAGTACACCACACCATGCATTGCTTGTTTAACTACAAAATTGTTACAGTATGTTACAGTATGACTTCCAAGTGAAATATATTCCAGATAAGGAAAATATCACAGCAGACTTTTTGTCTGAGTGACCTGTTTGTGAACAGGAAGCAACAGATCTGGAGGAGGCTAAGGAGGAATGTTTCATAGCAATAGTGGATATTGATGAAAGCAAAGTTTGCACTGAAATGGTTTAGAGGATGGCAGAAAGCAATGATATACTTTGGAGGATGGTCAATGAGTATCTTGTGAATGGATAACCCAAGGAAAGGAGTTTGTGTACCGAGACACAACCTTTCTCCAAAATTTGTGAAGACCTATCTATTGAGGATGGCGTGGTGTTGAAAAATGACAAATGTGTTCCCCCAGACATCATTTGTCCTATGTTGGTTAACTATGCACATGAAGGCCATTTGGGCTCAACTATGAAGAAGAGAAGAGTGAGAGCTCAATACTGGTGGCCTTCTCTGGACAGAGATGTGGATATGGTGGTGAGTAGATGTGTGTATCAGAGCAGAGAAGGGGTTCAAGGTAGTGACACTACCCTTACAGCCCATACCTATGCCGGAGAAACCACAGATGAAAGTTGGCATTAACATAGTGAGACCTTTTCATTTTCTCACACATAATTTACCCTATGCATTTGTGTTTCTGGATTACCATAGCAAATAGCCAGAAGTTTGTTTTTTCTCTAATCCCACAGCTGGCAGTGCTATACAGAGATGTTTCCATAAGGAAGGGGTGCCCGGAGTCCATAGTTTCTGATAATGGGGTTCAGTTTGTTAGTCACGGGGTGGAAGCTTTCCTGGAAGAATCTGGTGTGAAGCATCTGAAACGTTCACTGTACCATCCACAAACCAGTGGTGGTAGAATGTATTAAGTGGGCTAAGGATAATAGGTATGATGTGGGAGAGGCAGTGAAGTCTATGTTGTGGTTTTATCGCACAACACCACATTCACTCACCAAAATATCCCCCTCTGAGCTTCTCAGGGGGCGACGTTCCACCTCTAAACTAACTCCTGCCTGGTTAGCCAAAGCAGTAGAGGGCAAGGTCACAGATAAGGTGGACCAAACAAAAATGTTGTGTAGAATAAAATAAGCACAGATTAAAATAAAACACAGGTACGATTTAAAAAAATCTACCAGACTTTAAAATGTTCAACCTGGAGATGTTGTACGCAAAAAAACATCAAACATTTGTTAAGAAAGGGTATACCAGTTATGGTGAACCGATCACTGTGAAGAAAGTGTGTAGCAATGCTGTTATGATAGAGGGTGACCATTGGTGGAATGTTGGGAACATTGCGAATGTTGGAGGTGATGCTTTCAATGAGGTTGGAACAAGAGAAAATTTGTTATCCAGGTATGTGATAAATGAGAACAACAAGCCAATGTTTAAAAATCTGGAACAACACAATCCACGGAGATCCACCTGTGAAAAACATGTACCATGGAAACTCAAAGAGGGGTATATATGTTAGTGTACATTTACATTTACGATATCTATCCGTCTTAACATTGTATGGTTTGATTGTATAGTGCTCATGGTTTTCGAAGTGTATTTTATACTTCTTAGGTCCCTACTTGTAAACAGTAATTCCTTAACTGTATAGTATTGAGTTGTTAGGGTGAATTTTGTGTTAGTTGTTATTATTGGATGGATACTGTAGTGGGTTATTTTGTTTTGGGATGGTGGGCATGACTCCTCTCTTTGCTAAGACAGGAGTCATGTTTTAGAATGGTTGTGCGCCTGGAAATGATGCAAGGCTGGTTAGCAGCATTTTTTTACTGCACTCTGTATGCTGTTCTCCTTATAAAAAACAACCTATTGCAGAGATGGATTCTAAACATAGGCACTCCTGCAGGATCCACATATGCATAAGGAAGTGAAATAGATGCCCACTATTACAATAGTAAACTATCATCCTCATGTTTGAGGGGGTTTCTGTGAAGTGGGGAAAAAGAGCAGGAGAGGGTAAGTTTCTTCTCACTCCTTTCTTTCTTACAACAAAATTGCTGGCAACTTCTAAGGGGTTTTAATTTCAAACAGGGAATATCTGGGCCTTAGAACCAAGAGCTCCCCATGCGGTTCTTCTTGGTGGCCACCCAAATTAGTCCCCCCCCCCCCCCCCCCACAGACCACACTAGAATGCCCAGCATCATACTAGGCAACAGTCAAAATGAATAAACAAATAAACGCTGTGATTGCATCCTCCTGCCTCATTCTCAGAATGCTGAACAGAATTTTCAAGTAGCTCCCCATGCACACAAGATGCATGGTCACCCAGGTAACCATGTAGATTTGACTAGACTACGGCAATGCACTCTATGTCAGCATCTCCAACCAACTAACACAAAGACTCCAGACCATCCAAAACACTGCCACCAGGCTCATCCTTGACTTTCTCAGAAAACGCTCACCTCACTCCCTACCTCACTGAACTACACTGGGTACCCATCCAGAAATGTTGCCAATTCAAGCTGCTCATCCACGCCTACATATCCCTCCACAACACCGAACCAGCATACCTCAACGGCCGACTCCAACTCTACCAATCTTCCAGCAAGCTATTTTCTACCTCTCTCTCCCTTGTGTGGGTCCCCCGCATCTGCAGAAGCAAGTCAGGAGGGCATGCCTTCTCCTTCATAGCTGCCAAGAACTAGAATGAACTTCCTCAACACATCAGGGCAGCTACTTTTCTCTTTGATTAGCGCAAGAAACTGAAGAAACTGAAGACCTTGTTATTCAACTGGGAGCGCTGTCCGCCCTATGTTCCTGCTCCAGTACATTGATACCATCACAGGTGATAAGCAGCACCGTGCAAGTCAACATAACATTACATAATATTACTTCTGAGCCACAAGGAAAGGTGTGATCTGCCAGAAAAGTCTTATTTCCTCTATGTGGACTTAAGATCTAGCCTTGAAGTCTGTGATGTGAAGAAATGACGTAAAAGGACTAAAGCAGATACATTGTTTTCACCTCAATGTTTTGTGTAGTTTACAAGCTTTCTGAACTCTTAATAGAACTGCATAACAAGTATTCTTTTACACAATTACACTAAGAAAAGACTCTAAACTTAGAAAGTAATGTAGAAGAATAATTAGATAAACTCACTAAGCCAATTCAAACTACTGGTTTACAGGCAAGAGACAAAAGAAAATGGAGATCTCTTCAATTCTTATTAGAACCTGGAAATCCATCCAACTTTCAGGCGGGGCATTATGACGTAAAGGCTGCCAACATGGCTGTTCTCTATTCTGGTTTTAGTATCAAAAGTCTGCTCGTTAGTGCACACCATTGTTCACCGTTTAACAAGAGAAAATGTTGCAGTCTATTGGTTGAGTTATCTTTCTCAAGTTTATCTCCCTCACCAACCGTGGAGTCTTTTCTGATATATTGTCAGTTGAATGGGAGGATCGACACCCAATGTGAAGTAGTGAAAATATGTGTGTTGTTCCCTCTTCAGAAAGAAACCTCTAGACTCCCAGAGAAAATCCTTTTTCCATAATATCTATGCATTCATTAGGACATTGTCATACAGCAGGGGTATGCCAGAATTCCATACAAATGATATCTCTCTTGCATGTGTGCTTGGATATTTTAATATTTGTTGTCTCTTACTTTGTGCATTACGGTGCCCACGTCCTCTTCCTCTTCCTCTACGTCCACCTCTGTTCTGAGAGCTTCCACGCATGCTGCTACTTTCGTTTTCACCGCAAGAAGTATCAATAGCATCTCTTTTGTCTCTACCATTTCGCCAACCTGTTCATAAAACGAACACAAGGAAATACGCTATTATTGTGCACCATGTTATGAGTCACATCAGCTAATGTGATCCATTCACCAGGTGGGATATCCACACTTCCAGCTAATGGTGTCAGATACATTTCTTTTTTATTAATTCTGAGGAAAAAGCATCACTTGATCAATTCTGAAGACCCAAATTATTTGGCTTCCCACCCACCATGGAATCGATTATTTCGATCCACCATACTCCATTTAAAACTAGCTAGCAACAAGAACATCTTAGCAGAATTATTGAACTTGGGGAAAATAGCTGAAGACATGACTGATCATAAAAATATGCACAGTATATCTAACAATATTACCAGCTGTACCTCATGTATCTCAGATATTTATTCCATGACTGATATAAAGAGCTCAAACAGTACTGGGTTCATGTGTTAATACTCAAAATGTTTCTTTCCTGGTATTGTCAAGAGTTGGAAAGCACAGAAGCTGATGGGTCACCTCATGAAATAGTCAGAACCCTCCAACAAAGTGACTATACTCACTGGAGTGATACTACGCAGTGGTGGTGGGACCCAAATCTAACCAAAGGTTTTCTTGCAAAATAAGGTACAAAGGGTTACTAATGGTTTATATTGCAAAATACGAAAATGAAAATCAGCAAATAGAATATACAGTGTGGAATCAGGTGACAGTGCTGACCCCATGAAGCCTTTAAGAATATTGGATCTCATAGTTTGGCACCCAATAATGATGTACCCCCAAAAACGGTAAAAAGGAAAGTTTATATAAAATATTTCCACGTAATGATGATGATGATGATGAATAGAGACTTATTGCGCACCGCTACCCGAATTAATGTCCCGGCAAACAAGCCAACAGGTCAGGAGCAACATCGACAGTTAACACTGAATAAAGAACCATGTTTTCAACTGTCTCTTAAAAGCTGATTGACAAGACATGGTCCACAATCCTAGCGGGAGCTTATTCCAGGCTGTCGCCCTTAGGAAAGCAGCCGATCTGCTGCCAGTTCTGGTCTTCCGCACTCTAGGAATAACTGCCAGCGATTTCTTAGCTGATCTCAAGTTGTGTAAGGGGCAGTGAAAGCTGAATCTGGATCTCAGATATTCGGCCCCAGATGGATAGAGGGCCTCATGTGTCAGCACCAGTGCTTTGAACATGATTCTTTTCCTAACCGGCAGCCGATGTAACTCACGCAGGTATGGAGAGATGTGCTGTCTCACCAGCCACTGGGAAAGGAGGCAAGCTGTCGCATTTTGCACCATCTGAAGTTTCTCCAGGAGGTACTCAGGTAAGCCCAAATAAAGTGCATTGCAGTAGTCCAACCTTGATGTTATCAAAGCCTGATGACTTATTTTTTAGCCGAGAAGGACAGAAGATGTAAAACCTTTTTAGAGAGTGCAACATCTGAAAGCACATGTCTACCACAGCTTTAATATGTGGCTTAAATGATAACTAGCCATCAAGTTTCACCCCTAGGTTCTTCACAATACAATAGTAAGTTAATTTATTTACTAAATATATAAACTAAATATTCACATAAATTAAATTGATGTCCGCATGAACATTCATATACTATGGGTTTAAGCTGCCCATGTAGTAAAAGCTAAAATAAAAGTTATTCAGGCTCACCAGATCCATCAGTTATGAGCAACTGGGACAAACCACGTTTACATAGCAATGGAAAATACTTCACAGTTTGTATTCCGATGCGATATAACATGTAGAAGAATGTATATCCGTCTCCACATGCTGCACTCTTAGCACAAAATGACTACAAATACTATTAGCAACAAATACGCTGCTCGTTTATTCGTGGCACACAGTGATGTACTGCTTGGCCAATAGCTTACACACGAAGTTTGCGAAACATAGATTTCAGCAATCTGTTACTTTCACAAAGTAGTGCACAGCAAATACAAATCAAATAAGATATTGATTCCGTTTTGGCGACAGACAACCTCCAACAACGATGCATGATTCTTAACAATCTGCTATCCCTGTCTAATAGATAATGATATTTAGACAGAGATAGCCATTTCTATTATTTGATATCTAATTATAGATATAGAAACCCCATAATTGTTTTCATTCTTTATTTTTCAGTATATATAATATGAATAAATTGGGCCCTTTGAAGCTTGCTAAACCTAATAATATCTTAATTACAAGATGGCAGCCTGTGCGCACACGTGTGCTCATACAGTTTGACATATTTGAATGAATAATTCCATAATAAAGTTCTTACAGAAACTTTCAAAGATTTTTTTTTTTAACTATTTGTATTGTTTTTTCTTTTCCGGGTTAGCATTAACAACAGTGTCTGTGCATTTTAGCAACGTGCAAATAACAGGTTACATTTTACCCAATAATATGCGTGTTGCATAATGGCATCTGTAGCCAGCCAACTCCGTCGTTAAACATGGAGTGGCAACATAGGAATATAATCCCAACAATAGTAAACCTACAAGAAAAAAAGGGGAATACAACGTAAAGGTATGTGAAGGAAGCATCAACAAGGCAGACTGATAGCCCAAGCCGGAAGCGAAAGCCACTACGTCATTGCAACAGGTGTGAAGCCCTCCAGTGATGCGTGATGAGGCACTTGGCCAAAACTAAGGCCAGGTCCAGGAAGCACGATTTGTTTCTGTTTTTTCACAGAGTGCGGAAGGCATCCCAGGTCACAAGCCTCTCTGGTTGAAAAGTAGTGGATGAACTGATTAGTAAACGCAGTCCGATACTGCGTTACAGGGGGACCAGAATGCCAACATCACGTGGTGTAAATCAACATCAGGCACTTGGCATCGGCGCAGGCAGCATTCTTTGTAGGAAAGTATTGATTAATCTATGCTGGGCCAGGTAAGCTCTCTGTAAAATGAAGAATTGTATGAGTTTGAACCTAGTGTTTCTGGACAAGATGGTGGCCACTTCCCATGCTATGAAGGTATTGTATAAGAGCAGGAGGTGGAGGTTTCACGGGTGTGATGTTCCAGGTGGTCACAGCTCATGGAACAGCGCGTGATATAAGAATTATCTTTGAGGGATGTTACACTGTTGAAGGGCATGAAAAATATTTCCCAATACTGTCACCCCCCCACCAGCCTGCTATCCCTCCAGTTCCGAGGTCAATAATGACCCCCGGATACGCGGAGAGCCCAGCCTGGAAACTGCTGATGCGTAAGGTAGAGCAGAGATGGTAACAAGTACACCCCTACAAAAGCACCAAAATGTCATGGGGAAGAGACAAAGTGCAGCAGGCGCCCTGGTCTATGTGTGATAGAACAGGTACAGCAAGCAACCCAGTTGTCAAGGGGGAAAGCTGGAGCTCCGCAAACCAGCTACTCACCCACTGTACCTGAGAGGCCAAATAGTGATGCTCATATCGGCATGGGCCGATGCATCTTAGACAAAGCTACTCTACTTTGGGCTTCACTCCAGATACAATTACCGACCAGTACATTCAGAGAACGGAAGAAGGATGCCGGTAGCACAAGGGGGTGGTTAGCTATATAGTACAGCAGGCACAGGAGGATAACCATATTAGAGAGTGCTATTCTACCAACTTCGGAGAGAGAGAGTACACCAAAAAGAGACCTATCTCAAGACATGCTACTGCTCTACCAAGACTGCCATCCCGAAGGGCCTCCCACAACGATATACCTGGATCCCCAAGAACCTAAATGTCTGTGGCTGCCATATCAATGGCTCACCATCCACACAGGGGTCCTCAGCATATAGCTGTAGGGGGAATAGACATGACTTTCAACAGTTGATGTGATGAGTAGAGATCTCAACGAAGGTAGCAAGAGTGGAAGTAATGTCAGATTGGTCAGTCCATTCATTCTGGGAATAGAGCACTATGTCACCTTCATGTAAAGAGTTTCTATGACTCCTATCCCCAAGTGGTATTCCCCATCCCACTCCAACCTAGCTCAGGCAACTGGCCCCTGGCTCCATCGCCAGAGCAACCAGAAGGATGGGCAGCGGGCAACCAGGTTTCATGCTCTTATATATTTGTAGGGAGGCTGCAATTTAGTTTTCCTGTTAACACTCGCGCCACCAGTAAATCGTACAAGAGCCAAATCATATTGCTTATGCAATCACCCAGCCCACAGTATTCTAGTAAGTGGAAAAGGTATGTCCAATTCTGAGAATCAAAGGCCTTCTCTAGATAAAGAATGATACAGGGGGGCTTGGGGCCAAGGTCCAGGATCCACCTCCAGTATCCTGACTAGGCTGCGGATTTTGAAAGACACATTCCTGCCCTGCACAGAACTATTGTCAAGGGGCACTAGTCGCAAGATCAGCGGGAGCAAGCGTTTTGCCAGAATCTTGCTAAGGATCTTGTGACATATTAAGTACCATTCATGGGCAGTATGAGGAGATGTCCGATGTACCCATTCCCTATTTAGTAATAGGTATAACTATGGGTTCTCAAAGTGATGGGGGAAGACAATCCTCTGTCACAGCCACATTATATACTTTTTCCAGCCAGGTTGGAGAAAGTCCAATAAAATTTGATCGGGAGGCCGTCTGGCCCCATGGTTTTATAAGTGGCCAATGATCTAATTGCTCCCTCAACCTCCCCAACTTAGATAGGGAGGTCATGTTCCCGGCATTGATCCGGCATGCTGTGGGGTAAAGGGAGGTTTTGAAGAAGTCTATAATAGCTGCGTCAGAGGCAAGCAGGTCTGGACTGTAGAATCTTGCATAATGATCAGTGAAGGCCACATGGATGTCAGTCTGGAAGCGTGCCTGTGTGTTAAGGTTCAGACAAAGTAAGAGTGTGGCAAGTAGAGGTTGGTCCTGCCTGATCGGCCATGCAAGGATACTAGCCCTATTCAATTCAGCATGGGTTTGTGCGACGTGCACAGCGTGATTAAGACAGTGGAGACAGTCTATCAAAGCAGGGTGTTCAGTGCACACCATCTGGGGTGCCTCCCGCTGTCGTAGTATGACCCTTGATCTAGGCTAGACTGCTGGTTTAAGAAGGACAGTACTTTTGTTTGTAGGTGACTAAGTCAATCCTACAACAAGTTGCAACTGACATCCCAACCCTTCAGGCTCACAAGCAGTACCTCACAAAAACCCAAATAGTAAAAGGTGATTTGTGGCAGCCTTTACGCATGGACTCAAGTGTGCGACATCTCAGGGAGGTTGTGGTTAAACAGAGATTACCCCTTTCTCCCATGAACAACATGTCTCAGTCAAACACACAGGCAATGAAGGACATGCAGTAAAGTTTTCAATATGTTTTATTCAAAAAGACTACAATCTACAATAAGTTGCACGGGCTGCAATGATTATGATAATGAACAGTGCAAGAAACAGAACTGTAAAGATGAGAGTCATTAATACAAAGACCCCCACCATCTTGCAATAGCATGAAATGGCATTGGATGTGAACTATGTCCTAATATCCTAATCTGATGAACCTACCCTCTAACCTAAAGAGAGCTAGGCATGTTAAACCTAGTCTGCCAGTGCCATGTCCATGAGAAGAGCCCCCAACCCTTGTTACCTTGGAATGAGGTCTCTAGATCAGACTCTGTGGAAACACGAAGACTGGATCGGCATCAAGGTGACATGGAGCATTGATAGCGTTGATGGCATCTGGTAGGAATCCCTCTAACTAGCTGTCTGTGTGAGATGTATTTATACAGAACTGATTGGACCCCTGACATAGGTATGTTCCCAAACAATAGATAAGAAGACATGCTTGGGGTGGCAATTATGTAAACCATGGATGCTCAAAGTACGGCCCTTGGGCCTCATGCGGCCCCTCTGACCTTTACATGCGGCCCTTGGAGCAACAGGAGCACTGGGCAGCTGTTTGCTCAACTCTGCACTAACAATAACAATATGAAATACACGCACAATCATTTATTTCAAGCTCAATTGGTCTTCAAGAAAGGAAGTAACTAGGGACTCCTGCACTTAACTTTAGAAAAGCCTTCATTTTTAAAGACATCTTGCAAAACAAGTGTAAAACTAAGACAGCCTCTTAAAAATTAAAAAAGTGTATTTAGTTAACATGCAGAACCTTTTCGCCTTAATACAATTTATTTGATCAGTGCATTGAGATGTATCCATTTAAAAGTGATAGTTTTCAAACATAAATTTGGAAACATTAATTATTTCCCTAACCCTGAGAACAACACCAATAGTAAATTAAAGAGTGTGTTTTATGGGTGTCCTGGGTTCCTATCATACATGAACAACATTACACTTTAATAAATCAAACATAGAAGCAGGTTTTGTGCAGCACACCATGAATCATGTATTTCAAGGTCATCTTAAATGTGATAATGCAGAAAAAGGAGGGAAAGTGAGACTAAACAATTGTCTAGGATCACACAATTTGGAAAAGTGGGTAAGCCGGGATTAGTTACAGGTTTTCTGGTATCCCATTGGTTATTTCAGCCACTAAATGTATATAATTTGCTTCTCCTATACCTACCTTGCCACGAATCCCCCCAGCCACCCCACCCGACCGCCACTGCCCTGGCATAAATGCAGCCCCCAGGCACGCCACAGATCAAACTTTTTGGCCCCTGGGAAAATGTTTGCGAGTACCCATGATGTAAACAATTCCCTGGAAAGCACAAAGTAGATAAGTACCTAATATGAATACCTACATCTTTGATGCTGATAGTGATGCCTTTGCAGAGTGGCGCTGATAACATGAAACTAAAACATCTTCCTAACTAGAAATAATGCAGCCATCTTGGGAAGATATAATTAAATATTTGCACTAAAACAGAACAAACTAACCAGGGTAAAAGTCACTGGGTGACGGGGCGCAGGTCTGCAAGCTAGACGGCTAAGCTAACTCCTGCTCCCATTAAAACAAGATAGGATTCACTACACCACTGGCATTGTCTAAGAGAGTCTGAGTCTCCAGGTAAAGCAGGAAATCTTTGCCATTTCTCATCTCCCTCTCCAACACGCTGTGAAATTCAACAATAATGCTGATCGAGACGTCCCTAATTGTGACCTCGAAGGAGTCTTATTTAATAGCTCAAGTCATAGCTGTATGGTCATTATCAACAAAATCAGCCGAGATTTGGTCTCGAAAGGGAGCATAGAACACCTGGTTTTCTGATGGGGAGAGTTGAAGCTGCCAGGCAAGTACAGGAGAGCAAGAAGCATCCCAGTGGATACCTGCAGGCAGCTGGTTGTGGTCCGATGCAGTCTGACCCAAATAATCAATCTTGGTGAACGAGGAACTGAGGGAGCATGAGCATGCTATCCTATCCAGTCGCACATGTAAATTGTGTGGAGGGGAATAAAAAGAATATACTCGTACATCCAGGTGGCATCAACCCCAACTGTCCTCAATGGGCCAAATCTGGAGCCAGTGCACAAACTGTTTAGTGTGCTGTGCTATCAGTGACAGAGGATGGCTGGTAAAGGATTGTGTTGGTTTGAAACCAGTGAAGGACATTGCTGGTTAATCCCATTCAAGGCTCCAGGGTTCATATGAGGGTGGAATGGTCAACAGTCCTGAAGGAGACTGTGAGGTGCAGCAATGTCAAGAGACAGAGTTCATTGTCATCTGTGGTCAGGGGGCATTGTTTACTATATGTGAGGTAGCAGTTTAAGTGCTGCAGAGTGATCCAAAGTCAAACTGGTAGTCCTGCAGGAGATGGTTAGCACTGAAGTGATCCTGGAGTTGAACATAGACTTCCTTTTCAATAATCTTTCCAATGAATGGCAGATGAGTGGTGAGCTGGTAGTTGTTGAGGTTATCAAGGTTTAGTGTAGGCTTATTCAGGAGTAGGAGGATCTGACTTCTCTTGAGAGCTTCTGGGAAGATGCCTTGAGTGATGGAGGCATGAGATCATGAAGAGTGCTCTCTGAAAGCCCTTGTAAGTAAGTTTAGTAGGGAAATCGATTGGGGTTGGCTAACTCCCTGACATGCCAAGCACTGTCAAAGCCAATAGAATTGGCTTGTGTGCTAATTAATGGACACTGTATTGATGCATGCCCATATTTCCTTGCTTTATATCAAACTGCCAATAGAATGGGGTGAGAGACAAATATTCTGCAGGGTGGACCTAAAGCCCACCGCGTGTATATTTTAAAGTATTGTTAACAATGTGTCCTGCTTACAAGTGCGTTTTCAAGCGACACATAAAAGGGAGAGACATGAAAGTACCACATTCTTCAGGAGGGAACGTGGTGTAAATGACCTGGACGAGTACAGAAATGTGTAAGGAGTGCGGCTAAGATGTGGGCTCGAGGAGATATGTTGACCTAAAAAACATTCTGCTTTCATGGCGATAGCAAATGTTGAACATTTTGCAGTTCTCTGTAAAATTACTCAAACATGCTTACAAATGTGCCACGTCTACATTGTGTTTCCGATTTCTAGATGAGACATTCTTAAAAGGATTATTTGTGCATACGATATTGTAGCTGGCACGGAATGCTTTTCAGGAGTGAACTTTGGGAGAAACAGGTTAAATATGTTCTGTGCTTTATTGAAAAATGTAAAATCTTGCAGCACTGAAACCTGTTGCTGGGCATCAATATGAACCTCATGGCGGATGCTGAGCGAGTTTCCTAATGGGACACCTACTTCCTTATGCAAGTCTCATGTTCACCAATCTGAGTTATTGCCAGAGTTATTGCCAGAGTTATTTCCAGGCGCATGCAGTGAATGCATTGAACATTACATCCCATTTGTGAAGACTGAGGAACCAATTAAGTAATGGTTCAATTACTTAACAGTAATCTTCATTACTCTGAATACCCTTTTCTCGTACCAATACTTACTGAAATGATGTGTTCAAACTCTACCCAGGCACCATGTGACCTAGCTACAACCAATCACAAGTTTTAGTGCAATACGCTTACCTCCCTCCAATCCCCTTTCACCAATATGGTGGATAAAAGGGGATGGATTCCACAACACGTTCTGTATGTCCCCAAGGCAACATGAGGATTCAGGGGTGTTTGGGGGTAGATGCGCCCTTGCATCCCTGGCCTCCCCTTCTTTTATATGCCTTTCCTCCTTTCCCCTTGTGCCCCA
This sequence comes from Pleurodeles waltl, assembly GCF_031143425.1. NCBI lineage: Eukaryota > Metazoa > Chordata > Amphibia > Caudata > Salamandridae > Pleurodeles > Pleurodeles waltl. Next base: position 598,684,204 of record NC_090437.1, read on the forward strand.
GACTCCTGGCCCGAGTGCGGAGGGGACTTGCGCCTCTTTCTTCCCCTGGACACTTGAAGGCCGTTATGTCTGCTGGCATGGCTCCTGTTTGAAGGGGTCTGAGCTTCCAGGGTTTGTCTTTCTCAACATTGTTGGGGCTGCTTTGGGGTGTCGAGGTGATGGTTGGTTTGGATTCTTGCTTACTGAAAGGGTTTTCTTTTTTCTTTGCTCAGGCCTTGTGCAGAATATACTGCAGATGATGGAGTAAGGGGCAAATTCAGCAAATCCACAATAATCTGAAAACGGTCGCGGCTGCACAATCGCATAAACCCAGTGGCCCTGGGCATAACCAATATGAAACACATATAACTGTGACAAAAACAGCATCACGGAGTCTTGACAACTGCAGGCAGCAAAAGAAACGTAAGCTCCCTCATCCACAAGAGGGAGCCAAAGTCACACCAAAGACGAGCAGCCTGCCGAAATTGATCCTGAAGAAGTCAGGGGAAAACAACCAGGTGTCGCGAGCGCAAGACTGAAGGGCACAGCTGCAGATGAGCACCATCCACACCGTAACATGGCCGCCAGGCAGCCACGCTCACCTAGTTGCCATGCTAGCCGGCCTCTGAGAAAACCAAGCGGCATCCAACCAAGTGCCCAGCCTCTGGCTAGGTATCCTGTTTTGCTGCACCTGCTCAACGGGGGAGCCGCGTGCCTATCACGGAACATAAAGCAAACTCCGCCGAGCCCAGTGGATTTGCTGAGGAGACACCAATACTCCAGGGCAAATAACGTGCAGCAAGCTCCACGAACCAGGTAAGTCCCAGCAACCCAGGGAAGGAGGGAAAGGCAACCTGAGGCAAAACAGACTGCGTGCATCCAGGATGTAACTCACCCTGCAGCGCGCGATAAAGAATTACAAGCCTCACTATCCAAGATTTGGGCGGCGCAGAAAAGGAGAGACCCTGGCCACAACCACGGGCCCCACTAAGCAACCTGTAGCTGCACGAAGGGAAGACCAAGTCTCCCACGCCTGGGAACCCAAAAGGCCCCGCCTTTGGAAACAAGGGACAAAATAAAACAAACAATGTTCTCTACACTCCAGATACTTCGCTCAGCAAGTACCCAACTTTCGAGGAGTAGGTGGAGAACATCCGCGAACCCCATACCTGAAGAGGCCTCGCATTCCCAGGCTTACCTGAAAAGGGGTTCCCTACGCTCGTAGGTCATGTACCGATGAGCGGACAGAAAAGAACAGCCCGTGTTCTGGACTCTACCCCCTTTTATCCACCATATTCGTGGGAGAGGCTTGGAGGGGGATAGCGTTTAGTGCTAAAACTTGTGATTGGTTCTAACCAGGTCACATGGAGCCTGGGTAGCGGTTGAACACCTAACTTCAGTAAGTATTGGTACAAGGTCAAGGTTGAGGAAGTAATGCGTGCAGTACACACATTATTATACATAGTAGTGTGGTAAAACAGCACCTGAGCTGTAAGGTGCCAGCATTCATGGCACAAACACATCTCCATACACATCACAATGAATACATATCAATATCAGACATACACTTCACATACACAACAAAATGTGGCAGTGCTGTGCCAACAAGACATTTTCCAAGTAAAACTGAACTACAAGAAACAAAGTACTGTAATCGTTAATATATTACGTGCATGGGTACACAGAGAAACACACTTTAGTGACAAGATACACTGGACAGTGGAGTACGTGTAGTACATTAATTTCACAAACAGAAACCTTCCAAACAACAAGGTAAAAAAACAGCACTGGCGTGCATGAACTCCAAACATTGACTCTTTTGTCACAAGGGAGTAGCAAGAAAATGAAAATACCCCCCACTTTGACCCCGTCATCACAACCCTCTCCCAAAGAGATTGCTCGTCTTCCATAAAAGTAACTATTCATTCATCCATTCATCCTTCCATCCCCCTGCTAATATCCAGCTTTACATTCCTTCATCTATTCAATCTTTTATCCATCATTCAGCCTGTCACCATTCCGTCCATCCATCCGTCCATCTATTTCCAGACCTATCCATGTATCTTCAAAGATGTCCATCCATCATTCCACCTAGTCATCCACCCTTTCACTTATCCGTCCACCCTTTCTTCCATCCATTCATCCATCTATCCTATCAACCATACGACCTTCCTTTCATGCATCCATCTATCCTTTCACTCCACCCATCCACTCTTTCACTCCATCCACCCCATTTCACTCATCCATCCATCCTTATACTTAACCATCCATCCTTTCACTTATCTATGCACCTCATGACCCACGCATTCATCCATCAGTTTACACTTTCACTCATCCATCCACTTATCCATCTTTTTACTCATTCATCCATCCATTCAGCTTTTCAATTATCCCATCCTTTCAACAAGCCATTCATCATCCCTCCACTCGTCTATCCATTCTTTCACTCACCCATCATTACATTCATCCATCCTTTCGCTCCTCCATCCATCCACCCTTTCACTGATGCATCTCTCCACTCATCCATCTATTTACCCTTTCACTCATCCATCCTTTCATTCACTCGTTCTTCCATCCTTTCACTCACCAATCCACCCTTTCACCCAGTCACTCATCCATCCTTCTGTTCACTTTTTCATCCAGCCATCCATCCACCAAGCCATCCATCCAACTATCCATCCTCTCACTTACTCACCCACCTTTTCACCTTATTTATGAGCCTTTGTCTGCTGAGTTTCAGTCAGAAGAGGCCAATCAAGAACCTCAACCCCGCTGTAGCTGCTAAAGCGGAGGGTTGACAACGCCACTGTATAGTCACCCCACATTCGTTGTCAGCAGTGGGCAGACATTGTTTCATACTTACTTTGAAATAAAACTTTATATTCACAGAAAAGCAAAACCATGCAAACAGGGTATGACTGAGATACTAAAGGAACCAGTACACACACCCACCAAGGAAAACACGAGAAAGGCAGACGTTTAACATTCAGGAAAAGAAGAAACTCATTTTGGCCTCTCAAATGCCCAGCCTGCAATTACACAACAATCCAGAAGTTCCACAAACAGTTGCTCTTCAGGCCAAACAATGGACCTGGCACCCATAGGCACATGTCATAACTGGCACACACATACCCGTCCTCATTCCCTAAAAGTACTCCAAGGAAAACCAAGTCGAACCTTTGCAGCCACATGATATAACCATCATGCTACATACCATCGCAATACCAAAACTCAGCAAGGCGCCATATCATGGTCTTCTGCAAGAACACTCCTCCTAGAGCTTTCTCACTTTCGCACGTTATCACTAGGGCTGCGTCCATTGGTCCACTCAGCAGTGGAATCCAATCAGGTATTGTGAATGATGAGCAATGCTCAAATAATATGTTCTATAGTTCATTATATTTAAATTGATCTCATACATAATCATGGGAGATGTCCTAAACACCCGGCTAGATTTTGCTGCTCGGTTCTTCGACGGCTCCAGCTCAGCTCAGCTGACTGAACATAAACAAGAACTCAACACGTGAGATGAACTGTGGTTACTCACTTTGGGAATATTCCACGCGTCTGTTAGGCTGCGCCACATTTGCTTCGGGATGTAAATATAAGCTGATCTGAGAGCTCTGTTTTTCTTTCAGTTCTTGTCTTGAATCTCCTAAATTAAGTGGCAACCATTTCTGCTTGCAACCTTAACAAAATAAAAGGCACTGTATGAAGAGCCCATACCAGACAGTTTATCCGTAGCTACCCTATTAAATGGAAACGCATTTAGTTACAATATAATAACGGCATTTTTAATCAACAGAAAATAAAGAGAAGTTACATACTTAATACAACAATTTACTGTGATGCATGGCTCCTTACCTAATCTAAAACATGTACCTTTTTTGGAAATCCCCTCACACTACTGAGAATTTCAGACTTTTAGAATTGCTTACATTTTATAAATATAAAGCCTCCTTGTGTTCGCTACCAATATTATTATGACTATTAAATGCTAATCACGTACGACCTTCCCCATCTCCTCCCTCCAGCAGCTTTAAAATATGACAAAGATAGCCAGAAGAAACCTCCAGTAGCAGAATGACAGGCAGCGGCGACAGAACCCAGGGGAATCATGGGCGCCGCTTCACCAGAATGCCAGGGGTAGCTTAAGAACCATCACTTACCCTTTGATTAACAATGACATCACAGGAATTGAGATCATATGACCCCTTTTTTTCCAGGCAGGCATGTCACATGACCTAACATGCCAACAATTGAGGAGTGTATCACAAAGTAACACAAAGTTGTGCTATGCGCTGCTTTGCTATATTTTATATCAAAGAGGTGTTCCATGGATGGTCCCATGCAGCCACCAATGGGGTGTGATGCTAATACCTTCTACAAATGTTGGAAAAGAGGAGTTTGCACCAAAATCTTATGCATCGTCGAGGCAAGCGTAAGGAAATTTTATTCATTTCTTCTCGTTTTTCCAACTTTGCCTGTGTGCTGCATTGTACAGCACACATACAAAGTGGGAAATGCTTTAAGGCATAGTTTTAGTACTGGAAGTACAAAACCCATGCTTCAGAGAATGCACACACCCTGCACTCTGGCACAAGGGTATGCGCGTTGGTACATGGCATTTAAAATTGTGCCAGCGCACTGGGATAGAATAAATGCGCATCCTTTGGTTGCAGCGTTGCCTTGCATCAAAGAATAGTAAGTCTGTGCCTCAGTCTCACACAATCACTCACGACCTGTCTCTTGACTCTTATTTGCTTTCACTTGCATGCACATGCTTACACATACAGAAACATTCCTAACACATACACACACTTTTACTCACTGAAACACACTTTCACCCGCAAGCACACATACAACATACATTTGAAACCATTTTTACTTACAACAGCGGCCACCAAATTCCTAGGTGTTCTCCATTTTTTATTACACTAATAGTGAATACAAAAATATTATTCACTATTAGGTTAATAAAAAACAGGCAGATAATAAGGAATGCGGAGACTCGTATCATGCTGCCACTGATTTACCAATACCCGAGTGGTCGAAAAGGCAGTGCCAGGGGTCGCAGCTACAACCCCTAACAAACCCTAAATGACACCCCTGTAAACTAGATAAAATACCTAAAGATATAAAAAAATACGATAAACTTCAGCCCTTCCATATCTCAGCGATGATTATTATAAACAGGACGAAACTGGACGCCATTTATTCAGAGCAAGGGGACGCTTTTTAACATTTTCTGATACTTCATCTTCAGACCTCTCAGACTCTGATAGCACCCAGGGACTGGCAAAACGTCCCTTCCCCCTGACCCGAGTCACTCCGAATATTCCAATTTTTAGGGGGGCGGATAGGGATTCCGAGGACCACAGAAAAGGAGGAGGGGTCGGGGGAGAGGCAGGAATTTTTATCCCCAGGAAACACACAGGGGACTACAAATGAGGAGGCAGCACTACTTTTGGTAACAACTGAGATGACTTCAACTGCTGATAACCCAACTATGGCCCCTATATTCAGTCTTTCCAAACACACATTATCTCCATCTGAAATTGCTATTTTAAGGAGGGGTCTCTCCTTTGTATCCACTAACAGACCTGATTTTCTTGAGATTAAACTTGAGATGCATACATTTTTCAGAAAAGTAAGGCTTAGCTATTTTTCCAGTAAAAATAGCTATAAAGGTAAACTCAATGTGGGGGCCGTCAACTAAGATGGCTGCATGGCGTTGACGCTCCGATGCAGATTGCCCCAAACGATCGGATAACGCACTCTATCCGTGGCCCTGCAGCGTAACCATACACATGGACCCCGCAGTTGTGTGGTCCCCTTTACTATGCACCTGTGAACCTAATGGCAGTGGATTGAGTAGTGGAGGACTTTTTTTTTTTTTTAAATATTTTTTTATTAACATTTTATTATTTAATAAACAGTATCATGTTTACAGCACCATCTTGTTTGCTTCGTGTTAGTGCATAACAGTGTTAATATCACTACTGTCTACATTGTTTGAATGTTCTACTTCATTATTCAATAACCTTTATACTTTAAACTTATGCAAGAATAGAACATCAGTGGCGCTTCTTCTCATATGGGTTGCCCAATTGGCCTGGTGTAGCAGAGTCATGTTTTTCTAGTTATTATACAACACATTTAACTCGTTTCAAACATTAATCAACTTAAACTTAAACACGATGGCAATGTAGGGGGTGGAGGCTGCTAATGCAGGGGGATGCCATTTCCTGGCTTTTCTAGTATATATGGTGTCATTACTCATAGACTTGTCTGGTTTCAGGTGGGTGGGGCGTCTACCGGGTCCAACCTGTCTGTTACTCAATGTCCTGGGCTCTGTCCCCTGTTGTCCGCCTTTTATTCAATCTCGGCCTTATCCTGTCTTCCCTTACCATGTCCTACAGGGTGAGGCAACATCTCCTCCCTTCCTATGTTTATCCAGTCTCCACTCCTGTTGGTGTGTCTGTGTCCGCTGTTCTCAATATATTGTCCCAACTTGTCATTGCTACTTCCCAATTCTGTGCTATAGGGTGGCGACGCATTCCCCTCCCCTCCTCGCTCTTCAGGACCTGGAGTTCGGCTCTGGCCCATGTTGTAACGTCTTGTCTCCACCCAACCCGGGGGGGCCGAAACTGTGCCTTCCAGTTCTTTGCTATCTGTCTCCTGTACAGTCCCAGTGCCAGACTCAGAAAGCGGGTCTCCACTCTTCCCTGCGGCAATCCATCCCCAAAGCCCATCAGACATCTGTCAGGGGTCGGAGTCAGGTTCATATTAAGGAGTCTCGACAGGTCGGACATCACCTCTTCCCACCCCAGTTGGATCTCTGGACAGGTCCATACCATGTGGTAAAAATTTGCGTCTACATTTTTACATCTGGGGCACACCCTAGGAACCCCCCCATAGATTACTGTTAGCCGATGTGGGGTGAGGTACGTTCTGTGGAGGTAATTATATTGTATATATCTCAGTCGTGTGCTGCGAGCGACGGTCCGGGGGTAAGCCGAAGCTCTGTTCCATTCCGCATCTGACGGTTCCCTACCGACTGTCCTCCCCCATCTCTCTCTCAGTGGCCGCAGGGAATCTAGTGCATCCTCAACTTGAACTCAGTATAATTTAGATATCAGATGGGACTCATCTCCTGATGTCAATAGGAGATGCAGCACCCTGTGGGTGGCTGGTTCTGCGTTGACCGTGATCCAGTGCGTTTTCAGCACATGTATCAGTTTATGATACATAAGGAACTGCCCCGGGGAGACTCCACTGTCAACAAGATTAGTGAAAGACCTCAACACTCCCTCCTGAAACAGGTCTCCCACCGTTTCTATTCCTGCTCTCCTCCAGGTTCCGAGGCTCATGCCTCCCAGGTTCCTCTCACCTGCCTCGATCGTGAGTACCACCAGGGGTAGGGCCGGAGAGTACGGGGGGACAATGCCATCCCTTTTCACGCACCTCTTCCAACATGCTGACGCCACTCTTGTCATCGGGCTGTGCATGTGGGGATTGAGCTTCCTATTTGTCATTCGAGCAATGAACTGATTTATGTCCTCCACTACTGGGTCGGTGTACCTCTCCAGGTGACCCTTACCTGTGAGCCACCCGGCAACCCATTGCAGCTGGGATGCCAGGTAGTAGGCTTCAAAATCTGGCGCTCCTAGACCCCCCTGGTTAGTTGGCCTGCATAGTATTTGGAGCGAGGTGCGTCTACGACCATCATCCCATATAAGTTCCCTGAGTAGGGTGTTTAGTTCACGAAACCACGCTGTTGGAATCAGAAGGGGCAGGTTAGCGAAGTAGTATAGAAGCCGGGGCAGCATGACCATTTTGGACAATGCTACTCTGGCCATTATCGTCAATTTCAGCGATCGCCAGAACCCCACCGAGGACTTTAGGGATCGTAAAGCTCTGCCCAGGTTACCCTCGCGCAAGTCTGCCCTGTCGTGAAACACCTGTATACCCAAGTACTTAAAGGTTCGAGGGGCCCAAATCATATCCCCAGGGCATGTTGTCGGGCGTTCGCCGCCCGGAGCCATAGGGAACACGCATGTCTTGCTACGGTTGAGGCAAAGTCCAGATATGTTCCCATAGTTCTCCAGCACTCCCAGCGCCCATGGGAGATCCTTCTCTCCGTCCCTAAGGTAGACAAGTATATCATCAGCATATAGCGAGATGATATGTTCTTGGTGTCCCCATTCCACTCCTCTACCCACGCCCTCCTGCCGCATCTGGGACGCCAGCGGCTCGATGGCCAGGGCGAATAACAGTGGGGACAATGGGCAACCTTGTCTGGTTCCCCTGTGAATTGGGTAAGTTCCGGACACCGTTTTACCTGTTCTCACTCTTGCCAGCGGTGACGTGTATAACAAGTCCACCCATTTGACCCAATCTTCACCCATTCCCATTCGGAGCATCACTGCTCTCAGGTAGTCCCATCTGATCGAGTCGAATGCCTTCTCAAAGTCCACAGCGAGCAACACCCCTGCTGCAGGTTTCGTGTCGCTAGGCATATTCAGGACCGCAAAGAGACGTCTCAGGTTTAAGGAGGTGCTGTGATTCGGGACGAAACCATTCTGATCTACATGTACCAGAGTTGGTACAAGAGGGAGTAAACGGTTGGCCAAGATCTTGCTTAGTATTTTAAAATCACTGTTTAGCATTGACAGGGAGCGGAAGTCAGTCACCGAAGGTTGCCTAGATTTTGTCTCAGGGAGTGGGACTACCATTGCCTCTCTCATGGTGCACGGCATTATCCCATTCTGTAGCGATTCTGTATACATCTCTACCAACTGGGGTGTCAGTTGCTTCTCGAATTTTTTATAAAAGTCCATGGGGAGGCCGTCTGTTCCCGGGTTCTCTCCTGAGGCTAATTGAGCTATAGCTTCACTGACCTCCGCCATCGTCACTGGGCCCCCCAGCCTATCCCTGTCTCCGGCCATCAGGTTCGTTATAGGTATATGTTGTAGGTAATTATCAAAGATCTCCGTACTGATTTCAGCCGGTTTTCCATATAAAAAGGTGTAATAATCCTTGAATGCATCATTTACAGGGCCTGGTCTACTTCTGCATGACCCTTCCTTATCCAGCACATTTGTGATGGGCTCGGCCTCTCCACCCGGCCTCACCAACCAGGCTAACATTTTCCCAGACCTACCCTCTTCAGATTGTAGGGAGGCAAAGTATTTTTGTGTGCTGTGGCATCTGAGTTGTTCTTCGATCTGGGAATGGTCCCTCTTTGCCTGATTATATTTCTCATTTACTAGTGTGCCAGCCCCCTGATTAAGTTCTCCCTCATGTATTATCTTCTCTAGCTTAGTCAGCTCCCTTTCAAGTGTGCGTCTCACTCCGGCCGATAGTCCAAGACAAAAACCCCTTGTCACCACCTTGAGGGCCTCCCATTCCGTAGATCTAGAGGTGGTGGATCCACTGTTAAATTGAATATGGTCAGTCAGGTGCTGTCTCAGGGTGTCTCTATATGCTGGGTCCTCAAGTGCTGTAGGGGACAATCTCCAGGCCGGAATGGGGGGCCTAATCTCTGCCGCCATCCATGTTACCAATAGAGGGTTGTGGTCGGACAGTGTACGGCCCAGATATTCTGAGTGAACCATCCCACGTGCAAGGTCTGCCGTACACGCCACCCTGACGATTCTGGTGTGGAGTCGGTGAAGGCCCGAATAATATGAGTAATCCCTGTCGTGTAAGTGTTGTTCCCGCCAAATATCCACCAGCCCCCAGTAGCTCATCCATTCACTAAGTTTCCCAGCTATCTTACTTGACATTACACCCTGCAGTGGGGGGAGGATCTATCCAAGTCTACATCTAATATACTATTGAAGTTCCCTCCAACCAAAAGCTCTCCTCTCCTCTGGCGGGTGAGGTGGCTTGACAATTTCGTCAAAAAGGGGATCTGGTCTTGATTTGGGGCATACATGCAGCATAGGACAATCGGTGTGCCGTATAACCTTCCCTCCAGAATCACGATCCTCCCCTCATGATCTATGTTGGAAGCTTCTATCTCTAGGGGAACCCCTGCACGGATCCAGATCATTACTCCCCTTGCGTACACTGAGTACTCTGTTGCGAACACCCGCCCCCTCCACCTACGTCTCAATCTCTCAGGTTCACCAGCCGCTAGGTGGGTCTCCTGTAGCATTGCTACCTGTATATTCCTCCTTTTTAAATAAGCCAGTATTTTGTGTCGTTTGGCCGGTGACCCCATCCCTCTAACGTTCCACGTTAAGAAATTGTATTCTGCCATGTTGGTGATTTTTAAATTTACATTGGCTACTCTTTGCTACTCTTACCGTCTGCTGTCCCCTGTTCATTAGTGAAGCACTGTTGTTACGCAACCATTCACCACCCCTTGCCATCCTAACTTGTAACTGCTTATCCCAACTCCCCCTCCCAGGGCACCTCTCAAACAGTAGGCTGCCCAAAAACAGAAAAAACACCCGTGCAACAGTGCAGCATGTTTCATCTTTTAGTTGCAGTTCTCACCAGTCCACCTGTACAGGCGAGATTCCAGTAGGGGGGTGGCCCTGCACGGAGGGGCCATTAGTGCACCATTTGCGCCCGCCCCAGGGTGTCCGGTAAGCCTCTGGGCCTCAGAGGTCATCTGCAGTCTGTGGGGTCACTACCGGGGCCTGCACCGAGCTGCTCGAGCCCCCCGCCGATGACATCACGGTCTCGTCCGATTCACCGCCAGAGTCCTCCCGGGGGGTCCCCTCTCCGTTCACACGGGCCGCTGCCTCCAGTGCTGGTCTTCTGCCACTTTCTTTTTGGTTCCGGGATGGCGCCAAGTGTGGGCGACTTCAGGTCCGTCTTCCCATGGGGGGCCGGCGCGGTCCAGCTCCGGTCGGGCCCCCCCTCCCGAGCCGCTCTGTCTGGGTCCCATGGGCTTCCAACCATTCCCATGCCTCCTCCGGGGATTGAAGAAATGTTGTTTTACTGTCAAGCATTACTTTCAGCTTAGCCGGGTACAGCAACGAATATTGTATACCTTCGTCCCTTAGAGCCCTTTTGACTGCCATGTATGAGGCACGCTTACTCTGTACCTCTACTGTAAAGTCCGGGAACAGCGTGACTTCGCCATTTGCTACCTTAAATGGGCCCTCTTCTCACGGCCTTTGTAGCAAGATGTCCCTATCTCTATAGTGCAGTAATCTTGCGATCACCACTCGGGGGGCCTGCCCGGCGCCAGGGGCCTCGCAGGCACGCGGTGTGCTCTTTCCAGAGTGTAGAATGAAGTCAGCCGGCCCGGTGCCACCACTGTGCTCAACCATTTTTCCAGGAATTCCACCATATTTGATCCTTCAGCCCCCTCTGGGAGGCCCACCACTCGCACGTTATTCCGCCGGCTTCTCCCCTCTGCGTCCTCAGCTCTTCGCTCTAGTCGCATCACTCTATCTCTGAGATGCGACATTTCGGCCTGCAGGTCTTTTTGTTTTGGTGCAATGTCGGCCAGTGTGGTTTCTGTCTCTTTGACTCTGTCCGATAATTTGTGATGGTCAGCCCTCAAGAGGCCCAGTTCGACCGCGACCTGATTGATGTCGTGTTGCAGTGTTAACTTAGGGGGTTATTCTAACTTTGGAGGAGGTGTTAATCCGTCCCAAAAGTGACGGAAAAGTGACGGATTTACCACCAGCGTATTACGAGTCCATTATATCCTATGGAACTCGTAATACGGCTGGTGGTATATCCGTCACTTTACCGTCACTTTTGGGACGGATTAACACTCCTCCAAAGTTAGAATAACCCCCTTAGTGTCTTCTATCGCACCTAATATTTTGTCCAGGGTGTCCTGTACATTGACCTGCAGTGGACCCTGCACGTCCCCCCCTTGCGCCCGGGGGTCGCTGTGCTGTCCATGACTTTAGCCTTGTGGCGGTTCTTAGGGGACATCTATTGCGTAGGAGATCGTCCCCCCAGTGGCGAATCGGACCATGGTGCGTTAGTTCAGGGGATCCCCCATCTAGGACTTCCGTCTCAAGCGCAGTTCAAAGCCCGCAGGGGCCGCCAGGTAGAATCCCACCAGTACCAGAGACCGTGCTTTCTCGCTCTGGATCTCAGTGGACTCGGGGCGCGTTGCACCAGGACAAGAGGCACCACACCAGCTCGATCACAGTAGTCGCCACTTCAGGAGCCGGACCGGTCCTGCGGGGTCGGCGCCACAGCAAGGCTCCCGGCAGCCGGGCCCACCCGCTAGGCCCAGGGGCTCCGGTCGCACACGTTCTTGTTGCTTCTCCTTACTTGCGAGGATGGGGGCGGAGGGCCCGCACGCACCCCAGGCCGCCGTCACACCGTCCTCCGCGGTCTCGGGAACACAAGGCTTTCCATGATCAGCCCTGCAGCTACCTCCAGGCAGGAGGGGGGCCGCCCCGCCTCCCCAGCCGCGGTCGGCCGGCTCCCCCTCAAACGGCGCGCGGTCCCACGCCCAGCCGCACGCCCGCTCACTCGCTCAGTCCGGCTCCCGGCATTAACATGGCGACAGGCCCCAGGCCGTGGGGCTCGCCGGCCGTCTCCAACGGGCTCCGCCAGGCTCGCTCTGGGCTCCGCTGGTGCTCGGGTCACCCACACGGGTCCCCGCTCTCGCTCCCCGTCAATTTGCCCCGGGGTGTGGCCCAGGATAACAGGAGAAGTTTAGGCCCCTCCGGAGCAGACGGATCAAGCTTGCGCCATCTTCGGCTTCGTGGCCACGCCCCGAGTAGTGGAGGACTTAGAGGCTGGAAGTGGACCTCAGAGGCTCCATGGCGACAGAGGCTGCAGGCAAGCCTGAGGACAGGGTCGCTGGGCCCTACCTAATGCAGGCCTGCGATGGTGCTCATCTTCCCCCCTACAGGACCTCGTTGATGTGCTGAGTGTGGCCCGTGCACCTGTTTGTGACCCTCAATGCTGCTGCCAACTGGGGAGGACCGCATGGGCTGATCTTGGGCCCAGGCTGCTGGGTGAAACTACCGCTCACCTGCCATCAATGTCTGTGCCCCATCACTTCTGAGTACTCTGAGGCGAAACGGGTGTCTATTGGGGCCTGCCACTCGGGACTGGGCCTGAATTCCTGCGTTGCACGGGTGGGGTGAGGCAGGGCTGAGAACCTGAGGCCTGGTGCAGTCCTCTGGGTTGCATGGCCAACGCTGAGTGTGCTGTAGGCCCCCGCCTGCTGCCTACTGGCCTAGAAGCCTGGAACATGCCTCATGCTTCTTCCCATGCATGAGAGGCTGCAGTGGTGTGTCAGGGGGTGTCGAAGGGGCCCCACTTCTGCTGCTGGTGATGATCAACTTCATTGTGGGCCAATATGGTCTTTAAGACGCACCTCACTGCTGACATCTGGAGCTTCGACTGCCTTGGTTGGTAGCATTCCTGCCCCTGAGACTTTTGGTGCTGCCTGGGGCCCAATGTTGTGACAACATGATTGGAGGTTGAGGTAGAGCCCTCACTTGATCACTGCCTCCCCCACCTCATACCCTGACTGTGATGGGGACGACGTCGGGCCCACTCCTGCTGCCTGACCTCCATATAATATCCTCGCTGAGATCCAGATGGCTGTGCTGTTCCCCAGCAAGAGACTGCAGCGTAGCTACTATGCACTTGGGATACTTTGGGTGTTCCTGGGAACCCTGAGCTTGAGTGCTGCTTGGCCTTAGACTACCTCCCCTTTGCAATTAGCCTCCCGGGGGCCGACTGTGAGCCCCCACTATTCTGGGACAAGGGGACCTCTGCCAGAAGAAAGTGACCTTCAACTATCCCAGGGGCGTGCGACAACAGCAACACTTAGAGGGTCATTATGAACTTAGCGGGCAAGCAGCGCTGCCTTTCGGATAAAGAATCCGTATTCCACTAGCCATTCCCTGGTGGTTTCACCCGCCAGGAAAAGGCTGGCGGAAGGGGTGATCCGGGGCCTTCCTTGGGGCCCCTGCACTGCCCATGCACTTGGCATTGGCAGTGCAGGGGCCCCCGTGACCAGCCCCGTCGCGCAGGTCTGATTTGCGCGACGGGTCCTGCTGCACCCGCCGCACTGTGGCATTGACGACAGCTCCAGGTGGCGCAATCAGCAATGTCCTGGCCCACCATTCTGCTGGGCCGGCTGGCGGAAACGCTGTTTCCGCCATCCGGCTGAGTGGAATGTTGTTTATATGGCCAGCAGCATCTCAAAGGGGCTGGCGGTCTATGTTTAGACCGCCAGCATGAACACAGCGGTGAATCCCGACGTGTTCATAATGAGACTCTTAGTGTCGGACATAGAGGAAGGATTATCCATGACCTTGCTGGCGGAGATGGCTGATGGTACAGCTGCCTTAATGGCTGAGGGACAGTTTTAAATCCATTGATGCTCATTTTGACACACTTACCAGCCACCTGGATCAGATGGGGGAGTCCACTGACCGTCACACTACCCACCTCGATGGAGCTGAACACCACATATTTGAGATGGAAGATGATGCTACTAACATTGTGAAATGTCTAGCGAAGGTTGAATGAGTCCTAAAGCAGACGGTGGCTAAGAACGGAGTCCTGGAATTGTACTCACGTCACAACATTCTCCGCATAGCAGAAGTGGTGGAATCTACTAACATGGGTTGCCCCGACATCTTTATCGAAAATCTACTTACAGAACTTTTTGGCAGGGAAGCATTTACTGATACATTTGTTGTGGAGCATTACCATAAGTCGCTTGTCCTGAAGCCCAACACAGGAGCCCCACCTCAGCCAATTATTTCCCGCTTACTGAATTATAGGAACAGAGACAGAGCTGCAGCGAGCATGTGAACCTGATCCACTCCAGTTCCAGGGCTCCACTTTGTTGATGTTCCCAGATTTTACTCTCGCAGTCCAGGAGGCAAGGTAGAAGTTTGCTGATGCTAAGAACACCTAACGAAAACAGGGGCTCAAGTGCATTATACTATAGCCAGTCCGATTGTGGGTCAAGATCAACAGCCAACACCGAATCTTTGTCGTACCTACTGATGTCAATCACATTCTGCAAGTACCACGGCGAGGACTGTGGTTCACATCAACATGTCACCCCTGACCGCTGTCCTAGCGCCACGGTGCAGGATGCTACTGAGGCCCCCTGCTCGATACTGGTTGCCACACACTCTCTATTTCTCTGGTACTGCCGCGTTTATGGACGTGGCCCCTATGCATCACATTGCCCAAGTGCTGCTGGAACCTGGTGCCTGTATCCCTCAATAGGTCCGATACACACTAACACACATTAATCCATCACAGGAGTGCACCGGCTATTGGGTGTTGACACCCCACCTAGGTGTATACCGCAATGTATATTATTGTTTTGCTTTCCTTTTTGACTCTGATTTACCAGATGTTTGTTGCTGTGGTGTGGTTAGGACGGTGGGGTGGGATATTATTTGTGGGGCTCACTACTGCTTAACTGCTCCTTTTTTGTGTTGTCACATCATGTCACATTTACTGCACCTTTTGCACATGTTGCCCATGTCTTCCCTTTTTCATGGTCCCACCATTAAGGCACACAGGGGCTTGACCTCACCTTTATGTCCTGAACTATCCGGGGTCTTAACAGCCCCAGGAAGGTTAAACATATACTGTCATACTTGACCAGGCACAATGTACAACTGGTGTTCCTTCAGGAAATGCATCTATCGCCCAAAAGTGAATGCATCTGTGTGAATAAATCGGGAAGGGGGACATCGCTATTTTGTGTACTAGAGTTCATACTCCTGTGAGGTCTGTATCCTAATCCACAAGAGTGTCCCTTTCACCTGTAATAGCAGTGTCATAGACACAAAGGGGAGATATGTGATTTTGACAGGCACTTCACCATGCACCTGTAAAAGTTACTATTGACTATACCTGGCACCGGTGGGTCAGATAGACAATGGCGCTGCCCCAAAAATGCACTACATGATGTGGTCTTTCACTCCGAACTAGAGGATGCCATCAATTAATATTTCCCATTAAGCATTAGTTCTGTATCCACACGTGTTGTAATCTGGGAGGCTTCCAGTGCTTACATACATGATACGTGTATCTCCAAACATGCTGGCATACTCAAATCCATCCATGTGGACTTGGCCCAGCTGGAACAGGCATTGCAGACCTTCAATCAGGAAGCTGCGGAATGGGGTGGTGTACATTCCCTTCAATGTAGGTTACAACTCCTAGATGAATCCTGAGATCTGTTTCACCTCAAGGTGGCTTACCTTGGAAAATATGCCCAGGTTTGCAGGTATGGCGAGGCTGCTCTGACCCAACCTACATAGTAATTATATCACGGAACTCAGCATGGCTGCAGGCACACCTATGACATCTGCTTATGGTACAGCCTAGGAATTCCTAACATATTATAAGCACCTATATACTACCGGCCTGGTTGAGAAGCCCAACGCTATATCGTCCTACTTGGCAGAGATAGCCATGGTTTGGATCACGACTGGTCAGCAGCAATATCTCACTGTTCATATCAGAAGTGAGGTGATAATTCAGGCGATTGACACCTTAAATGGCTCTAAGCTCCAGGGTTAAATGGCCTAGTAGGCAGTTTCTACAAGGCATACAAACATATGCTTTCTCCACATCTTTTGAAGGTGTACGCAGAGTCCCTTGAGACCGGCATGCTCCCCCCACCTCAGAGAAGCAGTGATCACTCTGCTGTTTAAATCTGGTTAGGCCCCACACTACTGTACATCTTAGAGGATGCAGCCCCTCTTGAACCTGGACAACAAGATATGATCCAAAGTCATTACTACACTCCTCTCACTCCTGTTGGAGCAAGTAATTTTCCCCATTCAAACAGGATTCACCCCACACAGCCCCACCACATTGAACCTTCGCACAATTTACGCGGTATTGAATCATATCTCTCTATCTGTCCCGACAGTGGTTGGGCTCCTTAATGCCGAAAAGGTGTTGGACTCCTTAGAGTGGCCATTCCTGAAGGTGACCTTGACCAATCCAGAGGTCAGGCTTCAGGTGAATGGCACCTTTACCAACTCTTTTTCGATCTCCAGGGGGACTCAGCAAGGCTGTCCTCTTTAACCCTTGCTTTTCCTTATTGCCCTGGATCCACTGGTTCACCAGCTCTAAGAGCAGCTTTTCCGGGCTTTACATAAATTGGAGCAAGTCAGATCGTTCCCCTTACTGATGCCATCGTGCCTTGTGTCCTGGACTATTCTCTTAAAGGATGCAATGACTCTCCCAAATATTTGGCATTATCTTACATAGCCAGAGGGAGATGGTGGTCTGCCACAACTATGGCCTGGCAGTTGCCAGACTTGCAGACAGGTGAAACGACAATGGATCAAGTTGCCGCTGTCTATGGCTGGGCACATCATCATAATTAAAATGGTTGTACTCCTGTGGTTTATTAATCTGTTCTTAAACATCCCCATATCTCTTACCAACAACTTCTTTGCTTCCTTGTGCAGCCTTCTAATTTGACTGGTCTGGGAAAGTTTAACGCTCCCACGGCCTAGGGGTGCCAGATCTTCACCTCTTTTATTTGGTAGCATCATGTCACTTTGCGTACTATTGGTACCACCCTGATGCCCGCCTCCCCTATCTCTGGCCAGAACAGGACAGGTGGGCTGCATTCCCTTATCATCCATTTTGTCCTTCGGCCTCACCTGTGATCCCAAGGACATTGATATGCTTGCTACCAGTAGTTAGGCATGGGCGAAACTGCAAAAATACCTGGGAGCTGAAAGACTGTATTTCCCTGCCCTGCCACTCAAAAATAACCCAGGGTTACACTTGACTTAGGAACGGCTCATTCAGCACACACTTGAGTCAGACCACTTGGACATGCTAGGTGACCTTTTCCCTGAGGGGCAGGTTATCACACATGCCACTCTCACACAAATAGTGGTGTCCACACAAATGGACCATTTCATCCTAAGACAACTTCAGGGCACCTTACGGGACCAGCTGCCTTCATACCTGGAGGCATCAGATGACATTCCCCCTCTGACCTTGCTGATTGAATCAACTGACAGTTCATGGCTTGTGCCCCACCTCTATCAATCCTGCTTAGCACTGACGTTGGGGGGAGTGGTTGTGGCACGGACAGCCTAGGAGTATGGCCAACCCATAACGAACAATATATGGAGATTCTGCTGCATTCAGTCCAACAACCACCGACACACATTGCTACATTATAAATCTTTACACTGCACATACACAACACTGCAGCGCTTAGCGAAAATAGACCGTGCAGCTCCCACCACTGTCTGAAATGTGACGCCGCACATGCAGACTTCGCACATCTTACATGGAATTGCTGATAATCCAGGCGAATTGGACGTAGATCCTATCCACCCGTTCTGAAATGGTGGAATTCACTATTGACCTGGACACTATGATGGCATTATCAAGCCCTTGCTGCTGAGCATTAGGGCCTATATTTATACAAAATGATTCAAAACTGCGCTAATGCAGTTTTGTGTCATTTTATTTAGCATAAGCTAGTGCCATTCCATAGCGCCAGCCATGCACCATATTTAAGGTATACCGCCATTTTTAGCCTGCATTAGCACCAAATTTAAACGCACAAGAAGGAAAGAGTGTAATTGCAACTGAAAATGAAAGCATCAGGCCAGGAGAGACCCCAATAGCCTAAGCACCAGCCAGGAGGATCCACAAAAGGAGAAGAAAAAAAAATCACAAGTGTCGCTTTAGTGAGGAGGGGCACAACATCCTTGTCAGAGAGGTGACGGAGCACCTACACCAGATTTTTGTCACCTCTAAATTGCTGACTGGTAGGAGAGAGACTATATGGCAGCAACTAGTGGACAAAATCAACAGCGTGGCAAAAGTGAAGAGAACTGTTGCTGAGTGCAAGAAGCGCTGGCATGATTACAAGCGTAGAACTAAGGAGAAATTGGTCAAGAACAGAAATGCCGCACTGCAAACTGGAGGTGGAAGTCCTGCACCACAGGAGGCCCAAGTGAATGGGCAGAGCAGGGGCACCCGGGGCACCCCACACCCCATTACCACCGGCCTTTGCATGGTGGACGGACTGCCATGCAAAGGCTGGTGGGAAAGTGGGATCATAATCTGGAGGGCAGCGCTGATTGCAGTGCTGGCTTGGAGAATTAAGACCGGTGGCACCGCCAGCCCATAGGCTGGCAGCAACCTGACAGTGCCAGGGCATCGTGTACCATGATCCTAATGTGCTGGTTGGACCGCTGCTGTTGGCGGTGGCCCGAGCGCCACTGCAAGTCTGGCGGTCATAGGACCTCTAGACTCGTTATGAGGGCCCATGTGTGCAGTAGTCCAAGTAGCTGCAATCCCACCATCAAACAAGATAGAGGCCCTGATCAAACTGGAAATTAAGTTGGGTGCCTCGGTACCGAATTAGGCTGGATCATGCACTGACATTTAGAAAACGCAGTCTTGAGCAAAAATCATAAGCATACCGGCCATCCCTGTGTCCACCCCTGTGCCAGTGGTAAATTAGCTGTCCAGCCTCAACGCTGCATCCCTTGCACCATAGTGCAAGGATGGCTGCGTTGAGGGGGAGAAAATTGTTGTGTAGGAAGGAGCACCTTCCTGCACAACAAGAAACTGAAATGGCAATCTGCTTGGTCGATGTGTGCAGTGGAATGCAGCACACAGAGACAAAGGAAAACATGAGGAGGAATTAAAATATACATCAACATTGTGCCCTGCTAGTGCCACCCCTGGGGTGGTGTTAGATTTTGGCGGTGCCGCAGGTCTACAAAAACACGTAGATCTGGGGCAGTGTGAAAATGCAATGGGTGTTGGTGTGGCCCATCCACAGCAACAGCCATTGCATGCCCATTTCACACAAATTTCAGCGTGGGAAGGGGCTGTATTTACAAGGTGACGTCAAACCACAATAAGTGGCTTAATGCCACCTAGTAAATACGACGCACCCCTTAGCGCCACCTGAGAGTCCCTTTACGTGACACTCCAGTGGCCATAGGGGCAAAAATTATATGCCACATAGGCGGTCATTCCAACCGCGGCGGGCGGCGGTAGCCGCCTGCCATGCGGTTACCGCCGAATGACGGCAGCGCGGTCAAAAGACCGTGGCGGCCATTCTGGCTTTCCCGCTGGGCCGGCGGGCGACCGCCAAAAGGCTGCCCGCCGGCCCAGTGGGAAAGGCCCAGCAACGATGAAGCCGGCTCCGAATGGAGCCGGCGGAGTTGCTGGTGTGCGACGGGTGCAGTGGCACCCGTCCCGATTTTCAGTGTCTGCTTTGCAGACACTGAAAATCATTATGGGGCCCTGTGAGGGGGCCCCACGACACCCGTTCCCACCATCCTGTTCCTGGCGGTATTTACCGCCAGGACCAGGATGGCGGGAAGGGGGTTGGAATCCCCATGGCGGTGCTGCAAGCAGCGCCGCCATGGCGGATTCCTTGGGCCAGGGGTAAACCGCCCTTTTCTGACTGCGGCTTTACCGCCGCGGTCAGAATGGCCCTGGAAGCACCGCCAGCCTGTTGGCGGTGCTTCCGCGGTCCCCGGCTCTGGCGGTCATGGACCGCCAGGGTCGGAATGACCCCCGAAATGTACAATAACAGCCTTGGGCCTTTAACTAATCACCTAGCCTCTACTACCAAATAAATTATGTGCCATGTCAACTGCCACAACAATCTAAGATTGATTTTACACTATCTCTTTGCAAAGGATGATGGCTTTCCTCCTGCCAACCTGCCTGTCCTGGATTTCAGTGATGACCTGGATGACCAGCTGACAACCATCAATCAACCAACTCTCCAGGATGCCTTAGGATCCCTTCAGACACCACCTCCAGTTGCAAGGAGGATACACAGCATTGCAGGATCTCCACATGAACCACCCAACAACCAAAATATACCACCTGCCAATACTGACACAGCCCTGGAGTCCGGGGACCCATAGACCAGCTTTCAGAGGACAGTGGTAGGAGTCCAGCAGGAGCTGGCCAAGCAGGTGTGGGTGGGGATGGAGACCATGGCAGGCAGCCTAGAGAGAGTGCGGACGGTCCTCATATCACCTAATGAAAACACAGCTGCCATCCGAGGCACACACTCCCCACTGCATGGACTCCAGCCGTCCCTGGCGGACATAGCTGCTGCCATGAGGGAGAGGCCACAACAGTTGCCCTCCCAAACTGGCAGCAGCATAGCAGACAACATTCAGCGGGAAGTGGCCTTCCTCAGGGAAGACATGGTTGTCTACCACCACGATGTTTCAGCTCTATTGGGGCCCTCTAACAGGTCCCCGGGCAGCTTTTCACTGTCTGCATAGCAGACAGTGAAAAGCGCGACGGGTGCTACTGCACCCGTCGCACGGCCGCAACACTGCCGGCTCCATTAGGAGCCGGCTCCTATGTTGCGGCCTCATCCCCGCTGGGCCGGCGGGCATAAACTTGGTTTGCGTCCGCCGGCCCAGCGGTGGATGTCGTAATGGGGTCTGCTGGAGTGCAGCTGCATTGGTAGCCGCCCGCCAAACTAAGAAAAACCCACCCTCCCACTATACTTAACCTAACTTATGCCTACCCTACACTAACTTAATACTAACTATCTAAAACCCAACCTAAAACTTACCAAAACTTTAATAGGGAGGGGAGGGAACTGGGAGGCATTCCACAAGTCCAAATGTTCATTTCTTTCCCTTTTTGATTTTTTTTAATGAACTTCAACATCCTCCTTTTGTCTGCTGATTCCTTCTCCAATTTGTCCAGTCTCTTGAGGATTGCATTTAGCTCCCTTCTGAGGTCCACCTCAATTTGAGTTGGTGCACCGGCTGCTGGTGGCAGTACCTGTGGCTGTGTGGAGACAGGTGGAGGTGATGTGGAGGGCGTAGGTCCAGCTATGACCCCCTGCATTCCTGAGGAGCTTGCTCCTGTGTCCTTTGGTACCTGCTTTGCTGGACTACCATGTGCAAAGGCACACCATTCCCCCGAAGCTTTCGTATGATGGAATCACCTGGCCATCTTGTGGTATCCCACTTCCATCTCAAGGATGTGGCGGTAACGTTCTGCCCTCTTCATAAAATTGGACCTCTGCTTATGAGTCATGTTGGCTGCTGAAATATAAGAACACGCAAGCATCAATATCAGCATTGGGCTGAGTTTGTACAGAATTTTAAATTGTACTGCAATAGCAGCTAACACATACAGTCCAACACACATTCCTCAACGATGACTTCCTCCTCATCTATGTGTATAGATCACTCTTCCAAGTCTTCTTTTAACATCCAATTTTATTGGCCATAAGTAGTAACCTGACACCTTCAGCACAGCTCTCTACTCTCTCCTTCTCACTCACCCTAGAATTCCGCCTGACCTCACAGCTTACATCATGACATTCCAGCCTCCACTAAGCACAAAGCATTTAATTGTAGATACATACATATACATAT
Source organism: Pleurodeles waltl (assembly GCF_031143425.1). NCBI lineage: Eukaryota > Metazoa > Chordata > Amphibia > Caudata > Salamandridae > Pleurodeles > Pleurodeles waltl. The sequence continues at coordinate 598,706,541 of NC_090437.1, forward strand.
AGAGATCTAAACATGGATCTTGAATGTTTTACAAACTATAAACAATAAAAAGGAAACTTAATACATGGTTTAACGATTAACTTTGCAGACACTACCCATGCTCCATGACGAACCATTTTCTAGAATTACCACATTTCTTTTAACATCCTTCACCAATTGGGGAATAGAATATTTGCTATCCCCTTTCAGGACAATTCCACCTTTCCTCGTCACCACCCATTCACCCCTCTGTATGTCACAACGCTTCACACCCATTCTTTTGTTATAGTGTCGAACATTCTTTCTTTGTATCTTTTCAACATTTTCTCTCACCAACTCTCTAAGTGTGGCACACAGTGCTGGCAATGGTGTTGTGACAAAGTGGTTGTCAACAGGCATGCAATGTACATATACAGTTGTCCTGTGACCTATTATGGTAGACAGCAATGAATATGTGGTCAGCCATTACTATTCCTATTGCACACACATCCATGCCATCACACGTTGGCCCTTGAACCACATGCAAGCCATTCTCATTGCACAACATTGCAACATACATGATGTCACCATCCATCCTCCTATAATACCAGATCATTGGTTAGGCAAAAACCTCTGTCATTGCATTCCACACTTCTGACTGACTCACAACATTGCCTGGATTTGCTCACAGGATGCACAATATGACACTTACTGGATGGTTTGAGGTCTTGAAAACGCGCCACCTCTCCTATGGTGCAGAGCGCTAGTCCACCTGAAAGACATGAATGGAAAACATTGCTAAGTGTAAAAGCCAAGTTTCCGTAAATGGAAAACATTGTTCAATGTAAACTTGTTAGGCTGAGTTAGGAAGTCATCCTAGAGGTAGATCATATTAACTGACAAACATCTATGATCACTCAATCACACATACACTCAGATAAGGTAGACCCACACACCTACAAACCATCACTGTCCCTGACACTCCTGTGGTGCTTCTCATTGCACCATTTCTACATGGCATTGTCATGCAGCTGTCTGTTAGCACGACACCTCCAATACCATATGGGACTGCTTGAAAATGTATATTCCATCTGAGGGGCATGCAAAGGTTGTTGCATTACCTGGCCCATTGTCACACCCATAGCATTTCAGCCTGCATCAGATGTTGCATAGATCTATATCATTGTCACAGCAAACCAACAAAGTACTACCCTGGGGTTGTGTGGGTATTTCAATGTGTTGGGGAATGGCATCATACATCCTTCAATGAAGTAAGTAATATGTGTGTGCCATCTCAAAGCACACATACTTTCAAAATTGCTATGGGAGTGTACTCTTGTGTAGTTGTTGTACATTCCTGCACATTGACTGGATGAAATCATGGATGTAGTGCCAATAGTGTGTGGCCTGCCATTGTTGCCATGATATACCATTGTTGGTCTAGTGAGTGATAAGAGCATGGGCATAGAAATACGGCTCAACACCTGCTTGGCAGGTGGGGGACTGTCCGTGCTGTGGCTCCCTGCCACACTGCCTGCCCTGCTGCCTGGTGCACTTCATAATCCGGTGACTACTGGCACCACTGGTCCCGCCGATGTTGTGGCTGAGGTGCTAGGTTGGGACCTGGAGAGTCGGGCCCTAGGAGACTGACGGGGTGGGGGAGGTGAGGGAAAGAGGTCAAGGGTGGACAGGAAAAGTTTCTTAGGCACACTGGGACGGGTAGATGGAGGGGGTTTGGGAGTGGAGGAAGAGGTAGTGGTCGTAGGAGGCGTACGTTTGCTGACTTTGGGTGAAGGTGCATGAGCTGGAGGCTGTCCTGAGGTGGATGGCCGTTGGATGAGTGTGTGGCTGTGTTTGTGTACCTTGGGAGGTGGCCTCACAGACACACTTGGAGAGGACACAGGGGATGTGTGAATGGCAGTGGGGTGGTGACTGCATGTGAGCGGGGTGTGGTGGTGGGTGTGCTGGTGATGGACGTAGTGGCTGAAGATGTAGTGCATGCAGGTGTGAGTGGAGATGAGACAGGGAGGGATGAGGGAGACGAGGAGGAGGGGGACACAGTGAAGGCAGTGGATGTTGGTATGTCTGCATGTGTCTGATGCTTGCGTGAGTGCCTGTGGGATGTGTGGTGCTTATGTTTGCCTGAGCTTCCTTTGTGTGTTGAGGTGTGTGCATGCTGGTCTGATGGTGTGCTTGGGATAGGCTGAGGTACAGGGGTGTTGGTCTGGGTGGAGGAAGTTGGAGGGGGGAGGCTAGAGACAGGGACAATGGCTGCCATCAGTGCTGAGGCCAGAGTCTGAAAAGCTCGCTGAATGGCTGCCTGACCAGAATGAATGCCCTCCAGGAATGCATTGGTTTGTTGCAACTGCCTCTCTACACCCTGGATGGCATTCAAAATGGTAGACTGCCCAACAGTGAGGGGCCTGAGGAGGTCAATGGCCTCCTCACTGAGGGCAGCAGGGGTGACAGGGACAGGGGCTGAGGTGCCTGGGCGAAGGTGATGCCCACCCTCCTGGGTGAGCGGGCACGGGGCAAAGGCTGAGGGGCTGCTGGGAGGGCAGTGCTGGAGGGGGGTGGCGGTTGTACCTGTAGATGCAGGGGGCACAGATGGGCCCGCCACCGCAAGGGAGCTCCCATTAGAGGAGGAGTCCGTATCGCTGGTGTCAGCTCCTGTCCCCGCCATGGAGCTCCCCTCGCCCTTCGTTCCACTGGTGAATTCGGAGTCCGTAGTCTCGCCCTCCAGGGCCATGTGGGATGCAGCTCCCTCCTGCGCCAATGCTCCTCCACCTGATGATGCTAATGCACACAAGTACAGGGAGACCACAAAAAGGGGAGGGGGAAGGCAGAAGAAAGACATGTTGAGTGCATGCAATACCACTACCATTGGCGGACACGACAGACACAGAAGCCCCCTGCACTACGTCGCGCACTTGGGGTCCACTATTCAATCCCTGGGACATGGCTTACAAGGCTATGGCCGATTTCTGCACACATGGATGTCACAGGAGCCTGACTAGGTGCAGTTGGCACTGTACCCAGGTGGGGGAGTGCCACAGGGTCTGCCTGAAAAAGGGGACTTAACTAGCAAACTCGCCCTGGCCTAGTGGCACCCACAGCCCACCTCCCCCACCCAGACACCTACAATGCGTGCTGAATCAGCTGAATGAGAGTGTACTCACCCCCTTGTTGCTGCTGTGATGCCCTCAAGCGCCCATCCAACTCCGTGTACGCCACCGCCAGGATCCTGAACATCAGGGGGGTCATGGTGCGACTGGCACCCCTCCCACTTTGGGAGGCCATCCCCAGCTGGGCCTCCGCCGTCTTCTTGCTCCAGCGGCGAATGTCCTCCCATCTTTTCCGGCAGTGGGTGCTCCGTCTGTGGTAGACCCCCAGGGTCCGGACGTCCTTGGCGATGGCACGCCAAATATCCTTCTTCTGGTGGGCGCTGACCTACAGGAATTGTACAGGGGAAAAAGAGAAGTTATTACCAACTGCACCATCACAGTCATTGGCCCACATCCCTACCCTTTTCATGTGGCACATGCACTCACCGTTGTTTCATGCACGCCTCATTCCCCCCCCCTATCTTTCATCCACACCACTCCACACAGGCATTGCCCATACAGCATGCTCACAGTGTACTTACCTGTTTGTCTGGAGGACCGTAGAGTAGCGTGTACTGTAGGAGGACCCCATCTAGGAGTTTCTCCAACTCCTCTGTGCTGAAGGCAGGGGCACTTTCCCCAGACGCACAAGCCATTGTCTCTTCCAGACTGAGGTCACAGCAGCACTTGCAGTGTTGGTCCTCTCCTGTCGAAGATCAGGTATCGAGTGATTGAACAGATAGAAAACCGTCACCGCCGGCGTACATCGTCATTGGCTCCTGGGACCCATAGGGTCCAATGTTAATCAATGCAGGATTGCGCCGCGGTCTTCGACCGCCTACCACGACGGTGTACAACGCCAGCGCAGTTACCTCATATCCCATTGTTCCACTTTAAAGGTCAGGCAGCCACCATTTCAGGGGCCCACATGGCTTTATTTTTAACTGTGTCACACATACCTAAGCCTTGGCTCAACACTCATACAGGCAAATTTCGTTTTATGAATAGTTTTCTGAGTAAGGTGTGTTTACGTACCTCAGAGTTGGCTGACCCTGTGATCGCTGTTCTCCTCCATAGGCACCGTCCGCTGGGGCATGTGAGGAGATGGCGGCATCCTCTGGTGTACAGACCTCTGGAGGACCTGTCGACATTGGAGGAAAGACATGTGATCATCACCTACAGGCTTGATCGTGCCACAATTCTGGAACTGTGTGCCCAGTTGGAGCCAGACCTTATGTCAGCTATCCACCATCCCACAGGAATCTCACCTCAAGTGCAGGTGCTGTCCGTACTCCATTTCCTTGCAAGTGGGTTATTTCAAACAACAGTGGCCATAGCATCAGGGATGTCCCAGCCTATGTTTTCCAATGTGTTGTCCAGAGTGTTGTCTGCCCTGCTGAAACACATGCAGAGCTACATTGTTTTCCCTCAGGTGGAGAATTTGCCTACAGTGAAAGGTGACTTCTATACCCTGGGACATATCCCCAACATCATAGGTGCCAATGATGGGACTCATGTGGCCTTTGTCCCGCTGCAGGAGTGAACAGGTGTACAGAAACCGGAAGAATTACCATTCGATGAATGTGCAGATGGTGAGTTTGGCAGACCAGTACATCTCCCATGTTAATGCCAAATTCCCTGGCTCAGTGCATGACGCTTACATCCTGCAGAATAGCAGCATCCCTTATGTGATGGGGCAACTCCAGAGGCATCTTGTGTGGCTATTAGGTGAGCACCTGGAACCAAATCAGTGGGAATAGTTGTCTGGGTCTGGGGATATCCCTAAGAGTTAGTGTGTGTCTAACAGTTGTCCCTCGCCATTTGCAGGTGACTCTGGTTACCCCAACCTGTCATGTCTACTGACCCGAGTGAGGAATCCCAGGACAAGGGCAGAGGAACGCTACAATGAGGCCCATGGGCGAACTCGGAGGATTATAGAGCGGACCTTCGGCCTCCTGAAGGCCAGGCTCCGGTGCCTACATATGACAGGTGGTTCCCTATTCTACGCACCAAAGAAGGTGCTCTGTGGTGGCCTGTGACTGTGTGAGGGGAACCGACTGTCCCGAGGTCCCAGATGGGCCGGGCTGGTCGTCTAGATCCAGTTGGACAGAGCTGCTGTCATCACTGTGGTCCTCTTCTGTTGGTGGTGTGGACATGTCTGGACCCTCCTGTCCGGTGACGTTGGCTAGGGGTCCTGCAGGGGTGTAAAAGCATGATTATTGCATCTGTGTGTACCATGGTGTGCAATGGGTGGGTGACCGTGTACCCCAGTGCTTGCATCCCTGTGTGGGACCTTGTGTGATGATGGTTTAGGGGGGTGTATGGGTATGTGCAGTGGCCATGCTTTGGTGATGGGTGTCCATGCTTTTAGTTGTTGCATGCACGGCTTGGTGTTAGGATGGGTGGTTTGTGATATTGGGACATTTGTGAGGAGTTGGAGTGATGGGGGTGAGGGCGAGGGTGGGGGTATGTGATGGCATGCAGGTAGGGTGGGGGATGTAATAGTAAAGATTTGACTTACCAGAGTCCATTCCTCCAGCTACTCCTGCGAGGCCCTCAGGATGCAGAATAGCCAAGACTAGCTCCTCCCATGTTATTAGTTGTGGGGGAGGAGGTGGGGGTCCCCCGCCAGTCCTCTGAACCGCAAGGTGGTGTCTTGAGACCACGGAACGCACTTTCCCCTGTAGGTTGTTCCACCTCTTCCTGATGTCATCCCTATTTCTTGGGTGCTGTCGCACTGCGTTGACCCTGTCCACTATTCTTTGCCATAGCTCCATCTTCCTAGCTATGGAGGTGTGCTGCACCTGTGATCCGAATAGCTTTGGCTCTACCCGGATGATTTGCTCCACCATGACCCTGAGCTCCTCCTCAGAAAACCTGAGATGTCTTTGCCATGCCATGGGGTGGTGTGGGTGATGTGTGGGTTGGTGTGTGCTGTGATGTGTGGGATGATATTTAGTGTTGTGTTATGTGAGGTGTGTGGATGTTATGTGGGTGATGGTGTTGAGTGCCTGTGGATGCTTGTTTGTAGATTGTGGTGTCTCTCTCTGGCCTTCTTTCAGAATTTTTGGTAGTATGGGTTTGTGGGTGATGTGGATGTGTTTTTATATTGTATTGGATGTGTGGGAGTGGTGTATCAGGTGTGTGTATTTCGAATTGTCCAATGTGGTAGTGTTTTGTAAATGTGTGTGTATTTTGAGCGCGGCAGTGTGTACCGCCAATAGAATACCGCGGTTGAAAGACCTCCGCGTGGATTCGTGGGTCGTGATAGTGTGGGTGTATTCCTGTTGGCGTGACGGTGGAGGTTTTGTTTTCGCCAGTTTATCACTGACCTTTGGTGTGGCGGACTTGTGTGGGTGTCTAAATTTTGGCGGATTCCGAGCTGTGGGTCAAAATGACCGTGGCAGAATTCCGCGGCCGCGGTGGTGTGTTGGCAGTCTTCTGCACAGCAGTAAGCAGCTTTTACTACCAATGTTGTAATGACCCCCTATGTGTTTAATTGAAAGCTCTATCCCATAATGATGATAGTTGAATGATAAGGTGGTCGCTGCGTTATAACGCTTACCTGGCTACGTAAGTTTGCTCAATGTACTGTATATTTAATCGGGTGCTCCAATATGCTCTTGCACAGAAGCGTATCCTAAAAAAACAGTTAAAAGTTATTCACCATCTTGTATGCCTGCTAATCTAGATAGTCTCCGTATTTGTCAACATGAGCTCGTTCCTGCAACTAGTTCCATGGAATCCGCGAGTACGCTGGTTTCTGCCAAAGAGTGTACGTTTCCTCTCTCGGCGTTTATAAGCCCGCCCCCTCTGGTCATCAACATTGGGAGTGGACTAATCTTACTATCGTGCATTTCCGCGCATGCTCCGAATCCCAAATGTTGTACAATAGCCGTTCGCCGACAGGCAGATCAGATTAATTGCATTTAAATTCCTTGAAATTATACATAAATTTATGAAAATGCCAACTGATCTATTATCAAATTAAATGAAGACTACAATACGTCTTCTTTTTATTTCTCATTACTTTTGTATCTTTAAACTCATACATAGGAGAAATACATCTAATTGTTATTTACTTATTATTAGATGTAATCTGGATATACATTAATACTATTTCAACGATATTATTACATATGTATATTTTATAATGTGTGGCCAAATCTAATATTTGCCACTTTCTTACCTATCTCCTAGAAAATATTCTAATTCATGATCTGAATTTAGTCCATGTTCCACTGCCCCTAAACGCATGATCCAAATAGATTCCTTCCTTCTTAGTCCCTCTTTGCATGCCACGCCCACCTGCACATCGCACAACTTCCACATTTAAAGAAACCCATATTGTGTGTGTTAAGCCAATTCGACTTGATCTTTTCTTTTAAGTAACTAGGACTAAGGATATTATTATGTGTTACTCCTCTTCTATATGATACATCTGGTTTGTTATTGATATACTTCTTTAAGACTTGATCTTGTAGTAAAATTCCCCAATGTTTTTTCATGATCTTGAGTAATAGAGCAGAGCTTTCAGTGTTATCTAATACTATTCTTACTTTTCTTCTATCATTCTTCCCTTCTACTTCTTTCATTATTTTACGAGGTTTCAATGTGTGTGAGCGTGATATCTCAGAAACTTTGAGCTGAGACTTCCTAACAATTTCTTCTTGATAACCTCTAGCAATGAATCTCTGTCCTATATCTTCAAAACAATTGTGAAAATCACTATCTTTGCTACAGTTTTGTCTTGCTCTAACCATTTCACCAAACGGTATTGCATCTATCTGATGTTTTGGGTGCGCACTAGTTGCGTGTAATAAAGTATTGCATGCTGTTGGTTTACGATGTAATCTACTCTCAATCTTATTGTTTTCCACAAATAATTCCACATCTAAAATATCAATACAGGTTGAGCTATATTTGTATGTGAGCTTGATGTTTTCCTTATTACTGTTTAAATATTCACAAAAACATTTTAACATCTCCTCATTCCCCGTCCATATCATAAAGCAATCATCTATATATGTACCCCAATATAGGATGTGTGTCTGCCATTCCGCTGCTCCCAGACCCCACACCTGTTTTTCTTCAAACCATCCCATAAACAAGTTTGCATATGAGGGAGAAAATCATATGTCCGGTCCTGCACATAAACAATCACACCCCTCAATGCAGACATCCTTGCACGATGGTGCAAGGATGCCTGCTTTGCTGCTGGTAACTAATTTTAGCACTAGCGCAGGGGACAACACAGAGGTGCGCTGTATACAATTAAATTGTGGATGAGGGTGGGGGTGAGTGAGTGGTTGTGAATGGGGATTGAGGGGTGAGTGCGTGAGTGCATGTGTGCGGGAGTGAGCGACTGAGTTCATGAGTGTGATTGAGTGGATGGAAAGGGTGAGTGCGTGTATGCGTGTGCATGTGTATGTAAGTGGGTGGGGAGGGGGTGCGTGTTTGTGTGATTGAACGGGGAGAGCGGGTGAGTGTGTGTATGCGGTGCAGGGGGAGGGCTTGCGTGTTTGTGTTAATGAACGGGGAGAGTGGGTGAGTGCGTGTATGCAGTGCAGGGAGAGGGGGTAGGTGTTTGTGTGAGTGAACGGGGAGAGCAGGAGAAGTTGTGTATGCAGGCAGGGTGGAGGGGAGTGAATGTATGTATGTGCTGGGGGAGGGGGATAGGTGAGTGAATGTAGGGATGCACTGGGGGAGTGAATGTATGTATGAGCTGGGGAGGAGGTAGGGGGCAGGGGAAGGTGGGAGTGATTGCATGCATGAGTGCAGTGTTTTATGTATGTTAGTGTGAATGGAGGTGTATTACACAAGTGCCTGGGTGAGTGGGGGTGTGTTTGTGTGTGGGAGTATGTGAGTGCATGTGTGCGGGTATGTGGATGTGTGTGCGAGTGTATCCTAGTGACAGGAATGCTTATTCCTGTCGCCAGGGTGCAGGAGCACCAGCTTTTTCGGGCGGTGCGACCGGCAGAAAAATGCTGGCTGTCTCCTACCTTGTGATACCATTAGCGGTATCACGCCTTCCACCGTGCTGAAGGTGCTCACCGCCAGCCCAGCAGAATGCTGTAACATGGCGGGATGGGTGGGGGGGCTCAGCGGTTTGGCTTAGGCCAAACTGCCAAACTTCTAATTTGGAGGTATTCACCACTGGCCCATAGGTGTGTCACCGCCACAGCCGCCCTTTCGGTCTTTGGACCGCCAGGGTCGTGATGAGGGCTATAGACTAACTTAGTAACAAATGCAAATATATCCATTACATTATTACCAAAGAATGGAACACAGTTGTAAAATCCTTAAGAAATAATGCTGAGATTGTAGTGAAACCAGCAGATAAAGGGAGTGGGATTGTCATTTGTAACACCACTGACTAATGCAATGAGATTTACAAGGAAATATCAGACAGAGAATGCTACCAAAAAATGCCAGCAATCCGAATAAGGACATACAAACCTTGATCTTGGACATCACCAGGAAAGATTTGGATTCAGGAATTACTAAGTCAAAATGAATGTGGTTATCTGAATAGACCAAACCCAGGTATTTCTGTACTATACACACCTCCTAAAGTACATAAGAATCTACAGAATCCCCATGGCAGACCCATATTCTCGCGTTGTAGTTCTATCCTGGAACCTCTTCGCAAATAGGTTGATCGTTTCATAAAGCCACTGATTTTAGACACCAGGGCTTTTATTGGAGACAGTAGATTTTATCAATACTATGTAAGGAATTAACTTTTTTTTTTTAAACCTTTATTTCTTGATTTTGAACAAACCAGCATAGAGCAGTATATAAAGTATATGAAGCACATTGTCCAAGACAAACTCACAGATGACTACATCAATGAGTAATCAGTATTCATACAGTTTGGGATAACCCGTTAGGTGCCAAGCCTGTCTTACACTTCTACACCTCAATCCCTGTTGTGTCCATACATTTAGTCACCCCTCCGTTGAATCATCTTCCCCATTGTCTGTTATGCTATCATCATCAGGGGCCCCAGCCGAAGCCTGCGGATTCAGGAGTTTGTCAATGAGACCTCTCCAGGTCTTGAGGTCTTCTACCACTTTGTCCTCATGCCTACTTTGTTCCATATGTAACTCTTGTGCTAATGCCCATTCCCCTATATCGCTATACCAACTGTTAGGATCAGGAGCTCTATGGCCCATCCATGTGATGGCTACCCAGCACCTGGCCAGAACCAGCAGCAGTTGCAAGAACTTGTATGCTGTCTCTCTACATTTTGGGCGATGTATGATCCCTAGGAAGCAACACAGTGGCCTGAGTGTCAGATTAATGTTCACAGTCCTCTTTAGGTCCAGAACCACTTGTTCCCAATACCTGTTAATCAGTGTGCATTCTCATGCTATATGTAGGAAGCCCACACTCCCTTCCCCACATCTAGGACAACTACCTGCGCAGGAGGCAATCTTTCTGTGGAGGACACCTGGGGTTAGATAGATCCTGTGTAAGAAATCATAGTGGATTAATTTAAAATGGGTGTTGTATGAAACAGAGTAGGTAAGGGTGTTCATACATTACCAGTCCATCTCCCCCAGCTATTCCTCCAAGTCAACTTCACATGCTGCCCGGGATCGCGGGAATCCACCCTCATCCATTCTCATTGCTTTACATAATATTGTGATCAGGTGGCAAACTAACCCACAGGACAAAATTATTCCCAGAGTGTGCTTGGTCCTAGGTATCTCAGGGAAAGTGGGCCAGGTTTGCCTGGCTATTTCAGCCACACTGGCATAATTTAGGAAGTGGCCTTCACCCAGTGTGAATGTGGTACCTGCCTCCTCAAATGTTATGAAAGTCTTCTTGGGGTATAGCTCTCCAAGAGTGCTGCTGCAGTCACCCATGCGGCACTCCTGAAAGGATACCTCCTCCGTTAATTGCCTGATGGGTTCTAGTATCCAGATCAGGAGATCCATGTGGAATGGGGCTCTCCTTAGCTCTTTTTGGACAAACCGTTGCCAAATGGAGGCTGTTGATCACACTATATGCAGAATGTCCTGTGGAAGTCCTGCCCCCTCCATCAGGAGCTCCAGTAAGCATTCTACAGCAACTCTCACTGATAACAGGTGCTTCTCCCAGTTGTTTCTGAGATCCAGCCAACAAGCTGCATGCTGTAAGTGTGCTACCTAGTAGTACAGGTCAAGGCTCGGGGCATTCAGCCCCCCTTCATCGTAGGTTCTATTCAGTGATGTCAATGCCACCCTGCAGCAGCCCTCCACCCACAAGAGAGATACAAGCAGAGAGTCCATTTGCTTGCAGACGCTCCCCAGGAGGGGACGCAGTGAATTCTGCAGCACATTTCCCAACGCAATCCCAAAGGTGGCAATTCTTCTAGCAGGATCCCGACAACAAGGTGAGTGGAAACAGTAAGGACTTGGCTCTATTGAGTCTGAGTCTTGAAAGGCCAACAAACTCATCCAACAGCCGGAGTAACAGTGGCCCAGAAACACAAGGGGAGGACACATAAAATAGAGCGTCATTGGTGTAGAGTGAAACAATATGGCGGTCCCTGCCCAATGGTATTCCCCAAGCCTGCAGATCCCGAAAGAATTAACTTTGATAAATCCACATACATTCTATTCATTATAGATATTCAATCCCTATACACCAACATCCCCCAACAGAAAGCTAGGGTGATACAGGCAACCCTCGAAAGCAGTAAACATCCCTGCTAGGGCTCTCCTTGGTTCGTAGTGGCCCTCACAAGGATAGCTCTCAGTAAAAACTACTTCCAATTTGGGAACAGCTTTTACTTTACAGACAAATCATGTTGAAATGGGGGCTGTCTTTGCTCCGGATTTAGCGCATCTTTTCATGGCAGATTATGAGGAACAACATATATTTGCCAATAATCCCTACTAAGACAATATAATTTTATGGACCAGATACATTGATAATGTTCACTTACAATGGAAGCTAGATTGATTGATTTACTCTCTTGATTCAATACCTGGTCGAGAGATATCCAATTCACAATATCACATGACGTACAAGAGATTGCCTTTGTAGATCTGAAAATTCTGTCAGAAAACAATAAACTGTACACTTCATCATTTAGGAAGCCCATTGAAAGGAGTTCTCTTCTAAAATATTGTAGACACCATCCTAGCAATCTAAAAGATAATCTTCCATTTGGACAGTTTCTTAGGCTCACATAGAACTGCACCGTAAAAGAAGACTACTTCAGAGAATATCTGACACTCTAATATCAAGACTACTAGACAGAGGTTATCCCAAGAGATTTGTAAAACAAGCCTGCAAAAGGGCTTGCTACAACCCATGGAAAGAACTTCGAGTACCCCGTATGAGAGTTGAAACTGCTGACCGCCTGATTTGTGTCAAGACTTTCAGCACGGTCAGCAAAGCAATTAAAGCTACTGTCAATAAGCACCGGGATTTGATTAAAACTCTTATGCCACAACCAGACAGACCCATGTTCTCACTCAAAAGAGGAGCAAATGTCAAGGATCTAATAGTGAGGGCAGCCTTTCCCAAACTCCCTACACCCTCACTTGCATCACAATTGGGGTTACCTACCATAACCAGACTGCAGATAAATGTGGGAACTGCACGGCCTGTAAATATTGTAAAGACACCAAAAAACTTGTAGATTCTGACACTAAATTTGCTTTGAGATCTCTGACCAACTGTAATTCCCACAACGTGGTTTACACCATTTGGTGTCCCTGCGACATGATCTGTACAGGGCATACCACCCAAAAAGTGAAGAGTTGTGTACTGCAACATAGGACCTGCACCACTGGTTGAATGCTTCTGAGAATTACAACACACCACAGATGATATCCAATGGCAAGTGATCAAACAGATAGCGCCTGATTCCATAGGGAGAACACAACACAGATCATGATGAAAAGAGAACTGAAGTGGATTGATCATCTGGACATTATATAAAAGGGATTGAATAACCTATAGGACTGGAGACTGGAGACTGGCAGCCCTTTTTTTAAAACTGCATTGCTCCCGCAATGTCATTTGAACATGTATCATGGATTTATATCTCCAAGTACTTAGACATTGGCAAAACTGCTGCAAAACTGTATATTGAAATCTGTATATTGTATATTCAGTTGTATGAACGCAGGGTGTTTTTCTTGTAAGTTTATATCTTTCCTCAAATAAATTCAGCAATAATTGTATGTGTTCTATATTTACAGTATAACACTCGGAACACCTGTCCATTTATTATTGTTTTGTTAACTTGATGTACCATCTTGGGATTTTGTTTTGCTCCTCGAGTCTTTAGTTTTGCCTAGATCGATATATTTTTCCAGTCAGTTACTGGTAGTCTACTGTCTCTGCCCTTTCAGTGCAGTACAGTCTTTCTTCTAACTCTGTAGTAGTTTTCTTTCGAGCAGCATGGAAACTGCTTCTTATTCTTAACTAGCCCATTTTTCAAACCAACTGCTTGGTAATTTCCAGTTCCTTTGATTCACAAGAGGGCGTACGTTCCCTTTTTTGTGCTTGAACAGGGCTATTTTGAGGTTGAGCTTTGCATGATTCTATTTTGACGTTTTGGTATGTATCTGGGATTTTAATCACTTGCACTGCACGCCCATCACTATCACTCCTTCATGGGCTTGCCTTTCAAAAATCCTTAGTTTTCGTTGGTAAATGCTTTCCATTTGTCCCTCCTTGGGGCGGTTTTGTTACCGCCATGGCCATCGACCCTGTTACACGGATAATTACACTTTTGCTGATAACTTTGACTGTGGGCGAACTTCTTTTTCCTTTTGTGCCTCTCCTTGTCGCTCACGTCATGGCGGCGGTGGCGCTTTGAATCGGCCTGCTTATGTCAACTGTTTTACTTTTTATTTTCAGTTTGTGTGGCAAGAAAAGTCTAGTTAGGAATTTACAACGCTAATAGCGCTAATTTGAGCGAACGCGAGATCCATTGTATTGCAAATGCTTGTTTTTTTTTTTACACCACGTGCAAAGTACGAGGTGCACACTCTATTTATACGAGGTCGAGCATATTTGTGCCCTAACTGAGTGCTTGTGTTCAGCATCTGATGGCTGCAACACTGATGTAAGTGTAGTGTCACGCCCGTGACGTAATGGGTTGCGACCCCTACCAGGTAGGTTCTGGAGATGAGGGGTGTTTTCACAGTCTACCCATTATGTTTGCCTCAAGTGGTGACCCATGGGTCACGTGGTAATTTGTTAATAAATTGGGCGCAGCCATGTATGGCTCTGCACAGCAATACATGAGCACGCCTGATCCGCTGGGACCTGTAGTATGCCACGCCTGGTGTCCGAGTCTTTTATCAGGCACCAACATGCGCAGTAAATGTGAACATGATCCCCTTCCCCATGTGTCCGAAGATACCACACTGGCAACAAGGGTGGCTGACTGTGTGCTTCCATGATGCGGTGGCCGCTTGCCTCACCTCGTGGCTTGAGTGCTCGTGCCCGAACCTGAAGCCGACCAGCTGACTGCAGGCCGCCCCAAATAGCTCACTGCCGGTACTGGCATCCCAGATGCTTATGCTGCACAGGGGGATCAGCCTGGCCTCCAGAGAGCAACGTGTTCAACAGAAAGGGCCGGTGAGTCGGAGCAGGCCAAGCCCCCGCTGTCCCTGGAGCTTTTTAAAGCTACAGCGTCCAGAAAGACAGGTGCAGACTTTGTACTCCACAAGGAAGCCAGGTGTCACCAGACCACCCAGGATCTAAAAGAAAAAAAAAAATCAAAAGGAGAGAGAGAAAAGTAAATAAAGAGACATTTACATAGAATGTGAGAACATCATACACGTACCTCAGCACGCAACAGATAGAGTTTGGCCATCCACAAGACATCTCGCACCTGCAAAATGAACACCATACCTCCATAGAGCCATTTATAGTGGAGGACGTCCTGGCTGCACAAACCTCCAGGTGGAAGGACTGGGTAGAGAGAGTGATATTATTCTTTGAAGCCATGAAAATCAAAGATGCACAGAAGAGGGCCATGTTACTGCACTTTGGAGGGAAAGACATACATTGTATACCTAAAACAATAGTCGAGGCAGAACTAAGGACATACTTAACCCTCATTGCAGCCCCCAAAGCCCATTTTGAACCCATGGTCAACGATGACTACAAGAGGTTCATATTCAGGCAAGTTCACCAAAACCTCGAAGAGTCCATTGACACGTTCTATATGAGGCTTAAAGAATTAGCTAACATGCAATTTCCACTATGAAAACGATGAAATCAGGGGACAGATTATTCAAGGGTGAGCCTCATCCAAGCTACAGGAATGCATCCTTGATGAGTCGGGACGGTCCCTAGCGGACATTCTGACAATGGGGAGAACAAAGGAGCTGTCAAAAGCGAAAGCTTCCCACATGGAGGCAGCGTTCCAGAGCCCAGTCAAAATACAGCAATTTGCCGCAGTCACAACTTCACCGTACAGACCCAGACCCAGACCTTGTAAACAACCGCCACAGCAGAGAATATGGGGTTGATGTGGAGGATCATCTCGCCCCGTCAGACTGTCTAGCAAAAGAAAAGAAATGCACTGGATGTCGCAAGATCAACCATTTTGTCAAGATGTGCCGTCTGACAAAGTGGACACCAACCCAAACCACAGCAAATACCACCCTGGAGATTCAGATCCATGGCAGTGACATGGACGATGACAAAGATGAAGCACAAATGGTACACCCAATCTTCACTGTCAGCGCTGCCAAAGAGAAGAACGGAAGATTGCCCAAGTGCAAGGTACTAATAGCGGAATGTCCAGTTACAGCCATAGTGGACATAGGAGCATCCATTAACGTCATGTCAAGTGCCACGTCCCAAAGCCTGCAGCCACGGCCACCCCTAACACCAACCCACATTAGAGTATTCGCATATGGACAAGCTCAACCACTTACCATGAGAGGGAAGTTCCGGTCTCCCACCTGCCATTGACTGCATGAGACAGATGCGTATGTGTACATGGCAGAAGAAGGCCAGCGCACACTCCTAGGATGTCACACACCTGAAGCCCTGGGGATCATAACCTTCACGTTAGGTGTCTATGTCGAGTCCCTCAGCGACATCCTAGAATCTTTCCCACAGGTGTTTGAAGGGATAAGGTGCCTCAAAAACAAAGAAATCACCCTGCATATAGACCAGTCGATCCAACCAGTGGCCCTGCAGCACCAACGGATAGCTTTCCACCTCAGGCCTCTCGTTTAAAGAGAACTGGAGAAACTGGGGGCTGCGGGTATTATTGAAAAAGTAGAGGGTCCAACACCATGGGTATCGCCGATTGTAGTGGCCAAGAAACCAGAACAACCTGGGGAAGTCAGAATTTGTGTTGACATGAGGCTACACAATGCCGTGATAAAGAGAGAACAACATCTTACTCCAACCATTGATGATTTCATTGGGGCACTGAGTGAAGCCCGGTGGTTTTCGAAACTAGACCTACCGACTGGATATTATTAACTAGTTCTAGCAGAGGAATCTAGGTACGTCACGAGGTTTTAAACCCATGTGGGACTTCGCCGCTACCAAAGACAGAACTTCAGTATTTCCAGTGCAGCAGACGTTTTTCAGAACACCATCTTCGAACTCCTGAGAGACTTACCTGGTGTCATCAGAATCAATGATGACATTTTAATTTACGCTAAGAGCATTCCAGAACATCATGCGCAACTAAAGAAAGTCCTTCAGTGCATACATGAGTTGGGCCTCACCCTTCATAAAGAGAAATGCGAGTTCCTAAAGGACAAATTACAGCTCTTTGGCTATGTCTTTTCATCGGAAGGAGTCGCTCCCGACCCTGACAAGGTTGAGGACATTAAGAATGCTTTTCCATCCACCAGTGTAACAGAAGTCCGGAGTTTTTTAGGCATGGTGAATTACTGCGGGTGATTCATTAAGGATCTCACATCCCTCAGGGAACCACTGAGAGACCAAACTAAAGCCACCACCACATGGGGTCCGGCACAGGAGAGCGCGTTCCAGGCAAAAAAAGATGCACTATCTTCAGATACCGCCCTGTGGTACTTTGATCCCCGGAGAGAGACGACCATAGCAGTAGACACCAGCCCAACTGGGCTAGCGGCGGTGCTCCTGCAGAAACTTCAAGCAGAGGAGTGGGCCCCCGTGGCTTACACCAGTCTGTCCCTCACTGAAACGGAGAGGCGGTACTCTCAGATAGAGTGAGAAGCGATTGCCCTCCATTGGGGGTGCAAGCATTTTCATATGTACGTCTACAAACATCCGATCATGGTCACCACTGATCACAAACCGCTTATCCCTCTATTCAATGGCACTGACTCCAAACCACCCTCTTGCATAGACAAATGGATGCTACAACTGCAGGAGTATAACTGCAAAGTTGAGTATCGCCCTGGAACAAACAACCCTGCGGACTACCTCTCGTGATATCCAAGGCCTGCCACCCCCACCAAAGAAGATAAGGCTCAAGAAACAGAGGAGTATGTGAGGTGTGTGATAGAGAGATCCCAACCTCTGCCTATCTCTCTAGAAGCTATCCGACAAGCAACCACAGAGGATGAAAACCTATAAAGGGTCATGCCAGAGATGGAGACCCAGACATGGCACATGATGCAGAAGCAGTGGAGCATCTCATACCAGAGGCACAGAGGACCATGGAAGGGTTGTACTGAGTCTGTCAAAAATTGACCGTCAATGGCGATGGATGCCTCCTCTGAGGACACTGACTAGTGATCCCAGCCAAACTCACCGACAGAGCTGTCCAATTAGCTCATGCTGGCCACCAAGGCATGGTGAAAACAAAGAGTAGACTGAGGACCAAAGAATGGTTCCCAATGATGGATACAAAAGTAGGGTAGTATGCTCCTGCCATTGGTGTCAATTGACCGGAGAACCAAGCATGCCAGTCCCCATAGAAATGGAAAAACGACCTCTGCAACCCTGGATTTCAGCCAGCCTTGATTTTTCGGAGTCTGCCCGATGGCAAACATATGATGGTGCTGATTGATGATTTTTCACACTATCCGGAAGTGGAAATCGTCCAGTCTCTAACAGCAACAGAAGTAATACTGCAGCTGGAAAAACATATTTGCCACCTATGGAATGCTCACAGAGATTAAAACGGACAACGGTCCCCTTTTTCAAGGAAGGGAGTTTGCAGAATACATAAACTCTCTTGACATAAGACACCGAAAGATCACACCACAATGGCCACAAGCCAATGGAGAGGAAGAACGATTTATGCAGACTTTAAATAAAGTAGTCTGAATTGCCTCTGCGAGGAAGGACATGCCCGAGTTGACGGTGTATTTGTTCCTTCGAGATTACCGTCAGACGCCGCACTCCACAACAGGAGCTGCCCCGAGTCACCTCTCCATGGGTCGAGTCGTCACAGATGTCATTCCGTTTCATGAGTCCTGGTCTCTTGCACTTGTGAATAAAACTTGCAGGTGGGGGATCGAGTCCTCCTCAAAGATAGGTTTCCAGGCAGCAAGTTCCGATTACCATTTGAGGGTTACTCCTGGGTCATAGCTCAACACCAGGGATCCCTAGTGGTCACACAGAGAGGCACAGAACAAATTCCCGCAACATCTCATGATTCAAAAGGTTTCATCCACCAGCATCCATGCCCGACGTCGTCTCCTCAGATAACCCCTTTGAGATGGATGACGACGATGCATCGGATGATGGCCGGTTGGAAGAACCCTAGCCGACAGGTAGCACGGCTGATGGTGATCCAGAGCCACCTGATCCTGGGAGCCGTCCCTGTGCCAGCCCTGGTAAGCCCAGGTCACCTGCCAGACGAGCCATCAGCCCTCTGTATGAGTTACGGAGTAACCCAGCACCCTCAACTCGATTGTGGGACCATCTGGTATGGCTGAGTGGTACGCAACCTGTGAACACTCTGAGTAAGATTAATGACAGTGTTGCATTCTGTGATTTTTGTTTTGTGTTTTGAGAGGGATGTTGTGTCGCGCCCGTGATGTAACGGTGTCGCAACCACTACCATGTAGGTTAAGGAGATGAGAGGTGTTTTCGCAGTCTACCCATGATGTTTGCCTCAATGTGGTGACCCATGGGTCACATGGTAATTTGTTAATAAATTGGGCGCAGCCGACGGGCGTGGTCATGTATGGTTCTGCACGGCAATACAGGAGCACGCCCGATCAGCTGGGACCCGTAGTATGCGACGCCCGGTGTCCGAGTCTTTTATCATGCGCCAGCGTGCGCAGTAAATGTGAACGTGACCCCCAATGTGTCCGAAGACACCACAATAAGGAGCTTTGTCCACTTGATGATGGCTGTATTTTACCGTTTTATCAACACACGTTTTATTGACGTTGAGCCCTGATGGCCCATTTTGGCACAGCTTAGTATTTTGCACAGATATGAAGAAATAGCAACCTTTGTTTGATTGCCAAACGGCGGGTGAGATTCTGCGCTTCAGTACTTGAACATATGTAGATCGGATCTCACCCACTTGCGAACATATTTTAATGGTGTTTTCCGGTAAATGCATGACGCCCAGATTCCACCCCTGGTAAAATTCAGTGAGAATTAGAAAACACGTAGAAAACATTGTGTTATCTTTCCAATTTGAAATGTGTAGATAATTTCTGGGCAATTCACATATGCAAACGATAATTTATAACGCAAAAACGCAGATAATGAACACATGTATGTACCTGTTCGCAAGCGAACAATGGGCAGTTTGGTTAGATTACATCCATTTAAATAAGTACATTTTGTTTCAATTAGAAGTGTAATAACCTACGAAAGTCTGGATTTACCGCTTGAAAGCGAAGAGTTTTAGAAATATGGCGTTATGCACGCGTGAGTTTTTTGGAAAGACATTCACAATAATTGTTCATATCTTTGAAAAAAGATGGCTGGCAAAAGGATTCTGGGTTTAGAATCTATCGAGATTCGGTCCATAAAAGATTATTCGTACCTAAAATGAACGTTGGTGCAGAAAATTATCACTTTTATCAAGTTTCAGAATCGGTTCTGGCATAATGTTTCATGCACAAAGTGCATTTATGAAATATAAAAACATCATGATGAAATCTTGGAATTCATGCGTGCAATGATGGGATGGGTTGTTGACAGTGCTTAATTTGTAAATAAAAACGTGCCCAAAGCCCTCCTCTTAAACACGAGACTGCTGCATAAAAATGTGCGAGCACAGAATACTGAGGCAGCCTAATCCTGAAGCCATCTCGGGCCTCTTCAATCCATTTAAAGCCACTCCATGCCCCTTCTGCTCACTCTAGCAGCGTTCTGCTTTCAATCTTTGTGACGCTTTTTCGTTTTTCCCTTCCTCCGTCTTTCCCAAATGTGTCTTTTGCTCGCAGCAAATGCCTGAGGCAGAAGACTAAGCGCCGGCCCTCAAAAATAAATGCTGGTGCTCAGCACCGGAAACAACAAGCACAAATTAAGCACTGGTTGTTGGTGGTTGTAGGCTACAAAAGTAAAAAAAAATAAAGGCTTATGGTTGTTTTTATTTACGTACCTGCTAAGTAGTATCCCACATGCAAACAGATGCTAATCCATTCCTGTCAGGTTCCGGATCGGTCAGGAACATTGCCATTATTAATGGGGTGCTGCACCACTGGAGAAATACTAGCCACTAAGGCTAAATGTGCAAGTATACATTTAGCACAGCTTTGCACATGTGGAATCCAACATGTAGAAAATCTGAATGGATATTTTTTTATACATTTGAGTACTCCACATAATGTATGGTTCTCTTAGTTTTCTACCAGCACTCTTGCTATCCTTTATGAATTCCAGCAAAGTCAGAAAATTGCTCCAAATGTAGAAACAATGCCAAAGATGGGGTCAGCGATGACATATATAATTTAGAAGACATAGCCCTCATTATGACCCTGGCGGTCCGAAGACCACCAGGGCGGCAATGGCAGTCTCTGCACGATGGGCCGGCAGTGAAAACCGCCACAATATAAATGTGGTGGTTTGGCCTGTGCCAAACAACCACATCCTCATTGAACCCCAAAAACACCACCCTTTGCAGGGTAGATGATATCCAAAGCTGTGTAGGAAATTGCAGATCTCACACTGCTGCTGGGAAAATGACTGGTGCCCTGCTAATCTGGTAGAGATAGAACTCCCAAATTTAAGACATTGCTTGATTCCCTCATTTACTGCACTGCCCAGCATCAGCCTTATGCAGACCTGCTTTTGTACTCATCCAAGCCCAAAGATATATGGTCACCAGTAAAATCATACCTCTTAAATGCAACATTGTAAGATTTCTGTGAGGATCTGCCACTGTTTTTGGGCCAACTGGTGGTCCGCCCATAGATGATTTGACAAGCAAGCTTGCCTGCCTCTGGCTCATGATATATAGTAAGTTATTATTACATAGTTCTCCTTATTGTGCCATGGAACAGAGCACTGTCTGAGTTATGTATAGTTGTTTAATAATTACTGCCGCAAGGAATGTTGCATTATGCCTTCTAATGCAATTATAATATGTTACTCCTTCCCTTCTTTTTTCCTTTACTCCTCTCCCCTCCCCTTTTTCTGTTCTGTCCTGTTATGTTTGCTCTGAAAGAATTCAATTAAAAAATAAATTAAAAAAAGAAGTTGGTGTAGGTGTGTAATAGGCCATCCTTCCTGACCATGAAAAGACCTGCGTGAAGATGCGTGGACTTGGTTCCATACAAACCAGAGGGTGTTCTTGACAGGCAAGATTAATATATGTTACAGCAGGGATAGATCTTGACCCTAACATAGTTTAACTTGTACATGTCTGTTGGAAAATGGCCTTTCTCACAGGGTAATCCCCAAACTTTTTTGCCATCCTTCTATTTTTTCTGAGTTCATTTTTGCTGGCTTTAGGACTCTATGTAATTTATCACTGCCAAGCAGTGCTAAAGTGCTTGTACTCTCTCCTTAAAACATGGTAATATTGGCATATCCCCAGTTGGCGTATTTAATTTACGTATCAGTCCTCAGTAAAGTGCAATACATGTGTCCAGGGCCTGTAAATTAAATGCTACTTGGGAGCCTGCAGCACTGATTGTGCCATCCATATAAGTAGCCGTTTAACCATGTCTCAAGCCTGCCATTGCAGAGCCAGTGTATGCAGTTCTACTTTGCTCTGGTTGACCTGGCAAAGTAATCCTTTTGCCTGGGTCAAATCATACCTTTTTGTACACAGAAGTCACCATAAGGTAGATGCTGGACTACCCAGAGGGCAGGGTGCAATGTATTTAAAAGTCAGGGCATGTACCTTTATGTTTTACATGCCATGGTAGTGAAAAACTCACTAAGTCGTTTTTTCACCACAGCAAGGCATATATCTCCCATTGGATAACATTGGGATTACCTTATCACATTTTATAAGTGTAAATCACAATCTGAAAGAGATAAACTTCTCATTTGGTGTCTCTATAATCACAATTTAAAATTACAACTCATGGTGAAGTAGGATTTTAAATTGCAATTCTCAAAATGCTACTTTTGAAAAGGTGACATTTTCTTTTGTTAGCCATTTGGTGCCTGCTACCTGTCTCTGAGGTGGGTGTCAGCTGGTCTTTGTGTATTCCCCCTAGACCCCCAGACAGCCACACACAATGGGAGTTTAGGTCTGACTTGATGGGTCATCCTGGGAGGATGGGAGGGAGGAGCTGGGCTCAGCCTCATTTACACCTGAATAGTCACTGTCCTGCCCCCACACAAAGGGCTGCATATCCTCCTATAGTGAGTCTGGAGCCAGGGCAGGAAGGGAAGAATTTCTACGCATTACAAAGGCCTGTCTTTGAAATCCCTCCCACTTCAAAGTACCAATTGGGTATAAGTATTGGCCCTCTGACACCATCAACTCAGTATACTTCTGGACCTGTGGATACTCTGCCAGGAAGGACCGCTGTGCTGCTGAAGGACTGCCACTCTACTGAACTGCATTCTGCTGGACTCCTGCTTTGCTGATCTGCTGCCTGCTGACCTCTTGCCTGGGTGAGAAGGACTGGACTGGCATCTTTCTTGAACCCAGACTGACTCCAAGGGCTAGTTGGCTGGCCTCCTGATCTCAAGTCTCAGGGAGATAACAGACTTCCAACCACCCTGCATATGCACCTAGACTGTGCCATCTGTGAGTCTGATCTGCCAAGTGGTGCACCTTCAGTCCTGGATCCTTGGAAGTGGGCCTAAGGTGCCCTGCCTTCTTTGGTCCTCATCAGAGGTACTGCAAAGCAACACCAAGCCCCGCAACGCCTCCCCGCACAGCTGCCAGCCTCACTGGAACCGATGCTGGGCAGCACAAAGCCCCACAAAGCCTTGCTGCGCAACTGGCAGCCCATCTCAACCAAAGCATAGGGACAGCAAGCCCTGCAAAGCCACACCACTCAGCTCCCCTGGATAGATACAAAGTGATACCAAGCCCTGCAAAGCCTCACCGAACAGCTTCTCGGAAGCCACATCAGATGACGCGAAACCACGCAAAGCAACACCACACAGACCACACACCAGGATTTAACATACTGTGTTCAGTTGGCCCCAGTGGGTCCCCCAGTGGGTCCCTGTAGCCAGCCCCCACTCCATTGCGGCCGGCCTGAGCTTGTGACTTTGTCCCAGTCCAGCATCACCCAATGACCACAGTTGACTCTTTGTGTTTTTATGCACTGTTTCTCACCTAAATCTTTAAAACTGCATATCTCAGGATCTACTGATTACATTCTTGTCATTTTGGTCTGGTTTTATTTTTTAAATTAATTTCTACTTTTCTAACTTGGTGTGGAATCTTCTGTGTGGTATTTTCACTGTTTTACTGTTAGAAGTGTTGCAGAAATATTTACACATTACCTCTAAGTTGAGTCTGACTGGTCTGTGCAAGCTACCAGAGGGTGAGCGCAGGTTAATTTAGGGTTTGCCTGACACTTACCGTGACTAGGATTGTGGTACTGCTTGACCAGGGCTCACACCCCAGTCAAAAAAACAACAACATTTCTATCAATTTCAGTTATGATGTTCCATGTAAGACAGGTAAATTCACATCAACCAGGGGTCGGTGTTGTACTGTCCTGTCATAGCTGGATAAACTTGTTATTTTAGGGCTGAAAACAGGGCCGGCTTTTGGGCGGTGCCAGCGGTGCCAGATTTCTTTGCACCTTTATTTTGCCCCCCCTAACAGGGGGATGCCCCTTTTGCATACATTATGCCGGGCGCAGGCATAATGTAGCGCAAAGGGTTACAAAGTGGCTCAATGCATGCATTGCGCCTCTTTGTAAATATGGCGCAGTGTTTTTGGCCCTCTAACACCATATTCGTGTAAAAAAAATGACACTAATGTGGGGTTAGATGGCAGTAGGGGCTCTTAAATATGCCCCTATCGCAGTGCTTAATTTGTGCTTGTTATTGCCTGTGCGGAGCACTGGCACTTAACCCCTTCGCTGCCAGGCCTTTTCCCCCTCCTGTGCCAGGCCTTTTTTTGACTATTTGGGGCAGTTCGCGCTTAGGCCCTCATAACTTTTTGGCCACATAAGCTAACCAAGCCAAATTTACATCCTTGTTTTCCAACATCCTAGGGATTCTAGAGGTACCCAGGCTTTGTGGGTTTCCCTGAAGGAGGCCAAGAAATTAGCCAAAATACAGTGAAAATTTCGTTTTTTTCAAAAAATTTGAAAAAGTGGCTGCAGAAGAAGGCTTGTGGTTTTTCCCCTGAAAATGGCATCAACAAAGGGTTTGGGGTGCTAAGCTCAGCAGCTTCCCAGCTTTCAGGAACAGGCAGACTTGAATCAGAAAACCCAATTTTTCAACACAATTTTGGTATTTTACTGGGACATACCCCATTTTTGCAATTTTTTGTGCTTTCAGCCTCCTTCCAGTCAGTGACAGAAATGGGCATGAAACCAATGCTGGATCCCAGAAAACTAAACATTTCTGAAAAGTAGACAAAATTCTGAATTCAGCAAGGGGTCATTTGTGTAGATGCTACAAGGGTTTCCTACAGAAAATAACAACTGAAAAAGAAAAATATTGAAATTGAGGTGAAACAAACATCAATTTTTCTCTACGTTTTACTCTGTAACTTTTCCCTGCAATGTCAGATTATCGAAAGCAATATACCGTTACGTCTGCTGGACTCCTCTGGTTGCGGGGATATGTAGGTTCATCAAGAACCCGAGGAACCCAGAGCCAATAAATGATCTGCACCCTGCAGTGCGTTTTCATTCTATACCGGGTATACAGCAATTCATTTGCTGAAATATAAAGAGTAAAAAATAGCTATCAAGAAAACCTTTGTTTTTTCAAAAAGGGCACAAGATAAGGTGTTGAGGAGCAGTGGTTATTTGCACATCTCTGAATTCCGGGGTGACCATACTAGCATGTGAATTACAGGGCATTTCTCAAATAGATGTCTTTTTTACACACTCTCCTATATTTGGAAGGAAAAAATGTAGAGAAAGACAAGGGGCAATAACACTTGTTTCACTAATCTATGTTCCCCCAAGTCTCCCGATAAAAATGATACCTCACTTGTGTGGGTAGGCCTAGCGCCCGCGACAGGAAACGCCCCAAAGCGCAACGTGGACACATCCACATTTTTGAAAGAAAACAGAGGTGTTTTTTGCAAAGTGCCTACCTGTAGATTTTGGCCTCTAGCTCAGCCGGCACCTAGGGAAACCTACCAAACCTGTGCATTTCGGAAAACTAGAGACCTAGGGGAATCCAAGATGGGGTGACTTGTGGGGCTCGGACCAGGTTCTGTTACCCAGAATCCTTTGCAAACCTCAAAATTTGGCTAAAAAAACACATGTTCCTCACATTTCTGTGGCAGAAAGTTCTGGAATCTGAGTGGAGCCACAAATTTCCTTCCACCCAGTATTCCCCCAAGTGTCCCGATAAAAATGAAACCGCACTTGTGTGGGTAGGCCTAGCGCCCGCGACAGGAAACGCCCCAAAGCGCAACGTGGACACATCCAAATTTTTGAAAGAAAACAGAGGTGTTTTTTGCAAAGTGCCTACCTGTAGATTTTGGCCTCTAGCTCAGCCGGCACCTAGGGAAACCTACCAAACCTGTGCATTTCTGAAAACTAGAGACCTAGGGGAATCCAAGATGGGGTGACTTGTGGGGCTCGGACCAGGTTCTGTTACCCAGAATCCTTTGCAAACCTCAAAATTTGGCTAAAAAAACACATGTTCCTCACATTTCTGTGGCAGAAAGTTCTGGAATCTGAGAGGAGCCACAAATTTCCTTCCACCCAGCGTTCCCCCAAGTCTCCCAATAAAAATGATACCTCACTTGTGTGGGTAGGCCTAGCGCCCGCGACAGGAAACGCCCCAAAGCGCAACGTAGACACATCCAAATTTTTGAAAGAAAACAGAGGTGTTTTTTGCAAAGTGCCTACCTGTAGATTTTGGCCTCTAGCTCAGCCGGCACCTAGGGAAACCTACCAAACCTGTGCATTTCTGAAAACTAGAGACCTAGGGGAATCCAAGATGGGGTGAATTGTGGGGCTCGGACCAGGTTCTGTTACCCAGAATCCTTTGCAAACCTCAAAATTTGGCTAAAAAAACACGTTCCTCACATTTCTGTGGCAGAAAGTTCTGGAATCTGAGAGGAGCCACAAATTTCCTTCCACCCAGCGTTCCCCCAAGTCTCCCGATAAAAATGATACCTCACTTGTGTGGGTAGGCCTAGCGCCCGCGACAGGAAACGCCCCAAAGCGCAACGTGGACACATCCAATTTTTTTAAAGAAAACAGAGGTGTTTTTTGCGAAGTGCCTACCTGTAGATTTTGGCCTCTGGCTCAGCCGGCACCTAGGGAAACCTACCAAACCTGTGCATTTCTGAAAACTAGAGACCTAGGGGAATCCAAGATGGGGTGACTTGTGGGGCTCGGACCAGGTTCTGTTACCCAGAATCCTTTGCAAACCTCAAAATTTGGCTAAAAAAACACATGTTCCTCACATTTCTGTGGCAGAAAGTTCTGGAATCTGAGAGGAGCCACAAATTTCCTTCCACCCAGCGTTCCCCCAAGTCTCCCGATAAAAATGATACCTCACTTGTGTGGGTAGGCCTAGCGCCCGCGACAGGAAACGCCCCAAAGCGCAACGTGGACACATCCAAATTTTTGAAAGAAAACAGAGGTGTTTTTTGCAAAGTGCCTACCTGTAGATTTTGGCCTCTAGCTCAGCCAGCACCTAGGGAAACCTACCAAACCTGTGCATTTCTGAAAACTAGAGACCTAGGGGAATCCAAGATGGGGTGACTTGTGGGGCTCGGACCAGGTTCTGTTACCCAGAATCCTTTGCAAACCTCAAAATTTGGCTAAAAAAACACATGTTCCTCACATTTCTGTGGCAGAAAGTTCTGGAATCTGAGTGGAGCCACAAATTTCCTTCCACCCAGCATTCCCCCAAGTCTCCCGATAAAAATGAAACCGCACTTGTGTGGGTAGGCCTAGCGCCCGCGACAGGAAACGCCCCAAAGCGCAACGTGGACACATCCAAATTTTTGAAAGAAAACAGAGGTGTTTTTTGCAAAGTGCCTACCTGTAGATTTTGGCCTCTAGCTCAGCCGGCACCTAGGGAAACCTACCAAACCTGTGCATTTCTGAAAACTAGAGACCTAGGGGAATCCAAGATGGGGTGAATTGTGGGGCTCGGACCAGGTTCTGTTACCCAGAATCCTTTCCAAACCTCAAAATTTGGCTAAAAAAACACGTTCCTCACATTTCTGTGGCAGAAAGTTCTGGAATCTGAGAGGAGCCACAAATTTCGTTCCACCCAGCGTTCCCCCAAGTCTCCCGATAAAAATGATACCTCACTTGTGTGGGTAGGCCTAGCGCCCGCGACAGGAAACGCCCCAAAGTGCAACGTGGACACATCCAATTTTTTTAAAGAAAACAGAGGTGTTTTTTGCGAAGTGCCTACCTGTAGATTTTGGCCTCTGACTCAGCCGGCACCTAGGGAAACCTACCAAACCTGTGCATTTCTGAAAACTAGAGACCTAGGGGAATCCAAGATGGGGTGACTTGTGGGGCTCGGACCAGGTTCTGTTAACCAGAATCCTTTGCAAACCTCAAAATTTGGCTAAAAAAACACATGTTCCTCACATTTCTGTGGCAGAAAGTTCTGGAATCTGAGAGGAGCCACAAATGTCCTTCCACCCAGCGTTCCCCCAAGTCTCCCGATAAAAATGATACCTCACTTCTGTGGGTAGGCCTAGCGCCCGCGACAGGAAACGCCCCAAAGCGCAACGTGGACACATCCAATTTTTTGAAAGAAAACAGAGGTGATTTTTGCGAAGTGCCTACCTGTAGATTTTGGCCTCTAGCTCAGCCGGCACCAAGGCAAACCTACCAAACCTGTGCATTTCTGAAAACTAGAGACCTAGGGGAATCCAAGATGGGGTGACTTGTGGGGCTCGGACCAGGTTCTTTTACCCAGAATCCTTTGCAAACCTCAAAGTTTAGCTTAAAAAAACACATGTTCCTCACATTTCTGTGGCAGAAAGTTCTGGAATCTGAGAGGAGCCACAAATTTCCTTCCACCCAGCGTTCCCCCAAGTCTCCCGATAAAAATGATACCTCACTTGTGTGGGTAGGCCTAGCGCCCGCGACAGGAAACGCCCCAAAGCGCAACGTGGATACATCCAATTTTTTTAAAGAAAATAGAGGTGATTTTTGCGAAGTGCCTATCTGTAGATTTTGGCCTCTAGCTCAGCCGGCACCTAGGGAAACCTACCAAACCTGTGCATTTCTGAAAACTAGAGACCTAGGGGAATCCAAGTTGGGGTGACTTGTGGGGCTCGGACCAGGTTCTGTTACCCAGAATCCTTTGCAAACCTCAAAGTTTGGCTAAAAAAACACATGTTCCTCACATTTCCGTGGCAGAAAGTTCTGGAATCTGAGAGGAGCCACAAATTTCCTTCCACCCAGCGTTCCCCCAAGTCTCCCGATAAAAATGATACCTCACTTGTGTGGGTAGGACTAGCGCCCACGAAAGGAAATGGCCCAAAACACAACGTGGACACATCACATTTTTTCATAGAAAACAGTGCCTACCTGTGGATTTTGTCCTGTAGCTCAGCCGGCACCTGTGGAAACCTAGCAAACCAGCGCATTTTTGAAAACTAGAAACCCAGGGGAATCCAAGATGGGGTGACTTGCGGGGCTCTGACCAGGTTATGTTACCCAGAATCCTTTGCAAACATCAACATTTGGCCAAAAAAACACTTTTTCCTCTCATTTCGGTGACAGAAAGTTATGGAATCTGAGAGGAGCCACAAATTTCTTTCCACCCAGCGTTCCCCTAAGTCTCTCGATAAAAATGGTACCTCACTTCTGTGGGTAGGCCTAGCGCCCACGAAAGGAAATGGCCCAAAACACAACGTGGACACAACATATTTTTTCAGAGAAAACAGAGGTGTTTTTTGCAAAGTGCCTACCTGTGGAGTTTGGCCTCTAGCTCAGCCGGCCCCAGGGGGGGGGCAGAAATGCCCTAAAATAAATTTGAACCCCCCCCCCTGCCCGGGAGCGACCCTTGCCTACGGGGTCGCTCCCCCTGCGTGACATTGGCGCCAAAAAACAAATCCCCGGTGCCTAGTGGTTTCTGCCCCCTTGGGGGCAGATTGACCTAAAATCGGCCAATCTGCCCCCAAGGGGGGCAGAAATGGCCTAAATACAAATTGCCCCCCAGGGGAGCGACCCTTGCCTGATGGGTCGCTCCCCATCTCTAAAAAAACAAACAAACAAAAAAAAAAAAAACCAAAAAAAATTGCCCCTGGCATGATGTGGTCTGAACAATCAATCCAGTATTCCATCAGTTTACCCATCCACACACCAATTCATCCATCATCCGTCACCCGTCACCCATTCATCAGCCATCTGTTCATCCATCCATCCATCCATCCATCTATCCAATCTATCCACCGACCCATCATGCCAACCCACTCAAATCCATCCACTACCCGTTCTCCAGCCACTCTTCACATTCATCTGTCTATTAAAACCCAAGCAACTCATCTGTTCACTTCAGTCATCCATCAATTCGCCCACCTTGTCTCAGGTCCGTCCCCTCCTGAAGGCTCCCTGGCTCCGGCTTGTTCATCCCGGGGTGCTCAGTGCATTCGCGAGCTCTGTTCTCTCTCACACACATGCACATCTAATGCACCCGAGAGTGCCCGCATGATTGAAAACTTTGCTGTTAAAGAGAGCTTTTCCCTCCCTCCACAACAGCTCCATCCGGCTCGTTTATAGGGCTTAACAGGCACAATTAACAAAACAAAGTGCTCTCAGTCCGGCGGCCTCATAATTCGGAGCTTTCTATTGTTTAACCAGATGAGAGAGAGTCTCTTCAAATGTAATGTCGTTTTTTTTTTAAACAGCGTAGTTCAGAATAAAAAAAAAAAAAAAAAGCGCTGACGCGGCCCGTGTTGTGTTCTTACTTCCTGCCATGCTGCACAGTAGCCCGCTGCTGTACAACATGGCTAAAAATATATTGACTAAGTCAATAGATCTCGCCTAGGCGAGACCTGCTGGCTTTCCCAACGCTTGTCTATAATTCTGTTGGATTAGCACTGGAGAAAACACGTGCAGCGTTGGTCTGGAAAGAGACACAGTTTGTGGGGCCCTTCTTTAAGTCTTTAGTATCCAATGACGCACTTAAGAGTTAAGCGCCCTAACATTGAGTGCCCAGCAGAAACAGCGGCTCCGCGAGAATTTGAGGTGGCTGAGAAGAGCTGTGAGTGAGCATCTGTGCTTGTCAGTGCAACATCCAAATAAGGAATTCACTGTCTCAGTGACGTTATCATAAGCCATTTTTATAAAATGCACACTTTCCCATAGGATTCTCAACACTATAGGAAGGAGATGGCCTCAGCAGAATTACTATGATGATCAAAAGGAATTTGTTGTAACAAGTATTTCTTGAAAAGGGTGGAGAAGAAGAATCTTGCTCAACTCCAAAGGGAATGAGTTCAACAGCAGTGGCATGAGGAAAAGAAAATACATTTCTGTAAAATGCGCCCATTCCATAGAATTTCTCAAACCTATATGAAAGAGACGGCCACAGCAGAATTATTGTGATGATCAAAAGGAATTTGTTGAAACAAATATCTCTTGAAAAGGGCGGAGAAGAAGAATCTTGCCCAACTCCAAGGGAATTAGTTCCACAGCAGTGGCACAAGAACAGGAAAAGAATGTCCCCGAACATGGATATTTTAAAATACTCTGCCAGCTTTAAGCGCTGGCAGAGTTCAGAAGGTGAAGGGCAGAGTAATAATATGCCACTTTTATGGAAATTTAGGAGACTTGTGATGCAAAACTCTAGGTGACATCATGGGCGTCAATTCACTGAAATGCCAGGGATAGCGGAAGTGGCATCACATGCCCTTTGACCCTCACCATCACTCACACACACACACTTACACATACACACATTCACACTTACACACACTCTCTCACATAAACACACTCTCACCTGCAAACACACACACAGCATACATTTAAAAGTATTTTTTACTTACCTCAGCTGCCATGGAAGGGCATACTCCAGCTATTTGTAATCCATTTTTATTACACTAATAGTGAATAATATGTCATTATGCACTATTAGTGTGATAAGAATTTTACAGAAAATAAAGAAAGTGGAGCTCCAACTGAATGACGAGCTGCCACTGTGTTCCTGTTACTGCATTTGCTACCTCTGATGCCAGGGCTCACAAAGGCAGTGCCAGGGGTAGAAAAGGGCGAGACAGGGGTCGCAGCAGCAACTCCTAAATGACGTCCACGTGTGACAGACAGAAGACTGAGTGAGACTTTGGCCTGAATGAATAAGCTTTGAAGGCTCTAAAAAAAATCAGCGAGACATGGCTTAATCTAGATGCCATGACTACCATTCTGGCAGCAATACTGTAAACAATTTGTCTCTGTTTGAGGAGTGTGATTGCCATTCACAGGTAGATGGCATACAGATGTTGAATCTTGAACCTATAAAGACCGATGTTAACTTCTAAGATGTAGAATGCCATTATCCTAGTGAGTTTTAAAAAGTGGAAGATGCAGCCACAGAGTCCCGACTACCCCGCTGAAGAGGGGACTCAGTTTTAGCACCCATGTTCTTCAATACCTGAGCAGGAAAAGGGTAAGGCATTATATCCACAGGTCGGAGGGTGGAGGTCCAGAGTTCTGTGTTTCCACCCAGGCCCAGAACCGTGAAGCAATTCCCCCCATCCACCTTTAAATCCCCAGCATGCTGAAATACCAATGAAGATTGCTCTGAACAAAAGGAGGAGCTGGGTGTCGTCTGCATAAGAAAAAAGCTGAAGGCAATTAGAGCACATCAGGATGATATGAATAGCCATAAAAGGGAGGATCCCTGGAGAATGCCACGTGAGATGGAAATGGTCTTGTAAGTGAATGGTGGCAAAATAACTACATGGGTATGATTATTTTTAAATGACAGAAATCAACTGAGTGAAATACCCTCTAAGCCAATCTCTTACATCCCACTAATCAAGAAGCTGTAGTCAAGTAACAAATGCTGTTGACAGATCCAAACGCATCAGACACTATGATCATCAGCTGCCATTCCAAGGTCATCCAGCATGGTGAAGAACACAGCCATTGTGTTCCACTCAGGGTGGAAACATGCTAGGTTCATTACCTGTTGACGTATTGAGGAACATACTGAAAAATATGTGAGGGTAACTTTGAATATGGCAGTCTAATCATTTCAATAAATTGTTTACTTTTAATAAGATCATTAATCACTTACAAAGAACGCAATACACCTTTTACTCCAAAGAACGTAACAAGTGTGTCTCTCCACTTAAAATAAGAAGGACGAGGTGGGTAAGAATTCAAAAAAGATTTTACTCTGATAACATCTGGGTAACAATAACAGAAGTGGTGAAATATAAAAATTCAAAAGCCTTTTGGAAAATTATAGGGGAAAATAGTGTCTCTTTCTCTAAACCCAACATAAATAATATTAGTAGCTTGGAATGGCAGAAATATATATCTTCCCTTTATGTTTTGAATAAACAGATGGAAAGCAACAGTGTTATGTACCCCCCTGGTGAGATATCAGATGAGAGATGCTCTCCTCTTATCCCTCCTTCTAGACAGGATGTGCTAGAATATCTTAAGGCTGCCAAGAACACTGGTGCAAGAGGCCCAGATCAATTACCCATTACTATCATAAAATTGGATCTGGGCCTATGGGCGTCTCACTTAGTGGCGCTCTTCCGTTACTGCTGCTATACAGGAGTGGTGTTTAACTCTTGAAGGGGTAGTATCATCCTGCCACTACATAAAAAAGGCCCCTTATACAAACCAAGTGATATTGTCAGCTTATCCTGCTGGATGCTACAGGAGGTGTTTTTCTAAATGTGTATTATCTAACCTACTTGAATGGTTAGAGGAAAAAACATTATATCATTGGAGCAGGCAGAGTTCAGAGCAGGCCTTTCAACTTTGGATAATATAAATTTAATACATGTGATATGATATTGGAGAAATACGTGAAACGAAGGGGGATGCCAGTCTATGCAGCCTATATTGATTATTCAACTGCTTTCGATCGCATAGACAGTAAGACCCTTTGGAGGAAGTTGAGCGCCATGGGAATCCCAGAGGGTCTTTTGAAACTCATTATTGCTCTTAACACCACTACATGGTGTCATGTATGGTGCCATGTAATGTTAGGAGGTAGGCGAGGTATGACTCTGAAAATCCCCATTAGAAATGGCTTGAAACAGGGATGCCTGTTGGCTCCCCTTCTTTTTTCACTATATATCCAGCGGTGGCTGCGCAGATATCAAGGTGAGGGGCAGGAGGAACAATGGGGATGTGGGGAATACATGAAATTAAAAACAAAACTTATCTTTTATCGCCGCCGCTGACCTCTCCTGCCGTCTCGCTCGTCCTCCTTTCCTGTTCTGGTGTCCCAGCATTCAATGGGACACCAAAAGAGGCTCCCCAGCAATCTTAGAGCTGCTTACTTGCTAAACATAGCATGTAAGCAGCGTCAGGATTGGTCTGAGGGGTAGTGAATGCTGCTCAGAAACAACCCTGGGGTCTGTGCAGTCTCTCCAGTCTGGCTGTGTACACAGCCAGGCTGGAGAAACCTGAGTGCACATGTGTGTTTGGATGGCCATCTTAGGCCGTCCAAACACACATGCGCCCTTAGCGCACACAGTTCCTCCTCTCACCTCCCGTGGCCCAACTCTGCCCCTCCCTGAACTTGCTGGCTGAGCCAGCAGCAGAAAAATAAAATGATATTGCGGAGGAGCAGCCCGTGTATAAATGGCAGATCTGCCTGAAATGTTGAGTAAGGTGGCCGGTGATGCCTTAAAATTAAGCTCTTACCCTTTAGGTACACTCCTTTATGCAGACAATATTGTCTGTTAGACCTGACTCCTAAAAGCCTCCAGAGACTTCTTGATACCTTATCATCATACTCAGATACTCATTTCCTGAAGGTGAATATAAATAAATCTAAGGTTATGAGGTTTTGACCAAAGGGGTGTCAGATAAAAACAACTTATAAGTGTTTTTTCGATAATTCTGTCATAGAAGTAGTAAAATCCTGTCCACATCTTGGAAGAATTATTTCAGCAAACTTGGCTGATAAGCGAACATGTTGGACATATATCAGAAAAGGCGTTTTCCCATTTAAATGCACTAAAAGTACTTTTTGGAGCAACAGGTCACAGGCACTTTGGTCCTCTCTTAACAGCATATAAAATGAAGATCCACCAACACTTTTAAATGCAATAAATATAATTAAAATTAATCATTGGCACTTTATGCACAAGGTGGAGGGAAAGATCCTTTCAAGTATTTGCACTTTAAATTCCATGGTGCCAATAGAAAGTTCAGGGTTGTAAGTAGGATTTGTGAGCACTTTCATAAGAGGATTGCCTGCTATATTATGATGGTACCATTGTATGTGAGATGCTAAAGAGAAGTCTTTAAGGAGTCTTATGGCTTCGGAATAGTTTGCTCCAACTATTGAGGCTGCATCATTTTTAACTAATGTTTTAACTGGACTTCAGCAGTTTTCTTTGACTACAGTAGATATTCAGAATATGAGTTATGTTCATCTTGAAAAACTATCTAAAATATACTATGAAAAATGTCTCCATGGAAAATGATACAGAGATGTGAAGAGCAAAACGTTGTTTCCAATATATTATTCAGTCTTGTCAGGTAGCCGTTCCTTAAATGTATTTGAACTGGAACTTAAAACATAGAGTGTGAAGATGTACAGTGCTACGTAGACTGAACTGTTTACCATTAAAAACTGTGACTGATGAATGGCAGAATGTAATAATGGAAGAGACACTGTGCACCTTATGTAATAATGATGTACAAACCAGTGGATACATTATATTTGCTTGTCCTGCCTTAAAGATTTATCAACAGAGATTTTTAAAACCACTTTTTAAAAAGTATGGTATTAAAACTGCAATAGATGCAATGGAGGTGATAAATTACCAAGTTTACGAATTAATGTTTTGTAAAAAATGTAAATTTTTAAGCTCCTTTTTAAAGGGGTATTATTGGATTAATTTTTATATATTTGCATCTCATTGTAGGATCTAAGGGACAGATGTAGCAAGCAGTTTTGCCCATTCTGTGTCTATGGGAAAATGTATTCGGACATAAAGCCCTAAATCTCTAATAAAAACTTTGACTTGAAACTTTGCCTTTGTTAGGTATCATATGAAATATTGTTTTCCTCCAGAAATAGGGAAATATGTTTAGCTTTCTAAATGTTCTAGATGAAGGTGTTTTAAATGTTTGAGCTTGATCCAAACATGTTTTTAGGCCTCACCTTAATTAAGTAAGTAAGTAAAATGCTTATAAAGTGCACAAATGCCTCACGGCGTCTTGACGCTAACGTTCTCAGAAAAGCGATAGAGCAAACCAACACAAGGTTTAATTAGTGAGAGAAGAAAAAACACGTTTTTATGTTTTTCTTAAGGTGGTCAGGTTAGACTGATATCTTAAATGAAAGGGCAGGCAGAATACGAGAAACTCCAACCTCCCAATCTCGCTTTATTGATTCTTGGAAGAAAAATCAGCTTAGCTGAACGAGACCAGAGACCGCGGTTCGGTAAATGCCAGCAAGTGATTTTTTAAAAATAATTCAGGGCCTGTCTTGTGAAGTGCCTTCGGCACTAGACATTCTCACATTTAATCCTCACACAGACAGGCAACTAGTGAAGATCAAGAATACTTCAAGAGACAGAGCTGAACTTCGGAATTTCTAAAAGCAATTGTGCTGCAGCACTTTGCAAAGACGGAAGTTTATGCAGCACGTGCTTCTGTATGCCCATATAAACAGCATTGCAGTAATCAATTCTTGAATGACTAATGAAACAATAACTTTTTTATGCAAATCTAAGGGAATGTAGGGGAAATTCTTCTTCAAAATCCTGCGTAAATGGAAACAGGAAGACGTGACTGAATTGATATGATCGGAAAAACAGAGTTTCCCATCAAACTCTCCTGTACAGGATTGGGGAGAGGCCCAAGATTAGGAGGCCACCAAAAGGTATTCCAAAAGGCAGTATCATTTCCAAAAATGAGAACCTCCATCTTTTCGGAGTTCAGTTTCAGACACTTCTTCAGCATTCATGTCACAATTTGCCTCATGCAGCTATTAAATGTGTTGGCCACCTCATCGACTTTGGATGACACTGATTTTACAATTTGCGTGTCATTGGTGTAAGAGACAACCAAGAAACCATAAGATCGAGTGAGTTTGGCTAGAGGAGTGACAAAGATGTTATTAAGCATGCAACTTATCAAGGATCCCTGACCAGGGCTTAAAAAATCCACTCGCATTGGTGAGTCTTATTTGATCAGGTCGAGCTATTTTGAATACTTACTGGTCCCTTCTGGCAAGTTGACACTGAACAGGTGTTCTGTTCAGTTGAAAAGTGGAGGGGCAATAAAAGATGCGTTCAAATCTTGTTCTTATGTCACATTTGCTCTGTGTTCCCAGACAGAGGTCAAAAGTCAGTTTTTCTTACAATTAATTTTCCTTCTGACTGCAGAGTTCCAGGACTTTGTAAGGTGAACTATGTGACCTGCTGCTTAAATGAAAGGATATAGGGTGTCAGGTTTTTCCTAACACACAACATTTAAATGACTAAGGCCCTCATTTCAACCTTGGCGGGCGGTGGAGGCCGCCCGCCAAGGTTGAACTGCCAAATGGCCGCCTATGCGGCCGCAAACCCGCCAGCCGCATTTTAACATCCCCTCTGGGCCGGCGGGGATGTGGGCCTTAACATTGCAGCCGGCTCCTAATGGAGCCAGCGGCAATGTGGCAGTGCGGCGGGTGCAGCAGCACCCGTTGCGCTTTCCACTGTCTGCCAAGCAGACAGTGGAAATTGGGATGGGGCTGTACTTGGGGGCTCCTTCACTGCCCATGCCAAGTGCCCGAAGTTTCACATAAGCTTATTGGGATTTTGTTTTAAAAAGGAATTCGCAAACCCTTATTAATAAGTACACTGTTCAGGTACATATGCTTGCAGTTGTCGCATGGGGAAAGGCTATATTATTTCCTTTCTCTGAATATCAAGACAGAGATGAGCAGTCAAATTGATCTCTCTTCATTTCCACCAACAGTTAACAATTACATACCAACCTTTTTTTTTGTGTGAAGTTGACCTTGCTTCAGTATCAGCACCGATTTTCACTTGGTCATTGGGGTTCATGTCACAGTTTTCTTTGCCTTCAGCGGGTTGTTGCACCACTTCTTTTTCATCTTTCTTTTCCTTCCTGGTTCTATTAGTTAGAGCTGCATGGTTTGTCACCTGGAATCATTAGAAAAATCACATATGACTGATGTTGTGGACTGTGTGTGTATCTTCATTGTTATATATGTTACGAAAACCACTCTAACTCATGACACCCACCAACCACGCACGAAACCTGGGATTCATCCTGGACTCATCACTATCAATGACCCAGCAAGTCAACGCCATCTCTTCCTCCTGCTTCAACACCCTCTGCATGCTTCGGAAAATCTACAAATGGATCCCCACTGAAACCAGAAGGACGGTCACCCAAGCCGTCTCAAGCAGCAAACTGGACTACGGCAATGCCCTCTACGCAGGAACCACGGCCAAGCTCCAGAAAAGACTGCAACGCATACAGAACGCCTCTACACACCTCATCCTGGACATCCCTCACCACTACCACATCACAGCCCACCTGAGAGACCTGCACTGGCTCCTCGTCAACAAGAGAATCACGTTCCAACTCCTCACCCATGCTCACAAGGCACTGCACAACTCCGGACCAGAATACATCGACAGACGGCTCTCCTTCTACACCCCGACCCAACAGCTTTGCTCCGCTGACCTTGCCATCGTCCCTCGCCTAATGTGTCATTGAAAAGATGTACAGTGCTTAACCCGGCAACCTTAATCCCAAATGAAAATGTTGAAATGTGCGCATGAAAGAATTTCCACTACGAGCATTTGGTCAGTACAGTGGAAAATCACAAATTAATTCTCTAAGCAGCCATTTTATAAGTTGCCTAAGAAATGCAGGTTGACATGAGGCCATGCAACTAGGCCCAAACCCGCTAAAGTTAAGGCCTACGGTTAACAAAGCTAATATCTAATACATAACCATTAATATGACACACTACTACATTAATCAAACATTTGCTCAACATTTTACATAAATAAGCTATTAATAAGAACACTTCGTGAACATTGACGACCACTCAAGTAGGTACAATTTCAAACGTGTGCATTATTTCTCTACGTTAACTAATTTTATATGCAAATTCAACACTCAGAATACATTAATATTTATTAGTAAAATTCAGCATTAACAGATGTACACCTGAAATCTCTGAATTCCTAAATATTACCTAAGATGTTATCAGAGGCACTAATGGACGGCTACTCTATTATGAGGGAATTAAACAGATAGACAAGAACCACTACTCCACACCTACCATTACTTACACCTTCGGCCAATGGGGCAGCCAAGAAGAGGTATTAGAAAGGCACCGCAAAAGGCAAAACAGAGACCTTTTCTATTATTTACAACAAAACAAATATTCCATTAAATGAAGGACCCCGATACTGACACCACCCAGATAATGACACCAGCTCCATTCTCCAAATGTTGCTGAATGAATGAGTAGAGCACCCACTAAAGAAGAGTGGACTTGTGCAGTGCATAGAGCCACCTGATGAGTCACTGATGCAGAACTATGGCATGGAATACAAGATCTCAAGAAGGGATGCAGCTATCCATAAAAA
Source organism: Pleurodeles waltl (assembly GCF_031143425.1). Lineage (NCBI taxonomy): Eukaryota > Metazoa > Chordata > Amphibia > Caudata > Salamandridae > Pleurodeles > Pleurodeles waltl. Next base: position 598,745,856 of record NC_090437.1, read on the forward strand.
GTTTAAGATGAGACCTTTCCGATGGAATGTAGCTTTGAATGAACATGTTTTTAGTAGATAAGTCAAGAACATCTACAAACCACTGAAAAAACATGGAAGAGCTATCTGCCATTACATTGACAGGATGTGAGGATGTAAGTAACAGGGACTATCAGACATAAGGCAAGACGGGAGGACTCAAAGTTCAAGAGTAGATGGAACTCTATCAGGAAACCTTTTCACAGATTGCTTTATGTCTACGGAATTGTTTATGCTTGAGTTAAGAAGTTCGATACCCGCAGGGTAGCAAAATGCTCTGGTCCATTGATATGCTCACTGTCCTATACTCATTTACTGTAAGGTAGAAGGTAGTCAAGCAAAGACATAACCTTCTGCCGTTTTAAAGCTAGACTCTAAGGCCTAGATTTATCAAAATGTGACACAGCGCAATGCTTCAAGACAATTTGCTGCGCTGCATCAAATGGAGAGGGCAGGAATGAGCCTCATTTATCAAGATATGGAGCATTCCTGCTCTCGCCTTGTGCTGGTGAACTCAGTGTAGTCAGGCACCAAGGCAGGATTGTTACTGTGCAAGAAGGAATACAGCACACTTTGAAAGAGGAAAAAACAAGGGGAAATAAAGATACTTCTCATAGTTGCGTCTTGATCAGGAAGGCTTAGCATTTTTAAGCATTTCCAGGTTTACCTGTCTGGGAATGCGTCCGAATACCAAAATACATGGGAGTGTGTGTGAAAAAAAACATTCTCCACTCACATAGCGCCTTCCTCGCTCAGATCAGAGTAGCACAAGGAAGTCACTTGCGCTGCCTCCCGTTACTCCAGATTTACCAAGAAACGCAGGACCATACAAGGTGGCCTTGTGTGGCTTGGTAAATATGACTTAAGGATTGTGCTGCCCTGAGTGCACCCTGAGACCCTATGCATCAGCATATGGCACAGATAACATTGAAAAAGAGGCAAGCTTTCTGAGGAGAGAGTGATGAGACCTGAGTTGGCTGGACCGTCCATTTGGGACTGCAGCAACTTTCCTCTCCCAGTGGGGAGGATCCTGGCAGCCACAGTGTTTGTAGATCACTACCACACGGCTAACAAACAAGGTAGGGTAGTTAAGGACACTGGGTTGATCCTCTATTGCAGCTAAGAGGAATCTGCTCATGCTATTGGCCTATAGTCATTGAATTAAGCCTCATGTTTTCAGGTGGCAACATCAGTTATTTTGGTGGACTCGGATTTTAGAAGAGACTGACATCTCACCTGCTTACATGTATTTGTGCCCTCATTATTTTTTGTTTTATCCTCATGTAAGTGTATAATATGTTTGGGTTGTGGACTGTCATGGAGTGAAGAGATACCCCTATCCATGCTGGAAAAGTTTAGTAATGTTACCTCACTTGTATGTTAAGGAGTCACAAGAGCTAGTGTGCAAGGTACCAAATCATCATATGTTCATCTTAATGATTATATCTGTTAACTGGCTTTTCAGAAAGCTGTAGTCTGCAGAGGATTGCACTGATTATGTCATGATGTGATAAACATGTAAATAGGCTCAAAGGTATGACACCTGCATACCGGTTAGCATTGTGTAAGAGTGAGACTCACATGGAGAGTTACCTGAACTGCGCTGGCAAGGAAGGAAGCACCAAAAATGTTCATGCATGGTGTTGGTTTAATTTTCCTGGAATTAACATAACACATTGGAGCAGCTGAGCAGGAATGGGGCCTGCTCCTCCTGTACAGGTGAATACCAAACTCGGATATGCAGCCTGAGGGAAGTGGGCAGTTATCACAATGGTTAAGAAATCAATGGTATTCAGGGAAGCATAGGGCATGAATAGATAGTGATGTATACATATATGTGTCTCTTTAGATTGAAATAATGGAAGGAAAGTAGGCATCCATGCTGAAGAAGAGTCTAGAAGCCTATATCTTCAGCAAGATAAAATCCTGAGGCAGTTTCAAATGTACCATAGTTGATGTGATCTAATGGAACACAAGGAAGAGACGCCAAAGAAAAGACAGCAGTGATTCTCATATCACCATGAGTACTCTGCTGATATCTATAGGCAAAGGAAAGAAAAAGAAATATGCACCATAAGAACTGGGACCCACAGTGGTATTGGGAATTAAGATTTGCCTATTTTCTTCAATTTATGGACTTTATCATTAAGAGATTCCTTTATGTTCATGAAACAAAATATATAGACACATTTTTCAAACATTATTGAACTCCATTCTGGTGTTGATCCAAGTTACTAATAACTTTTTGTGCAAGCTAGAGAACTCAGATTTTTCTACACAGCCAATTTTATTTGCATGCAGTCAAGAGTCTCCACTTATCTCTACACCTCTCACCACAGAATGGAGGAAAGATACATTTTCCCACTTGTTCAGAGTTAAAGAAGATTTCTAGTGCTTTTTGGGAATATTATAGATTGGGACATGAGGAGATCTGGCACGCATGTGCCAAAATCATTTTTTTCACATCATCTTCTATTGTTTTTCAACTGAGCTTGTGGTAAAGACATTTTAGTTCTTATTGGGACTCAGGAGTTTAGCTTAGGCATTTGGCTTGCAGGCCTGTGCCCTGCCACCAAGTGACTTTTAACCCACTTAGCCAGCTCTGTTTTAATCATTTTTTTTTTAAGATAGCTGCCTTTGTTTATAGTTTATGAAGATGTTTTGATTTGCATTATCAGTGCCACTCTGAGAAGGCGTCATTATCTGCGTCATGATCAGTGATGTACGTAGGTATTGTTATCTTGTACTTTTCTAACATACGTGTGATAGGAACACAATGTACACTTGTCGGGGATTGTTTATATAATTGCCGCCACAAGTTTGCCTCCTTATCAGTTGTTTGGGAACATGCCTGGGTCAGGGGTCCTACATTATCTGTATAAATACATCTCACACGGACAAGGTAATTAGAGGGATTCCTTCCAGATACCATCTATGCTACACATCACCTTGCTGCAGAACTCAGCCTTTGTGTCACCAGAGAGCACTTCAGTTTTATACCCTGAAGTGGCAGGTGTCAATCAGTAACACCTCATCACAGAATGGTTTGGGGGTCAGCAGTGTAGGAAAGTAGCCTCTTTCTAGCTTGGTTACCCCCACTTTTGGCCTGTTTGTTAGTGTGTTTGACTGTGTTTATTGGGATCCAGCTAACCAGGTGTAGGAAGTTGGCTCTGTATGCACTATTTCAAAGTAAGGAATAGTATGCACAGAGTCCAAGGGTTCCCCTTAGAGGTAAGATAGTGGCAAAAAGAGATAATACTAATGCTCTATTTTGTGGTAGTGTGGTCGAGCAGTAGGCTTATCAAAGGAGTAGTGTTAAGCATTTGTTGTACATACACAGGCAACAAATGAGGAACACACACTCAGAGACAATTCCAGGCCAATAGGTTTTTGTATAGAAAAATATATTTTCTTAGTTTATTTTAAGAACCACAGGTTCAAGATTTACATGTAATACTTCAAATGAAAGGTATTGCAGGTAGGTACTTTAGGAACTTTGAAATAGCAAAATAGCATATACAGTTTTCACATAAATCACATATAGCTATTTTAAAACTAGACAGTGCAATTTTCAACAGTTCCTGGGGGAGGTAAGTGTTTGTTAGTTTTTGCAGGTAAGTAAACCACCTACGGGGTTCAAGTTGGGTCCAAGGTAGCCCACCGTTGGGGGTTCAGAGCAACCCCAAAGTTACCACACCAGCAGCTCAGGGCCGGTCAGGTGCAGAGGTCAAAGTGGTGCCCAAAACGCATAGGCTTCAATGGAGAAGGGGGTGCCCCGGTTCCAGTCTGCCAGCAGGTAAGTACCCGCGTCTTCGGAGGGCAGACCAGGGGGGTTTTGTAGGGCACCGGGGGGGACACAAGTCCACACAGAAAGTACACCCTCAGCAGCACGTGGGCGGGCGGGTGCAGTGTGCAAACATGCGTCGGGTTTTCAATAGGTTTCAATGGGAGACCAAGGGGTCTCTTCAGCGATGCAGGCAGGCAAGGGGGGGGGGCTCCTCGGGGTAGACACCACCTGGGCAAGGGAGAGGGCCACCTGGGGGTCGCTCCTGCACTGGAGGTCGGATCCCACAGGCCCTGGGGGCTGCGGGTGCAGAGTCTTTACCAGGCGTCGGATCTTAGAAGCAGGCAGTCGCGGTCAGGGGGAGCCTCGGGATTCCCTCTGCAGGCGTTGCTGTGGGGGCTCAGGGGGGGCAACTCTGGCTACTCACGGTCTCGTAGTCGCCGGGGAGTCCTCCCTGTGGTGTTTGTTCTCCACAAGTCGAGCCGGGGGCGTCGGGTGCAGAGTGCAAAGTCTCACGCTTCCGGCGGGAAACGTGTGTGGTTTCAAAGTTGCTTCTTTGTTGCAAAGTTGCAGTCTTTGGGGAACAGAGCCGCTGTCCTCTGGAGTTCTTGGTCCTTCTAGATGCAGGGTAGTCCTCTGAGGCTTCATAGGTTGCTGGACCCTGTGGAACGCGTCGCTGGAGCAGTGTCTTTAGAAGTGGGGAGACAGGCCGGCAGAGCTGGGGTCAAAGCAGTTGGTGTCTCTGTCTTCTCTGCAGGTTTTCAGCTCAGCAGTCCTCTTCTTCTTAGGTTGCAGGAATCTAGTTTCCGAGGTTCTGGGGAGCCCCTAAATACTGAATTTAGGGGTGTGTTTAGGTCTGGGAGGGCAGTAGCCAATGGCTACTGTCCTTGAGGGTGGCTAAACCCTCTTTGTACCTCCTCCCTGAGGGGGGCACATCCCTATTCCTATTGGGGGAATCCTCCAAAATCAAGATGGAGGATTTCTAAAAGTCAGAGTCACCTCAGCTCAGGACACCTTAGGGGCTGTCCTGACTGGCCAGTGACTCCTCCTTGTTTTTCTCATTATCTCTCCTGGACTTGGCGCCAAAAGTGGGGGCTGTGTCCAGGGGGCGGGCATCTCCACTAGCTGGAGTGCCCTGGGGCATTGTAACACGAAGCCTGAGCCTTTGAGGCTCACTGCTAGGTGTTACAGTTCCTGCAGGGGGGAGGTGTGAAGCACCTCCACCCAGAGCAGGCTTTTGTTTCTGTCCTCAGAGAGCACAAAGACCCTCACCACATAGGGTCAGAAACTCGTCTCTCAGCAGCAGGCTGGCACTGACCAGTCAGTCCTGCACTGAACAATTGGGTAAAATACAGGGGGCATCTCTAAGATGCCCACTATGTGCATTTTTTAAATAAATCCAACACTGGCATCAGTGTGGGTTTATTATTCTGAGAAGTTTGATACCAAACCTCCCAGTATTCAGTGTAGCCATTATGGAGCTGTGGAGTTCGTTTTTGACAGACTCCCAGACCATATACTCTTATGGCTACCCTGCACTTACAATGTCTAAGGTTTTGCTTAGACACTGTAGGGGCATAGTGCTCATGCACCTATGCCCTCACCTGTGGTATAGTGCACCCTGCCTTAGGGCTGTAAGGCCTGCTAGAGGGGTGACTTACCTATGCCATAGGCAGTGTGAGGTTGGCATGGCACCCTGAGGGGAGTGCCATGTCGACTTAGTCATTTTCTCCCCACCAGCACACACAAGCTGGCAAGCAGTGTGTCTGTGCTGAGTGAGGGGTCCCTAGGGTGGCATAAGACATGCTGCAGCCCTTAGAGACCTTCCCTGGCATCAGGGCCCTTGGTACCAGGGGTACCAGTTACAAGGGACTTACCTGGGTGCCAGGGTTGTGCCAATTGTGGAGACAATGGTACATTTTAGGTGAAAGAACACTGGTGCTGGGGCCTGGTTAGCAGGGTCCCAGCACACTTCTCAGTCAAGTCAGTATCAGTATCAGGCAAAAAGTGGGGGGTAATTGCAACAGGGAGCCATTTCCTTACACAAGCCCCCCCCCAGCCCACAGGCCAGGAGACTCAGCCAAAGTTGGGAGAGTCTTCCTAGTCTGTCAGGCGAGGAAGAGTAGAGGAAATAGGCTGGTTTGTTGCAGGGCCTACTCTGCCTTACATCCTCCTGTTCAGGTCATTCCCTCTTGGGAACTGGCCCACTTCCACAGTGATAGGACCTAGTCTGAATTGCCTCTTGTCTGTGTCTTTAATGTCTCCACCCATTCTCTCTATTTTGGGGTTAGAGGTATCCACCTCTGCTAATCTTATCTTAGCCAGGGTCACCCCTAGCTTACCCAAAGAGGTTACCCTGAGCTGGAGTAACCCCACCATGACCAACAGTGTCAGGGGGCCTAACTTGTAATTTGGCATGGGGTCAGACCACCATGCCAAGGATAGTGCAGCCATAAAGTGTAACACCCAGCAGACGCCACTGACAGCTGTCAGTGCCCAGCACCACACCTTTAGCTCTTCACCTACAAGGGAAGGGGCTAAGTTACAGGCTTCTTTGGGTTCAGGGTGCCTGTCTGCTGTATTAGAGTGGGGGGTTACTACATCTTGTAGTAAACACCATTCTTCCACTCTTTCTTCTGTTAGCTGAGGAGCAACCCACTCAGGCTCAACAGTTGCTTGACTAGCCAGGACTTCTTGTGGGTCAGGTTGGACTTTACCAGTGCCACTTTTGGAGTTCTCCCCTACTGGAGCAGAATCTCCTTGGCTTGCTGGAACCTTGGCTAAAGGTTGTCCACCCTTCCTACACTGTTTTCTTTTTTTTTTCTTCTGGGGCCTGCTTGCAGTTACTGCAGGGGCAGGACCTCCAGAATCCTTGGGAGAGGACTGGCACTGGACCAGTTCCTCTCTTGGGCTCTGACTAACCTCTGGGTAGTCATTTCCAAGGAGACAATCAAGGGGGAGGTCTGTACTGACTACCACCCTTCTCCAGCTAAAAGTCCCACCCACTTCTATGGGCACAAAAGCCACAGGCCTATCAGTGACCCTGTCTGGGCTAACTCTTACTCTGGCAGTCTCACCTGGGATGTACTGGTTTGAGAACACCAGCCTGTCATGCACAATAGTGTGACTGGCACAAGTGTCTCTCAGGGCAGTGGCTGGGATTCCATTCACCAGTAGGTGGTGGAAGTGTCTACTTCCCTCTGGAATCTCAAACTCACCTGTTGGGCCCTTTTTCCAGTTGAAGGCTATGAAGACCTCCTCATCTGAGGAGTCATCCCCAATGGCTACACTGGTCACCCCTGGGAATTTGCTAGGGGGTTTGTTTTTAGGACAGGAAGTGTCCTTGGTGTGGTGCCCTGTCTGTCTACAGTTTTGGCACCATGCCTTAGTGGCATCCCAGTTCTTACCCTGGTACCGACCTTTGTTTTGGGTTGTCTTGGGGCCCACCCACCTGGCCTGGTTTTTGGGGGCCTACAGAGGACTCTTTTTCTTTTTTTCTAGTGTCACCCACTTTCTCCTGGGGAGGCTTTGTAACCCCTTTCTTTTGGTCACCCCCAGTGGAAGTTTTAGTTACCCTAGTCTTGACCCAGTGGTCTGCCTTCTTTCCCAATTCTTGGGGAAAAATTGGACCTAGGTCTACCAGATACTGATGCAACTTTTCATTGAAGCAGTTCCTTAAAATGTGTTCTTTCATAAAGAAATTATAAAGCCCAACATAGTCATGCACTTCATTTCCAGTTACCCAACCATCCAGTGTTTTCACTGAGTAGTCAACAAAATCAACCCAGGTCTGGCTCGAGGATTTTTGAGCCCCCCTGAACCTAATCCTGTACTCCTCAGTGGAGAATCCAAAGCCCTCAATCAGGGTAGCCTTCATGAGGTCATAGGATTCTGCATCTTTTCCAGAGAGTGTGAGGAGTCTATCCCTACACTTTCCAGTGAACATTTCCCAAAGGAGAGCACCCCAGTGAGATCTGTTTACTTTTCTGGTTGCACAAGCCCTCTCAAAAGCTGTGAACCATTTGGTGATGTCATCACCATCTTCATATTTAGTTACAATCCCTTTAGGGATTTTCAACATGTCAGGAGAATCTCTGACCCTATTTATGTTGCTGCCACCATGGATGGGACCAAAACCCATCTCTTGTCTTTCCCTTTCTATGGCTAGGAGCTGTCTCTCTAAAGCCAATCTTTTGGCCATCCTGGCTAGCAGGAGGTCATCTTCACTGAGGCTATCCTCAGTGATTACAGAGGTGCTGGACCCTCCTGTGAGGGAAGCAGCATCTCTGACTATCACAGTTGGAGTCAGGGCTTGAGGGGCCCTGATCTCCCTAACTAGGACTGGAGGGGGGGAAATCTCCTCCAAGTCACTAGCTTCATCCTCTGGGAGGTCATCCTCAGAGGGGTTGGCTTTGTCAAACTCTGCCAGCAGCTCCTGGAGCTGTATTTTGGAAGGTCTTAGGTATTTTCTTTATTTTGCAGAGAGACCTCAGCTCCCTCATCTTAAGATGGAGGTAAGGGGTGATGTCGAGTTCCATCACATTCTCTTCTGCATTAGACATTATGGCGGTCATTCTGACCGCCATGCGGTTACCGCCGAATGACCGCACCGCGGTCAAAAGACCGCGGCGGCCATTCCAACTTTCCCGCTGGGCCGGCGGGCGACCACCAAAAGGCCACCCGCCGGCCCAGCGGGAAAGCCCCTGCAATGAGGAAGCCGGCTCCGAATGGAGCCGGCGGAGTTGCAGGGGTGCGACGGGTGCAGTGGCACCCGTCGCGATTTTCACTGTCTGCAAAGCAGACAGTGAAAATCTGTATGGGGCCCTGTTAGGGGGCCCCCCGACACCCGTTCCCGCCATCCTGGTTCTGGCGGTGAGAACCGCCAGAAACAGGCTGGCGGGAAGGGGGTCGGAATCCCCATGGCGGCGCTGCAAGTAGCGCCGCCATGGAGGATTCCCTGGGCCAGGGGAAAACCGGCGGGAAACCGCTGGTTCCCCTTTTCTGACCGCGGCTTTACCACCGCGGTCAGAATAGCCCAGGAAGCACCGCCAGCCTGTTGGCGGTGCTTCCGCTGCCCTCCGCCCTGGCGGTCATGGACCGCCAGGGTCGGAATGACCCCCTATGTTTCTAAAAGTTGGAATACTTTTTAAGAATCTAAAACTATCTCTAGAACTTAATTCAAACTTTCACAAAACTGTTTAACTCTAAAAGAAATGCTAACAGGGACTAACACAAGGCCCTAGCAGGACTTTTAAATTTTTTGAAAAATAGCTCAAATTTAAAAAATCAGTTTCTAATGACAATTTTTGTAATTTAGTCATGTGATCAGGTATTGGCTGAGTAGTCCAGCAAATGCAAAGTCTTGTACCCCACCGCTGATCCACCAATGTAGGAAGTTGGCTCTGTATGCACTATTTCAAAGTAAGGAATAGTATGCACAGAGTCCGAGGGTTCCCCTTAGAGGTAAGATAGTGGCAAAAAGAGATAATACTAATGCTCTATTTTGTGGTAGTGTGGTCGAGCAGTAGGCTTATCAAAGGAGTAGTGTTAAGCATTTGTTGTACATACACAGGCAATAAATGAGGAACACACACTCAGAGACAATTCCAGGCCAATAGGTTTTTGTATAGAAAAATATATTTTCTTAGTTTATTTTAAGAACCACAGGTTCAAGATTTACATGTAATACTTCAAATGAAAGGTATTGCAGGTAGGTACTTTAGGAACTTTGAAATAGCAAAATAGCATATACAGTTTTCACATAAATCACATATAGCTATTTTAAAACTAGACAGTGCAATTTTCAACAGTTCCTGGGGGAGGTAAGTGTTTGTTAGTTTTTGCAGGTAAGTAAACCACCTACGGGGTTCAAGTTTGGGTCCAAGGTAGCCCACCGTTGGGGGTTCAGAGCAACCCCAAAGTTACCACACCAGCAGCTCAGGGCCGGTCAGGTGCAGAGGTCAAAGTGGTGCCCAAAACGCATAGGCTTCAATGGAGAAGGGGGTGCCCCGGTTCCAGTCTGCCAGCAGGTAAGTACCCGCGTCTTCGGAGGGCAGACCAGGGGGGTTTTGTAGGGCACCGGGGGGGGACACAAGTCCACACAGAAAGTACACCCTCAGCAGCACGTGGGCGGCCGGGCGCAGTGTGCAAACATGCGTCGGGTTTTCAATAGGTTTCAATGGGAGACCAAGGGGTCTCTTCAGCGATGCAGGCAGGCAAGGGGGGGGGCTCCTCGAGGTAGACACCACCTGGGCAAGGGAGAGGGCCACCTGGGGGTCGCTCCTGCACTGGAGGTCGGATCCCACAGGCCCTGGGAGCTGCGGGTGCAGAGTCTTTACCAGGTGTCAGATCTTAGAAGCAGGCAGTCGCGGTCAGGGGGAGCCTCGGGATTCCCTCTGCAGGCGTTGCTGTGGGGGCTCAGGGGGGGCAACTCTGGCTACTCACGGTCTCGTAGTTGCCGGGGAGTCCTCCCTGTGGTGTTTGTTCTCCACAAGTCGAGCCGGGGGCGTTGGGTGCAGAGTGCAAAGTCTCACGCTTCCGGCGGGAAACGTGTGTGGTTTCAAAGTTGCTTCTTTGTTGCAAAGTTGCAGTCTTTGGGGAACAGAGCCGCTGTCCTCTGGAGTTCTTGGTCCTTCTAGATGCAGGGTAGTCCTCTGAGGCTTCATAGGTTGCTGGACCCTGTGGAACGCGTCGCTGGAGCAGTGTCTTTAGAAGTGGGGAGACAGGCCGGCAGAGCTGGGGTCAAAGCAGTTGGTGTCTCTGTCTTCTCTGCAGGTTTTCAGCTCAGCAGTCCTCTTCTTCTTAGGTTGCAGGAATCTAGTTTCCGAGGTTCTGGGGAGCCCCTAAATACTGAATTTAGGGGTGTGTTTAGGTCTGGGAGGGCAGTAGCCAATGGCTACTGTCCTTGAGGGTGGCTACACCCTCTTTGTACCTCCTCCCTGAGGGGGGCACATCCCTATTCCTATTGGGGGAATCCTCCAAAATCAAGATGGAGGATTTCTAAAAGTCAGAGTCACCTCAGCTCAGGACACCTTAGGGGCTGTCCTGACTGGCCAGTGACTCCTCCTTGTTTTTCTCATTATCTCTCCTGGACTTGGCGCCAAAAGTGGGGGCTGTGTCCAGGGGGCGGGCATCTCCACTAGCTGGAGTGCCCTGGGGCATTGTAACACGAAGCCTGAGCCTTTGAGGCTCACTGCTAGGTGTTACAGTTCCTGCAGGGGGGAGGTGTGAAGCACCTCCACCCAGAGCAGGCTTTTGTTTCTGTCCTCAGAGAGCACAAAGACCCTCACCACATAGGGTCAGAAACTCGTCTCTCAGCAGCAGGCTGGCACTGACCAGTCAGTCCTGCACTGAACAATTGGGTAAAATACAGGGGGCATCTCTAAGATGCCCTCTATGTGCATTTTTTAAATAAATCCAACACTGGCATCAGTGTGGGTTTATTATTCTGAGAAGTTTGATACCAAACCTCCCAGTATTCAGTGTAGCCATTATGGAGCTGTGGAGTTCGTTTTTGACAGACTCCCAGACCATATACTCTTATGGCTACCCTGCACTTACAATGTCTAAGGTTTTGCTTAGACACTGTAGGGGCATAGTGCTCATGCACCTATGCCCTCACCTGTGGTATAGTGCACCCTGCCTTAGGGCTGTAAGGCCTGCTAGAGGGGTGACTTACCTATGCCATAGGCAGTGTGAGGTTGGCATGGCACCCTGAGGGGAGTGCCATGTCGACTTAGTCATTTTCTCCCCACCAGCACACACAAGCTGGCAAGCAGTGTGTCTGTGCTGAGTGAGGGGTCCCTAGGGTGGCATAAGACATGCTGCAGCCCTTAGAGACCTTCCCTGGCATCAGGGCCCTTGGTACCAGGGGTACCAGTTACAAGGGACTTACCTGGGTGCCAGGGTTGTGCCAATTGTGGAGACAATGGTACATTTTAGGTGAAAGAACACTGGTGCTGGGGCCTGGTTAGCAGGGTCCCAGCACACTTCTCAGTCAAGTCAGTATCAGTATCAGGCAAAAAGTGGGGGGTAATTGCAACAGGGAGCCATTTCCTTACACAAGCCCCCCCCCAGCCCACAGGCCAGGAGACTCAGCCAAAGTTGGGAGAGTCTTCCTAGTCTGTCAGGCGAGGAAGAGTAGAGGAAATAGGCTGGTTTGTTGCAGGGCCTACTCTGCCTTACATCCTCCTGTTCAGGTCATTCCCTCTTGGGAACTGGCCCACTTCCACAGTGATAGGACCTAGTCTGAATTGCCTCTTGTCTGTGTCTTTAATGTCTCCACCCATTCTCTCTATTTTGGGGTTAGAGGTATCCACCTCTGCTAATCTTATCTTAGCCAGGGTCACCCCTAGCTTACCCAAAGAGGTTACCCTGAGCTGGAGTAACCCCACCATGACCAACAGTGTCAGGGGGCCTAACTTGTAATTTGGCATGGGGTCAGACCACCATGCCAAGGATAGTGCAGCCATAAAGTGTAACACCCAGCAGACGCCACTGACAGCTGTCAGTGCCCAGCACCACACCTTTAGCTCTTCACCTACAAGGGAAGGGGCTAAGTTACAGGCTTCTTTGGGTTCAGGGTGCCTGTCTGCTGTATTAGAGTGGGGGGTTACTACATCTTGTAGTAAACACCATTCTTCCACTCTTTCTTCTGTTAGCTGAGGAGCAACCCACTCAGGCTCAACAGTTGCTTGACTAGCCAGGACTTCTTGTGGGTCAGGTTGGACTTTACCAGTGCCACTTTTGGAGTTCTCCCCTACTGGAGCAGAATCTCCTTGGCTTGCTGGAACCTTGGCTAAAGGTTGTCCACCCTTCCTACACTGTTTTCTTTTTTTTTTCTTCTGGGGCCTGCTTGCAGTTACTGCAGGGGCAGGACCTCCAGAATCCTTGGGAGAGGACTGGCACTGGACCAGTTCCTCTCTTGGGCTCTGACTAACCTCTGGGTAGTCATTTCCAAGGAGACAATCAAGGGGGAGGTCTGTACTGACTACCACCCTTCTCCAGCTAAAAGTCCCACCCACTTCTATGGGCACAAAAGCCACAGGCCTATCAGTGACCCTGTCTGGGCTAACTCTTACTCTGGCAGTCTCACCTGGGATGTACTGGTTTGAGAACACCAGCCTGTCATGCACAATAGTGTGACTGGCACAAGTGTCTCTCAGGGCAGTGGCTGGGATTCCATTCACCAGTAGGTGGTGGAAGTGTCTACTTCCCTCTGGAATCTCAAACTCACCTGTTGGGCCCTTTTTCCAGTTGAAGGCTATGAAGACCTCCTCATCTGAGGAGTCATCCCCAATGGCTACACTGGTCACCCCTGGGAATTTGCTAGGGGGTTTGTTTTTAGGACAGGAAGTGTCCTTGGTGTGGTGCCCTGTCTGTCTACAGTTTTGGCACCATGCCTTAGTGGCATCCCAGTTCTTACCCTGGTACCGACCTTTGTTTTGGGTTGTCTTGGGGCCCACCCACCTGGCCTGGTTTTTGGGGGCCTACAGAGGACTCTTTTTCTTTTTTTCTAGTGTCACCCACTTTCTCCTGGGGAGGCTTTGTAACCCCTTTCTTTTGGTCACCCCCAGTGGAAGTTTTAGTTACCCTAGTCTTGACCCAGTGGTCTGCCTTCTTTCCCAATTCTTGGGGAAAAATTGGACCTAGGTCTACCAGATACTGATGCAACTTTTCATTGAAGCAGTTCCTTAAAATGTGTTCTTTCATAAAGAAATTATAAAGCCCAACATAGTCATGCACTTCATTTCCAGTTACCCAACCATCCAGTGTTTTCACTGAGTAGTCAACAAAATCAACCCAGGTCTGGCTCGAGGATTTTTGAGCCCCCCTGAACCTAATCCTGTACTCCTCAGTGGAGAATCCAAAGCCCTCAATCAGGGTAGCCTTCATGAGGTCATAGGATTCTGCATCTTTTCCAGAGAGTGTGAGGAGTCTATCCCTACACTTTCCAGTGAACATTTCCCAAAGGAGAGCACCCCAGTGAGATCTGTTTACTTTTCTGGTTGCACAAGCCCTCTCAAAAGCTGTGAACCATTTGGTGATGTCATCACCATCTTCATATTTAGTTACAATCCCTTTAGGGATTTTCAACATGTCAGGAGAATCTCTGACCCTATTTATGTTGCTGCCACCATGGATGGGACCAAAACCCATCTCTTGTCTTTCCCTTTCTATGGCTAGGAGCTGTCTCTCTAAAGCCAATCTTTTGGCCATCCTGGCTAGCAGGAGGTCATCTTCACTGAGGCTATCCTCAGTGATTACAGAGGTGCTGGACCCTCCTGTGAGGGAAGCAGCATCTCTGACTATCACAGTTGGAGTCAGGGCTTGAGGGGCCCTGATCTCCCTAACTAGGACTGGAGGGGGGGAAATCTCCTCCAAGTCACTAGCTTCATCCTCTGGGAGGTCATCCTCAGAGGGGTTGGCTTTGTCAAACTCTGCCAGCAGCTCCTGGAGCTGTATTTTGGAAGGTCTTAGGTATTTTCTTTATTTTGCAGAGAGACCTCAGCTCCCTCATCTTAAGATGGAGGTAAGGGGTGATGTCGAGTTCCATCACATTCTCTTCTGCATTAGACATTATGGCGGTCATTCTGACCGCCATGCGGTTACCGCCGAATGACCGCACCGCGGTCAAAAGACCGCGGCGGCCATTCCAACTTTCCCGCTGGGCCGGCGGGCGACCACCAAAAGGCCACCCGCCGGCCCAGCGGGAAAGCCCCTGCAATGAGGAAGCCGGCTCCGAATGGAGCCGGCGGAGTTGCAGGGGTGCGACGGGTGCAGTGGCACCCGTCGCGATTTTCACTGTCTGCAAAGCAGACAGTGAAAATCTGTATGGGGCCCTGTTAGGGGGCCCCCCGACACCCGTTCCCGCCATCCTGGTTCTGGCTCCCTGTTGCAATTGCCCCCCACTTTTTGCCTGATACTGATACTGACTTGACTGAGAAGTGTGCTGGGACCCTGCTAACCAGGCCCCAGCACCAGTGTTCTTTCACCTAAAATGTACCATTGTCTCCACAATTGGCACAACCCTGGCACCCAGGTAAGTCCCTTGTAACTGGTACCCCTGGTACCAAGGGCCCTGATGCCAGGGAAGGTCTCTAAGGGCTGCAGCATGTCTTATGCCACCCTAGGGACCCCTCACTCAGCACAGACACACTGCTTGCCAGCTTGTGTGTGCTGGTGGGGAGAAAATGACTAAGTCGACATGGCACTCCCCTCAGGGTGCCATGCCAACCTCACACTGCCTATGGCATAGGTAAGTCACCCCTCTAGCAGGCCTTACAGCCCTAAGGCAGGGTGCACTATACCACAGGTGAGGGCATAGGTGCATGAGCACTATGCCCCTACAGTGTCTAAGCAAAACCTTAGACATTGTAAGTGCAGGGTAGCCATAAGAGTATATGGTCTGGGAGTCTGTCAAAAACGAACTCCACAGCTCCATAATGGCTACACTGAATACTGGGAGGTTTGGTATCAAACTTCTCAGAATAATAAACCCACACTGATGCCAGTGTTGGATTTATTTAAAAAATGCACATAGAGGGCATCTTAGAGATGCCCCCTGTATTTTACCCAATTGTTCAGTGCAGGACTGACTGGTCAGTGCCAGCCTGCTGCTGAGAGACGAGTTTCTGACCCTATGTGGTGAGGGTCTTTGTGCTCTCTGAGGACAGAAACAAAAGCCTGCTCTGGGTGGAGGTGCTTCACACCTCCCCCCTGCAGGAACTGTAACACCTAGCAGTGAGCCTCAAAGGCTCAGGCTTCGTGTTACAATGCCCCAGGGCACTCCAGCTAGTGGAGATGCCCGCCCCCTGGACACAGCCCCCACTTTTGGCGCCAAGTCCAGGAGAGATAATGAGAAAAACAAGGAGGAGTCACTGACCAGTCAGGACAGCCCCTAAGGTGTCCTGAGCTGAGGTGACTCTGACTTTTAGAAATCCTCCATCTTGATTTTGGAGGATTCCCCCAATAGGAATAGGGATGTGCCCCCCTCAGGGAGGAGGTACAAAGAGGGTGTAGCCACCCTCAAGGACAGTAGCCATTGGCTACTGCCCTCCCAGACCTAAACACACACCTAAATTCAGTATTTAGGGGCTCCCCAGAACCTCGGAAACTAGATTCCTGCAACCTAAGAAGAAGAGGACTGCTGAGCTGAAAACCTGCAGAGAAGACAGAGACACCAACTGCTTTGACCCCAGCTCTGCCGGCCTGTCTCCCCACTTCTAAAGACACTGCTCCAGCGACGCGTTCCACAGGGTCCAGCAACCTATGAAGCCTCAGAGGACTACCCTGCATCTAGAAGGACCAAGAACTCCAGAGGACAGCGGCTCTGTTCCCCAAAGACTGCAACTTTGCAACAAAGAAGCAACTTTGAAACCACACACGTTTCCCGCCGGAAGCGTGAGACTTTGCACTCTGCACCCAACGCCCCCGGCTCGACTTGTGGAGAACAAACACCACAGGGAGGACTCCCCGGCAACTACGAGACCGTGAGTAGCCAGAGTTGCCCCCCCTGAGCCCCCACAGCAACGCCTGCAGAGGGAATCCCGAGGCTCCCCCTGACCGCGACTGCCTGCTTCTAAGATCTGACACCTGGTAAAGACTCTGCACCCGCAGCTCCCAGGGCCTGTGGGATCCGACCTCCAGTGCAGGAGCGACCCCCAGGTGGCCCTCTCCCTTGCCCAGGTGGTGTCTACCCCGAGGAGCCCCCCCCCTTGCCTGCCTGCATCGCTGAAGAGACCCCTTGGTCTCCCATTGAAACCTATTGAAAACCCGACGCATGTTTGCACACTGCGCCCGGCCGCCCACGTGCTGCTGAGGGTGTACTTTCTGTGTGGACTTGTGTCCCCCCCCGGTGCCCTACAAAACCCCCCTGGTCTGCCCTCCGAAGACGCGGGTACTTACCTGCTGGCAGACTGGAACCGGGGCACCCCCTTCTCCATTGAAGCCTATGCGTTTTGGGCACCACTTTGACCTCTGCACCTGACCGGCCCTGAGCTGCTGGTGTGGTAACTTTGGGGTTGCTCTGAACCCCCAACGGTGGGCTACCTTGGACCCAAACTTGAACCCCGTAGGTGGTTTACTTACCTGCAAAAACTAACAAACACTTACCTCCCCCAGGAACTGTTGAAAATTGCACTGTCTAGTTTTAAAATAGCTATATGTGATTTATGTGAAAACTGTATATGCTATTTTGCTATTTCAAAGTTCCTAAAGTACCTACCTGCAATACCTTTCATTTGAAGTATTACATGTAAATCTTGAACCTGTGGTTCTTAAAATAAACTAAGAAAATATATTTTTCTATACAAAAACCTATTGGCCTGGAATTGTCTCTGAGTGTGTGTTCCTCATTTATTGCCTGTGTATGTACAACAAATGCTTAACACTACTCCTTTGATAAGCCTACTGCTCGACCACACTACCACAAAATAGAGCATTAGTATTATCTCTTTTTGCCACTATCTTACCTCTAAGGGGAACCCTCGGACTCTGTGCATACTATTCCTTACTTTGAAATAGTGCATACAGAGCCAACTTCCTACATTGGTGGATCAGCGGTGGGGTACAAGACTTTGCATTTGCTGGACTACTCAGCCAATACCTGATCACATGACTAAATTACAAAAATTGTCATTAGAAACTGATTTTTTAAATTTGAGCTATTTTTCAAAAAATTTAAAAGTCCTGCTAGGGCCTTGTGTTAGTCCCTGTTAGCATTTCTTTTAGAGTTAAAAAGTTTTGTGAAAGTTTGAATTAAGTTCTAGAGATAGTTTTAGATTCTTAAAAAGTATTCCAACTTTTAGAAACATAGGGGGTCATTCCGACCCTGGCGGTCCATGACCGCCAGGGCGGAGGGCAGCGGAAGCACCGCCAACAGGCTGGCGGTGCTTCCTGGGCTATTCTGACCGCGGTGGTAAAGCCGCGGTCAGAAAAGGGGAACCAGCGGTTTCCCGCCGGTTTTCCCCTGGCCCAGGGAATCCTCCATGGCACCTGCTTAGGTGTTTTTAATTTTTTCAGTAGATTAGCTGGATCCCGATCTTTCCAGAAACAAGTTTATTTACGCACTCCCTCCTGTTCCTTTAACAGCGAGGTTGAGTCTGCCCAGGTGGCACTGTCCTACCTGGGTGGGTCTAGGTGGTCAAATGATGAAGCATGACACTATATAGTGTGTGAGACCACCTAGTCCGTAAAAGGAATTCCCCCCGTTGTCTCTTCCCGTGCATGCACTCTGCAGTTACCTACTGACATTTCACTGACATTACCCTTCCAAATAGGAACACATACAATCCAGGGCTACGCTGGTATCCGCGATGCCCGCGTTAGAGAACCCCGTACTCTCTTGTGTATTTTGAGTTAAAGGGAGCTAAGTACGGTGTGTTCCTCCACATTTGTCCCTCCTTCTCCCTCCTCCTCTCTCCATGTGTAATGCTATTTTCAAACACCCAACTTGAGCATCTTTTGCATGTCCATCTTAGTAGTTTTTAAAATAGAACTCCAAAACCAAATCCTCAGGGAGCAAACAAGTAACAATATTCCATTTTGTTTAACCTTTTTACTTTGTTCTCAAATATTCTAGTTTTGAGGGTGGCATCCCTATGCTAGCCTCTTCACTATATTGTGTGCAACTTTATATTACCTTTCTGTAAGGGTCATGTTAAAGTATGTCAAAAAGGTTTATCATCTTTGTTCCTTTACCTGAATGTCTGTAATGTCCTGAATGTCTGTAATGTCTCATTCAAGACCATCACCCTTTCTCTCTTTATTTGCTTTTTACTGCACTCTGTGTGCAATATTATGGTTTAAAGTTCTGTAAAATACTGTACCTTCCTTTCTCGTTGCCTAACCTCAGGTGCTCATGCTGCGTTCCATGCCATTGCTATGCCTCTTTTAGTGACTGCCAATGTGAGGTCTGTTAACAATGAGTTTTATTAATGAATATTCATGTATTCTGAGTGTTGAATTTGCGTGAAAAATGTATTAACTTAGAGAAAAATAATGCACGCATTTGAAGGTGTGCCCACCAGAGTGGATGTCAATGTTCACAAAGTGTTCTTATTAATGGCTTATTAATATGAAATTTTGAGTTTTTGTTTGATTAATGTATCAATTAGTCATATTAAGGGTTATGTGTTATGTATTAGCTTTATTAATTGTCGGCCTTAACTTAGCGAGGTCTTGGGCCTAGTTGCACGGCCTCATGTCAAGCTTCATTTTCTGCCGTTTTATAAAATGTCTGCTTAAAGAATTAGATTGTGATTTTCCGCTGTACTGACCATGTGCTCATTAGCTGAAGTTAGTTCTCATGAGAAACTGCTTGCTTGAAGATGCTGTACTTGCTAGTGAAACAGTGTTTAATGAAATGTGTATAAGACTGATCTTCCCGGAGAAGACAATGGATGCACTGACTGGAGTATAAGCTGCAACAACATTGATACCTGGCGAGCCGAACAATGGAAACGGGAGAAGAGGAGCCAATCATTGACACATGAACCATGTAGTAGTAGAATTAGTAGATTAAGGATTTTACTTTCATTGGACTAAATGTAAACATGCGATCCCCTGACCAATTAGGATGTGAGAAGTAGTTTTAGGAAATCTAACTTAGGCAGACTGCACAGAGAGGAGATACCACCATTATTTTCTTGACCGTCCTGAAAAGAGACGTGCTTAACTTTACTGCTTAAAGAAACTTTGCTTATTCTGAACTTTGATGCTGAATCCTGATGTCTTGCTGACCGAACTGATGTCCTGTTGTTAAAGACTGTCATAGCTTGCTGAACCGTACTGAGGACAGGTATACTGACAATGTTACTGATTGCTATGTCTATTTGCCTTTGTTTCTAGGTACCAACCGCTATTTGATAGAGCCATAGTTAGATGTTTTTCCAAATTTGTGTGACTAAATTGTTTTGCATGAAGTCCAAACGTGCTATTCTAATCTGATGTTAGTTAGGGCTCTCACGGATGAAGTTCTCCACATGTAATAACCGTTAATGTCTTTACTTTGCCGAATCTAAATGTATGTCATTTTGTTTGCATAGTTATTTTTGGTATTCATTTGTACTGTAATCTTAGAATGTGTAATAGCCCAAGCTTTGGGTGCGTTGGTCAGCCAATATTGTGTCTGTATGTTTATCATTTGATTTTGAGACTAAGTTACAAGACATTAGCATTGTTAATATAGGGAAATAAACATTCTAACTTTTACATAAAGGTGTGGTTATTCATGACGGCAAGGTCATGGTGTGTGGAAATTACTGACTCCTATTGATTAATAATGATATTAATTGTTGTTGCCATTGATCTGTATTGGTATGGAATATATAGTGGGAAAACCTTGAAGCGCAGTCAAAAGGTCCATTGGCCTATTTTCGTCTCCCTTGTAAGTTTACTTAATAAGGTCTGACGTGCTAACAGGTCTGTAAATGTAGTGCATGTTTTCCATTTTCTAGATCTTGGTATTGGTGTGGGTCCTGAGCACTAAGTAGACAATGTTGTTATACCTTAATATCATAGCCAAAACATCAAGGACAAAAATATCATCAGGTAAGAATGTATAGATTATCTGGACTTAACTCTATACCTAACTCTGCATATATGTACCTTGCCAATACACACACACACCCACGCACACATATATATGGAAAACAGGAAGGAAGGAACTATGGATAGTTCCCAAGTTTAGGCGAAGAGCAGCTCCTTCATATGGAGCACTCTACAACTCCAGCAACACTCTGTGCTCACCTAAACCTTGAGTGATAACAATCTTTTGTCATTTTACAGCTCAGGTGGATGGTACAGTGCTAATCCTCTGCTTAAAGACTTTGCTGTAAAAATGGCAAAAAGCTTTGTCCCTTTCTAGGTAGATGTGGATGCCACTGTGCTGATCTTGTGCTTAAAAACACTGCTAGAAAAAAAGGAGCTCCTCTCAACCTAAACTTGAGAACTACACAGAGTTCCTTGCTTCCTGTTTGCATAATTTTTGTGGCAATTTAAGTCTGATACAGTGGTGGTAGCCAATCTTTAGTTATATTTAGGGTCACCAGAGATAGAGATTTCCTGGATTTTTGTCCCTTAACAACTTTGCATCCAATTGACGAATGTCCGCAATTTTTCAGTCCTGGTGCACCCTTTTCATCGTCAGAGGACTGTAAGTTTCACAGCATTTGGTCAATGGGAGCAAAGAAAAAGGAGGAGGTCCCAAAATAGGCTTAGAATCCAATGCATTTTACATAGACGTTTGTATTTCGCCTAGCACGAAAAACCATCAGTCGGATTTTGACTAAATATGGCTGCATTACCCAGATGATTCTGTGGGGTAGTGCAGGTCAGTAGGGTAGTATTTAATTCGTTTTAAGGTTTTTTAAGTTGGTAATACCTGTTGACTCGGTAGTACCAGGGTACATAGGGATGAAAAGTCATTAGGAGATTGGCTAATGACGGCCTTTAAAAAGTTAAAGGCAGCCATGTTGTTTTTTGGTTGAGTTTGCTGGTGTTGTGCATTACACCAGTACTAGGTTTGGTATTTTTCCTATACCTATAACCTCTTTAGAAGAGTGGTAATAGGTAGGGAAAAATATCAGTGAGTTGCTATATTTAAAAAAAATAAAATAATGCGGTACAACAGCGGTACAAAAACATTATTTTTAAAAAGTGTCACAAAATTGGAAATAGACTGTAAGACACTATGGGCCTGAACACGAGTGTGCCTCACTCGCGGTGACGTTCTAGACCACCTCCAATGCGGTGGTCCAACCGCCACATTAAAACCCTGGTGGTTGGACTGCCAGGGAACCGCCAGCTCTGCCAGGATCTTGGATCCCGGTGGTCTAGAGGTGGCAGAGATCCTAATCCTCCTGGGCAGCTGATTACGACCTCGTTCTACGCCAGCCCTTTCATGGCAGTAACACTTTACGCCTATATACTGTATGGTTCGCAACTGTACGCTATTCCACTGTGCGCTGCTCCGCTTTATGCTACTGTACTCTATGATATGGCACTCTGCCCCACTTTATGGTGCACTACTGCTGTTTACGCTATTTCAGTGCATGCCTCTCCACTGTACCCCTCGCCACTGTATGCAATTACACTGTACAACAATAAATTATACACCATTTCACTAAACGCCACTTCACTGTACATCAGTACACTGTATGCTTCTACAATTAACACTATTCCACTGTAGGACACTGTACTTATACACTACTCCACTATATGCCACTCAAGTGTACGTCACTAGACTTAGTACCACTAAACTAAACTCAAATCCACCCAACAGTACAACAGGATACGCTACTCCACTCTATGCCACTCCATTGTATGCTACTCGACCGTACGCTACTGCACTATATGCTATTACAATGTAACATACTACACTATATTCTATTCCGCTGTACCCCACTCCACTATATGCTACTCCATTGTACGCCAATGCAATACACATTATTTCATTTTAACACACTACAGTGTACCTTACTGCACTCAACACAAGGCCACTGTAGACCACTCTACTGTATGCCACTCCACTTTACACCACCCCAGTCTACACTATTTTACTTTATGCCACTTCAGTGTACCACACTCTACTCGAAGAAATTACACCAGTCCACTATGAGATATTCAAATTTGTGCAACTTCATTCTTCATAACTGCAATATATTCCATTCCACTGTACACCACTACACTGCACGGAAATTTACTCTACAATATTCCACTGTATGTAACTCCACTCTAAGCTATTCCACTGTAGGCTACTACACTCTATGGCCCTCCATTGTACTGATATACAGTTTACAGCACTGCACTCTGCCACAATCCACTGTAAAGTATTACACTTTAAAACACTGCATGTGTCCCACTCCACAAAATGTCACTCCACTGTACATTAGTACATTTTACACTTCCACTGTACGACTCTGTACTCCATGCTACTCCACTATATGCCACTCCACTGTATGTCTTAAGACTTAATGCCATTACAGTGAACATTATTCAGCTCAACACTACTCTACTATATGCTCCTGCACTGTATGCCAGTCCACTGTACCCTCCACCCCACTTCGGTGTATGCTAGTCCATTGTGCGCAGCTCCACTGTACATCACTCCAATCTCCGCCACTCCAGTTTACGCTATATACATTTACAACAGCACACTGTACCACACTCCACTCTACGCAAGTCCATTGTACACCAATCAACTGAACACCACTCCACTGTACATCACTCCATTGTATGCTACTCCAGTGTACGGTATCCCAGTTTATGCCAGACCACGCAACCACCCTCCTTTGCACGCCACAGCACTGTACACTATATTACCATACAATATTCAGAAATATGCTTCTACACTGTACAAGACTGCAGCCTATACCACTCCACTGTATGACAATACTCTGTATTCCAATACACGTATAATAATGAGGGCGTAACTCCAATGTACCATATTGCAGTGTATGCCATCCCACTTTATACCACTCCAGTGTACACTAATCCATTTTATGCCACTGTATTGTACCATCATCCTTTGTACGCCACTTCAGTATATGCCACTCCACTGTAGAACACTCTACTCTGCCCAACGTCATGACAGTCCACTGTATGCAACTCCACTCTACATCATTCCGCTGTATACCATCCCAGTCTATGTAACTACTGGCTACCTCATCCTACTCTATTCCACTCCACTGTATGAGACTATACTGTACCACAGTTACACTTTACAACATGATCATCCACTTTATTTTATGACTCCACTTAATAACAGTCTTCTCACCAACAGTAAACTGTACAAGTATTAACACATTTTTATTAACATTATAACAACCATTGAAATTCTCCAAAGTAAAACAAAGGTTAAAGATGAGTTATATTTAGGAAAACTTTATTTATGCTTGCTATACAACCCAACTTAAACTACACAAACATTAGAAGTTGTAAAGTTATAGTTATCTGTTCAATTTATCATTCATGTACCACTTTCAAATTTCTATGTCAGCCCATGCACCTCCGTACAAAGTCTTGTCAGTTTTTTACTGTTTTTTTCCTCCCCCCCATACGAGAAAGAAAATAGCAATCACAACTTTCCTCTCAGGTTGTAGCCAGCCAATCAGGGCCTTGCTTTTCCCCTGGATCCGGGGATCCTCCGCTAGTGGATCCACGAAGGGTCCCCGTCTCTAGATATCCATATTTATTTTTCTTTTAATATCAATATCTCCAAAACTACTGAATTGATTTCACTAAATCACAATAAGGGCTGTTTCTTGACCAGTAGCTAGCTTTCTGCCAAATTTGGTGTAATTCCATCCAGCGGTCCAGCTGTCCAACCAATTTCAGCTGAGACCCCATTTCTGGGGCCCGGCCTTCAATAAATGGAGGAGGGGGTCAGCGCCGCCCCCACCTCCCCTGGCTGATTTTGGCCCTAGAGACCCCATCTCCCAAGGCCCGGCCTTAATATATATATATTTTTTTAAGGAGGGGTGCACAGCCCCCCGTTCCCACTGATTTCAGACCCAAGGACCCCATCCTCTGGGCTCTGGCCTTAATATATATATTTTTTTGGGAGGGGGGATGCGGCCCCCCCTCCCCCGGCCGATTTCGGCCTTGGGGCGCAGGCTTAACATATTTTAGTGATGATTTCGGCCTGGGGACCCCATCCTTCGGGGCCCAGCCTTCAATAAATGGAGGAGAGGGGCCAGGGGGCCCCCTTCCCCCTGCCGATTTCAACCCTGGGTACCCCATCCCCTGGGGCAAAATATATATTTATTTTCCCCCTCCCCTAGCCAATTTTGGCCCTAGGGACCCCATTCCCTCGACCCAGCATTAGTATACTTATTTTTTATGGAAGGGGGCCCGCTCCCCCAGCCGATTTCCACCTCAGTGACCCCATCCCCTGTGGCCCGGCATAATATATATTTTTTTTGGGGGGGGAGGGGTCCACATCGGCCCCAGGGTTGGGCAGCACACCTGTCCAGCCGATCTCGGCCCGAGGAACCCTTCACGGCCCAGGTCTTTGGAGGAGGCCATTCGGGCTTCCCCCATATAAAATGAACATTTTTGTTTTAGGAATGTGGTGGTCCCCAGGGTGTGGTGGGACATGTGGCCCTCCCCACATATATTTGTATAATCACCCGGGGAGGAGGTGTTTCCCAGGGCTAATATAAGACCAAGGAGGGGGGGGGCATACCCCCACTTCCTTCCTCAATGCCCCAGGGACCTGGTCCAAAGAACAGGGCAGGAGATCCCCTTTATTATAAAAAATTAAATAAAATCTCAGCAAAATCCACAGATCTGTATCCATGGATTTTGCTGAGATTTTCTCAAGATGGCTGCCAACACTTCCTTGTTGAAGTGTTAGCAGCCAATCAGATATCAGCACAGGGGTGATTAGACCCGCGGAGGATCTGCGCCCTAGATATCTATTTTGTTTTGCCTTTAAAATCTCCAAAACTACTGAATGAATTTACACCAAATCACAAAAAGCTCTCTTTCTGGACCAAAGGCTAGCTTTCTGCTAAAATTGGTGTAATTCTGTCCCCCCAATTATAACTACCTTCTGGCAAACGCTAGTAGGAAGGTGGGTATATATATATATATATATATATATATATATATATATATATATATATATATATATATATTCACTTAAAAAACCAAAGGTTAGAGGGGCATTATAGTTAGGCCCACATTTAAACATACAAAACCATAAGAATTTGCTGAATGTATAGTTAGAGTTATTTCAGGTAACTATACCTCATAGTTACCTTAGGGCTCGTGTTATTGTTACTTGAAATAACTTTAACTGCTGAATTTCTATGGTTTTGTATGTTTAAAATGTGACCCTAACTATAATGTCCCTGTACCCTTTGATTTTTTAAGTGAATTTCTATGTTTTATTAATTCTATTTCCTAACTATAGCGTCCCTGTAACCTTTGGGTTTTTCAGTTAATTTCTATGGTTTTTTTAACGCAAAGTATTTTTAAATGACTATACGTTAATTCAACCACCATCGTGCCCAGCCTTACACAGCGGGGTTGGCTGCAGGGCCTGGCCTGTGGCCATGTATTGCTTCCAACCCCTCTTAGCCCCCCAAGCCCGTGTCAGGCACAGCCTTCGGCCGTGTGCAATGGGGGTTAACGCAGGTTCTGGCCACAGGCCAGGCCCTGCGGCCTACCCCTACAACCAACCAACCCTGCATCGCACACAAGCCTTTGGCCATGGGCGGCAAGGTTGGGTCTCAGCAGCAGTTGACAAGAAAGAACCCACTCATCAGGGTCGCTACATGAGATTTCGCGCTCAAAAAAGACAAAGATGCAAACACCTACATCATGGATTACAGGTAACATTTCAAAGTGGAAATGCAGAGCAAACACACTTGGTTTGCCTTGGCCATGCACAAGAAGTTAGAATGATTTGTACTTTACAGAACCACATGGACACCTGCTTTGTTTGTATCTGTTATTGCTTCCCGTTGATTACTCTGAAATTAAATTTTGCCAGAATGAATCCTGCCCTACGTTTTTATTCAAGAAGGGGCCAGGGTTTTGTGCAAAATGTCTACCAACTGCAGTACTTTCTACTGGCCAATTAGTAAGTGCTACCTTGTTGGGTAAATGTATAGTGCATCTCCTACACTACAGCTGTGTAAAGGATGTCAAGGAAATGTCTTCAGTGACCTTGTGTGTCTGTAAATTTGTGATTGTTCCTCAAGAGTCTCCATCAGATAATTCTCAAGGTGAAACTGCAGATCTGCACTTCCAAAATGAAAATTATTTATTTTTATTTTTGGGGGAGCGCGGGAGGAGCCTTAAGGCCCCCGCGGTCCTACCCATCTCCCGTCTCCTGCAGGAGCCGGCATTGCACCCACAAGCAGGGTGCTGCTTTAACTAGCAGCTCCCTGCTTGCTGGAGCAATGTTTTCATCTCTTTCTCTGCATGTATATTTGCATGCAGGAAAAGAGATTAAAACTCTGCTTTCAGCAAGCGGGAGCTGTTTAACAGTTCCTGTTTGCTGAAAGCGGAGTTAGGTTTGCTTTTGCTTGGTGGGAGCTGTCAGTTTCCATCATGCAAAAGCAAACATCTACCTCCCGAGGATAGGCAACCCAGGAGGTAGCAGGAGCTGGCCTGAGAGGTGGCGGTCCCCAACGCCATCTAAGGCTCTACAAGTGGGGTTACGCAGCTCCCCGGAGATGGTGGTCCCCGGGACTCGGGGAGGTGGTGGTCCACAGGGTGCAGGGGAGCTGCATGGCCCTGCATATATTATATTGATTGCCCCAGGGAGGTGGCAGATCCCAGGGCTGCGGGAGGGCCTTGTGGGCCCCCCAGCATATTTTAACAAATGTTTGCCCTTGGGAGGCGGTGGATCCCAGCGGGTCTGTAGGACCCCCCTATTATTTATTTATATATGTTGCCCCAAGGAGGTGGTGGTCCCCAGGGCCGGGGGGGGAGGTCTACAGGAATCCCCAATATTTCATTTTTTAATAAGCCCCGGGGTGGGGTTGGTCCCTGGGGTGTGAGGGGCCATATGGCCCCCCCTGCACATTTTCAAACACATGTGCCCTAGTGAGGTGGCAGTCCCTGGGTGTCAGAAAGTCTTAGGAGTTGGGCTCTGTGCACCCCCTTCCTCCTTTTCCAACACCCTAATGAACCCAGGACCTGGCCCATTCAGGGGCCAAATATATTTACGGCATGGTCCTGCACCTTTTGTTTTTTAAATCACAGAAGAATCTACAGATCCATCCGCAGATTATTGTGAGATTAAAAAAAATGCTTTTAAACCCTGTCAGGGTCCCTGGGGACCTTTGCACCAAGGCTAGGGGCTCAGGGTATCCCTACCCTAGCCCATTTTCTTTTTTTACTATTTTTTCTTCGGGACTCGGCTTAAGATAAGTCCCAAAATTTCTACCAACACTTCCTGGATGAAGTGTTGGTAGCCAATCAGATATCAGCACAAGGACAGTTGGATCCGCAGATCCTCAGCGCTCTTAGATATCTATATTTCTTTTTTCTTTATTATCTTAAAAACTACTGAACAGATTTACACCAAATCACAAAAAAGCACACTTTCTGGACCAAGAGCTAGCTTTCTGCCAAATATAGTGTAATTATGGCTATAGTCGTGCTCTAAACCGCTGTGGGAAAATGCATGGGGAAAACGTGTTTTACAACCCCCCTCTTTTTCTCAGCCCCCACTTAACGCAGACCCCAAAACTTTAAAGACACCAACTGAATTGACTATCCCAGTAGCTTTGACCGTGTTGTAAAGATTCGTCAAGCATCACTAAAGTTATTGGCAAAACAAAAAACACTCTTCCCAGGGAAACTGTGTGTATATATATATATATATATATATATATATATATATATCGCAAAACGAACATCCAAAACACTTGGGGACTGAGGAATCTTTTTATATTTAACTTCACTGTAATAGTATATGTCTTCATTTGGGGAGATAATATATTGTAAACATGAAAAGGTTACTAACTTGGTCTGTACACATTATCTCTACAAGAAATATAGAAGAAATGAACTAAAGATCCTGTACAGTATACGACTTGAATGTGTCATACTTTATTATTTTTATCGTGTATTCACCTTTGTTCCATCTATATGTGATGTATATATCTACATTTAATTCCCCGTTTGATCGTATGGATCACAATGACATATTTAAAATATTTAATTATTTATAATATTTAAAGAATATCTAAAATTGTGATAAAACAATTTC
Source organism: Pleurodeles waltl (assembly GCF_031143425.1). Taxonomy (NCBI): domain Eukaryota; kingdom Metazoa; phylum Chordata; class Amphibia; order Caudata; family Salamandridae; genus Pleurodeles; species Pleurodeles waltl. The sequence continues at coordinate 598,774,391 of NC_090437.1, forward strand.
GATGTGAAGTAATATAACATTTATTAGGAGGATGTAAATTACAAAGATTGATGATTATTAGTCACGCTTTTTGTATAGAACAAGATTTGATCTTCATACATTTATATATTATCTTAGCCACTTCAAAATGGCCGACATGTTCCAGGTTTAATTCAGGAGACGTTGTATCTCAGTCCTTTTTTGATGTTGTTTGTGTATTGTACTGTGCACTTGGTGTATTTAAAAAGATTGGAGGAACGGGTCTGTTACCCGTCATCAAGGAAATTTCATTTTCCGAAACGCGTTGGGTACCTCGCCTAATAAAATTTGAATCCAGCTCTCTTGAGTGACGGAGACTTGTCTTTTTACACTCGGGGTGAAGATTCCTCAGTTCCTGAGTGTTTTGGATGTTCGTTTTTTGAAGTATTGGGGGTCGCGACCCCGTCTGCCGCGTGTAGGCTAAGACACTGCGACTTTTATTTACCTTTTCATTTTGGATTCCTATCGTCTTTTGCCCGCCCAAAGTATACATCGGAGTTCAGCGGTGCGCGGAGTGTGAAGGTAGGAGAAGTTTTCTCAGTTTGGATTTTACCTATTAAATTAAACCGCGTATCACCTCCGTGTGCCTGTTCACGAATCCCTCTGGGCAGTGGATAAACGCTAAGCGTTTTGAAGGCGAGACTGAATAAAGAACCCTATATGGTAGGGTATTGACTGCTATTGTAAGCATTTTTAGTCAATAGAACACTCTAAAATGGCGATGGTAAAAGAGACTCGAAGACAAGAAGCAGCTGATCAATTGTTTGATAATAAGACAACCTGTGATGAGCCAACAAACACTTTACTTCATGCAGAAAATAGTGCCCAGAATAATAAAAAATTATTGTGGGACCTTCTGTGGAAACATTCTAAAAGAGAACAATCAAAATGGTGGGAAGCAGTGACAATACAGAAATATGTAGATTGTGATCGAATTCCCAGAGGATTGAGAATGTTTGTGGTCCCCACTTACACAAATCCTGACCCTAACATGTTGGAAGAATGGGCAGCTAATAATCATAAAAGCAGTATTAATATGCTTCATATCTTGATCAAATATGCATGGAAGGAGCGAGAATCTCCCCACCAAGAAATTATTAATGTGAAGACTCGCTTGAAAGAACTTTGCGACAAGGATGAATTTGATAAAGAAATGTTGAAGATAGAGAATAGACTAGATAAGGTGGAGGAAGAAGTTAAAAGGAAGAAACAACAGAAATTTCAAAGGGATCAAAAGGACTATGAGAAGGTACAAATTCTAACTTTTGCTAAGAAATATGATCAAATACGTGTGAAACAATCTCCAATACAGGCATCATCACAAAAAATTAGCAGTGATCAACAAGGAGCTGTGGAAACCAATTAAGTCATTACAGACACTACAGTAAACTCAATTGACCATGAGAGTGAAACTAGCGAAAGCGACATTTCATCAATACCTGAAGGAGTAAAAACCAATATTTTAAAGGAATTCGATCTCCTGGCCCAAGGCAGGCAGGTTGGCCAGGTGGGAAAAGGCAATCGAGGAGGTCGCAGAGGAAGAGGTTCATTCAGAAGAAGCGTAAAGAGAAAAGAAAATTCGCATGGGAGTTCTTACAAGGGGACAAACAACAATGAAATGAATCAAAAATTAACAGTAGTGAATCTCTCTGACGTTGAACTTACGAAGTTTGAAAATCAGGTATTATCCCTAGGATTATCATTTTTCCTACAACTAATTTAACTACACTCAAAGTAGGATTGATTTATTTCATTTTGTGAGAAAGTTGAAGTTGCTGAAATGGCATGCTACTAAACCTAAAAATAAAAACTATCAAGTTAGTAATGTAACTAAACCATCAAGTTTATTGATTAATGATATAGAAACGTTACACACTCTGTGTGAGTTAGATAGTGAATCTACATCTGACCTTGATCCATTTCTCAATCTAGTTGATATTGCTATTGATGTTGAACTTAGTTGTCCAAGTGGATTTAGACCTAAATCTGTATTTCTCCCTCCTATCACCAATGATGCTTTAAATGTGTTTGAAAAAGTTGTCATTAAATTAAAGAAATGAATATGTTAAGACACAAAAAAACTATGAAATTGGACAATTTGGATCCTAAACATAGAGAAGCTATTAAATCTCTGCAAAGTAACACCAATATAGTGATTAAGAGATCTGATAAGGGAGGCAATGCAGTAATTTTGCCACTTACCCAATATCTACATGAGGGATTGAGACAGCTTGATGATGCTAGCAGTTATGAGAGATCTAACAGGGAAGCCACTAAAACGGCCAACAAAATGTATTGGATGAGATTGGAAGAATGGAGAGATAGGGGACTGCTTGAATTAGAAGAATACCAATTCTTGAGAGTTGTTTTCCCTAGGTTGCCAGCTATGTATTTTCTTCCTAAATTGCATAAACATCCAACCAATCCCCCGGGTCGACCTATTGTTTCTTCTAATGGTAATCTTTTAGAATATACCTCTAAATATGTTGACTTCTTTTTGCAACCTTTTGTTACATCACTTCCCTCATACATTAAGGATACTACTGATTTTTTGCGTATCATTAATGAGATTCCTTGGGAGAAGAACTACTTATTTATGTGTCTTGATGTTAACAACCTTTACACTTGTATTCCCCATGATTTGTGAATCAAGGCTGTTAGACACTTTTTGAGAGCAAGATCTTTATCTCATCTCCTCCACACTGAAATGTTGTTAGACATGACCCTAATTTGCCTTACAAATAATTTTTTCATCTTTGATAAAGTTATTTATAAACAAAAACAAGGGACGGAGATGGGAACTTGCTTCGCTCCCAGTTATGCAGGCCTATTCTTAGGTTGGTGGGAAGAACAAATAGTGGGTAACATTGACCTATTTGAGACTCATGTGATTCTTTGGGTTAGATTCATTGATGACATTTTTTGTATCTGGCAAGGTGATGTGGATACAGCGCATACATTTGTGGAAACACTGAATGATAATACATTGAATCTGAAATTTTCAAGTCGGATTGATTCCAACTCCATCGATTTTTTTGGATGTTCGGATTAGTAAAGATGATAATAAATTGACCAGTACTTTCAGCTTACTTCATGCAAGTAGTAGTCATCCAATAAAGCTAATACAAAGTATTCCATATGGTGAACTACTACGAGCTCGTCGGAACTGTAGTTCTGATGATGCCTTTTTCAGTGAAGTTGAAGTTATGACTGAAAGATTTCTTCAAAGAGGCTATAAGAAATGTGTCATCGATAGAGCAATTGCCAGAGTCTCCCAAATAAGTAGATCTAATTTATTGATTAAAAAGAATAATTTGAATTTACAACAGCAACAACCGATTAGATTCATTACCACATACAGTAGTGGCAGTAATGAAATAAGAAAAATCTTTAATAAATAATGGCCTGTACTGAAGACAGATGAAACCTTTTCAAAATCATTAGATGAGTCTCCACGTTTCACCTTCGGGAAAAATAGATCTTTAAGTGACTCACTTTGCAATTGTTTAACCCCACAACCTAGAGTTAAGAACCCTGGTCAGGGATTCTTTACCGGCGGTAGATGTAAAGCTTGTAAAAACAGTACTAACACTAAAAGTATTGCATTTCCTACAATCTCTATTCCTTATGTAATTCGTAAACATGTGTCATGTATGTCAGATCATTGTGTCTTTACTCTAATCTGTCCTTGTAATAAATTCTACATAGGTAGTACTATTCATCCGGCTAAAAAACGAGTTCTGCAACACATGAGAGCTACAGATCATATAGATAAGAGTTATCCAGTAGCCAGACATTTTAGAGACTTTCATAGCCAGAGGGCTGATCTGTTCAAATTTGTTGTACTAGATCAAGTTCCAATAAGGGAAAGAGGTGGAAATAGAGTACTGGAATTGAGGAGACTAGAATCCAGATTAATAATAGGTATGAACACTTGACAACCGGTTGGACTTAACATGGACGAAGAATTGTTGATACACGTAGGCAATTAATGGCCTTACGACTTGTCTTTTTGCATAATAATTTTCTTATATTGTTTAATGCTGCATCTCTTCTTTTAAAAATGTTTCGATATTTTTCTAATTTTTCAAACTTTTTGTAGTGTATAGTATTTGTTTAATCTTATTCTAACTATATTTTTATATTCTTTTTGTAGGTGGCTTTTGTAGGAATGTATTAAATACAGAAGATCATGAGCGTTCTACTTCATTTTCAACAAAGCAAAGGAGCTATTATATCCTTTTTTATATACATCTATTTATATCTTTTTATATTTAACTTCTCTGTAATAGTATATGTCTTCATTTGGGGAGATAATATATTGTAAACATGATAAGGTTACTAACTTGGTCTGTACACATTATCTCTACAAGAAATATAGAAGAAATTAACTGAAGATTCTGTACAGTATACGACTTGAATGTGTCATACTTTATTATTTTGATCGTGTATTCACCTTTGTCCCAGCTATATATGATGTACATATCTACATTTAACTCCCTGTTTGATCGTATGGATCACGATGACATATTTAAAATATTTAATTATTTATAATATTTAAAGAATATCTAAAATTGTGATAAAACAATTTTGATGTGAAGTAATATAAAATGTATTAGGAGGATGTAAATCACAAAGATTGATGATTATTAGTTACGCTTTTTGTATAGAACGAGATTTGATCTTCATATATTTATTTTACCTTAGCCACTTCAAAATGTCCGACATGTTCCAGGTCTAATTCAGGAGATGTTGTATCTCAGTCCTTTTTTGATTTTGTTTGTGTATTGTACTGTGCACTTGGTGTATTTAAAAAGATTAGAGGAACGGATATGTTACCCGTCATCAAGGAAATTTCATTTTCCGAAACTCGTTGGGTACCACGCCTAATAAAATTCTAATCCAGCTCTCTTGAGTGACGGAGACTCGTCTTTTTACGCTCGGGGCAAAGATTCCTCAGTCCCCGAGTGTTTTGGATGTTCGTTTTTCAAAGTATTGGGGGTTGCGACCCCGTCTGCCGCGTGTAGTCTAAGACGCTGCAACTTTTATTTACCTTTATATATATATATATATATGTAGAGCCTAAAAAGAGCAACCAGGGCACTCCATGGTCAATTGGTTTGTAACGGATATTTTAATCCTTAGCGTTGCAGTGTATGAACAGAAATACAGAGATGTTACAAGTCCATGTAAGCAATTGAATATACGTGAGATCGGTGATAGCCAACACGTGTTTCGTCCTCACGGACTTCTTCAAGGCTTAACGGTTCAATAAATTCAGGTAATCCAGTGTTCCAGTATGTGGTGAAAGTAGAAAGCCATATCCGGAAAAATGTGATTTACATGTCCGGATAGGGGAGGGTCCCTTGTGATATCAGGGACCATTAGTCCTCTCCAGGGCATAAGACTACCCCATAGGGTGTATCCGTAGTTTGGGATACACACTCCGTCTGTGGTCTCAGTAGACCCTGTCAGTGATTCCCAAGGATCCGGGAGTCGAAGACGCCTCGGTATGTGTGCACTCGGCACACATACCGAGGCGTCTTCGACTCCCGGATCCTTGGGAATCACTGACAGGGTCTACTGAGACCACAGACGGAGTGTGTATCCCAAACTACGGATACACCCTATGGGGTAGTCTTATGCCCTGGAGAGGACTAATGGTCCCTGATATCACAAGGGACCCTCCCCTATCCGGACATGTAAATCACATTTTTCCGGATATGGCTTTCTACTTTCACCACATACTGGAACACTGGATTACCTGAATTTATTGAACCGTTAAGCCTTGAAGAAGTCCGTGAGGACGAAACACGTGTTGGCTATCACCGATCTCACGTATATTCAATTGCTTACATGGACTTGTAACATCTCTGTATTTCTGTTCATACACTGCAACGCTAAGGATTAAAATATCCGTTACAAACCAATTGACCATGGAGTGCCCTGGTTGCTCTTTTTAGACTCTACATATTGTTCCATACAGCACTCAACGTAGTCGGTATTCTGCTACCGCCTATGTGTCTGTGTATTTTCGAAACCCGTGGTGGTTGGGTTTCTGCACCAGGTTGGCACCCAACATATGCTTGTATTTTTGATACTATGTTTCCGGACTTCTTTTTTGCCAGATGTGCAATGATTAGCATTTAACCACTTTTTCTGAGGATTTCTGACTAATATATATATATATATATATATATATACATATACACACACACAGATTGGCCATGAGGAAGCTTTTTGATCGAAACGTGTCGCCATTAAACTCTGAATTTCAACTGAAACTATGGAGTGCGGTCTTTTCGAATACCTGTGAAGAGTGGCATATCCTTTGTTATTTAATAACGGCTACTGGTGGCCGTGACCTGCACCGACCCCGAGAGGTGGAAGAAGCTTCGTGAAGATCGGGACTATATATGTGTATATGTATATATATATATATATATATATATATTTTTTTTTTTTAATGTATAGATATAAATATATATATGTATATTTACTGAAATAATAACCAAAGGTTATAGGGTCGTTATAGTTAGGCTCACATTTTACACGTACAGAACCATAGAAATTCACCAGTTATAGTTGGTTAGCTGAAGTAACTATAACACGGGCCCCCTGAACGCTCACTGTAAAGGTCTGTGACCTTCACTCTGAGCTATTCAATTTGGGGTTTTTTCAATTTGTTTTTTTAGCCCTTTGTGGGATATTTGGGGGCATATTTATACTCTGTTTGCACCGAATTAGTGTCGTTTTTTTAAACTCTAATTCGGTGCTAAACTAACTCCATATTTATACTTTGGTGCTAGACCCCTCTAGCACCAAATTTATGGAGTTAAAGTCATTTTTTGAAAGTGGAGACCTACTTTGCCTTAATGAGATGCAAGGTAGGCGTTCCCGTGCAAAAAATGACTCTATGGCCTTAACGCCATATTTAGGGGCATATTTATACTCTGGGGCATATTTATACTCTGTTTGCACCGAATTAGTGTCATTTTTTTTTACTCTAATTCGGTGCAAAACTAACTCCATATTTATACTTTGGTGCTAGACCCATCTAGCACCAAGGCCCTGATTTAAACTTTTTTTGCACCGCATTAACGTAATTTTATGACACAAAAGTGGTGCAAACTTACAAAATATTGGTCCTTATTTATACTTTTTGCTGCAAAACTGCACTAACTCAGTTTTGCACCAAAAAGTTTAGCACCGGCTTGCACCATTTCTGTGCACCAGCCAGGCACCATATTTATGGAATGGTGCAAGCCGGTGCAATGGGTAGGCTAGAGTTTAAAAAAATGACTTTAGTCGGATGGGGCTGGCAGTATAGAAGAAGAGGGTTTAGCACCAAAAAATGGCTTTAGGCAGGTTAGAGTAAAAAAAAATGACTCTAACCAGATTAGCGTCATTTTATGGTGCTAAACCTACCATGCCACATGACTCCTGCCTTAGGAAAGGCAGGAGTCATGCCCACCACCCCAGTGGCCAGCACAGAGGACAGGGGTCCCCTGGGCATGGCCATTGCACCCTGTGCCATGTATGGGGGCCCATTTCAGGGCCCCCTATGGCACTTTCAAAAATAAAATGCACTTACCTGTACTTACCTGGGATGGGGTCCCCCATCCTCGCAGTCCCTCTAGTGTGGGTGGGGGTGCCCCTAGGGCCTAGGGAGGGCACCTCTGGGCTTATTCCATGGTGTTCCACCATGGAAATAGTGCCACAGGTCCCCTAACACCTGCCCTGACCCAGGTCTTAAAAAATGGGGCAAAGCAAGCTTTGCCCCATTTTTTGACCCCTCCTCCCTCCCTTGCACCATTTTTACATGGGAGTATAAATATGGTGTTAAGGCCATAGAGTCATTTTTTTGCACGGGAACGCCTACCTTGCATCTCATTAAGGCAAGGTAGGTTTCCACTTCCAAAAAATTACTTTAACTCCATAAATTTGGTGCTAGACAGGTCTAGCACCAAAGTATAAATATGGAGTTAGTTTTGCACTGAATTAGAGTAAAAAAAAATGATGCTAATTCAGTGCAAACAGAGTATAAATATGCCCCGTAGCGTAAAAAAATGATGCTAATCTGGTCAGAATAATTTATTTTGACTCAAAACTGCCTAACGTCATTTTTTTTTAAGCTAGCCCACCCTTTGCACCGGCTTGCACCATTCCATAAATATGGTGCCCAGCTAGTGCTAAAAAATGGTGCAAGCGGGTGCAAAACTTTTTGGGGCAAAACTGCCTTAGTGCAGTTTTGCACCAAAAAGTATAAATAAGGCCCTTGGGATCACGCGGGGAGTTCTCATGGGCTTCCCTGAGGTACCTACATGTTTTTTTAAAAACATTTTTTATTTTAGAACAAGCCCTTTACGGGCTATCTGGACCGGGGGAAACCCTCAAGGCCTCCCCCGGGGTCCCATTGCTTCAACAACCAAGGAGCTGCTTTAAGTAGCAGATCCATGGTGGCTGAAGCAAACCTTTGATCAAAGCCCCACTTTTTGACAGTGGGATATGCTTTACAGATCTGGCTGTCAAAAAGTGGAGTGTTTGCTGTGACTTGACTGCAGCTTCAAAGCTGCAGCCAAGCCACAGCAAACAGCTATGTCCTGAGGGTAGGCACCCCGGGACATAGCAGGATCGGCCCTGGGGGTCCCTAGGGTTATCAGCGGCTCCTCGAGGGGGTCACGTGGCCCTCCTCCAACATAGGCATAGCCCTGGAGGTGGTGATCGCCAGGGCTAATGGAGGGCCAAAACTTACCCCTTTTACATTATTTAGTATGTGCCATGGGGAGGTGGTGGTCCTGGGGCTGCAGAGGGGGGCGCGTGCCCCCCATGCTCATGTTTCATTATAGCCCCAGGGAGATGATGGTCCCTGGGGCTGTGTGGGGGCCAGGAGGGCCCCCTATCAAAAAGAAAAGAGTGCCCCTGGGACCTATCCCACCCAGGGGCTTATTTAAACACAAGTGCGGGAGCCTGCGCTTGTTTTTTTTTTCATTTTTACTGAGGATTTGTAATCCAGTCGCGATTCCACTGTAAAATGTTTTTAAAAAAAGCTTTTTAGCCATGGTGGGGTCCGTTTGGGACGCCAGCACCTGAGCTGAGGGCCAAGGTGTTGGTACTCTGGCACCTTTTTTATTTTGTATTCTTTTTTTTCTGGGACTCTAGGTCCTAACTATAACTACCTGGTGGTTACCGCCACTAGGTAATGTGTATATGTATAGATATATATATTTTTTTCAAGGCACATAAGTATGGAGTTAAGAATAGTAAATCTATACTTCCTAATGTACCCTTACTTTTCAAAATATTGGTTCTCCATATTTTGGCTATGATAGTAAGGTATCACAATTTCCTTATATATGATGTTCCAAGCTACAACCTTGGGTACCAATACCAATAAATACTTCTCAGGATTCAACAGGGTCGTACAGATGGAACATACTTCAATACTCAATGATTTACAGACAACCCATGTTCTAGGGACCCAATGTACAAAGGTTTCAATTGGCCATATCCACAGAATCAAACTGTTTGTCACCACAAAAAGCCCTTTTTAATGTACAAAAGGCAAAATGTGATTTGTGGCCAGATGTATCAAAGGGTTTTACCCATTCTGTGTCTATGGGAAAAAAGTTTGCATTTGCAATTCGGTATTTGGAAGGGGTGTGTTTAGGGCACCCCTTCCAAATACCAAATCACAATAGTATGTATTATTGTTTTGCAACTGAATTCTGGTTGCAAAACAATAATACTTCACCACCACTTCTAAAGTGGTGGCTACCTATGGACAAATGGGTCCCTTTTGAGAATGTGTAAAACAATATTTTTTAAGAGCAGGCATTGGTCTGACAGGCCTCTGCCTAATCTTAAACAATTTAAAAAAAAGATAGCTTTATCAAAAAGCAATAACATAAATGGTGGTCGAAATGTAGTGTTTCTGAAGACCTTAAGGTTGTGGCTTAGAATCAATTGCCCGTACTCCTCACTCAGGTCTCCTTGTGGATTTCTTTTCCAGGTACCTCATGGACCCTCCAAATTGTCCTTAGTAGCCTTTGTTAACTGCCACATACAACATTGTAGGAGGCTTTCTTCATTTCCCCAGTGATAATAAGGTTTGAAAAACATAACCATGGGTAGTTGTAGAGCCCCATGTTCCCAGGCTGTGTGCAACACCCCCTTTATCTTCTTGTATGCTAAGTCTAGACTTGCTGGGACATTATTTGTTTTTAACATTTCTTGGAACAGTTAGTTATACCAGTTTTAACCAGATCTCCCACCTTCATGACCTCTGTCTCATTCTGCAGGTTATGCAATTACTCCAGTCCATACATGCAGGGCAAACTATTAATTAAGGTAATCCGAGCATATGTTGCATCTGTTGTTAATCTAAATGACATCTGTCTCAACAATATTGGGTAGCGCTCAAAAGCCTGCTCAGTCTTCTGGCTGAATCTTTTTAGTCTAGGAAGTCGGTATCACATCTGTCAGGGCATCTGCTAGCACATTATGGCCCGTATTTATACTTTTTTTAGCGCCGCATTTGCGCCGCTTTTTGACGCAAAACGGCGCAAACCTACAAAATACAATGGCATTTTGCAAGTTTGTGCCGTTTTTGCGTCAAAAAACGACGCAAATGCGGCCCAAAAAAAGTATAAATACGGGCCTATAAGTCTCCAGAGAAGAGGTAGTCTAGAACCATCTAGCAACCCATTTATCTTGTGCAGCTATAGTGTATAGTTCATAATCAGTCAATCACAGTTCGAGCAGTGCTACCTGTGTCTTTTGGAGTTCCATACTAATACCAGGAGTATACTGTCTAGCTCCTTGAATAAATATGCGGTGCATCAAAGGCAGGTGAACAAATAAAATTTGTGGTAGTGTAACCATCATGGTGAGCTATTCTACCCATTACTAACAATGGGACAATCTCCAAAAAGCTAAACTGCCACTGAGAGCCACTAGTGCTTTGTCAACGCTACCCATAATGATATCAGAACCAGTGTGGTATGCCTTGATGCCTGAATAACAAACATACATTGTTCCCAGTTAATTGTGTTATATTCTTGGGGCTGAGATGTCTCAATAGAGCTCGACTGGATTGGAAAATACAAGATTTAGACCAATTCACTCAAAGTTCATAAAGTCTCCCAAATCTCTCCAATTCATCAACTATCACATTAAGCACATGATTAACATCTTATAAGAGTAGATTATCAGTGTATAAAGATATGGAGTGATTTGTGCCTGGATCTTTTTCTTTCAGACTTACCATGTTTGCTAAAGGATCCATAACTAAAGAAAAATAAATCATTGGAAATTGGGACATCCCTTCCTGGTTTCTCTACCTACCTGGTGCTGGTCTGAGATCACAGAGTCACTGCAACCTCCAGCTGTAGGTGTGTAAAATAATAATGAAATCCTTTGTGTTATATTCTCCCCTACCTTCCGTCTATGCCTTTCTGGACTCTGTATAATGCCCCTTATTACTATTTTAAATGCTTTCCTTCCCACAAATGGATCCGATGGGGACCCATCATATACTTTCCCAGTGGGGCTCCAGAAGGAGGGGACCTATTGTAAAAGTGCACATAATGATACTTGATGAGTAGCTTGCTTAGGCAGCCTTAAGTACATTTTACACTTCAATTATGAAAAATCTGAATTCACCATCAAATTAGATTTTTAAAATTAAGTAATAAATAACTTTGAATGGCTTTGCTCTCATTTTTCTATATGAAGAAATTAAATTGCATATTGTAATCATGCCTAGGCCTGGGCTATGGAAAACTTAGTTCAACCTAAACAGTGAAACAGCTCATTGTGAAGGCCCATTTTTTAAATATATAATGTGCAAGTTTTTTTCTATATTGGATACCATGCCTTATGGGCTTACAAAGTATACTTTAGGCGTGACTCATCAATATATAAAAATAGGTGTTTTTACACAGAGAAGGCACTTTTCATTGCCAAGTGCTACAGCAGTGCATGTAAAAGGTAGCACAGCTAAGTACTGGAGTTTCTGACAGACAATAATTATTATTGCAATATATGTGGGTGGGTTGTGTAAATACACACTACAGCTCACCTGTGACATGTATCTACTGCAACCTTACAAAAATGGTAAATAGACTAACTGGGAGAAATTAATTTTACTTATAACATTTTAGGGCAAGAACATGCATACCGTGGCACTCAGTAGCATTGTCACTGTACAGAGTTCTTATACCAGAAAAATAGGGTCCAGGAAAAAAAAACTAATCTGGAGTGAAAATGCAGAAAAGGCAAAGATGTTACAGGCAGAGAGTATAGAGCCCCAGTCACTGAGGATTTTACCAGTCTCACATTGGAGAATTAGTAGGCCTTCAACCCTCCAGAGGTAGATAGAAAGAGACTTGTGCCCATGATTTGTAATTAGCTGCCAGTCTCTTCACTGTATGGTAGGAAAGAGCTGTAGACATTCTGAAATAGAGATTAGAATAAACATAGGAGGTGCCTCCTGGTTAACAGAACCTAGTGAAGTGCTGTCCGATTCAACAACAGATTGTCAAGTGCACTGAGAAAAAAAACACATACGGTTAGTCAGAAAACGTAAAACAGAGCACTGATTTCCAGGGTATGGGAGGACCTTTTATTCCTAGCACATGCCCATTTAAGATCAAATGTATTAGCACTTCAGACCATGATATTCCCTTTCATCTGATAGGGAAAGATATTTAGAAAGTCAATCAGCATTTTCATGTGAACGCCCTGGTGTGTATTTTACTGTGAAGTTCAGCCCTTGCAGCAAAATGGTGTACCACAGTAGCTTAAGGCTTTCTCCCTTTGTTATCGTCAGTCAATTGAGGAGCTTATTGTTCATCTCAATTGTAAAATGTGTCTCAAACACTAGTAAAAGCCTGTAATTGATTAAATCAGCTGGACTAGCACAAAACAAACAAACTTGTTGGAATTATCTGTATGTACTGGTAAAGGCCAGAGTCAGGAGTTCAGCCTTCAGGTCAGATAAATGGAACAAATCCTACTTTAGGCCCTAAATGACTTCCTGGCACTTAGCAGTCCATACACCTTTCCTGGGATGCTTTCTGAAGACTATGCAGATTAGGCATAATGGGGGAACAATTATATTCTCATAATTGATAGGGCCTAAAAAATCTATCATGTGGTGATAGGCCATGAGTGCCTCTTAGTCCAGCAACGTCTAGGACTTGGTCCCAAAATCTTGGTCATTGACACTTCTCCCTTGGTGCCCAACCTACCCTAGAGAAGACTGATCGACCTGGCACTTGATAGTATTGATGGTCAGCTTTGTCTTGTGTAATACTGCATCACACTTTTGGTGCTCTTTCTGAATGTCACTGAACAGACTATGGGCAATTTAGAGTTTGTCGGAGTGGTGACAGGGTATTCTCTCGATCAAACTCCCGGACTGTCCACCCAATTTTGAATCAAACAGATTGCCAGGTTTATGCAGACAGAGTAAAATTTACTCGATCAGCATAAACCTTCCTCTGAGGACCCGAGGGTCCTTTGAGGTAAGCTATTTGACCTTTTGCACTATCTAGAGCAGGTGGTTGGATGGCTAGTAATATCTCATGGTGTTAGGGCCATTAGTTTTTACATTTTCAAAAACAAACTCCCACTTTGGGGATGAATTCACAACAACTTTTAAATGGGTTTGTATGAACCTCCGTGACTGTGGTTCATACAAACCCACAAAGTTCACAACCGGGCCGGAGAGGAACTCTAAATTTGGTGGGCAGAGTAAAGACAGGACAAAGTCCTCCGACATCCTGACTGCCTTCACTTTGTCCACCAAACTCTGAACTGAGCTCTACGTTGTTTAATAGACAATACAATACAGCTTCCGCCTGGTTAGGAAGCCTCTGGAACCTAAGACCCAGATTTACTATGATTTTGCATTGGGTTGTGTCACTTTTGTGGAGCAGCCTCAATACAAAATCATTTTTGCCATTTAATGGTGTGGCTTTGCGTAGGTTAGTAAATACAATACAAAGTGCAGCACATGCCACTGCATTACGTTACTTTGTTCCAGGAAGGAGTAATGTGGGTAAAGCATGGGAAGCATGGGAGTTCCCATGTATCCACCCATGTATTTTGATGCAAAACCCAGATTTACAAAGACTTCTAAAAGTTAGTTTGCGCCAAAATGGTGTGTCTACCTGACAGAGGTGTAAAGAGGAGAAATATCTTTATTTCTTCTTGTTACTTCCTCCATGGTGTGTTGCATTCTGCAGCCTCTGAGCATTGTACCATATTGAGTTTTCAGAGGTCCACAAAAAGCTTAGGTCTGTTAATCCTTGCTTTCACCGTCAACAGCGTAGGTCTGATCCATGTTCATTTAGGGACCTCCATCATTCCCGTGAGCTAACATCTTAATCACTTATGATTTGATATAGTACTGTGTGTTCTCGGACCTCTTGGAATCCTTGTCTGTGTATCACTGCAGACCAATCCTGAGGTTAAGGAAAACAGGTAGGGAAAATAAAAAAACATTGTTCTCTAATCCGAGAGAGTATTAGAACTATTTGGCTTTGTAAAAGCTTTTTCCATCTATTTATACAATTGTTTCAGTCTTTATTGATATACCTAAAGTTTATCGACCACATTGTGCTTTATTTGGGCCATTTGCCAGCAGATGGTTCACCATGCCTTGAGTTCCTACCTCAGGTCTCAGAATTTTTTCCTAATTTGGCTTAGCGCTACTGTGATCACTTACTCCATTTTATTTGTCTATATTAAACGTGGCCTTAATCAATGCTGCTTCTGCTATTTGAAGCATCACTTTTATACTTGGCAATAGTACAAGAGAATTCTGAGGCAGCTTTTCTCAACACCAAAATGGTTAAATTTTTCTATATTCTTTGTATATTGCACTTGCAATGTTCTCATTGTTTCTGTTCCAGCTATATGAGTTCCATTGATGCATATGTGTCAAAACCTATACATTTGTTCTATGTACCTTTGTGCATTAGCATTTATGCGTACAGGATATGAAGGTCCCCTACAGACGTCTGATTTTTGTTTCAATTAAAAATGTTCAGGTGTCATGTAAGCGTACTGGCATAATTTTCTTAAACATGTTTCCTTCCCAACATTCCTTCACAGAAGTGAGCTAACCATGGATACCATGAACACCTTGGAGGCAATTTCCAGTGTTCAAAGAGAAAATAAGGTGAAAGGATGCTCCACTTTCCGTTTCAGGGTCTCTCCAAGGCACTAATCATGCTCCTAAGGGTTTTGATAGACATTCCACAGAACAAATATACTAGGAGAGAATAAGATGAAGAATTGATAATGTACTCAAACTCATGTATTTAAACATGAAGCTGCTCCCCTGATCAGTGACCACTATTCTGGGTAATTTGACCTAATAAACGATCCAAATGAGAGCCTTCACACTACATAATTAGTTGTGCTTCTCAATGCCTCTGATAACCCTTCGCATTGCACTTAAACAAGTATTTATTTGTTATTTGAGGCTCTGATTGACTAACAATGTAATTCTCTCCTGAACCTTTATTGGCAACCATCTTCGGCAGCTCTGGAAGTGCCAATGGTTTAAGAGCATCATTACTACCAGAATACTCTGACACCTCTTCAATAAGAGCAGGCAGCTTTGAGCTTTTTGCAGGGTTATCCCCAAACTTTTTGCCATCTTCCTCCTATTTTTTTCTGAATGTTTTTTGTTGGCTTTAGGGCCCTGGGCACTTTACCAGTGCTAAAGTGCATATACTCTCTGTCTAAAATGAATTGGTGAGAGGTTCCTCCATGATTGGCATATTTGATTTACAAGTAAGTCCCTGGTTCAGTGCACGATGTGTGCCCAGGGCCTGTAAATCAAATGCTACTAGTGGGCCTGCAGCAATGACTGTGCCACCCACATGAGTAGCCCTGCAAACCAGTCTCAGGCCTGCCATTGTAGTGTCTGTGTAAGCAGATTCAAACTGCCATTCGACCTGGCAAGTGCACCCACTTGCCAGGCCCAAACCTTCCCTTTTATTACCTGTACGTTACTCCTAAGGTAGGCTCAAGGTATCCCCATGGGCAGGGTACAGGGTATTTAAAAGGTAGGACATGTAATGGTGTGTTTTACATGACATGTCCTGATAGTGAAATACTGCTAATTTCGGGTTTCACTATTGCATGGGGTTTGCCTGGAAATATCTTTTAAGTGTAATTTCCCATTAGGAGCAGAAAGAGATTGGGGTTTGAGGTCTCTGAATTCACAATTTAAAAATACAACTTTTGGTGAAGTTGTTTTTTTAATTGAAAGCTTGAAAATGCCACTTTTAGAAACTGTGCATTTTCTTCCTTAACCATACTGTGCCTCTGCCTATCTGCTGAATACACATCTGGGTCAGGATGACAGTTGGGCTATTTGTGTATTCACTCTAGACATTCATACAAAGGGAGCTGAGGTGTGCCCTGCATATCCTGATGGCCCATCACCAGGCTGATGGGTCTTCCTCAGATAGAGTTGTGGGAGGAACTGACACTTGCATCTGAACAAGGCTGTTCCTGGCCTTACACAAAGCAGTTTCCAACCCCCTGGATTGTGTCTGGGGCCAGGACAAGAAAAGGCATGCCCTTGTGCACTACAAAGACTTCTCTTTGAAGTTTGCCTACTTCAAAGACAGAAATGGGTATAAGTACTGGACCTCTGACACCACATGGAACATTTATAGGCTGAGGACATTCTGCCAGAAAGAAGAGCTGGATACTTTAGGAGGGAATGCCACTCTGTCTGTTGGTTTGTAGTACTGGCCTGCTGCTTGCTGCTTCTGTCCTGGGAGAGAAAGACCTGGATTTGTCTTTCTATATCCTGCTTTCCAAGGTTCTCCAAGGGCTTGAACTGAGCTTGCCTCCTGTTAAGAAGTCTCAGGGCCATCAAAGACTTCACCTATCAGCACCTGGGCTCTCTTGCTGAGAGTCCTGACTTGTCAAGTGGTGCCAAATCCAGTTCCTGGGCCCTTGGATGTGACCTCTGGTGCAACTAAGAAGAAACTAAGTACATCAACTCCAAAGCGACCTGGGAACCGGCGCCGCTCTTCGACTTTGTGACGCCGCCTGCCCCGGAGCTGTGGTCCTCATTGAGTGCAATGACCACCACCTGCAACACAGGCCCAACGCTGCCACAGCTCCTTCGAAATCTCGACAGAGCAAGAGCTGCGAGTGCTGTGTCACCGACGTCCATGACACCCAACTCTGCCGCAGCCCCTGTGGCCCCTTGGTGTGATCGCAACACCACAAAGTCAACACCTTGCATCTTGACCTGCTGGATTCATCGAACCCACCGGGTTGTAAGGAAACAAAGCCTCACCACTGATGCCGAATCACCTCCCCTGCAACCATAAGGAACCAACACCTCATCTCTCCTGCCTAGTTAGTATGGAACCAACACCTCACCTCCCCTGTAGCAATAAGGAACCAGCGCCGTACCAGCAACTCCTCATCTCCCTGACTCCGTGCAACGTCTTTTTTTCCTCATCCTTTTCCAAGGTACTGTATGTGGGGTCCACGCAACTCCATGACCGGCCCACACTCTCTCGCGAGTGGCGTTGGACTGTTGGGAAAGACTTTGTCAAGACAATGTGATAGCCACAGCTGAAGCTATTGTGTTTCTAAACACTTCACTAAGATTTCATCTTTGAAATTTGCATCTTTACTTGTGTATATGGATTTTTGTCGTTTTGGTCTTGTTTTGTGCAGATAAATATTGGCTATTTTTCTAAACTGGTGTGGAGTACTTTTGTGGTATTTTCACTGTGTTACTGTGTGTGTATGTGTAAATACTTTACACATTGCCTTTGAGATAAGCCAGACTGTTTGTGCCAAGCTACCAAGGGGTGAGCAGGGGTTATCTTAGCTGTATAACTTGCTTACCCTGACTAGAGTGAGGGTCCCTACTTGGACAAGTTGCAAGCCATTGCCAATTGGAGACCCCATTTCTAACACAGTGTAAGACTAGGAAGTGCTTCTTCAGATCTAAGAACATGAGCTTGATCATGGTCTCCATGGCTTCTGAATCCTAGAGATCACAATTGGGAATTAATTGTCAGCAGCTTGAGAGCTGACGTGAGACATGCTGACAAGCTTTGCCATGCTTTATTTACTATTCTTTCATTTGAAGTGATGAGTATCAGCACTTTTCTGGAGGGATGCAATAATTATAATGGGACAGTACAGGCACTTCTCAGCAGCAAACAGGTACTCTGAACTATGAGTTCCTGTATTTTTTTATTTCCATTTCAGCCACTAGAATCAACCAAAGCTATAGTTTTTTTACTGTGGAAAGCTAAAAAACTGAGAATAAAAACACGGTTTTGTCTTTTTGGTGCAATACAGTAAAAAGAACATGTAAATTTTACAAGCAAAGATGTACACTATGTTAGCCCTACATCTTGAGTTGAAGAACCAAGATGGTCTCAAACCATGGTCTCACCAATGAATTATAGAATGAGTATTTTTCCTTCATTCTCGCCAGATGCTCAAAAGGTTACAACACATTGGGGGTCAATCTGACCCTGACGGTTCGAGACCGCCAGGGCCATTCTGACCGCAAGCACCGCCAACAGGCTGGCGGTGCTTTTTTCCCCATTCCGACCGCGGCGGTAAAGCCGCGGTCGGACGGCCGAGGCAGGCGGTTTTCCGCCATTTCTGCCCCGGCGGCTATAATCTGCCAGGGCAGCGCTGCTTGCAGCGCTGCCCTGGGGATTATGACCCCCTTACCGCCAGCCTGTTTCTGGCGGTTTTCACCGCCAGGAAGAGGCTGGCGGTAAGGGTTGTCTTGGGGCCCCTGGGGGCCCCTGCACTGCCCATGCCACTGGCATGGGCAGTGCAGGGGCCCCCTAACAGGGCTCCGGCCAGCTTTTCACTGTCTGCCTAGCAGACAGTGAAAAGCACGACGGGTGCAACTGCACCCGTCGCACGGCCGCAACACCGCCGGCTCCATTCAGAGCCAGCTCCTGTGTTGTGGCCTCATTCCCGCTGGGCCGGCGGGCGCAAACTTGGTTTGCGCCCGCCGGCCCAGCGGGAATGTCAGAATGGGGGCCGCGTGAGTGCAGCCGCATTGGCGGCCGCATGCCGGTTTCCGCCTGGCGGGCGGCAGTAGCCGCCCGCCAAGGTCGGAATGACCCCCATTATATTTTTGGCTATACCTAAAATCCCCAATAGTAAGCGAAGCATTTGAGTAATCAGGCAAAACGTATGGCTCACCGATTGTACATGACATGGCTGAAGCCGACTTATACTGACCATGGTCTCTGTGCCCATTCCAAGAAATACAATCTACAAAGGATGTGTGCATGCACTGAAGACAGAACAGAAACCGCTCTGTGTCTGTGCAGGTGACACATCTCACCGACCCTTGAGGAGTCTTCAACATCCTTACTTAGGTGTGTGCAGTCCCAGACAGATCTCATTCTTTTGGGGCGGCTTCTAGGACCTTCAGGGACCTGAAGACATCGAGTTCCTGTTCAAATATTGATAGTATTGTCCTTATCTCACATTGGTCTTGGCAGGGGCACTACCAATCTCCCTTTGTCTTTGAACAATAGGTTGACCCCACCCAGTGCTTAATTTGTAAATAAAGAGGTGCCGGTGCCCAAAGCCCTCCTCTTAAACACGCGGCTGCGGCAATTAAATGTGTGAACACGGAGTACTGAGGCACCGTAATCCTGAAGCCATCTCGGGCCTCTTCAATTCATATAAAGCCACTCCCTGCCCATTCAGCTCACTCTTGTAGCTTTCTACTTTCTTCCTTTGTGATGCTTTTTCGTTTTTCCCGTCCTCCGTCTTCCCCATATGTGTCTTTTGCTTGCAGCAAATTCTTGAGGCAGAAGAGTAAGCCCCGGCCCTCAAAAATAAGTGCCGGTGCTCAGCACCAGAAACAACAAGCACAAATTAAGCACTGACCCCACCCCAAAAAAGTGGCACAGTCTGAGATTAGACTCTTCATGCCTTATTGGTGTCGGGATTCAGAAAAAAACACAGAAAGCTGAAAGCAGTGGAAGACAGGGCAGTGGAAACTCACCAGAACAGGAACACTAGCCTGCTAATTGCATTAATTCACATACTTACTTCCAGGTCAACAGTACCTGAATCCTATTTAAGCTCAGTTACTGCTCAGAGTAATCACCTGGAAATGTGTTGCTAGTTGTATTGACTCTCTGCTGGTGACAGCGTCCTGGAGCTTATGCTTGGATTCCTGGTTGGCCCGAGGCTCAACACGGCAACCTCCACTGCCAAAACTGATAAGCTTGTACCTTTATATGTGACTACATCTTCCCTCTGGCAGGTTAGATAAACTGGCGTGTCCTTTTCCAGCCAGTGAGCGTACACTTTCTCTTTAACATGGAGGTTGCCTAGTGCTGTTTCTTGGCTTAGTTCAATTTGGAAGGAAGCCCTAGCCCTGTGTTTTTTTCTCTCCCTTTCCCTGCCTTTCCTCCACTAGCAACATGACCATCTCTGATCACCAGTGTAGGTGTTCAGGGATAGCAGGGATATTCTGCAGCTCTACATCCTCGGAACTTGACAATTGGTTGTCTGTGATTCGCTGTGCTTTTCTTTCAAATGCACCCTAAAAGCACCCCTGAGTGCATACACTAAGCACATCTCTCCCAGGCCAAAGTTAATGCTTCTACATCTGTAATAAGAGGCAGAAATGGGGCAAATGCTTTCCTTCAATGTCATGAAACCTCACTGCCATGACCATGAGGGAATACCCATCTGTATTCATGTAATAATTCCTGGTCCTTTAGTTTCCAGAACATATGTGTTCTATTTCCATCCAGTGTGAATGTGGAGCTTATTTATATCCTTTCCCCATATAATTAGCATTTCCTGCATCGGATGCAGTGTTCTGTCACTGACTACAGATTCTTTCTCATAAGCATAGAATAGGCCACCTGTTATATCTCCAAAAGCTACAAATTGGTTATTATTATTAATGTCAGACACGGGCTAGGGAGTAGTCAAAACTGGGCCGACCACTGCTGAAAATGTAGAAGACATCCCATCATTTGTCACCATAGTGAGCCTCTACTGGACTTTGGGTTGGCAACCCACACTTTGTTCTCATTTCAAATCGCATTATTGTTTTCTTTTCCCTTTTGGAGTGTCAATGATATGAATGAAAAAATGTAAACCATTGATTTATAGATTCTACCTCTCTTGTTGCAGGCTGTCAAGGTTTGTTGCAATGTATGTAGTAATACACTTAGGGGGATATTTATCAAAGGTTTTATGTCGTCCTTGTGCCATGCAAAGGGACGCAGGGCAACGCAAAACCTAGTATGAGATTTACCAATCCTTGCAAGGCCACCTTGCGTGGCTCTGCATGGCTTGGTAAATCTAGAGTAATGCAAGACAGAGCAAGTCGCTGCCCCAGTTGCTCTGCCCTAGGGAGGGGTTCCATGGGTGAAACATGGGTGTTCCCAAGCATCCACCCATGGATTTTGGGGTACTCCCAGATTAACCATGGGTGGTTGGGAATGCATCATAATGCTACACCTTCCCAGGAGAGGTGTAAGGAGAAATATTTTTGTTTCTACTCATTTTTTCCTCTTTCTGTGGGTGTTGCATTTTGCAGTACACATACAAAGAGAGAAAACCCTAAAAGGATAGGTTTTTGTGAAGAAAGGTGTCCCTTCCTGCACAGAACATTCCTGCCTGCCTACCATGATGCAAGGGTGTTTGTGTTGGTGCTATGCAGCCAAACATGTGCCAGCTGGAATGTGCCGTATCATGAAAGATATGGCTCATTCCTACCATCTCCCTTTCATGCAGCAAGGTGTCTTGCTGTGTTGCAGTGAGTAAATACATTATAAATATGGCTCTAAGTGACAAGCCACCATACTGGTACCACCTAGAACTAGAGAACAGCTAAGCAGTGACTGGCAATGCTATACTGTGTGAAGGAATTCAATGTTGCCATCAGTCAGGCACTACCAAGGTAGAAATACATGAACATCTATTGGTTACGGAGAAAGTTTGCGACAGCTATTCATTTAATTGGGACGTTATTGACTGCATTTATTTGAGAGTGTTTTTATTTCTGTATCGATTGTCTTGCTTTATGTAACACATAACAATGCTGAGTTTCTAAACTTAGCACTTCTTTTTCTTAACACAAAGCCTATGTGATTCCACAAATGGACGCCAGAAGAATATTGTTTTTAGCACAACACTTGTCATACTTTTATTAACTATACTTTTACAAAACATCACCCGCTTACTCTTACCTCCATTGCTGTCCAGTGTCAGGGTTGAATTGTTTGTACGCAGTGATCGGGTCCGACAGAGTCTCTGTTTCTCAAGTCATCAGCCAGAGGCCACCGGCTTGTTTGTACAAACTTACTGCCCATTAGCAACAGACCATGGACTCCGAGAGCAGTGAGTCTCCATATACGTTACTCATGCCGTGACTCACTCAAGCTGGACCAAGATTATCCTGGCAAGTCACAGCTCAGCAGTGTTTTTGGTGACCCTCCGTATCTCAATCAGGTAGTGCTTTTCTGATTCCCTCAATAGTTAGTCTGAGGCAACAAGGAGAAGCGCTTACAATTTACTGCTGGGAGAGCAAGATTCAGAACCACAGACTGGTTCTACTCGCTCCACTTCAAACGTCTGTGCATCAAGGTTTTGGGAGCCACGCAGGGTCTTCAGTTTGCCCTGATATCCCTCACAGGTTTCTCACTAGGTGTTATATGCTCACTTAGGAGCCCCTAGCAAATACTGCTGACTGAGATAAGCTTCCAAACAAGCCAACCATCCTGCACGAGGTTTTTGATCACTACTACTTTGGACGGAGCCCAGTTAAGATTTCACATATTTGGACTGGAGCACCATCTTTCCGGCTTGATCTGGAAGATGGACATCAACAAGGGACCTCATCTGTTCATCTTCCCTCTTCTCCTGAGTCGCTGGGTGGAGGCACATGGATCACCTGTTATTTGAAAGAAACAACAATGTATTTGGACAGGATATCGATAGTTTAAAGTCATAGTCAGATTTAAATCATCGTGTGTTCAATAAAATCACAACAAAGTACATGGATATGATATTTTAATCACAAAGATCAAAAAGATAAATATTTGGACTGCACAAAATTGATAAAATAAGGCTATGATAAAAACTTTATAGTTTAATAAAAAAGAAAATTGTTAAGGGAGATTTGTAATACATTTGTATCAGTTGCATTATAGCAAATAAAGTGTCAATCATTTTTAAAGGTGACACGTCGGGAAGTGTCTACAAGTGGACAGTTTTTGTCAATGCAAATCGCAGTCCAATATTTTATTTTTTTGGCTCTCATTGCCATTGGTCGTGAGGAACATTTTCTAAGAGAATAACAGAAATTGGTATTATTAGCAGCTATAATTAAATATTTTCAGTACTTACAATATCATTCTCCACTGTTTTTAATATGTAGCTAGAACAAAGCTTCTTGTTTGCACTTTAAATTAGCAAAATATTAATTTTAAAACATATATTGGCAGTTTTAACACTTTCGCTGCTAATCCTTGCCCCACCCCCGTCCTAAGCCTTTTTATGGCGATTTGGGGTCATTTGCGCTTAGGCTCCCATAACCTTTTGTCCACAGAAGCTATCCATGTCAAATATGCACTCTTTTTCCCAACATCCTAGGGATTCTAAAGGTACCCAGGGTTTGGGGATTTCCCCGGAGTGGACCGAGAAATTACCCAAAATACAGCTAAATATGAAGTTCTTCAAGCAAAATTGGGAAAAAGTGCTGCAGATAAAAGCGTCTGTTTTTTCCCCTGCAAAAGGCATCAATGAAGGGTTTGCAGTGCTAAAATTTACATTTCCCATCTTTCAGGAACAGGCAGGGTTTAGCCAGAAAAGCAACATTTTCAACACAGTTTTGGCATTTTACTGGGACAGCCCATTTTTCCAATTTTTTTTAATAGTATTCTATTGATTTTATTAAAACATACAAAACTTAATAAAGCCATTTTACCGTCACTCACGCTTCCCACATCCCTCCCCGAGCTGCCATGCCCAGATAGCAGAAGCACTGATCCATCCTTATCATACTTTATCAAATGTTTTGGGACATCTTCCGCCTTTACATATCCCCTTCTCTTGTGTACAACTTATGTCCATTTCTCGTTCCCAGTCTGCCATTCTAAGGGGTCCGGCTACTTCCCACCTGCATGCTATCTCTCTTTTCACCAACAGGAGTCCTAGATTTATCAATGTTGGTTGATATGAACTGGCATCTGTTTCTAGCCATATTTCCAGTAGTGCTCTCTGTGCTAATCTCTCCAATCGTATTCCAGTGGTCTCTTCTAAGCAGTAGTGCACTTTCTCCCAGGATTTACTCAACTGTGGGCACTCCCACAGAGTGTGGTATAGTGTTCCCTCCTGCCCAAATTGCCATAAACAAGATGAGTCATGGATCTTTGCTATAATATTTGAATGTGCTCTGTTGTAACAAACTCTATGCAATATTTTTAACTGTATGCATTTATTTCTGGCTTTTACTGCTACTTGTTTGGGGAATGGTAAAGCTTCTGCCCGTTCAGCTTCCTCTGTTTTGCTCACGTCTCTCTGCCATATGTGCCTCAGTGTGTCTAGTTCTTTCTGGGTGTTTCTCATAGGTGTCTGGTATGTTTGTGATATCATTTTTGTTGTGATGGGGGAGTCTACCAACCTATATTCCAGGGGAGTTGACTACATAGCATTGTCTTCTGCTGATATTTGCGCTTTCAATGCATGACTTAATTGGAGACATTTTTCCTATTTTTTGTGCTTTCAGCCTGTTTCCAGTTAGTGGTAGAAATGTGTGTAAAACAAATGGTGGATCCCAGACAGCTTTACATTTCTGAAACGTAGACAAAATTCTGAATTCAGCAAGGAGTCACTTGTGTAGATTCTATAGAAAGTAAGAGTTGAAATGAAAAATATTTAAATTGAGTTGAGAAAAACTACAGCCATTTGTGTCTACGTTTTCTTCTGTGACTTCTTCTAACTATGGCAGATTTTCGAAAGAAATATACCCTTACTTCCACTGGACCCTTCTGGTTGTGGGGATATAGAGCTTGTAGGTTCACCATGAACCCAAGATACACAGAGCCAATAACTGAGCTGCACCTTTCAATGGTTTTACATTGTGTACCAAATATACAGCAATTCATTTAATAAAATATAAAGAATGATAAATAGGTATCAAGGAACCCTATGTATTTCCAAAATGGCCACAAAATATGGAGTTGCGAAGCAGTGGTTATTTTCATATCTCTGAATTTGTAGGTACCATTACTAGCATGTGAATTAGGGGGCATTTCTGAAAATAACTTATTTTTTACACCCACTCTTATATTTTAAAGGCAAAAATGCAGAGAAGTACAATTGGCAAAAACAGTTGTTCTACTATTCTGTGTTCATCTAAGTCTCCTGATAAGAATGGTACGTCACTTGTGTGGGTAGGCCTAGTGCCAGCGAAAGGAAACAGCCCAAAACACCACGTGGGCACATCACATTTTTCCACTGAAAACTGGCCCTTTTTATGCAATGTGCTTATCTGTGGATTTTGGGCCTTAGCTCAGATGACTTCTAGAGAAACCTAGAAAACCTATACATTTTTGAAAACTAGACACCTAGGGGAATTCAGAATGGGGTGCCTTGTGGGGCTCTCACAAGGTTCTGTTACCCAGAATCCTTTGCAAACCTCAAAATTTGGCAAAAACACTTTTTCCTCACATTTCGGTGATAGAAAATTCTGGATTCTGAGAGGAATCACAAATTTCCTAGACACCCAGGGGAATCCAGGATGGGGTGACTTGTGTGGTTCTCACCAGGTTCTGTTACCCAGAATCCCTTGCAAACCCCCAAATTCATGTAAAAAACACATTTTCCTCACATTTCTGTGATGGAAAGTTCTGGAATCTGAGGGGGTCGACAAACTTCCTTCCATCCAGCATTCTCCCAAGTCTCCAAATAAAAATGGTACCTCACTTGTATGGGTAGGCCTAGTGCCCGTGTCAGGGAACGGCCCAAAATGCAAAGTGGGCATATCACGTTTTTCCACTGAAAACTGACCCTTTTTTGCACAGTGCCTACCTGTGTAATTTGGCCCCTAGCTCAGCTGCCACCTAGGGAAACCTAGCAAATCTGAACATTTATCAAAACTAGACACCCAGGCGAAATTCAGGATGGGGTGACTTGTGTGGCTTTCACCAGGTTCTGTTACACTGAATCCCTTGCAAACCTCAAAATGTGTCTAAAATCACATTTTCCTCACATTTCTGTAATGAAAAGTTCTGCAATCTGTGGGAAGCCACAAATGTCTTTCCATATTTCCCAAGTCTCCAGATAAAAATGGTACCTCACTTGTGTGGGCAGGCCTAGTGCCAGCGCAGGAAACGGCCCAAAAAGCAACGTGGACACATCACATTTTTCCACTGAAAATTGACCTTTTTATTTTGCAATGTGCCTAGCTGTGGATTTTGTGATCTAGCTCAGCCAGATCATAGGGAATTGTTAGACTTGGCTTCCTTGGCGTGGTCTTCCCTAACTTTTTGCCTCTGTTTCCCAGGTTGTTGATGGATGCTGGATTCTGTTTTTGCTGTTTTTGTTACTCTGTAAACTTTACCACTGCTATCCAGTGCTAAAGTGCAAGTGCTCCTATGTAAAATATATGTGTAACTGGCTTTCCATGATTGGCATATTTGATTTACTAGTAAGTCCCTAGTACAGTGCACTAGAGGTGCCCAGGGCCTGTAAATCAAATGCTACTATTGGGCCTGCAGCACTGGTTGTGCCATCCACACTTGTAGCCCTGTAAACATGGCTCAGACCTGCCACTGCAGTGTCTGTGAGTGCAATTTTAAACTGCCAAATCGACATGACAAGTGTACCCACTTGCCAGGCCTAAACCTTCCCTTTTTATACATGTAAGGCACCCCTAAGGTAGGCCCTAGGTAGCCCCATGGGCAGGGTGCAGTGTATGTTAAAAGGGGGACATGTACTTATGTATTTTACATGTCCTAACAGTGAAATACTGCCAAATTCGGGTTTCACTGTTGCAAGGCCTATCATTCTCATAGGTTAACATAGGGCTGCCTTTAAATATTATGAAAGTGCAGATTCCCTTAGGGAGCAGATAGAAATCTGGAGTTTAGGGTCTTGGAGCTCCAAATTTAAAAATACATCTTTTAGTGAACTTGTTTTTTTAGATTGTGTGTTTGAAAATGCCACTTTTAGAAAGTAGGCATTTTCTTGCTTAAACCATTCTGTGACTCTGTGTGTTTGTGGATTCCCTGTCTGGGTCAGTTTGACAGTTGGGCTCTTTGCATGTCTCTCTAAACAGTGACAAAAAGGGAGCTGTGGTGAAGCCTGCATATCCTGATGAGCCATCTGTGCTGGGAGAGAGGGGAGGAGTGGTCACTCACACCTGAAAGGGCTGTAGCTGCACTCACACAATGCAGACTTCAATCACCTAGTGTGTGTCTGGGGCCTGGCCTGGGCAAGGCAGGAGCTAACAAACAAGAAAGACTTTCCTTTGAAGTTGGCCGACTTCAAATTCAGAAAGGGGTAGAGAAGAGCACCCAAAACCCCTGAAGATCAGATCTCTTCTGGAATCAAGAGGCACCTCTGCCAAGGAGAAGCTGAAAAGCTAAGAAGAAGTTCTGCCCTGGCTGTGACTGTGCTTTGTGGAGCTATGCTACAGTTGATGCTTCTGCCTGTGAAAGGGGACAAAGACTGGACTTTATGGTATATTCCTGCTTGAGAAGAATCTCCAAGGGCTTAGACTGAGCTTGCCCCCTGTTCTGAAGTCTCAGGGCCATCAAAGACTTCCCCCACCAGCACCTGGACTCTCTGCTTAGACTCCTGCCCTGACAAGTGGTGCCTTATCCTTATGCAGTCCCTGGACCCTTGAAAGGAGAAGCTGGTGAAAATCCAAGAAAACCGACTTCTGATGACTCCGGACCAACGCTGCTGTCGAATCCCGTGATGCCTCCTGCAACCGACTCCATGGTCCTCGCTGGAGTGCGACGACCCTCGCAGGCCTGACACCGCTGAAGCCCCCCAAAGTCCGCGACTCCATGGATGTTGCCGCACCACATTGTGACTGCCGGATTTCGACTCTGCCTGTAGTGCGCGGATTCAACGGGTCACACCGACGCCGCCTCACGTCCACTGCTCTGCAGCAAGGACCCGAAGCCTCTTCGTGATGCCTCTGCTCCTTCACCCCACAGCACCGGAACCGACGTCATTTCAGATCCAGCGACGCCACAATCCCCGACTTCATGCACCAGCTTGTTCTTGCATTTTACTAAGGTACTGTACCTGGGGGTCTGTGTGACTCTGAACCCTGAGCCATTGGCGTCAGATTATTGGAAATGACTCTGTCACGATGCCATGTTATCACCTCATTGAAGCAATTTGTGTTTCGAAGTGCTATTTTTGAGTTTAATCATAACTTTTCTCCTGTATGTCGGATTCGTGTCGTTTTGGTCTTGTTTTGTTTAGACAAAAATTGGCTATTTTTCCAAACCTGTGTTGAGTCATTTTGTGGTGTTTTTACTATATGACTGTGTGTGTTGGCACAAATACTTTACACCTGGTCTCTGAAGTTAAGCCTGCCTGCTTGTGCCAAGCTACCAAGGGGGTGAGCAGGGGTTAACTGAGTGTGATTCTCCTTTACCCTGACTAGAGTGAGGGTCCTTGCTGGGACAGGGGGTAACCTGACTGCCAACCAAAGACCCCATTTCTAACAGCAATCCTACCAAACCTGTACATTTTTTAAACCTAGACACCCAGGGGAATTAAGAATGTGGTGGCTCTCACCAGGTTCTGTTAACCAGAATCCCTTGGAAAACTCAAAATGTGTTTAAAAAAACACATTTTGCTCACATTTCTGTGATGGAAAGTTCTGGAATCTGAGGGGAACCACAAGCGTGCTTCCACCCAGCATTCCTCCAAGTCTCTAGATAAAAATGGTACCTCACTTGTGTAGGTAGGTCTAGTGCTTGCGGCAGGAAAAGGCCCAAAACATATTGTGAATACATAAAAAGTATCTATCACAAAACAACCTGGTTTTGCAAGAGGGTAACCTACATTTTTGGTCCTGGGCTCAGCAGCCATCTAGGGAAATCTACCAAATCCAGGCATGTCTGAAAACTAGACACCTGGGGAGTCCAGGGATGTGTGGCGTGTGTTGATCCTCCAACGTTTTCTTACCTAGAATCCCCTGCAAACCTCAAATTTAGCTAACAAAACATATTTTCCTCACATTTCTGTGTGGGATCACCGATCCGGCACAAATTTCCTACCACCTAGCATTCCCCTCGGTCTCCCAATAAAAATGATACCTCACAAAAGGGCAATCTATATGTTTTTGGCCCTTCCTTGTCACAGGTGCTTGGCCCACCCACTTCTGACAGGCAAGGCCAAAAATGTGTAGATTACCCTTTTTGACCTACTTTGGTTTCCCCTCAGTTTTTCATCTTATATATTTTTAGGCTGACTCTGCTTTGGGCACCCACACAAGTGAGGTATCATTTTTATCAGGAGACTGAGGGGAATGCTAACTGGTAGGAAATTTGCTCCAGTGTGGTGATCCTACAACTTTCCTACACAGAAATGTGAGGAAAATGTAACTTTTTAGCTAAATTTGAGGTTTGCAGGGGATTCTGGGCAAGAAAACGCTGGAGGATCACACGGCCAATCAAGCGCCAATCAACGCACACCACCAGCCAAGCGCAAGTCCACACACACCACCAGCAAAATGCCAGTACACACACAGCCAGCCAAACACCAGTAAATTCAGATCGTCAGTTGAACTCCAGTTCACACACATACAAACCTTTCCTGGAATCTAGTGGTTTTTGCCCCCTCCTACCCCCCGGGGGCAGATGAGCATAAAATATTGCTGATCTGCATCCAAGGGGGTCAGAAACAGCCAAAAAGTGTGCCCAAAGAAAAAGGGGAGTAAGCCTTGCCTATGAAGCCACTCCCTTACATGCCTATAAACATATCCCTGGTGCCTATTGAGCTTTCTGGCCCCTTTGGGGAGGTGCAGAGCGGGTGTAATAACCACCATCTGCCCTCCAGGGGGGCAGCAAGACTATGGCCATTTTTTTGGTGGAGGGGGTGAGGACATCAGCACACTCATTCTGGGTTGCCCCCAACCCTCCAAACAGAAAAAATAGTCCTGGTGCCTAGTGGGCTTTCTGCCCCATGGGGGGGGGGACAGATTGGGGGCTATTATTCCCATCTGCTACCCAGAGGGCAGAAAGACTGTGCTGATTTGTTTGGTGGGGTGGGGGCATTTCAGTGCCCATTATGGACATCCCTACCTCTAGATGAATGAAAAATAAAATCCCTGGAGCCTAGTGGGCTTCCAGCCTCCCTGGGGAGACAGACCCCATCTGCCCTCCCCAGAGGGGCAGAAGGGCTGTGCCACTTTTTGGGAGGGGTGGGGGCATAATAATGCCCATTTAGGGCAGCCCCCACCCCTAGATGTATATAAACAATAAATCCCTGGATTCTAGTGGGATTGGGGGCTAATGCCCCCCGGTCAGGACAGAAAGACTGAATATGCCCAAGATCAATAGGGAGGGAGCAAAAGCCTTTGCCGAAGGGGCTGCTCCCCCTCCCTGGTGTCTAGGGGGTGGGTCCTGCTTCGGATCACACTCCTGTGGCAACCCCCAAGCAGGGTTCCACTAGGTAGGGGTAACAATGGAAAGGGGATATTCTCCCCTTTTCAATGCTACTTCTCCCGTCTACATCAGTACTCAGGTGGCTCAAGTGCCCCGAGCACCGAAGCAGTGAAAGTGAAATAAGCCAGTCGCCTCATTTCACTTACATTCTCAGTGAAATGAAGTGAGTGCACTGTGCGTGCTGATCGTCATTTCACTGAAATAAAACAAACAGCATGGGGAGATTGGGAAGTTCTCTTCCATCTCCCGAGACTGTTTCTTTCTAAAAGAAATCCCTCTGGTGCGTGCACCAGAGGGATTTCAAGTGGCATATGCGCGGACGTCCCGGAGCCTTACAACGCACATGAGCACTGTAGTGTGGGACAGCTCCTGGCTGTCGGATGCACAGAAGTGGTTCATAGGTCTACGGTTATCTGCCAGCCTTTTGGCTTTGACAACACTTGCTTTGTTTTGCCTTGGTTTTTATAAAACGTTATAGCTGCGCGATCTGCAGAGCCCTCACCTATGTAAACAGATAAACATTTACGAAAAGCAAAAATAGTTTTCATCTCAAAAGTCACGCTTTGTGTGTATGGATGTGCTCCATGTGAAAGGGTAGAATGCTGTCACTCACAGTCAGGTTAGCCAGTAGCTGAAGTGGACTGACCCACTGCCCATGCTTTACACTATAGTGGGCAGAAGTAAACTATGAATGATACACCAACAGACCAATCGTGTAAAAGGGCCAAAAGGGCCAGCTAAAATACCCTTTAAACAAGTATGTAAATAGCTTCTCACTCAGTTTCCCCTGGGCTCTGGCTTTGCCAGGGCTGGGGAGGGAGCAGTGCCATTGGGAGCCTGAGGTTTGTACCCATTCTGATGCCACTCACACCCTCAGAGGCACCAAGAAGTGACCCTGGATCCTTTCACACAAGCTGCAACATGAGAATCATGTGTCTCCATAGAGATGATCTGGTGTATCAGAGAGCTGGGCTAGCTGCAAGCTGTCAGGCCCCACAATGTAAAAATGTTTGTTTAACTGAAATAGTTTACCTTGCCAGTGGTCCCAGACTGGGCCCCTCCATTGCTTGGGTTTGAATGTAGAGTCTGACATTACTGATGTGCTCATGAACCAAAAGTAGGATTGCTGGGCTGCCTGAAGATATTGGGTCATGTCCTGGCTTTCAGGTGAAAGCTGCACACCTTTCAGTTGGCACTTTCTATCTTTGTTATTTGCTGTGTCTGGTTGATCCCCACCTGCACCCCTGTGGAACTGCCTGCTGTCTGACTCCCTCAGAGTAGGTTGCCTATTACCATTTGGACTTAGATGGCAAACAAGAAGTGTGAATTGCATGACCTTTTCCTCCTGGCATCCCATTGCAGGGACCAATGCATGATGAAGATGTGATCACTTTGGTGTGCAGCTGTGCTGTTTTGGGGTATTAGACCAAAGCAAATTTGGTCCAGCTTCAGTGTTATTTTAACTATTAGGGATTAGGATTTGGTTAGGGATGCTTTAAGAAATAAGGGGACGCCCTTGCCTTCATATCACTAATCGCCACTGCTTCCTGTAACAGCCCCTAGTGAAAGGTGAACCACCATTCGCCCTGATCCCAAGGTGAAGACAATATATTCCCTTTCATGTGGTAAACAATTATCAAGCAGCACAACTGTGGTATGTGGTGGAATGGAACAGAGTAGAAACCAAAAGGCTGTGGTGCCTTTTAGATTAAATGATAACAAAAACTCATGATTGGAAAGTTCCTTGGGTGGACAAGAAACATTGATCCTGGGACTCTGTTCTTCACCAGTGACAAGAATTACATAAGCAGAAAGGGACAGAGTGGTGGCAAAACTAGAACTGACCAGCTCCAGTCCACTGTTCACAAAAATTGTGGGCAACCCTGACTTTACAGAATCAATGGATACAATTGTATTCCAGGTATGGACAAGGAAAGAGGGTAGTAGATGAGAGAACCTTTTGAAGAGAAGGGTATCAAGTCATTTGGTACGCTTAAAAGGTAATTAATTATGTCTGAAAGAGAGTGATACCACTAGAAAATTGGCTCTTCATCTAATAGGTTTTGTCCCAAGTCACTAGAAATGTAACAAAATTTGAGAAGTGGTTACTGATCATGGAAAAGGACAAGAAGCAAATTTCAGAAACATATAAGCGCCCTATGTTTACGGGGTGTGGCTTGCTGGCTGACGATGGCGAACACTTGAGCTCACAGCTCCTCATCAGCCTGGCATTAATCCTGACCACGCTGTGGCCCTGGGGCACCATTGGCTCTGGAGATTGCAGTCCCTGTTGAGATAATGCTGCGGGGATGGGCTCCAGTCACAAGCAGAGCCCAGGGACACCTCCTGATTAAGAAACAAGAGGAGCTCCGGAGTGCACCCCAGAAGCAAGATGGTGGTGCAGGCCTGTGTAGCGCTGTGATAGCTGAGCCCTTGAAACAAGCGAGGCTATGGCTCCTCCCTTCATTTACCTAGGGGGACTCTGAGTCTCTTGCAGCAGGCTCCCGATCCCGGCCGAAGCTCGGAGATGCAGCGGTCAGATCAGGGAGGGCTGGCAGCAGTGAGTAGCAGGATTGTGTACCGCAGACGGGGCCGGAGGCTGGTACTTCCCAAGGAGTGCCCTGCTACAAACTGAGGATTGGTTGATTGCCCTGGCGCATGAAGGACAGTGTTTTTTCCTGGCACGGGGCCAGTGGCACCCCTGACGGGTGCTCTCAGGGGGCCTAGAATTTTCTGCTGAGCTTGAGCAGATGGACTTTGCAGCCCAAGAGGCTCCTTGGCTTACTGTGAAACCTGCGATGGCGGTGTGTGCCCAGACTTCACTGTACGTGCTGGGCCGCTAGCCCACCTGACATAGAGATTGTTCCCTGCATTCTTTTTAGAGGCCCTAGAGTTCCAGATGCCCAACCCCTGCCCTGGCTGGGTATCAAAATCACAGCGGAGACACAAAGGGGGCTGGCAGTGGTGATTGGTATACTGTACACCGCAACTGGGGCCTGGGGCTGGCACTTCCCTGTGGTGTTCCCCACTTCATGCAGGGAGTGGACTGGCTGCCCTGCCGCCTGGAGAGGGGCACAGATGCCTGGACCCTATTGAGGGGCCTGAATACCCTACAAGGTCTGCCTGGATGGGTGCTGTGCTCTGGGGCTCTCATGAATCTGCCTTGAGCTTCAGACTGGTGGTTGCGGAGGAAGTGGTCCAACCTCCTGTACTGAGGCCCACCTGCAGAGGGTGTAAACTCTCCACTGCCCCCTCTTCAAGCTCATCTGGACAAGTTATCAGAAGCTCCTGTGGACACTAAAGACACTCTTCAGTGTGAAATAAGCACTGTATACGTGGAATTGGGGCTGTTGCATGGTGATCACCACAAACTAGTCGACAGAATAAAAGGAACTGAAACATACATTGAGGAACCCAGGCTGGGCTAGAAGGAACTGGTCACCTAGGTCACAGGCTTGGTGGAGAGGGTGAGAGTACTATAGTGCTGAATGGAATATGTTGAGGGGTGCAACCAATGTAATAACATTCGTATTGTGAGCATTCCTGAGGGCACTGAGGGTGGAGATATGGGGACCCGTCTGGAGGCCTGGTTGAAGACCGAGTTGGCCCTGATGCAACTAACTCTGTTCTTTGCACTAGAGAGGGCACACTGGATGCTAGCCCTCCTGCCTACCCCTGGATGACTGCCTAGACAAATGGTGGCTAAACTGATAAATTAAAAGAACAGAGATGTACTGTTGCAGTACTTGAGGGATGCTGGCCCACTCCAGGTGGAGAACAGGAAGGTGTTGCTGTTCCCTGACTTCACTGCTGTGGTTCAGTCACAAAGAGCATCCTTATTGGCAGTGAAGTAGGCACTGCAAGAAGAGGGTCTGCAGTACTTACTGCTGTTCCTAGAACAACTCAAAATTATGCTGGACGGCAAGACTCATTATTGCAATCACCCAGAGGAGGCCTGGGCATGGCTTGAGGCCTACAAGCCGGGTGGGGTGGGGAGGAACCTTGGCAGAGATTCAGACTGAGGGTGCGGCCGCTTCCCGTAAGTAGAGGAAATGCGCCCTCACCACTCCTCAGCAACGAATGCTCAAGTAACCAACCAGGTCCCAGATAAAGCTGGAAAGAGAAGCGTCATTGTTGGTGCAGCGGAGATCACCGTGCACAGGCAGGAAGACCTGGCCAGCAGCGAATCCTATGGCAAACGCTCAAGACAGTCTAATTCAGATGACATGGCACAGGACAGTTCCGACCTCCCAGATGTGACACCGCAGACCGCTGAGGATCTTATTTGACTGCTGGGGCTTTGTTAGTTGTTGGTCTGCTCAGTTGGATGCCTAGTGTGTACTATTGTCTGTGTGTGGCTGCCCTCGTGCGTCCATGCCATGTTTGTCCTTTCGGTCCTGATGGGTGTGAAGCTCCCTTCCCTTTTGTTTCCCCCACACATATGTTCTGTTGCATCTGCTATGTTGGTACCGACTGATGTTGACAGTGGGGTCTGTGTTGTGCTCCAGGTAGCTGTGGGGTCCCAGGGCTTTCACATAGACATCTCAGGGAAAATGCGATGCAGATTCCTAGTTGAGCGCTTGTCTCTTTCAACTGGGTCTCCTTTGAGTCCTGAGTGGATTCATCACCGCACCACAGTTGCTACTTTTATTATTTGGGTGGCTAGCCATTGCTGTTGGGAGGGGTTATTTGGGGTTGGTTGATTAGTTATTTTGCCCATGGGTCTGCCATGGGCAATGTCTTGTGGGGGCAGGAGTGGAGGCTTGAGGGAGGGTTGGGGCGACTGCTAAGATATATGCTGATGGCTGATGCACGCCCCTGACTTAAGCTCCTGACTTGATATATTAAGAATGGGCTCTGCAGCTAAGCAACACCACATACACAGATATCTTCGACGTCTTTGGGTTCATATCACCATGTTGTAGGAAACGTATCTTTTGTGAGGGGGTACGTTGCAGCGCCATTGGTTGGGGCAAGTATTTGTTATGGAGTACTCCATTTATGCTGGACGGGGCCCCTTCTGTGGGTTCGGGCGGGAATCCCATTTTAGGCATTGACCATGATAATAGAGAAGGACATGTGTTGGACTCAGGCAGGCTTTCTGGGAGACAAGTAATGTTGGAAAGTGTGTATGCCCTCAACGAAGACCAGATCATGTTTCTTGACTTGCTGTCCACTTCCTTAGGACACACAGGAGGTTATTACAACTTTGGAGGAGGTGTTAATCCGTCCCAAATGTGACGGATATACCACCAGCCATATTACGAGTTCCATAGGATATAATGGACTCGTAATACGGCTGGTGGTATATCCGTCACTTTACCGTCACTTTTGGGACGGATTAACACCTCCTCCAAAGTTGTAATAACCCCCATAGTCATGAATGCGCTGCTTTGGGGGGATTTCAATTGTGTCCCTCATACTGACATAAATCATTTGACTCTGCTGAGTGCTGCAGCCCACAGGTCGGTGGCGGGGTTCAGGCATTGGCTGGAGGCTTGGGTGTTTGAGGATATTTGGAGGACTCAGCATGAGAAAGTGAGGGTCTATTATATTACTCACATATATATCACCTACTCACACACCTGGATCGTTATATCCGCTCGTCCTGGCTGAGTTGCTTCACGAAACAGAACGAACATCTCAGACGTACCTTTCCAGACCACAGTCCATTCTTACTGAGTTTTCAACCTTTAAGATGGCTGTCATTTCCAAACAGCAGCTGAATACGGCCACCCTTGTGGATTGCCCTTGTAAGGACTCCCTGAGGGGCACTATAGTGGATTATTTTGACATCTATTAATGAGTCCTTTCGGGTGTATTACCTTTATCTGTATAGATGCCTGGACCAGTGTCTCCGTCATTGATGCGGTATACTAGGGATGACTTCCACTCAGGATTTCACCTAGGGAGGTGTGTGGCGATCTTGGGGGGACCTATGATGCCCCAGGAGATCAGGGCTGCGATTAAAGATATGGCCAACTGCAAAACTCGGGGCCTAATGACCTCCCTGCAGAGTTTTACATGGCCTACATGGAACTACTGGTGTCCATACTGAGTAGGTTTACGCAGTGGCTTATGGGAGAGAACTGTTGCTGGCGTTGACCAGAGAGGCCCTAGAGGTCCAGTTCCCTAAATCAAAGAACCCATGTATGACTCCGACTGGGTTTTGTCCTGTTTCCATGCTTAACATAGACTCTGAAATACTGAGCAAAATCCTTGCATCCTGCCTAGTGCCTCACATGCAACTGTTGACTCACCCTGACCAGAGCAGGTTTATCCCAGCGCTTAATACCTCATTTAATCTCATGGAGTTGTTCCACGTACGCTCCTAATACAATTTCTAACTCTGCCATGGTGATTATGTCTGTCAACACTGAGAGTGCATTCAACACAGTTAGGTAGGATTTATTGAAGGAGGTAATGCCAGCGAAGGTCCTCGATGCTTCCTGGATTTGGTGGGTAGGCCTGCTTTACGCTAGCCCAACGGCTAGGGTGAGGGTGGTTTATACAGTCTTGCAGCAGTATACTGTCCATCGAGCTTAAAGCCAGGGATCCCACTGCCCCCCTCCTGTTTTCCTTGGCGTTTGAGCCATTGGAAGAAAATCTTAGATTAGAATGTAAAGGCAGGTGCCTTATAGTGGGCAGACGCAAACATGTTGTTTTTTTATATGCTGATGGCATCCTGCTATATCTGGCAGATGGGGTTTCAGATACTGAGTAACGGATGCGGCTACTTGGTGGCTTAAAGGTCAACCAAGGGAATACATACCTATTTTCAGAAGCTCCGACGTTTGAATGACATGCGGTGGTCCCACAGGGTTTAGAATGGGCACTACCAACTTTAAAATACGTGGGAATCCAGATTTACTACCATCTGGGAGACATGCAAAAGAAACATCTGGAAGGGGCATTATGATCTCTGCTGTCCTGTGTTCAATTCTGGCAGTCCTTGAGGCTCCCAATTATGGCCCATATTTCCATTTCCAAAATGGTGATGCTCCTGAACCTTTGGTGGCTCGTTGGCTAGATGCCACAAAGCCACGAGGAGATCAGAAGCATTGGTATGCAATCCACCGAAGGGACGCTGCTGGTCCAATTACCCCATCCTGGCTGTCAAGGCCCAAAAGCCAGGGAGTCTTTTGGCAGCAATGCTACTCTGTTGGCAATGGTGTGTTCAACAAACTTGTGGATTAGCACTTTACACCCCCGCCCTGCCTTTGGTCAGCCTTACACATGGTGAACTGCTGGTTCACTTTTCAGCTGCACAACTGAGCAACTGGACTGAGAGAGGGTTGGTAACAAGGGGAGATTGTTTTCAGATGGAAGTCCTGATGCCTTTTGGGGAGTTGGCTGAATGCTATGACTTACAGCTGGGCCAGTTCCTGATGTATGAGACTTTAGCTCGAACGTTTCAGGATCTATGGAACACTGGCAAAGACAAGACCCCCACATGCAGTTCTTCATCTCCTGGTGACAATAAGGTTAGCCCGCCATGTGGTAACCTAGCTTTATAAGGCTCTTAATGAGACACCCACTGGTGGAAGTCAGGGGATGGAGGGAAGAGGCGACACGCAGGTAGTTCACAGACATGCAATGGTCTCATATATTGGAATACCCCTAGAAAGTGTCCCATAACACGCATCTGAATTATACCCAGTTTAATTATGTTCACATGACCTACCTTACACCACAAAGACTCCTTTATTGGCGGGGAACCTAGAGGTTGCCCACGGTGTGTGCAGGTTGGCATAGACTTTTGGCAAATGACCTAAGACTGTTCCACCTCGTATTTGGAGGAGGTGTTGGAGATGTGTCCACATGGGCAGTGGCGGAGGAGAGAGCACTGCAGCGTGAGGACGATTTTGAAGTGCACAAGCGCCCTTTAGTAGTAGGATTGTGGTCTGAAGTTTTTGAAAATTGGAGCACCCCACTGGTGGGTGGAGTAGGAATTGGATGGTGGACATGGCTCTGAGGCGGGTAGTAGTGTGAGTGAATGATGATATGGTACATGGAAAATTGTGACGAGGCATCAATGTGGCCCCCTGTCCAGTTCCAGTGTGTAATGACCCATTCTTATGCCCCCCCCCCCCGGCATTTCTCCCCCTTCAGTTTCCTTCCTCTTGCTCCCACTTTCCCAATCATCCTTCGTTCTGCGCACCCCTCTAATTCTATATGCGGCTAGTGGCTCAGAATGCCATCCGTGTGGCTATGGTGACAGCCTAGGGTGAACTCCTACTCATTGTTCTACTTTCGACCACTGACTTGCGGTCCCCCTCCCTCCTTCTCCTCTGCCCATCAAGTTTGTGTGGGCTTGTAGGTGCGCGTGACAGCCCTCCACAGAGACAATTAGCTGAACAGGTTGTATTAATTTTTTAATTTGTTTGCCCCCTGTTGGGGCAGGCTGGCTTGTGCTTGGTATCGTTATGCTGCGAGATGTATGTAGGTCAGTTTGCACCCAGTGGTGTGTCGTGGAGAGGTATTTGCTGCAGATGCCCCTGCACTCCCCTTGTCTCACATTGGTGGGCTATATGTCTGCAATATGACTTTTTTTTAAGCAGCCTATCCTACCTCATGGACTTATGCACTGTTTTTTTACTTGTTTATTATGTGCTGATACTGTGGATGTCTGTGGGAGAACTTTTTGGATTACGAATATCCGCTGTATTTTGTTGCACTCTCTTTGCGATTTTTTGAAAATGGCAATGATTATTGTTAAAAAAAAGAATCCTGTGCACATGCCGAAACAGGAAAAGTTCCCAGGACAGAAAAGGTGGCAGAAAGAACAAAGAAGAACACTATCAAATGAGGAATGGGAGGATATATTTATTAGGTCACTTAACCCTTTTTACTAATGCAGCTTGTAGAGAAGTGATAGCTGAAACTGCCTTGTATTGGTACTACACCCCAACAAGGATGTGCAAATGGGACACTCACAGAGCTGAACAATGTTGGCAAGGATGGGGAAGC
The DNA here is from genome assembly GCF_031143425.1 of Pleurodeles waltl. Lineage (NCBI taxonomy): Eukaryota > Metazoa > Chordata > Amphibia > Caudata > Salamandridae > Pleurodeles > Pleurodeles waltl. The sequence goes on from NC_090437.1 coordinate 598,814,086, forward strand.
ACAGGCACCATAATACATGTTATGGCAGTGTCACAAATTCCAGCATTTTTGGAGGGAAGCCATGGATTGGGTAGATAAAACAACTGAAACATGTATATCTAGATTCCCATCCTACCATAATGAGCCTGCACAAAAGACAGATGATCCCTCAATATTCTCTATAGAATAGGCTGAATTTCACAAGCATTATTCACTAAGAACAAAGACTATCACCGAAGCAGACAGGCAAGAAAACAAGAGATAGAAATAGAATCAAAAGGCAAGCCTTGAAGCACAGTTGCAGGGATGCAACAGAGCATATGGAGATTAAAAAACCAAGTCAGCTGTGAACCGCTGCCCTCTAGGCTCAGAGGGGTGAAATAGCCAGATGTTTAGTGGACGAACACATGTACAAGTAGAAAGCCAGTGTAAGTAATCCTGGAACCACCAATGAAGGGAAGGATGAACTGGGATTTTGATGGGGAAGAGCGGATAAACCAGAAGGCACAAGACAGGAAACAGAAAAGCCAGGATGAAGGACGGATAATAGCCAAGAGATGGATAAGTCTAGAATGCATACATAAAAGGTTTGGGATAACCATAGGATCCAGAAACCAAGCTAGTGAACGGAGAACCACCACAAAGAGATGATCTAGGAAAGATCTGATGATAGAGGGAACTTCAAGGACCACTATGTATCAGGTAAGTGGGACATAAACCTGGACTGGAAGGTAAAGTAGTGAAATTGGAGCTGTGTATATTATTATAGACTGATGTAAAGACTGGTTCCCAAAAGGCCATTGTGAGGGGCATCTGGTGGCAAGATGTTTGAATTTTAACAAAAAGACCATAAACTTAAGTCATAAAGGCCCTCATTTGGACCTCGGTGGTCTTTTTCAAAGACCGCAGAGTTACCGCTGTGCTGAAGACCGCCAGTGCAGGCGGTTTCCTGCCCAGCGTGTCATGACTGTTGGCAGCCCTCTGCCCTTTTTCGGATGGAGAGCTGCCAGCAGCCATACTGGCAGGCGGCGGTGAAGTGGAGGCTGCACCACCTCCACCGCCACGTCATCAGAACACCGCCCACCGAATCACGTCCCAGGATTCAGCATGGTGGTGTTCTGGTGACGGGGAACTGGCGGCGGAGCAGTCCCCATGTATCCCGTTCCCTCCCAGAGGATCACCGGACAAGGTAAGGTGATCGTCGATTAGGGGAGGGGGGTGGGGGAGTGTTGTGTGTTGTGTGCATGCATGGGGGTGTGCGTGTGAAGAGGGGGTGTAGGAGTGCGTGTATGCATGCGGGGGTGGTGTGTGTATGGGAAATGTGTGCATGTATGTCTGTGTTCATGTGTGTGTATATGTCAGCGTGTATGTGTAGTAGTTGTATGAGTGTGTGTGTAGGGGTGTGTGTGTGTGTCAATGTTTTGGGGGATAGGGAGGGGGGTCCTGCCACATTTGGGGGGTGGTAGGGGGGTTGTGGGGTTGGGGGGAGTACTTTTGGGAGGGGGAGGGGGTGGGGGAGACCCCTATCAGTGCCAGGGAACTAATTCCCTGGCACTGATAGTGCCTACCGCCATGGATTTCGTGGCGGTACAGAACCCCACAAAATCCATGGCAGTATGCGGGGTCGTGATACTGGCGGCGGTCTAGTGACGGCCGCCGGACTGGAGACCGAAGTCTCCAGCCCAGCGGTCGTAACCACCCTGGCGGTCGGAGTGTAGAAGTGGCGGTTTGGCATGGCAGTAACCGACATGCTTGTAATTTCATTTTTTTTACCGCCGGCCTGTTTGCGGTATTACCACCACTTCTACACCGACCGTCAGGGTCGTACTGAGGGCCAAAGTGTCTAAAGACAAACATCCTATAACTGAAAAACACCTAAAGTAGATGCAGAGTGTCTTTTTCTAAGCAGGGACTTCTAATGTGATCAAACAATGACAGTCCTGTAACCTGTAAATAATACACTTATGTGATGCAAATTGGAGGAACCCTTTCAAGAGCTAATTAGGAATATCAGTGACCTAGATAAAAAGCAAGAGACAATGAAGCTCAGACCACCAGATTAGAAGAATAGAATGAGGAATACTAGCAACAAATGATGGATTATGTTATTAGCGCACAAAAGCAAACTATTATCAGTGAAGAAATTCGATTTAAACTAGCACGGCTGGAAAACAGGAGCAAACATGTAACTCTGGATGCCTGCAAATCTCAGGAGAGAAAGCTTGAGTAGACCTAAATCAATATATGTTGGAAATTATTTTTAAAATGATCATATTAGGATGCGTGATTGAGCTACATCAATATAAGGATATTCAAAGTGTACCCACTGGGTATGAGAAACTCTGACCTATTAACCACTTCGGCAAACAGAAACCCAAGAACAGCCTGACATATTTTGAGTTTATAAACCATAACACCTTTATTTCATTAAGATCATGAGAACAAGAAAAACTTAAGGAAGAAGCATATAGCTACTCAGTAAAATCAGACATGTCAAACGCAAGGGACACCAAACAATGGCATTAACTTAGAGAAACATTTAAATAAGATTAGAAAAAGTTAAAATGACCGTTCGCCTCACCCATCACAGAAACAAACAGAAGGGTCTTTGTAATACTCTGAGGGCAATTAGGGGATATGGGGAGAAAAGGGTGGAAGAAATTAAACTGCTTTGTGGAATCTACCACTTACCAAATCTGCACGTTCTGGTGGAAATAAAGCAGGATTTTATAAATGTGTCAGATAGCTCTTAACTCCATATTTGCTCTTGTTGTTTAATAATATAATGAGGTCTGGAAGTATGACAAAGAACTGTGAACAGGCCAAAATAATACTGATCGTAAGATCAGGAAAAGATACTCAGTATTGCCATTCAAATGTACTGACCTCTCTGCTGAACAATGACTCAAAGATATTGACAAAGATTTCTAGTAGATTACCATGAAATGCATTTCACAGATCTCATGCACCCTTGTCCTCAAATATTAATGCCAGGGCTGAACTCGAGCACACTAATACATACATTTCTTTCTGCAATTGAGTGGGTCAAAAAATACAATACACTAGTGGTCTGTCAACTGGGGAACGCTGAGAAAGCTTATGACAAAGTGGCCTGAAATATTTTTGGGCTACCTTGTCATAAGACGGTTTAGAAGAAAGACACATTAAGGCAGTCAGAACATTGTACAAATGTCTTAAAACGATGTGCTATATAACTGTTGATATGGCAAAACAGTTTATCATATAAAGAGGGATAAGACAGCAAGTTTCATTATCACCCCTTCTGTTTAATATCTTGATCAAGCTACTAACAAGAATATTGTCTTCAAACCAACTGCAGTTTTGTGGGTGCTCAGCTTGGTCTCAATATGGCAAAACTATTTGTAGCAAACCTTGAAAATAACTTTTTTTATCTTGACACCAATCCATTTCTCAAAAAAGCAAACTATGGCGACACTATATTGACAATAGTTTTCTAACAGAAAGGTCACTGACATGGTTTCAGCTTATTTGATTACATAGCTCAACAACCTCAGCAATGATCTCAAATTTATGCATGGCTTGAACAATAATCACTTTCTTAGATGTAACCATTAATAATGTTGAGGCAAGCTGTGAATCACTTAAACAGCTAGTTAAAACAAGGTATGCAGACGCCCATGTGGTATTACATGAGTATATGCACCTGTTTCGGAAATGCTTTATACTCATTACTGTACTCCTTGTTATTCCTGCAGGCTCATTGGGCTGCTCTTCTAGGTACCAAGCGAGGAATAGTAAATACTGTTTTTTGCTGCATTTCTTATATAAGTGGACACCCCTGCTACATTATGGCTTATCAAATAATTACCTTGTACTGTATTCTTTTTCATTGAACATATACAGTCTCTTTTCCCATCCTGATAATGACCCATAAACTTTTCTTCACTACATTTGAAAATGCCAACACACTCAAGTGGAAAATGGGAAATTTGGACTATAATAGCTAGATCTAAACAGCAATAGCCTTTTCAAATCCACATAGCTCTCAACTAACAGGCACCTTTGTACAATTTCCTACACACTCCTCCGATGAAGGTGCATCTCTAGTCTTCTATCATTCATCTGAGGGAGGAAACAACCCTGGGGAGGAAAACCAATTCCCCATTCATCATTCTTCCCCCCGAACCGCCCAGCTGGCACCCCTCTATGTGATGGTCAACCTGCTGGCCACGTCAGATGGCCATTAATGTGTGAAAGTTAGCAGGGTGTAATCCTGCTCTCTGGGAGGATAGTTTTTTCCAATAACAGTCAGAGTGCAGAAGGATGTACATGCACTGAGGGCTACAGTCCATGAGAAAGCTATCTCCCTTAAAGGACTCCCTCAGATGCTTGATAGGGAACCTGGTACCTTAGATAACACTGCAAAGTGTTACCAAGACATGGCAAAGATATTTTCCAAGAATTCTGAGGGAAGAGAGTACAAGGCAGCATGCCTCTGGTATGAAGATAATAGAGACAATGAGCAAAGCATGCCAATGTCATTTTTAATGGCCAACACATGCACAACATTCAACAGAAACACCGCAACTTAGGAGTGACACACCACCTGCTAACCTAACATCTCTGCCACAACCACCAGCACCATCTCCACCTTCACCACCATCAACTCAAGACACCCATCATACAAGCACATCCCAAAAAATCTCACCGCCAGTATTGTGTAGGTGCAGTAGTAGCATAAACCCCTAAATAATTTTTCGCTTGGTAACATTTCAATACTCCATACCTAACAACAATTATATTATACTGTATAGTTTTATTATTTAAAAAAACCTGTGTCTGTCTTTTGTTTATGGAGAATGTTGGATGCTGAAGTTACTACATATGAAAGTGTTATTTATGGTCTGTTCTTTGTTTAGAATCAAAGTGTATTGCACTAAAATTACATTATGATATTGAAAGCATCTTCAAAATAACTAAACATTCCATTTGCAGGACACACTTGCAATTATTTTAAAAAATCAAGAAAGGCATTAATGTCTGAACTAGCATATACATTTTATATAGTTAAAAAAATTACTTTTATAGAAAAAATAAAGATTGAGAAAATTATTTTAAAAATCCTCGGCAATTTAAACAAACTGGAGTCATGTTTCAGAGGGAAAATGCAAATGTGGAGGGGGTGGGCAAATAATAAAAGGCATCAGGAAATGTCACAGGAGCAAGTCTGTATACAAAGGGCTGAATTAAGAAAAAGTCCATGAAGAGCAAAAAACAAAATCAGTCTAGAAAATAGTTATATCATTAAAAAAAGAAATCAAAGTTCATAAACAAAGTCCACTGTCCAAAATAATAAACAAGGTCAGACCTCTAAGCCATATGGGGTACTAGAGTCAAGTTCTGGGCTTAGGTGCAGGAGTTCCTGGACATCCTAGATGCTAAATGGCTGACGGGGCCAGCACCAGACAGGAAAAAGAAAATACATGTGTAGCAGGGGAAGCAAAAAGACATAGGCCCTCATTCCAAGCTTGGCGGGCGGCGGTTGCCGCCCGCCAAGCGGGAACCGCCAATTGGCCGCTCCGGGGTCAAAAGACCGCGGGGGCCATTTTGACTTTCCCGCTGGGCCGGCGGGCGCCCGCCAAGGGAGCGCCCGCCGGCCCAGCGGGAAAGGGCCTGCAACACAGAAGCCGGCTCCGAATGGAGCCGGCGGTGTTGCAGGTGTGCGACGGGTGCAGTTGCACCCGTTGCGCTATTCACTGTCTGCTAAGCAGACAGTGAATAGCATACTGGGGCCCTGTTTGGGGGCCCCTGCACTGCCCATGCCAGTGGCATGGGCAGTGCAGGGGCCCCCAGGGGCCCCAGGCACCCGTTCCCGCCATCCTGTTTCTGGCGGTGAAAACCGCCAGAACAGGCTGGCGGGAAGGGGGTCGGAATCCCCATGGCGGCGCTGCTTGCAACACCGCCATGGAGGTTTAGCCCAGCCGGGGCTAATCCGGCGGGAAACCGCCGGACCCGGTTTTCCGACCGCGGCTTTACAGCTGCGGTCGGAATGGGCAGGGAAGCACCGCCAGCCTGTTGGCGGTGCTTCCGTCATTTTAGCCCTGGCGGTCGCGGACCGCCAGGGTTAGAATGACCCCCATAGTCCAGGGAAAGGGAACGGACTGCACCTAAAGGCTCTGCAGTGTCAGGGGCAGAAGCACCCCGCGACTGCTGTTTTTTTCTGAGTGGGCACTTGAAGGAGGAGTTGAAAGGGGTGCAGCTGGATGCCCAAATTGTATATGAGTCTCTAGAGTTAAAGAGGTGATGCGTGCAGTCCCAGGTGGTGGCGGGGCCTTCCCTTCAGACACCACTGGTTGGTCTTCCTCAAGGACAAGTGGAGCCCAAACGTCATTTTCCTCCTGGCTGGTGGTGTCCACATCCCCTACCTCCACATTTGGCTCTACAGCCTCCGTCCAGAGTCTTGATTGATCTATTGATCTCTGGACGGGTGCACTCTCCCTGCTTGTGCGTGCTTCCTCCTTCTTGCTGGTGGAGTATAGCTGTCATGGCCACCTTGCAGCTGAGGATTTATTTCTGTGCTCCAGGTCCTTCGCCAATGAGGTTTGGCCAGCCTGGTCCATTAAAAAGGAATGTAAAAAAAAATGGAAATTTGGTAATCTTATGTTCAATATTGCATATTAAACCAACCTTATTTAAAAGAGATAACATGCCTAAATAGAAGAAATTGCATAGTGCAGCTTTTACTAAACTTGCATCCAACCTATGTTTATTTCCTAATTCTCAGAAACTTTCAAATGTAAGAAAATTGTTTAGATTCAAACATTCAAGGTAGAGATAGGTTTAAGCAAGAAGGGTTGTTTTTTTTAAAGATGTTTTGCTACATCTTTAATACATTAGCTACCTTAGATTTGAGTGTATTTCGGCAATGCAAAAAGGGCTCCATAGGATTATGTGTTATTTTCAATTTTTGTGGAAACATTTTGGAAATACTTGATAGTTTTGTGAATTTTGCATATTTTTATGGAACAAAATATGACAAATGAATTTAAGGCAAATGTATATAATGCCAGTATCACACAAACAAACTTTGAAAAAATGAAAATGTCACATATCCTAAATATTAAAGTTATGTTTTAACTGTTACATTGCTGTAAAATATTAAGGTTGAAAAGCATTTTCATTCTGTCATGATAAGATAATTAGTAAAGCCAACCTAAATACATTACATACTTAGTATTTGTAAACTTTCAGTCCTTTCACACAAATAACAAGGGTTAAATACAACATGAAACGTTGGAACAAAGTTCAGACTGCACATATGACTGGACACCAATCTCAAAACTCATATGCCCTTAAGTAATTATATAAAAAATACACTTACCACCTGTCTGCTTATCATACACTTCATGCAGAGCATGGAGGGTCAGCCAGACTGCTCTCAGGACTCTCCTGTACAGTGATGTCATGCAGGGGTACCAAGAATATGTCTGGGAGCCACTCCCAGAATGTTCTGGGCCTTAATATGGGCCCAGTGATTAAAGTTCTCCCAGTGATTTTGGCAATCCTTCTCTCAGAGTCAGAGAACACCTACTTCACTGCATCATATGGGGATGCTCAATCAAATTTGGGCCCACCTTACAGTGCTCAACTGGGTCTCTGGACCCCATAAAGCTGAGAGTATCTTTGGAGGACCTCCTCAAAAATAATTTCTAATTCTGCATCAGTGATTTGGGGATCCCTTTCATCTTGTCCCTCTGCCATGTTGGTGATTTGAATGAGGAAAGGAGCAGCAGGAGGGAGGAGGAGGAGGCTGTTGTGGTAAACGGACAGCTCAGAGTGACAATGAAATGGCAGAGTTCCTGTTTGTAACTTTTTGTTTCTTGTGGTAGTTGGAGCTCTGTGCCTTACTTAAGAGATATTTCATTTGCCCTGTGTGGAGGGCAGATATGGCTGCATGGTGGTAGAGACTCTGTATGTGGGAGGGCACACTCTGCATGCAGAGGTTTCTGCTCCACATGCGGAGAGCTCCCTCCTACTTGTGGAGCTCCTGCATGTAGAGAACCCCCAAAAATTATAACAGAGATTGTTTCTGTATGTTAATTATGCATACATTTTGGAGTGTGTATGTTCTAAAACATGAGTGTACTATGTGAGAGCTTGTATTTAAGTGTTGTTAATGAAAAGTGTTTGCTATAGAGAAAGATGAGGCAGTTATAGATGTGAACAGGGGCGTAGCTTCATGAGGTGTGTTTGGGATGTTGCACCCCCCTAATAAATGTATTTTGCAATAAATAGTACAGAAGCTTTCAGTCGAGTATGGTGACGTGTCTGATGAATTTCACCAGGGTTTTTTTACATACACACAGACAAAAACACAGATACAATCTCTCCCTCTCTCAGTTTGAAAAGACTTCAAAAATGTTGGTTATTTCACAAAATAAGATGTTATCTCTCAATTATTAGCCCCTACCAATCTGCATTCCTCTGTCTTTCCACTGCCACGTAAGCCCCTCATGTGCACAATGCTTGTCCCATAATGTATTTTAAAATGATATGCCAGTGTGATTGTTTGGATATCCGAAGCTCCCAACCCCCAATCTTACTGGCCAAGCTACGCCCCTGGATGTAAATGGTTTGTGGTAAAAATGTGTTTCACCTGAAGATGGGCGGTGGAGTGCAGAACAATCACTCCTTGCATTATCAGGTGTGTTGCAAGTGTGTTTATGTGTTGTTATAAAATTTACCAGCATTAAGTTAAAAACAAGAATATTGGAACTTACAAAACAACAAAACTCATAATAACATTACGGAGAATTTGCTTAGAAGTTTAAAAAAAAAGTAAGAAAAATGTTTCTTTATTTTCCAATCCATGTCTACAGTTATTTAGTGGTTCTATTCATTTTTATGGGAGTGGGATGTAGTACCAGTGGTTGGCCCAGTATGGTGCCCAATTTACTCAAAGGCAGACCTGAGGTACAATAACCTTTTTGGCTGTAGCAACGTTATACGTACAGTTTGTAAATAGCAGTTGACTTATTATTAATATTTTTAGGGGTTGTCCTTCCCTAAACCCCTCCTTAATTGTACACTAACACCTTCTTACTTTTTCCTAAAGCCTATGAATTTTAAGGCACACAATATTACGTATATAAAGCAGTACAATAAACAGTTTTTGTTGGCCATTTATTTTCGGTCACATTGGTCTCTTCGTTACCCTTCTTTCTTAGCCTTTAGCCAACACATGTTTCGTCATTTTAGGGTGTATCCCTATGACTTCATCAGGGCTAAAGGTACACATTCATTTTTATAGTAAATGTGGGAGGGACTGGGAAGGGACAGCATGGCTTAAGTAGATGGAAAATGGCACCGGTGGGTGGCTACTGCCACAAGGAGCCGCCCGGGCTGTGTCTCCCCTGGCAGAACCACAGGGACTGTTATGGCAGTGTCATCCCAGCGGGCAGCCCCTCCCGGTCATCATTGTAATCAGCCAGGTCGCTGCCCCGCGTGTGGTGTGCAACGACCTTGTGGAGAACAGAGACAGTGGTCCGGCGAGCCTAGGAGGGCTCTGGGAGAGCTATCCGCAACAGGGGGAGGCTCAAGAGGAAGCAGCAACGTTTAGCTGCCTCCGCGCAGACGTGGCCAATTACAGGTTGTTCTGCCCTCCCTTGTTGCTTACAGGGCTTTGATTTAGTCTTCCCTCGCAGGATGGGATGGAGACCTCATTGGAGGCCCCGTCCTGCTGAGGACAGTGTGCCATAATTCCTAGTAATGGGAGCGCATGAGCTCCATGGTGGACAAAGTACTAGTCAAAATACCAAATTTACTCTAGCAGGAGCTCCTGCGCTTCATGTGTGAGTCTGGGGCTTACTGCCACACATGTAATATTAACGCAGGTGCATGTCTGACGGTGTTTTTGGCATATCTAGTAACATGCTTGTGGGGATATGTGCATTTTCTTTGTGCCTGACATGAGCCAGAGGGGAATGTTTCATTGGCTGTGCCTTTATATTGATGTCTTGACCCCTCTGGTAATGTGTTTCTTATTACATGTGCATTTATGGTAATAATGACAACCTGACTACTGCTTGTGTTGCAGAATAACCAGTAACCTATATGTTTTATCTGACTACTGCTTATGTTCGCACAGTACTAGTAACCTGTGTGATGTTCTGACAACTGCTTGTGTCTTGACACATGTTGTGTTTGGTCTAATGGTGTTTTATGCAATACAATTTTTATGTAACATGTTGTTGTGTTTTCTTTGTGGTGTATTTATTGCGCCACGTGTGTTGTGCAATCGCTTTAGACATTGTCTCTGGGATAAGCCTGACTGCTCATGCCAAGCTACCAAGGGGGTGAGCAGGGGTTATCTTGGGTGTGTAACTCCCTCGCCCTGACTAGAATGGGTGGGTTCTTCCTGGCTTAGGTGCATACCCCAGCCAACCAGAAACCCCATTTCTAACACTGTCACAATGGTGACGGATATCCTGTCTGCCGAAATATACTGGTATCTATGATTTTTCTTCCGCTTGCGGTTCCTTTCTTCACGTTCAATAAACTACACAAGACTCATGTTTAACAACATGATGGTTCCATTCAAGCACTGGATAAGAGCTTGCCGACAACTATAGACCTTTGTATAATTGAGCTGACCTCCGATAAGTCTTTTTGCACTCCTCTACAAGGTTAAGCCAAACACACAAATCGTGTTCTATCGTGTCCTGCTTGTGGTTGCAACGGCTGCGCTTATCTCTGGGCTTCTCCTTTGAGTAAATTTGAATCGTAACTTAGGGCCAGATGTAGCTACAGAAAATTTTGCGAGTTGCAAATTGCGAGTCATACCGACTCGCAATTTGCAACTCGCAAAATTGTATGCAGAAAGGTGTCTCAGACACCTTCTGCGATTCGCTATGGGGTCGCAAAGACCCACCTCATGAATATTAATGAGGTGGGTCGCAAATTGCGACTCCATAGCGAGTCCCTGCACTCACAGGGATGGTGGCCTGCTAGAGACAGCAGACCTCCATGTCTGTGACTGCTTTTTTTAATAAAGCAGTTTTGTTTTTTTGAATTGCAGCCCGTTTTCCTTAAAGGAAAACGAGTTGCAATTAAAAAAAATAATGAAACCACTTGGTTTCATTTTTTCAGAGTAGGCAGTGGTCCATTGGACCACTGCCTGCTCTGAAAAAAATGTCAGCGACATTCACAAAGGGGAAGGGGTCCCGTGGGGACCCCTTCCCGTTTGCAAATGAGTTACCACCCACTTCAAGTGGGTGTTAACTGCGAATTGCTTTGCGACCGCTTTCGCGGTCACAAAGCAATTCTGCATCGCGGTGCGAGTCGCAAATAGGAAGGGAACACCCCTTCCTATTTGCGAGTCGGATTCACATTTTGCGAGTCGGTACCGACTCGCAAAATGTGAATCAGCATCGCGATGGCTGTTTTGCATGTCGGAAACTGCGTTTTTCGCAGTTTGCGACATGCAAACCGGTTCGCGACATGCAAACCGGTTCCTACATCTGGCCGTTAGAAACCTGCCAAATCTGTGAATCTTAAGCTTGTGTTTAAAATGCGCTGTGAATTGTTTGTAAAAATATGCTTACAAGTGACTAGTTTCACAGCTGTTAATGATTTGTTAACAGACTTTGTAAACGTGTTAATATTCATTGGAATTTCCCAAAGAGCCTTTATTTCTAGTTTCCAATGCCACTTCGAAATATTTTGACTATGGGTTTTTATTTCTGGAGTTTATGATTTCTATTGATATTAGATGATTTAGGGGGTTATTACAACTTTGGAGGAGGTGTTAATCCGTCCCAAAAGTGACGGCAAAGTGACGGATATACCACCAGCCGTATTACGAGTTCCATAGGATATAATGGACTTGTAATACCGCTGGTGGTATATCTGTCACTTTACCGTCACTTTTGGGACGGATTAACACCTCCTCCAAAGTTGTAATAACCCCCTTAATGTTTGTACTTGTGAGGTCCTTAATTTGAGGCATATTTTAAGAAAAATTGCTTGGTGTGCCAGTAATTAGTTTGTGAGGCCAAAGTCTAGTCTTATTTCTGCTTGTGAAGCATTTCTAGGTAAAAGGAAATAGTGTAAGAAGCAATACTCTCTCTCTCTCTCTCTCTCTATATATATATATATATATATATATATATATATAAATATATGTATATATATATATATATATTTATTTAGAGAGAGAGAGAGAGAAATGTAGATATACTGTAGATACACATATAGTAATTATCTTTATGAATGTTGCTTCTTTTCCTAATAGCACTTCTGTCCCTGTATGTTAGATCAGGCAGGAGTCCGCAATTTCTGACTTTTAAAATAGGTGCCAGTGTTGGCCCCACAGTTTCTTTATCAGGGTTTTGAATACAAACCCAAGGGATCGTGCGCTAGTTCTTATTAGGGATAAAGGGTCATCAAAGGTCCTTCAGTTAATAAATATGAGGCTAAGATGTTTGTAAGCAAGTCTTTTCTCAATCTTTTGTTTTTGCAGGAACCACAAAGCCAGGTTTTTAACCTTTCCTGACAAAGTCAACGACTTTAGCTTTGTCCAAGTCGATGTCCATTTTATTGGTTTCGATGTAACTGGATAATGAAGTTATCAGTCATTGTAGTCCAACTGTAGTTTTAATCAATAAAACAACATAAACCGTGTATAATAAACATGAAATCTGATGTGACCCCGTATTCTGGGGAACTGAGCACTTTGGTTAAATACCCAATATAGAGGTTAAAAAGAATGGATGCCAGAGCACACCTTTGCTTTAAGCCGTTTGTAGTACGTATTTTGGCTAAGATTGATTGCTCCTTGCCCACATTCACTCTGGAAATAGAGCAGCTGTATGGCTTGTAATAGTTTCAGAGATATGCCCTACCGGCTAAGCATGTTGGAGGTGGCGGTCCAACCGTCAATGGTCTAGTGGAGTGGACTGCTGTATTATAAGTATGGCGGTCACAGAAACAGAAGACCGCCAGTGGTCCGCCAGGCTGCACAAACCGCCACGGTCACCCAGAAGCACAAACAGGCCGTTGGAGCTTGTGTTTCCGCCAGTCATTAAAAGGTTGCACACTGCCAATGTGACCGTGGCGGTCCAACCACCAGGGGCAAGCTGTCAGAAATGGACAGTATAAAGGGAGACACTCACCTGCAGACAGCTGCACACGTCTGGAGCTGCCATGGAGTCTTTCACAAACTTCATGCCACTGCTCATGCTCGCCGAGAGACAACAAAATCAAGGCCGCCGCAGACAACAGCAACCATAAGTACACACAACTACCTGTATCACCAACCTTAAAAACAGCCCGTAGTGCTGCCAAACACATCATAGGGGGGAACCCCATGGGCAACAGGCACACATCTCAAACCACACACACTCACTGACATAACAGCAACACAGACACCTACACACTCACAATACACACACTTTGGCCAGCACACTCACACTGCACTGCAACAATACACAAATACACATGGCCACACAGCTCAGGCACAGGGTCACTAAAGCTACACAACATAGTCACACACAGCAAGAACAACACACCTACAGCACATATACAAATACAAATCACACTCTCACATACAACACTGGCCAGGGACTGTCCACACATACAGCACACATATCGATTGATGTTGCATTGAATACATACAACACCAACAAGAAACAACCTTGCAATGGGCACACACATCACACACATCACACCTCAATGGAAGCACAACGGCATACACAATACATAGAGAGACAAATAGTCAAAATAGACAAAGTGCACCAAACCACCAATACCTGTACAGTTGGGTTGGGAGCATCAGGAGCATACATGGAATGAGGCTGCAATGGGTCACGTCAGGTTGAACAGGCCCTCAAACAACATGCAGATAGCAAATGGTCCTACATGGATCTCAAGGACAAACAATACCAAAACCAATTGCCATGCACAGCTACATAATGGGGAAGGGCAAGTCAACAAAGCACATACAACTCCAACAGCATGGGACATACCTCCACACGAACTAGCTGCAAGGGACGCACACCTAAATGGACACATGCACACCTAAATGCTAAGCACCTAGCACAACTTGAAACACTCCATGTCTGCAATAGCAAAACTCAAGAATACACATGTCACATCTATACAATGGCAATATCAGGGGGACAAGTCCAACACCATACCTGCCCATATTGGAAAACACAAAAAGAAATACTAACCATGCCAAACAGAGCACAATGTCATGCAACATTGCATACACACACACACAGACCTACCACACAACATATACCCTTCCCTTGGGGGACAACAGCATTGTGCACAAACTCACACGCCATAGACAACAGCACATGCAGCAGTAAGCAGGCACACACACAAACCACTGGAGTCACACAACCAAAGTTACTCAGGAACAAAATCAACCTAGGAAAGGAGTTGCAGGAAAAAGGTATACTAAAAAAAATCAACTCTTTGGCTTTAATGCCAACAATGATGGCAGAAAACCATACGAAGGCCATTGGCCAGTCCAATCATGGTCAATATCATGGTACAGTGTAGTGCCCCTACTTCACCCTTGACTGCCATGTAACCTCCACAGTAAGAGGCATCAAGGAAGCAGGCAGGCACCTCATGGATTATCCAGGGGTGGGGGGATCGGATTTGGGAGGGGGCAGAGGGCAAAGGGCTCCTTTTTGGTTGGGTGAGTGAGGGCATTTATGTGTCTTGGGCTTAGTAGGGTGGAGGTGCTGGGGGATGCTGTGGTGGGTGGCTGTCTGTTGAAGTGGTGACAGCTGTTATGTTGGATATGTTGGATGTAGGTGTGTCAGTAGCTGTGGTGTCTGTGGGTGTTGTGTTTGGGGTGGATGTCTGCGGGTCTGCTGGAATGGTGTCTGTGGGTAGGATGGGTGTGGTGTCTGTGTCTGTAGGTAGGCTTGATGTTGTGTGTGTGATGTTGGGGTGGTAGAGGTGTCAGGGAAAGGAGTGACTTTTGCTGTGTCTGTGGGTGGATGTTATTTGGTGTGCGTCTGGTGGTGTGTCTTGTGGTGCTTGTATTTTTATGTGCTACCTTAGTCTGTTGCACTGGATGCCTAAGGATCAGGTTGTGTGCTTTGGATAGGTATCGGAAGGGGGGATTTGGACTGGGAAGAGGGAAGTGGAGGAGGGACGGAAGGTGGAGGGTGACTGGCTGCTGTCAGTGTGGAGGCCAGAGCCTGAAAAGATCTCTGTAGGGCAACCATTGCACCATGAATGCCTTCTAGGAATGCATTGGTCTGTTGGAGTTGATGTGCCAATCTCTGGATGGCATTCACTAAGGTGGACTGACCCACAGAGATACTTCTCAGGAGGTCAATCGCCTCCTCATTGAAGGCAGCAGGGCTGACAGGGGCAGGGGCGGAGGTGCCTGCAGGAAAGGAGATGCCCACCCTCTTGGGTGAGCGGGCACGGCTAACTGGGTGGGGAGCAACAGGGAGGATGGTGATAAAACAGGGGGAGGGGAACAAGGATGGTACGGGGGGTCCCTGAGGGGTCCCCCACCACTAGGTAGTGGCCACTGGAGGAGGAATCTGATGATGATGAAGAATATTCCATCTCCCCTGTGGCACTCACCTCGCCCTCCAGGCCACTGGGTTCCTCTGTGTTGGTGGTATCTTGACCCGAGGTCCCGTAGTCAGGTGCTTTCCCACTGGGTTCTGCCTCCTCTCCTTCACTTGCCAGTGCTGATGCTGAAAAAAGAAAGATAAATAGGGTCACTACATGTACCTGATAACACTTCAACCACAACTCTGAATACAAAGAATACCATTAGGTCAAGTTGGCCTCAGCAAAAACGTACACCAAAGTGGCACATACATGGGCCATTACATATGCGTGCATGCCATTTGGATTCTCCAAAGTTACCCACAAGAAAATCAGGATGTCACACTACTACAATTGCATGGATGAAGTCTGGCAAACCCCACAACCATACTACAACTAGCTGACCACTCCATTCTGCACCACTTGCAACAGACTCTAGTTACCTTGTAGCCAACAAAATTATCCTATTTTAAAGTACACACCCATTTTTAACACACAAGTCTGCGGACACATCCATCTTTCACTTTCATGATGTACCAATCATTTGGGATGAAGCCAATGACACCCGACTGACTCTAATACAAAAGGTCTATATCCTAAAGTATGTGAAATGGAAATACCCATGTCCTAATGGATACACGTCAATAATATACAGATCTAAAAGTGACACCTGCCACAATAGAGTGAAGGAGGTACTATCAGTGTCACACAGAGAGGCCTAACATGTGTCAATGAAAGGAAACCATTGACATCAGGTTCAATATGTCGGGGAGTAATGTCTCAAGGATATACACAACAAAGATTCAGTAAGCCCCAGGATAGTCACCACTAATGCCTGATACCCATGACAATGACAACATCTGAGTGTGTCAGTAGTACATATCTGTCCCTTGAATGTTGTAGAAACATAGAACTCACAGTCACAAATAGAAGGACTCCAACGTGTTGTCCAATTAAAAGCAACATCACTACCCACATCTTGGAAATGCCGAACATCGTAGCTATCTGTGGATGAATCCATGAACCCAAACACATGTGATGTCAGCATCAATGCAAGAATCTCCATGATGCTTGACTACAGTCAGGAAACAATCCCAATCAATACACATGTGCTGTAAACTCTTCAACATGATGCCACATCAAGGACATAGATAAACACTGATTGGTCCCACAATCTTGGGCCACATGTCATATCCCTCATTGCTACAGCAGGTCTACATGTCAAATGACATACCATGAGGCATTAAGGTATCTGTCAGTCAATACACAATGCCAACACACTCCTGTATGTGACACAACATGGAATGCACCACCATAGTAGATGCACCATCCCACAAACAGTTTTCCTAGCACATGTATGTGAGGGGATACAGACATCATACCATCAACATGGCTAGGACATGGCCGAAATTTCAGATAATGAATGTTTCCTAAAGGGAAAAACACATGCTGACATGTAGGCATATTGAATGTTGCCAACAGTCATGGGATATGATTCATGTCAATGGACATTCCCCACTTACAAAGGGGAAGGTTTTAGCTACATCTGCAAACAATTATCCAGGTAAGCCATGTCACATATATGACAGGCACCAACACAGCACAGACTGCAGTGGGGCACCAGTACCAATTATATACTGAGGAAAACATGCTTTTGGGCATCAGATGTCGACATACACATATGCCCAGACACATGGCAGAGGACAGTGATCCATAATACAATTAACTTCATCTCTGACATTCAGGGGAAGTGATTATTGGCCCACAATTAACACCCACTACAACAAACAAATAGTATATGAATGAGGAATGGACACACCAATTTCTGAACCCTCCAGAATCCCCCAAGGTTTGTACTAGGTCCCAGGTTCAGAAGGCAAGGGACACCAGTTAGAGACACATGGCATGTCAATACAAACAATCTCCCAAATACTGTGTGACACATGGGTCATCTTAAATTGTCAGTGGGAGCAGTCAGTACCCCACACAATTCCCTGGCAATGGGACAAGAGGAATTCTCTGTGTACTCGCCCCCTTGTCGCTGCTGTGCTGTCCTCAAATGCCCATCCAGCTCCAGGTAGGCCACCGCCAGAATGCAGGCCATTAGGGTAATCATTATCTGACGACACCCCCGCCCACATTGGAGGACAGCCCCAGCTGGGCCTCCGCGATCTTTGCTCCCAGCATCTCAGGACCTTCAACCTCTTTCTGCAGTGAGCACTCCACCCGCTGTGGACCCCCCCAAGGTCCGCACCTTCTTGGCGATGGCTCTCCAAATCCCTTTCTTTTGATGGACATTAGCCTGCATGGATACACAAACACCAGACAGGAAATTATGTCCCAATATCACATACTAAATGGCAGAGTCACACACATCAGTACACATTGCAATGAACAAACAGTTGAGCCCAAAATGCCCCAGCCGGGCAGATACCAGTCACTGAGTACATGGACAAGACTACAAACATTTCCCAATCTGCAGACCAAAGCACTACCCTGCTCAGGCCCTCCACTAACTAGGTTGGTCAACTGACATCTTGTGGGATATGCCCTGGCATTCGGACAGAGAAAGTTAAAAAAGTATGGGACACAACACAACTCTGTGACGTCTGCAGCTCCATGGCCCTTACTTCAAATTTAGGCACACCTAGGCACAATCTAGCCTGTGAGAAAGGAATATATGGTAAATTACAGGGAAAAAGAGTGGACATGAGGCACCTATCTGCTCCCTTGGTGCTCATTGAGCTGTCCATGCAGGGGGAGGACCTCCTCCACTAGCTTCTCCAGGTCCTCCGGGGAGAAGGTAGGGGCGCTATCACCTGTTGGATGTGGCATGATTGATCCCAGAGGTGGTACACAGCAGCTCAGGTTGTGGAGGTCTTGCTGGCAGCAGTGTCAGGAGTCAAGTGCAGAACGTGGCGGTCACGTCTGCCACAAATGCTGCTGTCACTGCCGGTGGACACATCCATTGGACCAAAGATCTCCACTGGCAACAATGGTAGCCTATTGCTGTGCCCACCACAGTTGCCTGTCTACCCCCATGACCACTTTCGCCAGTGGACGTGGGCAGTTGATAGTGTTCAGTTGAGTAGGTCAGGCAGCCGCCATTTTAAAAGCATTTTATGTCATATTTGACTATAAATAAATGTGTCACAACTCCGAATAATGTCTAAACAACTGTGCTGGTTTTGTCCTGTCATGTATGTCCTTATACTTTGACAGCATTTTTATACATTGCTAGGCACATACGGCAAGAATAATTTGGCCACAGACCCCCCCCCATGTTAATTTCAAGATTGGGAACTTATGTCACATTCCGAATAGTATGTTTCATGGAAAAACTAGTTGCTGTCCAGAAAGTTGATGTTTAGACATTTGTGGTAAAGCACTGGGGAAACATGTTACTTCTGTGGAAATGATATTGGTAACATGTATTGAGCATCATGGCCTTTAAATCATGGCATGCCTTGTCTCAGTATGTCAATAAACATGCAATATGTATGTTGCAAGAAAAGATTTTGATGATGCCTAAACTCATTTCTTGTCCCACATACGTACCTTGGAATGGGAAGGATCAGACCTCCTCCTGACTACCATCCACTGCCAGACCCTAAGGCCATGGAAGACAGACACATCATCCAGAGTTAACATCTGAATAGGCTAACAATTGTGTATTTCTGTCATCAGTTGGAGCCGGATCTACTGCCTGCCATTTCTCACCCATGTTGTATTGCCATTTTAGTGATGGCTCTGAGCACCTTATTTTAGTAACTAGGCATGCTGCTTGTGCCCCTTACCCTAGTGACATTTAATTTTGCTTCATTTTATTATTTTAGAATCGGCCACTTTTGTGGTGGTGTTTTATTTTCTTTATCTAATTGTTCTTTCACCTAGGAAAGCATTATATTTCTTAGCACAACCTTTTTTCACTTTGTGCTTTCCTCAAGACTGGAGCAAGATAGGATTGTCGGCACTTGTGGTACACTGCATCTCTAACATTCACAGAAACACACGTATTTTTACATGGGGACATTTTCTCAGTACATCATTTGTTTTATTATAAAAACACTTCTCTGTCCCATCCATGTTAGAGAGAGGTTCCAGCTAGATGATCAAAAAAGCATGCTATCTGACTTTGTTACAGCTGCTTGTTGAGATCTCAGGTTCCTTTGTCCACAGGGGTATGGTGTCTCTATAGATAATAGCCATCTTCATATTCAGGTACGTGGGATGATATCTTCCCAGGCAGGAATCCTAAAGGGTGGATTAGGGCTTATCCTACTGTGCTCTAACATAGTTTAGGTAGGAATTGCACATAGTGTGCATTGTGACCGTATGGTGGGACATTTCCTGGATTTCACTTTACTTATCACCATTTTGCTTCTAGTGTGTTTCATCATTCTAATTATTGCATTTCATGACATTTTATCTAAGATGCAGCTGATTCAATAAATCCTATTGAACCATTTTGTTCCTCTGTTTGTCTTTGCATGTGTGAGACTAATGTTACTGAGAGAAAAGGATGAGATCTGATCCACCACGATTTCCCTGAGAAATCATCTTATCATGCGCCAGGTTGCCACAAATCATCCTTGCTCTTGGGTGGAGATGAGGTGCTGCTAGCTGGCCGGAAACGGAGTAGACCGACAGTTGTCACATGGTGTGGGACTGGACTCAGGTTCTCACAATTCTGATGATGCTGCCGCCCAAATCCAGCAGTCTCATTAGGATGAGAGCCCACATGACAAGCATACCACCCATTGGTCATGTTATGGCAGTGTTGCACTTCCTGGCCACCAGGTCCTTCCAAAATGCAGTGGCCCTATGTGCTGGGATGTCCCAGCCTATGTTCATTTTTGTATTGAAAGATGTACTCTCAGCAATGTTGAAACACCAGGATAGCTATGTCCGGTTTCCTCAACGTGAGGATTTCACCCATGTGAAGGCTGACTTCTATGGTTTGGCTCACATCCCAAATGTGCCATTGATAGTACACATGTTGCCTTGCATCCACTGAATGCCAATGAACAAATTTATCGAAACAGGAAGAACTTCCTTTCCATCAATGTCCAAGTTGTTTGTTTGGCAGCCCTCTACTTTCACAGGTCTGTGCCCTTTATCTGGGTTCAGTCCATGATGCCTTCATCATGCGGAGCAGTGCAGTTCCACAGCTGATGTCATGACTGTACCCAGAGAGGGCACGGCTGGTTTGTAAGTCACATGTCATGTATGTTTGTATCAAATGTGTGACGCAGATGAAACAATGAGGGACTCATTGTTGCACATATGTCCCATTCCATTACAGGGGACTCTGCCTTCCCAAACCGTCCAAGGTTGTTGGCACTGGTGAGGAACCCAACTACTCCAGGAGAAGTCTGCTTCAACAATGCCCATGGAAGAACACAGCATGACATGGAGCAGGCTTTTCGGCTCCTGAAAGCCAGATTTAGGAGCATAGACAAGACTGGTGGAGCCCTCCTCTACTCACCCAAAAAAGTATGTATGATTATAGTGGCCTGCTGCATGCGCTACAACCTTGCCCTGAGGAGGAACATCCCATATATACCAGATGAGGAGGAGCTAGCAGTGCCACCAGATGAGAATCCTGAAATGCCAAGTGAGAATGACAGTGATGAGGAGGAAGGTGGAGACTTGCAGGTAGATCTCATCAGTCAATACTTTCTTTGAGTGTAAATGTGTGGTAATATGTGATTCCGGAGAATGCATGGCAAACTGTAGTTGACAGGATGTGTCGACTAAGGCATGTTTTTCACTAAGGATGGGGAATCTCATGCCATGCAGTGTACAGCCAAGCTAGTGCAATAAAATGTTTGGGGTGCCCAGTTACTTGTGTCATTGTGTTAGTAGTAATCCTTTGCATGACACTACCTGTGACATATCCATCCTTCCTTTACCATCTTATGTATTCGTCATTGGCATCGCATGGATTTAACATTCCAACTCTCCCAATGATGATAAATTACTAGTAGGTATTGTATTAGTGTTAGGTGTGTTTATTTACATGTGCACACGAAAGAAAGATAAAACCCGAAAAACTGAAATTGACAGTGTAGGAATTAGTCATGATTGATGTAATCATTGTGGTAGATGCCACAAGATTTGAAGTTCAAAGTCCAGGGTCCTACTATCATGGAAAATGGATAGTGGTTGTAAAACAGTCAACAGAATGAATCAGTAGCACACAAAGGAGTATCATCAGGAAGGGCTCACTTCCTGGCAGTTGTTTTTGCCTTGACATCCCCACCTCCTGGATGCTTGGGTGGATGTCCCCACTTGCTGGGGGGGTGTTCTGGGGTTTCTGAGCCAGGTCCTTCCTCTGGCAGGGCCTCCCTTCCAGTGGCAGCCACAGATGTAGAAGGGAGTGAAATAGACTGGCCAATGGAAGGGTTCAGGTGTAGTTGACAATCCTTCTTCAGGGTGGTCTTGACGTCTCTCAGTCTCTCAGCACCCCTGCTAGGGAGTCCATGTTGGTATTGTGGGCATCCCACTGTTCAGGAATTTCCTGATCGAAGTCCCTCTGTATCTCCATGATCTCCCTGAGTTTGGCAAGCACCTGGCCCATCACGCCTTGGAATTGTTGGTAAGCTCCCAAGACTCGGGTGATGGTGTCCTGGCCAGAACCATCCCCAGCAGGATGCTGCTGGTCCACAACATCTCCCCCACGCACCCTACCCCCATGTGCCTGCCCCCTTGGCGCAGCTTGCACCCTGCTACTGGTTCCAGGGCCATCATTGTCAGAGGTGTCTTGTTGTGACTCAGGATCCTGGACTGGGGGCTACAAGATTGTTGTCATTGTCCTTGGGACACAGGTTTGGGGGTGACTGGTTGCCAGAGATGTTGATGCAACTGGGCTGGGAGGAGTCAATGTGATCACAGTGAGGCTGACAAGTGTTGTCTGACCAGGTTACCCAGATGGGCCAGAACTGCCCTCAACTTCCACACGTTCAGGAGTTTGTCCTCACAGAGGGCTTTATCCATGGGGGTTGTGTCAGTCTCTTCAGTGGTCTCTGTGTTCCAAGTGGCAAGTAGACATCTACCTCCAATATTTAACAGTGACATTCAGCTAAGGCCACGTGCACATTGTATTTGATGAACTGCCTTGTGTGACAGGCACACGTGATCAACTGTGTGGACCTGACATTTGGGTAACTTACCAATTACAGTTCAGTCAACTAGCTTCAGGATGTCTGAGTTTAGTAACACTTGGAGGGATGGTCATAGTCCTATATCTTGCCAGTAGTGCAGTGAAGACAACAGCTGAGCGGAATGTGGTTTAGGTCGGCTTAAGTCTTAGTTGACTGTCATACAGGCAGAACCAGAACCTTGTTGTATATGTGATAGTTGTCATCATGTGCTCAGTGCTTTGGGACCATGTGTATTGACAATACCAATCAGATGATGCATTTTGGTGCCTTTGATCTGTATTTAATGTTTTTTGGTACACAGTTTGAGCTGTCCTTCCTGTCCACATTTTAGGCATCTTGGCATAGCCACCAAAGATGGATCTAGGTGGTTAGCCACATCACAGGGTGAACCAGGATCTCTATCTTGGTCCCTCCCAGGTGGGTAAACTTCATCTGTGAGTTCACAGGCAGATACACATTGTCATATGGACATGGGCCTGGTTTTTGGAGTTCAGGGACAGGCCCTCCTTGGATATACAGGCATGTTACTTCAAGGTGTACACACAATATACATGGGTCATCCTCTCAGGTGAGTACAGTTCCATAGCAAATTTACATACAGTGATACTTGAACAGATGCACAGTGGGCTGATGTTTGGCATTAGGTATACAGTATACCTTCTGGCCTTAGGATTGCTGTCAGGGCTTGTCATACACACCGACTATACAGATGTCATCCTCTGAGGTGAGTACAGTTTAATGGTTATGTTAGACATGAGGTCTTTGGATGACAGTCAGGTCACCCCCTGTCCAAGCAAGGACCCTCACTCTAGTCAGGGTAAAGGAGAATCACCCTCAGTTAACCCCTCGCTCACCCCCTTGGTAGCTTGGCACAAACAGGCAGGCTTATTTCAGAGTCTAGGTGTAAAGTATTTGTACCAGTACACACAGTAACTCAGTGAAAACACTACAAAATGGCACAACCCAGATTTAGAAAAATAGGTAATATTTATCTAAACAAAACAAGACCAAAAGTAGGCTTACTTCAAAGGAAAGTCTCTCTTGTTTGTGAGATCCTGCCTTGCCCAGGCCAGGCCCCAGCCACACACCAGGGGGTTGGAGACTGCATTGTGTGAGGGCAGGCACAGCCCTTTCAGGTGTAAGTGACCACTCCTACCCTCCCTCCCAGCACAGATGGATCATCAGGATAGGCAGGCTACACCCCAGCTCCCTTTGTGTCACTGTCTAGAGAGAGGTGCAAACAGCCCATCAGTGAAACTAACCCAGACAGGGAATCCGCAAACAGGCAGAGTTACAGAATGTTTTAAGCAAGAAAATGCCTACTTTCTAAAATTGGCATTTTCAAACACACAATCTCAAAACCACCTTTACTAAAAGGTGTATTTGTAAATTGTGAGCTCAGAGACCCCAAACTCCACATGTCTATCTGCACCCAAAGGTAATCTTCACTTTAATCATATTTAAAGGTAGCCCCCATGTTAACTTATGAGAGAGATAGGCCTTGCAACAGTGAAAAACTCATTTGGCAGTATTTCATTGTCAGGACATATAAAACACATTAGTATATGTCCTACCTTAAACATACACTGCACCCTGCCCATGAGCCTACCTTAGGGGTGTCTTTCATGTAAGAAAAGGGAAGGTTTAGGCCTGGCAAGTGGGTACACTTGTAAAGTCGAAATTTTTAAATTGTGAGCTCAGAGACCCCAAACACCACATGTCCATCTGCTCCCAAAGGGAATCTACACTTTAATCATATTTAAAGGTAGCCCCCATGTTAACCTATGAGAGAGATAGGCCTTGCAACAGTGAAAAACTCATTTGGCAGTATTTCATTGTCAGGACATATAAAACACATTAGTATATGTCCTACCTTAAACATACACTGCACCCTGCCCATGAGCCTACCTTAGGGGTGTCTTACATGTAAGATAAGGGAAGGATTAGGCCTGGCAAGTGGGTACACTTGTAAAGTCGAATTGGCAGTTAAAAACTGCACACACAGACACTGCAGTAGCAGGACTGAGCCATGTTTACAGGGCTACTTAAGTGGGTGGCACAACCAGTGCTGCAGGCCCACTAGTAGCATTTGTTTTACAGGCCCTGGGCATCTCTAGTGCACTTTACTAGGGACTTATTAGTAAATCAAATATGCCAATCATGGATAAACCAATCAACAATACAATTTATACAGAAAGCATATGCACTTTAGCACTGGTTAGCAGTGGTAAAGTGCCCAAAGTCCTAAAGCCAACAACAACAGGTCAGAAAAAAATAGGAGGCAGGAAGCAAAAAGATTGGAGGTGACCCTGCAAAGGAAAAAAGTCCAACAGTTGAGTAGAGGGAGAAGAGTTGTAGTGGCAGAGAATAGTGTTGTGGCTGAGTAGAGTGAGAGTAGCAGTGCCTCCTGGCCTTAGCATTGCTGCCAGGGCCTGTTGCACACACAGACTGTACAAATGCCATCCTCTCAGGTGAGTACAGTTTAATGGTTGAGTAGAGGGGAGAAGGATCATAGTGGCAGAGGACGGTGTTGTGGCTGAGAAGAGTAGCAGTGCCGCCCGTCCTTAGCATTGCTGTCAATACATCTCCTACACACAGACTATACAGATGCCATCCTTTCAGGTGAGTACACTCCAATGTGGAGTTTGTACTAAATGTAGCATTTGAGTAGGCTACAATGTTCTGGTTTTAGTGATGTTGGAACAGTGCCTGCTGGGATTGTAGTCTGTCAATCCCTGTACTACACCCATTATACAGAGAATTAGTTCCCCCAGGTGAGTCGAGTTCACATGCTGGAGGCCAGATTGGGTTCTCTGGACAGGTGGACACTGGACTGTTGAGTGGTGCGACAGTGAGGGTGGCAAAAGGGAAGCAGTGAGCATGCATGCAAATACATTTTGGGGCCCACTGGCCAGTCTTCTGTAGCTGCAGCTGGTGCCTGGATGCCATGGAACAGACCTTCCCCCTGAGGTCATTCTACCTCTTCCTGATGGTGTCCCTTGTGCACAGGGTGGGGCCTACAGAATTCACTCTGTAGACTATCCTTTACCACATTTCAACTTTCCTAGTGATAGTAGTGTGCTGGACTTGGGCTCCAAATAGATGTGGCTCTACTTTAATGATTTCATCCACCATGACCCTTACCTTATCTTCAGTGAAACGGGGATTTTTCTGGGGTGACATAGTGGTGAAAAGCAATAATAAATGATAAAGACAGATGTTGGGAATTTAGAAAGTGACGGGTAGTAAATGGAGTGTAGGGGTGCAAGTGGGTGTGATGTGGGTGTGTTGAGAGTGTGGGATATTTGCTCAGGGAGAGATAGAGGGGTGCCAATTAAATTACAAATTTCCCTTATTTTGGGTATTCTGGATGGTGTGTTTTACTTGCGAGTTGCAAAGGATTGTGTGTGTGTGAAGGGGTGTGTTTTAAGTGATTTGTAGGTGTGTCGGGGATGTGAATGTGTGTAAGCTATGTAGATTTTAAAAATCATCCAATGTGGTGTTGTGTATTACTGTGGTGGCCGCGAACTGCTGTAGTTCAGAACGCATTGGAGGAACGACCACCACTGCATGACCACCACTGCAATTTTGAACTTGTAATAAGATCAGTGGTTGGTTGATGGGCTGTCGGTGCTGGTGGTCGGACAGCCTCTTTCCTGCCCTTCAACCTACTGGCAGTGTTGTTTGTTTGGCTGGGTTTTGGCAGTCCTGTCTGTGTAACTCGTAATACGGCATTGTATTATGTATGACCTCCAACATGGCAGTCTTTTGGCGGCCGCCACTATTGTAGTCTTGTGGACAGACCGCCAAAGATGTAATGAGGCCCTTTGTCAAAAGCTGATATAAATTTGACAAAACAAGTGTATAACAGTGAATGAGTGTTGGTCTAAGTAACTTATGCTTGTTAATGCATCTATTCTTGTGCGAAAGCCCATTCTATTTAATAGTATCAAATTCAGATTGCAGCCTATGCTTGTAGCTCCAGAAACAACACGCTGGCAAAGTATTTGGCTTCAGCATCCAACAATTTGATCAATCTCTTAACTGGCTGCATTTGATACAAGAACTTTATTGTAGAATAGATGAAGTATGGATTTTATCCATTCTGGCATTTCTTGTGTTTGTTTACAAAAAATGTATAATGGGGCCAGTGTCTTTGACCTAAGAGTTGGTTTTGATTCAAACAAGCCTGGTGGGAGGCCATGAGGACCAGGTGTTGCATCTGACCTGCTCTTTTTGATCACCTTTGAGAATTGCATATTGTCATAGTATAATTGCACTGTATCTAGGTTCATGATCTCGTTAATGGGGTGTAAGGTGGTATGTCCAATATTTTTAGTTCTCTCGATAGCTCCCTTTTCCATTGTAAGAACTGTTGTGAACCACTCATTCTGACATCTTGAATGAAGGTGGGTGAATTTTTATATTATCTGCCTTACAAAATTCTACCATTCTTCCAAATTGTTTACTTTCTTGCCTGAGACAGCTTGACCTTGTATAAGCCCTGGGTGTACGTATTGTGTGCAGTAAGAAAAGATCTCATTGGATATTATGTCATCCCACCTAAGTCTTCTCAGGTTAAGGAAGCCCATTAGGCATTTTCCCGGTGAGCATTCATGCCTTCGGGTGAAAAGGTCTGAGAGAGGTGATTGCTTTTATTTTGCTGTACTATTTGGAATGTGATGATAAACTTAAATAATGAAAGGCTTACTATTGTATAGTCCAGTATGCTATATCAGGATACTGAGTTGTGGGTGAATGATGACTAGATTGAATGAATGATGGCAATCTGTTATCACATTGCTGGTTGTATTTTATGTGTTGGTATGAGGACGGGGGTAGAGGTTCTCAGTTTGTCTAGTTACAGAAATTCCCCAATGTCTGAATATGCATTCTCTGGAGTATACAGTATACTTAGTTCAGTGTGTCATCTGATCTGAAAGTCAAGTAACCAAAGTGGGTTAATTTATGTGCAGGCTAGAAGGAGATATAAACTCAATTGACACAATTTAAGATGCGCCCTGGTGAGACAATTCTGTATGAGCTGTTAGTAATTTGACAATATTTCCTCAATTAAGAATGTCAAACCCTCTCTTGGATATATATTTGCGGTAAAACAGCAATTTATTTAGGTGTTCCTCTTTGTCCTTTCGTTGATTGATTTTGAAGATCTTCAGTTTTTCTGGTAATAGATAAGTTTCTTGATTAGTCTCTGACGTCCTTCTTGGTTATCCTCTTTATTATTTGCTATCCAGGGGAGACTAATATGTGCAAAATGTTCTTGAAATTTTGGAATTCCAATAGGAACTTTTGATTCAGTAAGCTCTTGTAGGAAGTTGGCTCTGTATATACTATTTCAAAGTAAGAAATAGTGTGCACAGAGTCCAAGGGTTCCCCTTAGAGGTAAGATAGTGGCAAAAGTAGATAATTCTAATGCTCTATTTTGTGGTAGTGTGATCGAGCAGTAGGCTTATCAGAGGGTGATGTTAAGCATTTGTTGTACACACACAGGCAATAAATGAGGAACACACACTCAAAGACTTACTCCAGGCCAATAGGTTTTTATATTGAAAAAAATATATTTTCTTAGTTTATTTTAAGAACCACAGGTTCAAGATTTACATCAAACACTTCAAATGTAAGGTACTTCACTTAGATACTTTAGGAACTTTGAATGAAAACAATATCATGTACAGTCTTTGTAAAAATGGCAATAAGCTATTTTCAAAGTGGACACTGTGCAAAAATCAACAGTTCCTTGGGGAGGTAAGTAAAGGTTAGTTTTGAAGGTAAGTAAAACACTTACAAGTCTCAAGTTTGGGGCATAGGCAGCCCACCGTTGGGGGTTCAAGGCAACCCCAAAGTTACCACACCAGCAGCTCAGGGCCGGTCAGGTGCAGAGGTCAAAGAGGTGCCCAAAACACATAGGCGCCTATAGGGGAACAGGGGTGCTCCGGTTCCAGTCTGCCAGCAGGTTAGTACTTGTGTCCTCGGGGGCAGACCAGGGAGGTTTTGTAGAGCACTGGGGGGGACACGAGAAGGCACACAAAGTACACCTTCAGCGGCACAAGGGCGGCCGGAAGCAGTGAGTAAAGTAGGCATCGGGTTTTAGATAGAAAACAATGGAGGGACCCAGGGGTCACTCTAGCGTTACAGGCAAGCACCGGGGCTTCTCGGGACAGCCACCACCTGGGCTAGGCAGAGGGTCGCCTGGGGGTCGCTCTTGCCCTGAGGTTCGGTTCCTTCAGGTCCTGGGGGCTGCGGGTGCAGTGTTGGTTCCAGGCATCGGGTCCCTTGGTACAGGAAGTCGCGGTCAGGGGGAGCCTCTGGATTCTCTCTGCAGGCGTCGCTGTGGGGGCTCAGGGGGGTCGTCTCTGGTTACTCACGGGCTCGCAGTCACCGGGAAGTCCTCCCTGAGATGTTGGTTTTCTGCAGGTCGAGCCGGGTGCAGAGTGTAGAGTCTCACTCTTCCGGCGGGAAATGTGAAGTCTTTGGAAGTTGCTTCTTTGTTGCAAAGAAGTTGCAGGTTTTGAACAGGGCCGCTGTTCACAGGAGTTTCTTGGTCCTGTAGTCCAGGGTAGTCCTCTGAGGCTTCAGAGGTCACTGTTCCCTGTCGGATGCGTCGCTGCAGTAGGTTTTCGAAGTTGGAGACAGGCCGGTAGGGCTGGGGCCAAATCAGTTGTCGTCTTCCTCCTTCTCTGCAGGCTTGTAGGTCAGCAGTCCTTCTTCTTTCTTCAGGTTGCAGGAATCTGATTTCCTGGGATCTGAGGAGCCCCTAAATACTGAATTTAGGGGTGTGTTTAGGTCTGGGAGGGCAGTAGCCAATGGCTACTGTCCTGGGGGGTGGCTACACCCTCTTTGTGCCTCCTCCCTGTGGGGAGGGGGGCACATCCCTAATCCTATTGGGGTAATCCTCCAAACTCAAGATGGAGGGTTTCTCAAGCCAGGGGTCACCTCAGCTCAGGACACCTTAGGGGCTGTCCTGACTGGTGGGTGACTCCTCCTTGTTTTTCTCATTATCTCCTCCAGCCTTGCCACCAAAAGTGGGGGCAGTGGCCGGAGGGGCGGGCATCTCCACTAGCTGGGATACCCTGGGGCGCTGTAACAAAAGGGGTGAGCCTTTGAGGCTCACCGCCAGGTGTTACAGTTCCTGCAGGGGGAGGTGAGAAGCACCTCCACCCAATACAGGCTTTGTTCCTGGCCACAGAGTGACAAAGGCACTCTCCCCATGTGACCAGCAACATGTCTGGTGTGTGGCAGGCTGGCAGGAAATGGTCAGCCTACACTAGAAGTCGGGTATGTTTTCAGGGGGCATCTCTAAGATGCCCTCTGGGTGTATTTTACAATAAATTGCACACTGGCATCAGTGTGCATTTATTGTGCTGAGAAGTTTGATACCACACTTCCCAGTTTTCAGTGTAGCCATTATGGAACTGTGGAGTTTGTGTTTGACAAACTCCCAGACCATATACTCTTATGACTACCCTGCACTTACAATGTCTAAGGTTTTGCTGAGACACTGTAGGGGCGTAGTGCTCATGCACATATGCCCTCACCTGTGGTATAGTGCACCCTGCCTTAGGGCTGTAAGGCCTGCTAGAGGGGTGACTTACCTATGCCACAGGCAGTGTGAGGTTGGCATGGCACTCTGAGGGGAGTGCCATGTCAACTTAGTCATTTTCTCCCCACCAACACACACAAGCTGTGAGGCAGTGTGCATGTGCTGAGTGAGGGGTCCCTAGGGTGGCATAAGACATGCTGCAGCCCTTAGAGACCTTCCCTGGCATCAGGGCCCTTGGTACCAGGGAGGGGTACCCGTTACAAGGAACTTACCTGAGTGCCAGGGTTGTGCCAATTGTGGAGACAAAGGTACAGTTTAGGGAAATAACACTTGTGCTGGGGCTTGGTTAGCAGGGCCCCAGCACACTTTCAAATCATAACTTAGCATCAGCAAAGGCAAAAAGTTAAGGGGTAACCATGCCAAGAAGACATTTCCTTACAGCTCTTCTTTTTCTGTCTTTTTTATTTAAAGTATCTTTATGATCTTGTGACTTTAACGCAGGGCATATTTAGTTTGAACTGCCTCAAATTGTGCACAGTCCTTTTGTGGAGCCGTGCTCTCCTCTTTCTGTCCAACATCAGGAGCAGATTGACTTACTATTTCTGAATGCCTGGGTTAAATTGACTTTGTTCTTTCTCCAATATCCGACTCTTGTTTTTTGGAAGAGGCTCTTAGAGATTAATATTTCTGCTTTGTTTCCGGTTCTTACAGGGTTTTCTTCTGTTTATCAAATATTACAAAAAATATTATTGGAGTATATGCTTTTCCTCCTCTAGTATTTTGTATTTTGTTGTCTTTTATTATGGGCCTTTTTTTAACCTTTTTTTCTTAGTGGTCTTTGGAGCTCTCTAGGGGTCTGCTCTCGTTTTTTATAATATTTGTTCACAGCTGAGCTTTACATGGGCAGACGGGATTGCAAATGTCGAATTTCATGCACATTTGTTGGAGCGTGAAGTCGGGTCATATGCAGAACTTGATTGTTCTGTGGTAATACAGAGTTGAGGGTTTCCAATACATTCGCATGGCTCAGTATTCTTTAAGTTTATCCTTTTTTGGTAGTTTAAATTATTTTTTTCTATTACTAGTGAATCCCATACGAGTGGTAGTGATGATAATTTATGTACGACTGATGAGCACATGCAGCTTGCATATGTTGTTTCAACTTCATCTCTTGCCCAGTGGATGAGGCTGTTAATGTGTTCAGGTGTTTGTCATACATTTAAATGTCGCTAGAGCATGCAGTAAGGCCACTTCTATTTCCAGTTTGTTAGACTAGAAATTACAAGTGTCAGTCCTTGCATCAAATGTCTTAAGCAGTCCATTCCAAAAGAATGTATTTTTGAAATGTTCAGTGCTTTCCAAGGGGTCACGATTAGGTATGTGTTCATTACTTTTGACATAAGTGAACTACTCAGGAGTATTGCTGATGATACACTTCTGATTATGTTTCCCTCAAATAATGTTTATGTGACTGAAACAAGTAGGGTCATGTCAAGCATTTTGTTTTGTATTTGGACTTTTCGGTTAGGTGAGTCCACTAATTTAGATTGCGGTGAGATTTCTTCACATACCGTTTCCTGAGGTAATGTAGATTGACCTTGATTCAGCAACTCATCCAAGACCGATTGATTGTTATTGTTTCTCGGGTGGGTGTCACTCCTAAGTACTTATAGCAATGGGTATTTTGCTCTGGGTCTGAATTTCTAAGAAGTAATTTAGTACTGATGCTGTTACAGTCAGACTGATGTTTTTGTTACATCTTTAATATGTCATTGGGAGCGAGGCTTCTGAGTTTTGGGTAGTTTCTCCCTGCCATTTTCTTTTAGATCTTCACTATGGGTTCTCTGAGAGTCCTTATTCACCAATATCTCATTTATACTGATAGTAAGCATTAATCAGTTGTTGTTAATCATCACATATTTATAAAATGGTGAAGGTATGTGTTACGTACATAGGAATTAAAATGCAGAACAGCTGTATTGCCAGGTTTGTACTGCGCTCGACTCCTTTACAATGAGCCAGTTCTTTACAAGTATAGCTCCTCCTTTTTTCTTTAGCTCATCCTTTTGGTTTGCAATGTAGTATTGATGGGAGGCCCAGCTTGGGGAGTAATTTAATTTCATTTAGATTTGCCCCAATAGTCTAACTATGCTTTTAAAAGAGCGGTCTAGGTGATTAGACAGCTACTTTACTTGTAATCGTACTGTGTGCTCTCCACTTTGCTGATGGTTGTTTATTTTATATAGAGTATGGTTGATATGGATAGACAACATAAGTTGTTATTACAAGACTTATAGAGAGTATCATCCAGTTAGCCTGCTACGTACAGGACAATCACTCAGTGTTACAGTGTGAAAATGTCTCACAGACTCTCGCAATGTTGCATATGTTCAGCCATGACCTGTTATTACTCTGTTTTACAACTACAGTTATTGCCAGTAAAATAATTACATAGCCATGGCAGCTTTATAAGAGTCACTGGAAAAGCTTTCATTTTCTATCTACTGCCGCCTCACTTCTGCCTTGTGGGCTTTGGTACACTTTGAGTGCTGAATACACTGATACATGTTAGAGTGAAGTTTTTGAAGTGTTAAGGGATGCTCACTTCCTTGCTTCCTCACAGCCTTACTGTCTCCATAAACTTCCGTGCAGTAGTCTGTTTTTAGGTCGAGCCTAGGCAGCACATGTGCTGTCTCGAGACGTGTTGTATTCACTTTGTCAGTTTCTAGGCCGCCCATCACTTCTAATTGGTAATTTTTGCTGTTATTTACAAAGGCTTGCTTGTACGTGGTTGTTGTAGCTTTCATGTCACTCCTTTTCGTATGTTGTTGCTGCACACAGAGCACACCCACATTACTTGTCTCCTTTCACTTGTGTGCATTTACATTTCGTTGTGCGCACTATTTGTTTTTTTTTTCTGTCTATGTTTGCGATAGGTATTCTTATCATTCTTTTTTGTATCAGCAATATGAAAAGTGTTGGGAGGGGCCGCCACAAGCTAAACATGCATGCCTACTGCCCAGCTCCTCTAACATACGTGTGATTCTCCATATGTGCGTGGATGTTGTCTGTTAATGTGTGTGTGTGTGTGAATGTGCTGTGTGTGCGCGCGTGTGTATATGTATCTGCATGCTTGCCTATGTATATGTCTGTACGTGCGCGTATGCCTATGTGCGTGTGTGATTGTGGTTTTGTGTGGTTTCAGATAAGTTGAAGTGCTAATGGGCAATTCACAGAAGTGGTAGATACTACCACTAGACATTGATGGAACTTGGAAATGTGAGAAATAATCCCAGCTTTACTACTTTAACTAATTATGCTGATAATATACACAGTTTTAAAATGTTCTGGGTATTTAGAACATTAGGCAGGTTTGAATCTATACCAAAAGATAAAGAAATAGACAAAACAAAGGGGTACATCTTGTTAATTTTGCCACAAACATGCTTGGCAGCACCCTCCCAGTATGTTGACTCCCTATGTGAGTAGATCAAGCTCCTGCACTGTGCCTGCCCTCGCTCTCATTAAACGTACTTACTTTGGCCATAGTGACAAGTATTTTGTAAATATGCAGCTGCAGTTTTGGAGCCTCCTTTCCTTGTCATTCTAGTTTTAAAATCACTAACTACTGTGTTAGTTTTGCCACATCATTTTACCCCCTTCTGTGTCATGGACGTAACAGTTACATCCTCGGCTGCAGCGCTGCTGTGCACAGGAAGTCCGGAGACTGACCCACAGGGGGAGGAGGAGCGTTCCCCCGTGGGCCACCTACCCACATCCCCAGCAGGGATGGCAGTGGAAGCTGCTCATGGGGGAACTTGACTGTTGCCCATTTCTGCCCCCGGGGAGGCCGATTGGCCTATTTTTATTAGACCCATCTACTTCCAAGGCGGGGCAGAAACCACTTAGGCACCAGGGATTGTTGTGTGTATGTGTTTTGTTTGGGGGGTGGCCGCTTGGCAAGGGTCGCTCCCCTTTGGTGGGGGCATTCATTTTGGCCATTTCAGGCCCCCTTGGGGGCAGATCGGCCTATTTTTGTAAGGCCCGTCTGCCGTGGGGGCCACAAAGCCCACTAGACTCCAGGATTATTATTTTTTTTAAAAGAGGGTGGGGGTATGGCCATACCCCGATCCTAAATAAATGGGGACAATATTGTTCTGCCCACCGGGTGGCTGTTGGGGTAATTATGCCTGATCTGCCCCCTTGGGCAGAAAGCCCACTGGATGCCAGGGAATTAAAAAATAGAAGGGTGGGGGTTGCCAACCATTATGGGCATGGCTATTCCCCCACCCCAACTGAAGGGGGTAACAGACTTTTAGCTCCCCATGCAAACTAAAGCATCTCATCCCAATGGCAAACAAGAGGACATTTGACTCTTTTGGGTTTTGATTTTACATATGGGCCAAGAGAGCTTGGCTAACTCCCAATATCGGCCCATTTGGAATGGTCAGTGGCTGCACTTTTTGGACTTTGGTATGCTGCCATTTTCTTACTCACAATGCCCTGCAAACCTCCAACTTTGCTTGAAATCACACATTTTCCCTACATTTTTGTGATGGAACCTTCTGGAATCTGCAGGAACCCACAAAATTCCTACCACCCAGCATTTTCGCATCTATACCGATACAGATTCTCCCCCACTTGTCAGCCTTAAAAAAGTTTGAAAAAAACCTGCCTTTTTGGACCCGCTTTGGTCCCCCCTCAATTTCTACATGCTTTTGGCCCTTCCCTGTCACAGACACTTGGCCCACTTACACAAGTGAGATATAATTTTTATCGGGAAGCCAAGGGGAATGCTGGGTGGTAGGAAATGTGAGCCAGTGCGGTGATCCCACAAACAAATTTGATTTTTTAGCTAAATTTGAGGCTTTCAGGGGATTCTGGGTAAGAAAACGCTGAGGGATCCACACAAGTCACACCTCCCTGAACTCCCTCAGGTGTCTAGTTTTCAGAAATGTCTGGGTTTGGTAGGTTTCCTTGGATGGCTGGACTAAAGACTAGCCCAAGACTAAAAACGCAGGTGCACCCCTCGTAAAAACTGGTAATTTTGTAATAGATAATTTTGATGTGTCCAGGTTGTGTTTTAGGCCCTTCCCTGTCGCGGGCACTAGGCCTACCCACACAAGTGAGGTACCATTTTTATTGGGAGACTTGGGGAAATGCTGTGTGGAAGCAAGTTTGTGGCTCCCCTCAGATTCTAGAACTTTGTAGCACTGAAATGCGAGGAAAATGTGTTTTTTTAGCCAAATTTTGAGGTTTGCAAAGGATTCTGGGTAACAGAACCCAGTGAGACCCCCACAAGTCATCATATCCTAGTTTCCCCTAGGTGTCTAGTTTTAAAAAATGTATAGGTTTGCTACGTTTCTCTAGGTGCAGGCTGTGCTAGAGGCTTGAATCCACAGCTAGGCACGTTCCAAAAACCACGTTAATTTTCATTGGAAAAATGTGATGTGTTCATGTTGTGTTTTGGGGTATTTCCTGTCGTGGGGCACTAGGCCTACCCACACAAAGGAGGTACCATTTTTATGGGGAGACTTGGGAGAATGCTGGGTGGAAGGAAGTTTGTGGCTCCCCCCAGCCCTATATATCCCCGCAACCAGAAGGGTCCAGCAGACGTAAGCGTATATTGCTTTCAAAATTCTGCATAGTTGGAAAAAGTTAAATAAGAAAACATAGAAAGGAATGGCTGCTTTTTAAACTCAATTTTAATATTTTTTATTTCAACTGTTACTTTCTATAGGAAAACCTTGAAGGATCTATGAAAATGACCCCTTGCTGAATTAAGAATTTGATCTACTTTTCAGCAATGGTTAGCTCTCCGGGATCCACCATTGGTTTCACACCCATTTCTGTTACTAACTGGAAGGAGGCTGAAAGCACAAAAAATAGTAAAGATGGGGTATGTCCCAGTAAAATGCCAAAACTGTGTTAAAAAATGTGGTTTTCTGATTCAAGTCTGCCTGTTCCTGAAAGCTGGGAAATTGAGATTTTAGCACCACAATCCCTTTGTTGATGTCATTTGCAGGGTAAAAACACATGCTTACTTCGGCAGCACTTTTTTCCCAATTTTCCCCCAAAATTGATTTTAGCTAAATTTCTTTGTCTCCTCCAGGGGAACCTACAAACTCTGGGTACCTCTAGAATCCCCAGGATGGTGGCTAAAAGGACGCAAATTTGGCATGCATAGCTTATGTGGTCAAAAAGTTATGAGGGCCTGAGCCTGAACTACACCAAATTGCCAAAAAAAGGCCTGGCACAGGACGGGAAAAGGGCCTGGCAGCATAGGGGTTACAGTACACTATGTAGTCATGTTTGATGGAAGGCCATGTAACAAATGGGAAGAGACTGTTAATGTATTGTGGAGCAGCTGATCTTAGCCCGGTTTCAACCGCTCCCAGTAGTTTCCTGCACAAATTGTTGCTGATGGCAAATCATTTAGGGAACTTGGATGTATTGCACAGATGCATACATGCCAATTTTACCAATATAGGCTTTCGATTTTGAGGCAGATTTACCCGAGGTTAGTCTGTGTGCTTTGCAAAAATATAAACGGGACACGCATGGCTAGAAAGAGACTGCAATCCCCAGAAAGACGCTGACTGTCCAGAAAGAGGCTGTCTGCCCTATGGTATAACTGACCAGCCACTTAAATGGGTGGTTTCAGACAATTAAAAACAAAAACAAAAAAAACAAACAGAAAACTCAAGTTGTTAAGTAGA
Organism: Pleurodeles waltl; assembly: GCF_031143425.1. Classification (NCBI taxonomy): domain Eukaryota; kingdom Metazoa; phylum Chordata; class Amphibia; order Caudata; family Salamandridae; genus Pleurodeles; species Pleurodeles waltl. The sequence continues at coordinate 598,851,081 of NC_090437.1, forward strand.
AATCGCAAGCGCTCATGTTGATTTCTACTCCCAAGGTTACGAAAATCGGCTCTCAGTCACTCTGGAGCTAAAAATCTTTTATTCCCCATTCAGGCAAATTGTCTGGAATAACTGGAAATGGAGACAACACATCCCTGAATGGACCAATTTGTTAAATGAAAATCCAGGACCAAGATCACTGTGCCCAGTGTACATGGAGTGATGTACCTAAAAATTTACTTTTTTTCTTATTCTTATTACTATAGTTAAGCACAGCCAGGCACAGAAAACGGATAGACAATGCTACACTATCATGTGGGTTCTTTTACAATGCAAGCCTACTTGGTGTCTCTCACAGCTATTTTATTAATCTTACTACTGTCAGAAAAGTTAATGTTTAGTTTCAGTTTTCTAATTGCTGTACAATGTCCCCTGTGTCCCTATGTTTGTTTTACTTGCTGACAATTACTTCCAAGCTTTCATGCACTGTCAGGATGAGATCTGCTGTGATCATTCAGTGTCCACCATCTCCAGTGTTCGAGACCTCTATATGTCAGTCCTCCCACCTCTTCATTAATCGAGTAATTAGTGATCGTTTTTACAGATGCTGTCATTAATTTTAACTCTTCACAGGCGGCATTGCCATATCACTAGACAAGACTTATTTAGCATTAGGATAAAAATCATTTATCTACAAAGAATAAACATTAATCTCACCTACAACTTTCATGAAAATGGGTTTAGGCATGAACCAGGACCTAACATACATGTGTGAGGCTCCTTACGTGTGTGATTGTTATCTGTTAATGTGCGTGTGTGATTGTGCCTCTGTGTTTATGTATGCGCATGCTTGCCTGTGTGTATGTCTGTAAATGCATGCACAAGCATGATGGCATACATGTGTGATTGTGCTTTTGTGTGTGTATGTGTCGGAGCGTGCATGTGTGGGTAAATATGTAAAACTGCATGGGTGCATGCGTATGTATGTGAATGTGTGTATATGCATGTCCATACTTGAGCAAGATAGCAAAGGCAGAGCCAGGAGAATCCAGGCCTGCTGGCAGCAACAAAGCTTCAATGCTGCTGTCTTCAACTGGTATCATTGACTGATCTTCTGCAGACCCTGAACTGCAGAAGGAAAGGCCACATGCACCCTGAAACTGATCTGTGTTTTGGTTTAGAAATTAAAGCTAGTATCAGGGATCCGCTGAAAATATAGACTCAACAGTTGGTCAGGTGTCATGTCTTCTTCCAACAAACCTGATGACACAATGATTTTGTGTGTGCATGTATATGTGCTTGTGTATGCATGTGTTCCCGAGTGTGCATATGTACGTAGGTATGTAGGTTTGTGTGTGTGTGTATTTGCTTGTATATGTGCATGCATGTGTGTGAGTGTGTAAATGTATCTCCTCTTGGTAATATGTATGGACATTCTTGCTTATCTGCATGTCTGTGCACGTGTGTCTATGTTTGTATGTATGTGCTCATGCCTGCATGCATGTGTGTGTATGTATGCTTGTGTGTTTGCATGTATGTGTATGTGGCTGCAGGTGGCTGTGTTTCCGAATGCATGCATGTCTGTGTCTTTGTGTGTGTTTGTGTCATGTGTTTCTGTGTATTTGTGCTTGCACGTTTGTGTGGGTTGTCTGTGCATCTTAGTTTATTTTGAAGTTTATTTTATAGCACATGAAAGGCCCGGGGGTGAGAGTCCTTCACTGAGAAAAGTATCTGTGACAATAACTACTAAACATATGACACATTGAGGAGCAAAAAAACGCAACAATACGAGCAAGATGGAGCAGTTCCACACCTAAACGTGTTGTTATACTCTGTTGTCCTTTGTTTTACCTTTGTCTTGGTTTGTTCCACCCACTGTATTATGACCGGCCTATCCGACACCTTTTCAGGGGCAGTACCAATGACATCAAAAGCCTGGCCTAAACACTGCACAGAAGAGAAACAATTCTCCTCTGGAGACTCAAGGAAGAACCACACCGCCATGGAGCCCGAGTTGCATGTGTTCCCCATGCTCAGCTTCTGCTTCACTATGAACACCAACGCCGGCGAAGACGACCACGGTGAGTACTGCCGCCTAGCACACATGGGAGGGAGGGAGGAAAAAGAGAGTGACACACACACGCAACACCCCCACCCCATACACACAAGCAGATGCAGTAACATCACATATTCACCCCGTACCCCTCAGGAATAATGCAAGGAAAAAATGAATTGAAGAAAGTGAGTGTAATACGTAAAAATACTATGAATAACTGCATCAAAACCAAAATGTATATACATATTTACAAATGTAGGGACACTGCCTAGTCCTCAATGTCCGTGGGCCACAGGGCCACAACACATAGGCCAAGGCCCCAACTCACTCCTGGTTTGCCCACTGCTTGGTCCTGGGGAGTGCAAGGCCACAGTCTCTCAAGTGGGTGACTACTTCCACTGGTTCTGGAGGGGGCATTGTGCCCAGTGTTCTTCATCCTGGGGAGGATGGGGTGAGTGGATGGCTTCTTCCACTGGTTCTGGAGGGGGCATTGTGCCCAGTGTTCTTCATCCTGGGAAGGATGGGGTGAGTGGATGGCTTCTTCCACTGGTTCTGGAAGGGGCATTGTGCCCAGTGTTCTTCACCCTGGGAAGGATGGGGTGAGTGGATGGCTTCTTCCACTGGTTCTGGAGGGGGCATTGTGCCCAGTGTTCTTCATACTGGGAAGGATGGGGTGAGTGGATGGCTTCTCCCACTGGTTCTGGAGGGGGCCCAGTGATGCTGATCTTGAGGAGTGCAAGGTCACAGTCTCTCACCTGGGTGTCACACCCACAGCATTTGCTGGGGCCAGGCTGCACAATAACCCATGGATGCAGGACTACACATTGTCCACCAGCAGTGACGGCTGCTCAGTGGTGGCAGTGGTGCTGCTAATGGTGGAGCTGGCGGTGGTGGGGGAGGCTCCAGCCCATCCCCTGCAGCCTCGGACGGCTGTCCACTGGTGCTGGTGGGGGTGCTGGCAGTGGTGAGGGGAGGCTCCAGCCCATCCCCTGCAGCCTCAGACGGCTGCCCACTGGGACTGGCAGTGGTGCTGGTGACAGTGCTGGCAGTGGTGGGGGGAGGCTCCAGCCCATCCCCTGCAGCCTCGGACGGCTGCCCACTGGGGCTGGTGGCGGTGCTAGCAGTGGTGGGGGGAAGCTCCAGCCCATCTCCTGCAGCCTCGGACTGCTACCCACTGGGGCTGGTGGCGGTGCTGGTGGCGGTGGGGGGAGGCTCCAGCTCATCCTTTGCAGCCTCTGACTGCTCCCTACTGGGGCTGCTGCTGCTGGCAGGGGTGCTGAAGGCAGTGCTGGGGGCAGTGCTGGCAGTGGTGGGGGGATGATCCAGCCCTTCCCTTGCAGCCTCAGATGGCTGAACCTCCATGGTTGGTGGGGGGGCTCTGAATGAGCCCCAGCACAAGGCCTCCTGTCCTTCCTGCCTGCAGGTGCAGGCCCCTTGCCGTTCCCTGTAGCAGCTGGGAGTGCCTCCTTGCCCTTCTTTGAAGCAGCTGGGGTGCCTCCTTGCCCTTCCTTGATGTAGCTGGGGGTGCCTCCTTGCCCTTCCTTGATGTAGCTTGGGGGGCCTCCTTGCCCTTCCTTGAGGTAGCTGGGGGTGTTTCCTTGCCCGTCCTTGAGGTAGCTGGTGGGGCCTCCTTGCCCTTCCTTGAGGTAGCTGGTGCAGGCACCCTTTCAGTGTGGCTGCCTGGTGTCCGTTATCTTCTCCCACCTGGAGTAGCTGTCGACACTACAGTGGCCGTGGACTGGGTGGCTGAGGTGCTCTCCTGGGTTCTGACCACCCTGGCCCTATGTGAAGGATGGTGGGGGAGTGGTAGGAAAGAGGTCAAGGGTAGAGAGGAAAAGCTTCTTAGGGACATTGGGACGGGAAGAGGGAGAAGGTCTGGGAGTGGAGGAAGAGGAAGTGGTTGTAGGAGGTGTCAGTCTGCTGTGTTTGGGTGCAGGTGCATGGGCTGGATGCTGTTGTGAGGTGGATGGTGTGAGGTGGATGGCTGTTGGATGTCTGAGTGCTTGCGTTTGTGTACTTTGGGAGGAGGGGGCACAGGCACAGTGGGGGAAGACACAGGGGACGTGTGCATGGATGTGGGGGTGGTGACTGCCAGTGAGGGGTGTGTAGTGATAGGCATGCTGGTGATGGTGGTAGTGGATGAGGATGTAGTGCATGCAGGTGCGAGTGGAGACAAAACTGGGAGGGAGGTGGACGAGGAGGAGGAGGGGCTCACAGTGGAGGCAGTGGATGTTGGTATGTCTGATTGAGGATGGTGTTTGTGTGAGTGCCTGTGGGATGATGTGTGGTGTTTGTGTTTGCCTGAGCCACTCCTGTGTGTTGGCTTATGTGCATGCTGGTCTGCCTGTGTGCTTTGAATAGGTTGGGGTTGAGGGGAATGGAATTGGGTAGAGGAAGTTAGAGGGGGGGATGCTAGAAACAGGGACAATGGCTGCCATCAGGAAGGAGGGCAGAGCCTGGATTGATCTCTGTTGGGCCGCCATACTAGTGTGAATGCCCTCCAGGAATGCATTTGTCTGTTGCATTTGGGCTGCCAGCCCCTGGATGGCATTCACAATGGTTGACTACCCAACAAAGATGGATCACAGGAGGTCAACAGCCTCCTCACTCAGGGCAGCAGGGCTAACTCAGGTGGGGTATGAGGTGCCTGGGGTGAAGAAGATGCCCACCCTCCTGGGTGAGCAGGCACGGGACACTCGCTGAGGGGCTGCCGGGAGGGCAGTGCAGGTACAGGGGGTGGCGGCTGTACCTGTAGTTGGGGTGGGCACAGAGATGTCCCCCACCACCAGGGAGCTTCTATCGGAGGAGGTATCACTGTCAGAACTGTCCCCTCCAGTCTCCGCCGTGGTGCTCCCATCGCCCTCCATCCCACTGGTGCCCTCACCATAGGTGGATTCGGCATCCTGGGTCCTGTGGGATGCAGCTCCTTCCATCGCCGGTGCCTCTGCTCCTCCGCCAGATAATGCCAATGCACAGAAGGACAGGATGACAAAACAAAAAGGGGGGGAGGAGACAAAGGATACACTTGGTCAATGGCGGCAACAACACCACCGTTGGCATACACAACACACTCACACACAGGGAACAGACCTATGCACTAGGCAATGCACTACCAGTCACAATGCTAGTCACCAGCCCATTGACAGGGACACCTAACGACAATTGTAGCATACCTGAGACCCACAGACCCCTGCCCGGTAGTGGATGCCTACTAGCTAGTTTGGAGGCAGTTTACATCAGACCCTGCCCTACATGGGACCTACCTTGCAGTGTTCGGCCCTGCCTATGGGCACCCACAGGCCCACATCCCCACCTGGATACCACCCCACCACGCGCAAGTAGTGTATTGGGGCACTGTACTCACCCCCTTGTGGCTGCTGTAATGCCCCTAAGTGCCCATCCAGCTCCGGATAGGCCACCGCCAGTATGCAAGCCCTCAGGGGGGTCTGGGTTCGACGGGCACCCCTTCCTCGTTGGGAGGCCATCCCCAGCTGGGCCTCCACCGGCTTCCATGCCCAGCGTCTCAGGTCCTCCCACTGTCCGACAGCGGGTGCTCCGCCTGCCGTAGACACCCAGGGTCCGCACGTCGCTGGCAATGGCACGCCATTTACCCTTTTATTGATGGGTGCTGACCTGCAGAGAAATACACATAGGCAAAGGCATCAGTCAGACCGTTCTGCATGTTATACTTATGGCCCACCATGGCCCTTCCCATCGCCTTATGCACAGACATGCCCCAGCATACATGCTGCACGCTGCCCAGGGCCCTTCCACCAATCCCCCCCAACACGAGGCCTTCACACACAGCACTCCATGCATTTATGCTCCATGCATCGTGCTCACAGTGTACTCACCTGTTGGTCTGGAGGCCCATACACCCTTTGGTACTGGGGTAGGACCCCATCCAACAGTCTCTCCAACTCTGCCAAGGTGAAGGCAGGGGCCCTTTCTCCAGTGACACGCGCCATGGTCGGTTCCAGACACAGGTCACAGCAGCACATGCTGTGTAGTTCCTCTCCTGTTGAAGGTCAGGTAGCAAGTGAGTGAACAGATAGAAGATGGAGATCACGTCTGCGGCGGTGCATACCCTCACCGCCGGCGTACATCACCATTGGCCACTGTACCCCATAGGGGCCAATAAAACCAATGAGGAGTTGCACGCGGTTCTCGACCACCTCCCGCAACGTCGCACTACGTCAGCGAAATTACCTCATTTCCACATGTCCCTCTATACAGGACAGGTGGATGCCATTTCATGGGGGGGCAGGCCATGGATCCTAACTGCATCACAGTGCACATAAGCACCATTTTGAGCTCTTCAACAATATACTGTAACCATCACAACATGCAATGAAGTGTAGTAGTTGGAAATATGAGATACTGCCCAGCTGCTCACCGTTTTGCCCCATAGATTGCAACCACTGGGGATGAATAGGAGATGGCGACATCCCCCTCGGTACAGACCCCTGGTGGACTTGGCAACAACGGAGGACAGGCACATCATCCTCACCTATAGACTTGACAGGGCCACAATCACAGAGCTGAGTGCCCAATTGGAACCTGACCTGATATCTCCTATCCGTTACCCCACTGGGATCCCACCTCTTGTGCAAGTCCTATCTGTGCTCCATTTCCTGGCAACTGGCTCCTTCCAAGTGACAGTGGGCTTGGCAGCAGGAATGTCTCAGCCAATGTTCTCAATAGTGCTGACCAGAGTGCTGTCTGCCCTGATTAAACACATGCGCAGCTACATCGTTTTCCCCCAGGTGGAGCATTTGGCCACAGTGAAAGCTGATTTATATGCAATGGGACATATCCCCAACATCATTTGTGCAATTAATGGTACACATATTGCATTTGTCCCCCCCCCCCCACCGGAGAAATGAACAGGTGTTCAGAAATCGAAAGAGCTTTCACTCAATGAATGTGCAGATAGTGTGCCTGGCGGACCAGTACATCTCCCATGTCAATGCAAAGTATCCTGGGTCTGTGCATGATGCCTTTATCCTGAGGAATAGCAGCATCCCATATGTGATGGTCCAACTCCAGAGGCACAGGGTGTGGCTAATAGGTGAGCCCTGATTCCCACCCAGTGGATGTTGGTGTATGGGTAGGTGTGTGCCATATGGGTTAGTGTGTGTCTAACAGTTCTCCCTCTGGTTACCCAAACCTCTCATGGCTACTGACCCCTGTGAGGAATGCCAGGACAAGGGCAGAGGAACATAACAATGAGGCACATGTGCGAACAAGAAGAATTATAGAGAGGATATTCGGCCTCCTGAAGGCCAGGTTTCGTTGCGTCCATCTAACAGGTGGTTCCCTGTGCTACTCATCCAAGAAGGTCTGCCAGATAATCGTGGCATGCTGTATGTTGCACAACCTTGCCTTACGTCAGCAAGTGCCTTTTCTGCAGGAGGATGAGGGTGGAGATAGCCGTGTGGCAGCAGTGGACCCTGTGGACAGTGAAGAAGAGGAGGCAGAGAATGAGGATGAGGACAACAGAAATGCAATCATACATCAATACAATACCTGTGTGTTTTACCTGACACACAGGTAAAACAGTGTAACTTAAGATTTAATTGAAAGTTTTGTGATTGACATTGTCACTTGCAGGCTCATTTTCCCACTTCTATGGCCACTCACTGTGCCCTTTGGCATCTCTATTTGCAGATTTTTGTGCCCCACTCTCACTCCTGGTGTGTTGACTGCAGCCAACTACAGGCCTTTCCTATGTATACATTACTGTACAGTTTTATTACAATGTTTAAACCTTGTTAAAGGAATACATACTTAAATCATTTGAAATACTCCATACTTGTATTTTTTTCAAAGGGTGTTTATTTAAGTGCTATGAAGAAAAGGGGGATGTGCAATGGGCTGGGGTGATGATGGAGGAATGTCCAGGTTAGAGCCCAGTCTATTTGTATCAGAGGTGAATTGTCCAAGGGGACTTAGGAAGGAGAGCAATGGCAGTTCAAGGTGGACAGGGTGACAGGGTGGGACACAAGGGTGACAATCAGGAGAGTCTCATTTCCTGGCGGGGGTCTTGGCAATAGTCTCTGTCTTCTGTCTGGATCGCAGGGAATATTTGTGGGGTGGTTCTCCTTCTGCAGGGCTAGGGGTGGTGGTGGCCTGTTGGTCCTGTGACAGGGCCTCCTGTCCATTAGCGGCAGAGGAGGTGGAGGGCTGTTCATCGGTTTGGCTAGTGGTAGGGGCCCGGTGGTGTGTCACTGCCTCCCTCATGGTGTTGCCCATGTCTGCCAGCACCCCTGCAATGGTGACCAGGGTGGTGTTGATGTCCTCCAAGCCCGCCCTGATCCCCAGGTACTGTCCCTCCTGCAGCTGCTGGTTCTCCTGCATCTTGTCCAGTATCTAGCCCAGTGTATCCTGGGAATGTTGATATGCTACCAGGATTGCGGTGAGTGCCTCCTGGAGAGTCGGTTCCCTGGGCCTGTCCTCCCCCTGTTGCACAGCAGTCCTCCCAGCTTCCCTGTTGTCCTGTGCCTCTGTCCCCTGGACCGTGTGCCCACTGCCACTGAATGCAGGTCCCTGGTCGTCCTGTGTTTTTGGGGTGGCCTGGGGTCCCTGTAGTGGTTGACACACTGCTGATTGACGTGTCCTGGGGACAGAGGTATGGGCCTGCTGGGTGGGTGCTTTGGTGGTGTTTCCTGAGGGGGGAGGCTCTGTGGTGGTATGGGACTGTGCCTGGGTAACCGATTGTCCAGAGATCCCTGATGGGCCAGGTTGGTCATCCAGATACAGGCAAACAGATCTGCTGTCATCACTGTGGGCCTCTTCTGGAGGGGACTGGATGTAGCTGGCACCTCTTCTCCAGTGACGTGAGCTGGGGGACCTGTGGGGATGTAAATGCAGTGTTATTGTTTCTGTTTTGTGACCTATTGTGCATGGGTGTGTTGCCCTCTATGGTTGTTATTGCCCTGCCAGCTTTGCCTTCTGTGAGTTGTTAGTTGGTGGGCTAGGTGATTCTCTCCAGTGTGTATGTAGTGGTAATAGGTGTCCATGCAGGTCTGTGAGGGGTGTCCATGCATTGGTGTTGCATGTAGGGCTTGGCATTGGGATGAATGGGCTGTGATGGTGGGATGTGTGGGAGGTATTGGAGTGATCAAAGTGAGGATTAGGGTGGAGGTATGTGATGACATGCAGGTAGGGGGGTAGTAATAGAGATTTGACTTACCAGAGTCCAGTCCTCCTCCTACCCCTACCAGGCCCTCAGGATGTATGATTGCCAAGACTTGCTCCTCCCATGTTGTTAGTTGTGGGAGAGGAGGTAGGGGTCCATAGCCAGATTTCTGTACAGCTATTTGGTGTTTTGCTGCCATGGAACACACCTTCCCCGTAGGTCGTTCCACCTCTTCCTGATGTCATCCCTTGTTCTGGGGTGGTGTCCCATGGCATTGACCCTGTCCACGATTCTCCGCCATAGCTCCATCTTCCTAGCGATGAATGTCTGCTGCACCTGTGATCCGAATAGCTGTGGCTCTACCTGGATGATTTCCTCCACCATGACCCTTAGCTCCTCCTCTGAGAACCTGGGGTGTCGTTGTGGTGTCATGGGTGTAGTGTGAGTGGTGTGGGGGAGGGTGTGTGGGGTGATGTGTTGGGGTGTGTGATGTAAGGTGCGTGGATGATGTATGGATGAAGGTGTTATGTGGCTCTGGTTGTGTGGGTGCTCTTGCTGTATCTCTCTCTGTTGGCATTTTTTTTTAGGTTGTAAAGGGTTGTGGATAATGTGGGTGTGAGTTTTATTGGGGTGTGGGTGTGGTGTGTGTATGTGTGACAGGTGTGTGTAGTTTAAATTGTCTAATGTGGTGTTCTTTTGTATGTGTTTGTATTTTGAGTGCGGCGGTATGTACCGCCAATGGTTTAGCGCCATTGAATGTCCGCCACAGTGATTTGTTGGTCATAATATTGCACGGTGTGGGTTAGGATACTGCCAGTTCATCACCCACTCTTGGGCTGGCGGACTTGTGTGTGTGGCTGAATAGTGACGGATCGCTATGTGTGTGTCATAATATGGGTAGCGGTAATCCACCGAGCCGGCGGTATGTTGGCGGCAGATGGCATGGCGGTAAGCGGAATTTACCGCTGTTAGACTTTTCATCCTTGGCGTGGTCTCCCTTAACTTTTTGCCTCTGTTCCCCAGGTTGTTGATGTGTGCTGGACTCTGATTTGACTGTTTTTGTTACTCTGGGCACTTTACCACTGCTAACCAATGCTAAAGTGCAAGTGCTCCTTTACAAAATGTGTATGTAATTGGCTTATCCATGATTGGCATATTTGATTTACCAGTAAGTCCCTAGTAGAGTGCACGAAAGGTGCCATGGCCTGTAAATCAAATGCTACTAGTGGGCCTGCAGCACTGGTTGTGCCACCCAAATAAGTAGCTCTTTAATCATGTCTAAGACCTGCCCCTGCAGTGTCTGTGTGTGCAGTTTTAACTGTAAATTCGACTTGAAAAGTGTGCCCACTTGCCAGGCCTAAACCTTCCCTTTTCTTACATGTCAGACACCCCTAAGGTAGGCCCTAGGTAGCCCCAAGGGCAGGGTGCAGTGTATGGTTAAGGTAGGACATATAGGCCCTCATTACAACATTGGCGGTAAAAGCCGCTTACCGCCGTGCAGAAGACCGCCAACACACCGCCGCGGCCGCGGAATTCCGCCACAGCTATTATGACTCACAGTCTGGAATCTGCCAAAATTCAGACACCCACACAAGTCCGCCGCACCAAAGGTCAGTGATAAACTGGCGATAACAAAACCTCCACCGTCACGCCAACAGAAATACGCCCACACTATCACGACACACGAATCCACGCGGCGGTCTTTCAACTGCGGTATTCCATTGGCGGTACACAGCGCCGCGCTCAAAATACAATACAATTCCAAATACACACACCTGATACACACACCACTCCCACACACTCAATACACTATAAAGCACACACCCACATCACCCACAAACCCTTACGACCACAAATCACGAACGAAAGCCAGAGAGAGACACCACCATCAACAACACTAGCATCCACAGGCACACAACACCATCACCCACACAACTTCCACGCACCTCACACAACACCCCACTACATATCAGCGCACATATCACCCCACACACCACCCACACATCACCTACACCACCCCATGGCACAGCAAAGACACCCCAGGTTCTCGAAGGAGGAGCTCAGGGTCATGGTGGAGGAAATCGTCTGGGTAGAACCACAGCTATTCGGATCACAGGTGCAGCACACCTCCATTGCAAGGAAGATGGAGCTATGGCGAAGAATAGTGGACAGGGTCAACGCAGTGGGACAGCACCCAAGAAATCGGGAGGACATCAGGAAGAGGTGGAACGACCTACGGGGGAAGGTGCGTTCCGTGGTCTCCAGACACGTTCAGCAGACTGGCGGCGGACCCCCACCTCCTCCCCCACAACTAACAACATGGGAGGAGCAGGTCTTGGCAATTCTGCATCCTGAGGGCCTCGCAGGAGTAGGTGGAGGAATGGACTCTGGTAAGTCAAAGCTTTACTATTACATCACCCACCCTACCTGCATGCCAGCACATACCCCCACCCTCACACTCACCCCCATCACTCCTACTCCTCACAAATGTCCCACTATCACAAACCACACATCCCAACACCAAGCCCTGCATGCAACACCAAAGCATGGACACCCATCACTAAAGCATGCCCACTGCACATACCCATACACCCCCCTAAACCATCATCACACAAGGTCCCACACAGGAATGCTAGCACTGGGGTACACTGTCACCCACCCATTGCACACCTTGACACACACAGATGCAATAATCATGCCTTTATACCCCTGCAGGAACCCTACCCAACGTCACCGGACAGGAGGGTCCACACATTTCCACACCACCATCAGAAGAGGCCCACAGTGATGACAGCACCTCTGTCCAACTGGATCTAGATGACCAGCCCGGCCCATCGGGGACCTAGGGACAGTCGGTTCCCCACACCCAGTCACAGGCCACTACAGACCTTCCCCCCTCTGGAAACACCAGTACAGCACCCACCCAGCGGGCCCATACCTCCGTCCCCAGGACACGTCAATCAGCAGTATGTTCACCACTACAGGGAACCCAGGCTAACCCACCACCCCAACAACAACAGGGACCTGGGGGCAGTGGTAGTGGGCACATGGTCCAGGGGACGGAGGCCCAGGAACACAGGGGAACTGGGAGGGCTGCTGTGCGACAGGGGGCGGACAGTCCCAGGGAACCCACTCTCCACGAGGCCCTCTCCTCCATCATGGGAACCTACCACCGCTCCCAGGAGACGATGGCAACGGTACTGGCCAAGTTTCAGGAGACCCAGCGCCTGCAGGAGGAACAGTATATGGGCTTCAGGGAGGAACTCAGAACCATCAATTCCACTCTGGGCACCATGCCCCCTCCAGAACCAGTGGAGAGATCCATCCACTACCTATGTCCTTAGCAGGATGAAGCACTCTGGGTACCATGCCCCCTCCAGAACCAGTGGAGAGATCCATCCACTACCTCTGTCCTTAGCAGGATGAAGCACTCTGGGCACCATGCCCCCTCCAGAACCAGTGGAGAGATCCATCCACTACCTCTGTCCTTAGCAGGATGAAGCACTCTGGGCACCAGGCCCCCTCCAGAACCAGTGGAGAGATCCATCCACTACCTCTGTCCTTAGCAGGATGAAGCACTCTGGGCACAAGGCCCCCTCCAGAACCCGTGGAGACTGTTTCCACTTGAGAGACTGTGGCTTTGCACGCCCCAGGATGGAACAGTGGGCAAGCCTCCCACTGTGAAGACTTGAGAGACTGTGGCTTTGCACTCACCAGGATGGAACAGTGGGCAACTCACCCACTGGAGAGACTTGAGAGACTGTGGCTTTGCACTCCCCAGGATGGAACAGTGGGCAACCCACCCACTGGAGAGACTTGAGAGACTGTGGATTTGCACTCCCCAGGATGGAACAGTGGACATGGGGCCCCCTTGTAGATTTGGCGTCGTGCACTCAACCGGCTGAGGTGCCCCCCTTTCCCTCCCCCTGAGGTGCCTGTTTATTTGTTGTGTGAAGGCCCTGCAGTTTTGTCTCCGTCATGGTCGGGGATCTTGTGTGGGCTCGCCCATACCATGTGGGCCCAGTGTTCCACAGACTTAATTGGAGCACTACCTGGACTACTATGCTTGGTATATATTTTGTAAATGGTGTATATATATATTTTTGCCTACTTGATTTTAATATATTACAATGGTTACACTAATTTTCTATTGTCTTTGCATTCTTTCGGGGGGTTGGGGGGTGTAACTGTGATGTATTAATATGCATTAGTGTGTGTGTTGTAGGGGGTAGGGGTGTTGTGTGTTGAGTGTGTATGACCCTGTTTTTTCCCTCCCCCCTCCCCTGTGTCGTAGGTGCAGCACTCACTGTGGTCTTCGCCGCTGGCGTTCGTGCTCCTGGTAGAGGAGCAGGATGACTATCGCAGGTAGAATTTGGAGTTCCGGGTCCATGGTGTCCTTGTTCCTCGTGGGTTGTGTAGAGGTGAGCGTTTTCCCTTCGGAATTCCTGTTTCCGCCATGTTTTTATCCGCAGTGAATCCGCCCCAGAAAAGGTGGCGGATTGGCCTGTTGTGATACTGTGGGCGGTACATTGTCTCCCGCCTGTCTGTTGGCGGTGACCGCCATGCTGTTTGTTTGTACCGCCGTGGCGGTCGGAGTGTTAAAGTGGCTGTCTTTGTTGGCGGTTTCTGCCACGGTCCTAATTGCAAATATTTTACCGACGGCCTGTTGGCGGTCTTACCGCCGCTTTAACACCAACCGCCAGGGTTGTAATGACCACCATAGTAATGTGTTTTATATGTCCTGACAGTGAAATGTTGCTAAATTCGTTTTTCACTGTTGCAAGGCCTGTCCCTCTCATAGGTTACCATGGGGGCTACCTTTAAATCTGGTTAAAGTGTAGATTCCTTTGGGAGCGGATGGACATATGGAGTTTGGGGTCTCTGAGCTCACAATTTAGAAATACATCTTTTAGTATAGTTGATTTTAAGATTGTGTGTTTGCAAATGCCACTTTTAGAAAGTGAGCATTTTCTTGCTTATACCATTTCTGTGACTTTGCCTGTTTGTGGATTCCCTGTCTGGGTCAGTTTGACAGTTGGGCTGGTTGCACCTCACACTAGACAGTGACACAAAGGGAGCTGGGGTGTAGCCTGCATATCCTGATGAGCCATCTGTGCTAGGAGGGAGGGGTGGAGTGGTCACTCACACCAGAAAGGGCTGTACCTGCCCTCACACAATGCAGTCTCTAGACCCCTGGTGAGCATCTGGGGCCTGGCCTGGGCAAGGCAGGATTTCACATTCCAAAGAGACTTTACTTTGAAGTAGGCCTACTTCATAGGAGAAATTGGGTATAAGAAGGGCACCCAAAACCTCAGACTTTAGAAACCCTTCTGGAAACAAGAGGAACCTCTGTCTGGAGACGAGATGAAGAGCTGAGGAAGAAGAGCTGCCCTGCCTGTGACTGTGCTTTGTGGAGCTATCCTGCAGTTGCTGCTGCTTCTGCCAGAGTAAGACGGCAAAGACTGGACTTTGTGTGCCTTCCATCTTGAGAAGAAATCTCCAAGGGCTTGATTTAGAGCTTGCCTCCTGTTGTTTGAAGTCTCAGGGACAGCAAAGACTTCTCTCTGCCAGCACCTGGAGTCTCTGGAGAGACTCCTACTCTGCCCTGTGGTGCCCATCCAGTTCCTGTGACCCTGAAAGGAGAAGCTGGCAGCCTAAAAGGAGGAAATCCAAGCACAGAGCGCCGTGCGGGGAAAAGATCGACACTACTCCGACCTGCAGCTGAAGAAACGAAGCGCCGCCAGCTCCGCAGCTGAAAATCGACGCTCACTGGAAACGCAACCGATGAAACGACGCACAGAGCATCGCTGACGGAGGCTGGGAGATCGAAACCCGTGCTGCGTGGTTTTCAGATCATCGTTCAGCTGGATTTGTGATGCAAACACCCCTGGGCATGTAAAAACAATGCAAGGCCTGCCCGGACCCGAGAGTGCTAACCAGATCGACGCATCGCTGTCCTGCAAAGAGAAGAAATGACGCGCCCGACCCGACGAAAGGCGAAACAACGCAAGGTCTCACTCGTGAGTGAAATCGATGCATTTCAAGCCCTTTTTGACACACACTCGCCCATGCGGGGTTATTTTTTACGCATCCAAGCTACATTTTCATGCTAACAGTGTTAGTGTGTGTTTGAAACTACCTAAAGACTCTTTTGGATTTTTAATTGATATCTTGACTTGTGTATTGTGGATTTTTGTTGTTTTGGTCTTGTTTTGTTTCGATAAATATTTCCTATTTTTCTAAACCTGTGTTGTGTCATTTTGTAGTGTTTTCATTAAGTTACTGTGTGTGTTGGTACAAATACTTTACACCTAGCACTCTGAAGTTAAGCCTACTGCTCTGCCAAGCTACCAAGGGGGTAAGCAGGGGTTAGCTGAGGGTGATTCTCTTTTACCCTGACTAGAGTGAGGTTCCTTTCTTGAACAGGGGGTAACCTGCCTGTCAATCAAAGACCCCATTTCTAACAGCCGACAATGTCATAATGAGGGCCTTAATTCCTAGACCACACAGAGCAGAACAAAACTAACTGGAGGACACCATGTATGTGTCCCTGTGGGCCAGTGTCACTGTGCGCATGATAATGTGTATCACTTTGTGTGGCTGTGTGTTTCTGTTGTCTACATTTGTGCCAGTAATGATGGTGGATGTGTGTGTGTGTATATGTTTGTGTGCTCCTATCTGCGCCTGTGGGTCTTTGTGCCTGTGCATATGAGAGTGTATGTATATATAATTATATGTCTATCAGTGGGAGGTACACAAGTGAGTGTATTGCAGTGAGGCTGACTGTTTAGTTGTGTGTGTGATTGTTGGTGTATTACTGTGAGTTTAGATGTGAGCCTTTGTGTCAGTGTATCTATCAGAATATGAGTGTGTGTATATCACTATGTTGGGTGTCTATGCTGTGTGCATCACCGTGAGTGTGCTTGTGTGTGAGTCTGTGCTGTGTGCATGGGTGTTGTTTTATCACTGTGTGCATGTGCCTGTATATACCTGTGGGTCTGTACAAATGTGTGTGTGAGATTTTGTGTACATCACATATTTGTAAATGTATGCATGTTTTGTGTGCTTGAGTGTGGTGGTATCATGGTGAGTTTGCATGTGTGACATGTCCTTTCGAGTCTATGTATCTGTGTATTTGAGAATGTGTATATTACTGTGTGTGTGTCTGTGCAATGTGCATGCCTGTTTACCTGCCTGTGTGCCCTCTGAGAATGTATTTCAAGCACTATAGTGAGTTCACAAGAAGAGGAGCTAGGAGTGCCCTGTGTTTTAACAATTCTTATTCTCTCCCACTCCAATCTGCCCCACTCCAATCCAAAACAATTTGCCTTACTCCAATCTGCCCCACTCCAATCCAAGACAATCTGCCACACTCCAATCTGCCCCAAACCAAAACAAATTGCCCCACTCCAAAACAATCTGCCCTGCTTATTTACATGTAAATAACATGGTTTACTGCTGATAAAAATCTAGATTATAAAAAATAAAAATAAAAGTAAAAATAAAAACATTCAACCAGAGAAAGAAGTCTTCTTTATTTGCATACATTTTTTCTTAATACGTACTACACCACCCACCAACCAAGCTCGTAATTACATATGCATAACTTTACACTTTACTTTTTCCTCCTAATGCACAACAACAAACAAATAACAAAAATAGTAAACCTGCACTCACATCCAAAAGGCAAGACCTATTGGAGAAATTCCTTCTCATTGTGGCAACTTAGCAGCTAATGAGGCAGGTCAGCAGAAATCACTGCAACTGCTGTGTCTGCTACAATAGTACGGCAAGCCACACTGGCACCACCGTGCCCATAAAGGCTGCATTTATGGCCTCTGCACTTTCCGAGCAAGCCCACCCACACCTCCTAACTTGCCAGCTCTTTAGGCACCAAAATACCCCCTCGTCAGCTGCCCGAAACAGTGGGGAGGGATTAGGGTGCCAGCTTCTTCCATGGTAGATGAAGCTGGTGTATAGGGTGGGAGCAAAGCCCCCTGCCAAAGCATGCAAGTCATGCAAACTGTGTAGTCTGTCATGCTTTGCAGTCAGATGAGTTTGGCTAAGGCTACCAGTACGAAGCTGTGTCAGAACCCAAACAAAGACACATGAAATATAGGATTTTCCTGGACTGGGCAATTTTAACTGTGCAGGGACAGGATTCACAATTTGCTCAATAGTAAACAGAGGGCCAAACCTGTATTGCATCTTAGAAACGTTATTCAAATTTAAATTATTTGTAAGTAACCAGAATTTCTCAGCTACTGCATGCTTTGGTGCTGGGATTTATTTTTCTATTTGCCTTTGTGCTGACTTTTGGGTTCCCTGGAGTTCAATTGTAATGTCCTTGTAGTGAATGAACAGATGTTGACAAAGGTTAGTCTAAAGGCAATGTTCAATGGCTGACCACCATACATTCAAAAGAAGGGTGACATCACTGTGGCAGAATGCTCAGTATTGTTATGGAAGTTTCAGCTAGCCATAACACCTTACTCCAATCATTTTCTTCCAGCAAGGCTTGATATCTCATGTACTGTTGAACACACTGAATGGTTCTGTCAACCTGCCTGGAAATTATACCTAGTAGATAGACAGCTTTCCATGTCTACATAATGCAGGCCAGAATTTAGAGGTACATTGAGAACCCCTGTTATTTATGAAAATATGTGGCATTCTGCATAAACTATGTTGGGTTACTCTTTTGCAGGCAGGGTCCATGGACACTGTATGCCAGGCCTTATGTGGAATACAGAATGGTCTGAGAAGATCCATGTGTTTAGGATGTGAACTCTTTATTTGAACCATGATAGTACATGTCTAAACATACTGTTTTACATCTGCAAAGTTGACAACCAAAATACTTTTAGATTGCTGCTGTTTTAGCAGTTTCAGGATATGCAACAGTTGTACAGTCATGCAATTAATTCATAGCCTATTGTCTTAATTGAGCTCATAGTAAATACAGAGCCTCTCCTTGATAAATAGCGTATCCTTCTCATTTCTACTTTCATTTTCCTTGAGCTGGGCTTATCAGTGGACTGCAAACCTGTGTATACTTTTGTAAGCAATGCGTCAACACTGATCAACGCTACAGAATGGCTATTTTGATTTGCAGTTGGCAAAATCAATGAAAACTCACTAGCAACCTCATTTTCATCTCAAGGTCGATTCTACAGAGTAAGGTATCCACCTTAATATTATTTAGACCTGATTTCTAGCCACAAAATCATATCAGAAAAAAGCAAGGTTCATCTAAGTCGTCTAGGAGTCAATGCCAGAGAGCTGCAAATTTCTATGAACATTTCTGTTGTGTGTTTGACTCTTAATAAATAATGTTCCATTCTTCAAAAGACCTCCTAATTGTCAAAAGTTATTTGGGGCTTATTTACAAGCCCCTTGCGCTGCTGGTATGTCACTTTTTATGTCGGAAAAAGTGACGCACCTGCAGCGCAAGGGGCTTGTAAATAATCCCCTTTGTCTGAAATAGTGTGATTTAATTCTGCTGGGGAATACATTTGAGATAAGTAGGCAGATGAATGCACCTGTTGAGTTGCTGGATTCCTCTCGGACAAAACCCCCTCCCCCATAGCAGGCATCTGTTTCAATCATAAATAGGCAGATTCTTTACAGAGAAGTTCAGTTTAGTAATGGGTCTGACTATTTCAGAGAAAGATGAATCACTTTACTATAAAAAAAATAGTAAACCTTAGAAAACGGTGTAAAGCGTATAGAGAGGTTGGTGTGGGCCATTGGATTATTGCTGAATATTAGAATTCTCTGAGGTTTGGCTTAATACTCCACAAATTCTACTGTGGTGGTGTGAAATACACATTTATCTGGTATAGCAAAAATATGGTGGTCTCTGAATCTCACCAGCACTGCCGTAACACGGTCTACATGTGTGTCCAGAGAATATGAGCAAATCACAAAGTCATATAAATAAACTAAAACAAAACACATCCAAAGAAAATCTCAGGATTCTATCAATAATATAATAAAAGGCAGCTGGGGCATTACAAGGTCTGTGGAGCAGGGCCTGATATTGAAATAATTCAAACTTAGAGCAAGAAAATCATTTTCTAAACATTACCTTCTCAGACCTGAAAATATGCTGCCATGAGAATATGGGCTTAATTCAGACTTTGGCGGGCGGCAGAGGCCGCCCGCCAAAGTCCCGCCGACAAATGACCGCACCGCGGTCAAAAGACCGCGGCGGCCATTCTTACATTTCCGCTGGGCCGGCGGGCGCTCTCCAAAAGAGAAACTGAAAATCACGACAGGTGCCACTGCACCCGTCGCACCCCTTCGACATCCTCGTAGAAGGGGGTTTCCCGCTGGGCCGGCGGGCAGCCTTCTTGCGTCGCCCGCCGGCCCAGCGGGAAAGCCAGAATGGGCGCTGCGGTCTTTTGACCGCGGTGCGGTCATTCGGCGGTTCCCGCTTGGCGGGCGGCGACCACCGCCCACCAATGTAGGAATGACCCCCAATATGGCTTACTAGGTCTTCATGTGCCTCTCTCAAATTCAGCAGCTTAGTATCCAGAAAGAGAGTGTTGGAAGTGGCACATTTTGGTTGGCTGAGGCGAGGCCTTAGCCAGGCAGAACCTACCACTCCCATCAGGGATGGGTGATTACATTCCCTGTATAACCTGTGCTCACCTTTAGGTAGCTTGGCACAGAGCAGTCAGGCTTATCACAGGGGCATTAATTAACACAACATGAACATTATGTACATCTGGGCATAACTCACGTTTAAAAATATCACATGCAGTACTAGGCCCAACTGTGTTAAAACAATATTAGCAGCATGTACACGTGAGAAAAATAATACTTTCCCTTTCAGCACCCTTATGTGGTGCCAACACACTGTCAGCACAAGACCCATCCTAGCGATTTTCCCCAAATCAATATCACACAATTCTGGGATGCATCCCAGTTCACAACAATAACAGTCCTATACACAGGACCCCAGTCCCATACACCTTGCCTAAAATTCATTAAAATTCAACCAATCCACCAGGACGATCTATTTTATCTGGTTGTGATTCTGTTCTTGGGCTCTTGGGTGTATATATCAATACCCTTAACAGAGAATTTGTCCCTTTTTTAGATACATACGTGAGGGCCAGTACATATATGATAAATCTGATTGTGTGTGTGAAGTATGATTCTGACCATGAGTTTTTATTAATATTTCACAGAAGGACAATACTGAAGTAATCAGGAATATTTTAGATACTCGTCCTGCCCTGTGTCAAGTTCCTTCACATTTTATAATTGAGTTACTGGAGATTGCTTTATCAAAAAATGACTTCATCTTTGGAACTGATCACTATGAACAACGCTCCGGCACATCTACCGTGGTGAATTTGAATGTTGGCAATTTGGAACACAAATTCATCAATCCTTATTGTAACCCTTTCCACAGCAACATCCGCTGGTGAAAACGGAACATAGATGACATTTTCTTGATTTGGACTGGCACGGAGGACACACTTAAATCATTTATTCACTACCTCAACAATTGTCAGCCTCATTTGAAGTTCACGTATAATGTATACAAACAAAGTATACCTTTTATTGATGTCCTGATCAAAAATTATAATAATCAGCTCTTGGTTACACTTTTTCATAAATCAACAGAGCGCTATACACTACTACAATACAGCAGTTTCTATCGTAGGGCTCTTAAAGATGGCCTACCCTTTGGTCAATTCCTTCATCTTTGTACCTTAAAAAGTGATTACTTTAGAGAGGGGGCAATGCTCAACCAGAAACTACTGGAGAGGGATTATCCTAAGCGACTGGTTAAAAACTCTTTCAAAAGAGCTTGGCATAATCCCAGAGAAATGATTTTACAAACTCGGGAGAGACCTTCTGTAGATCGAATTGTTTGTGTAACAACATTCTGCCCACACACTAACAAGATTGCTAAAATCATTAAGAAGCACTGGTCCATTCTTAAGAATATGGACCCTGTGAGAGATAGTCCCCTGTTTTCCTCTCAAAAGGGAAGGAACATCAAAGATCACTTAGGGCCTCATTTTGAGTCTGGCGGGCGGCAGAGGCTGCCCGCCAAACTTTTTCGGATGGATAACTGCCACTCAGCGTTTCCGCCAGTTCACACTGGCTTGTAATCAAGCTGGCGGAAATGTTGTAGTGAGTCGGGTGCAACAGCATCCGTTGCCCTTTTCACTACCTATAATTTGTGCAGTGAAAAGCACAACTGGGCTGTCCATGGGGGCCCCTGCATTGCCCATGCCAAGTGCATGGGCAGTACAGGGGCTGCCCTGGGGCCGCCATGGGGCCCCCGGCACCCCGTCACCACCAACCTTTGCATGGCAGTGGGACCGCCATGCAAAAGCCAGTGGAGAGGGACTCGTAATCCCCAGGGAAGTGCTTCTTGCAGTGCTGCCCTAGTGGATTAAGACCACCTGCACAGCCAGGCAGTCGACTGTCGGTGCCGGTGGTCATAATGAGGCCCAACCGCTGCTTTGGCAGACTCGTAATGAGGGCCTTACTGTGTGCAGACACTAAAATCCATAAGCCTGGTCATATATTACCATCTCTAATGGGTTTGAACTCAGTCAAGGGTCATTATAAATGTGGAAATTGTGTCACTTGCCTATTCACCTCTAATACAAAAATGTCTATTCATGGGGGGATTCAGGTTCCTTTACAATATCACACTAACTGTGCCTCCACCAATATTGTTTACTGTGTTTGGTGTCCCTGTGACTCGATTTATATTGGCCAGACAACTCAACAGGTTCGAATGAGTATTAGTCAACACAAGAGTCGAATCAGATACCATGTGTAAATACTTCAAAGAACTTCAGCACACATCCGAAGACCTAAGATGGCAGGTGATTGAAAAAGTAGTTCCATCCCCAAGAGGAGGAAACAACACATTGAGTCTGCAGAGACTGGTGTGTAAATGGATAGGCAAAGTTGACTCGAAGAGGAAAGGCCTCAAAACTGCAGAGTAATGGAGGAAGTATATTTAATTCCTTAATATTGTCAAACCAGGGCATACCATAAAAGTCTATTCCTTCTTGTAGACATCAAAACACCAATTCGAGGTAACTGTAAGGTAGCAATTTTTTATTATTCCTTCCAATAATTCATGAGGAAAGCTGCCATCATGAGTCCAGGAATGCAACATCCTGATGTACTTACCTCAAATTGGTGTTTCAATGTCTACGACAAGAAGGAATGGACTTTTATGGTGTGCCCTGGTTTGACAGTATTATGTTTCTAAGTGTCTTTGTACCTTCCAACTGACACAACCGCACTCTGGGTGGCTGGGTGCTAACCAGTGCTGGCACCTGCTACAGCACCTTAAGAAATTGGTACACATTGTCTGCTTTTTTTCAATTTATGTATATAATAGGAAGTGCGAACCGACTCCACAGCCACCTTGTTCTTTGCAGTTATATATTTAATTCCTTAACTGATATGTCAGATACTGTATGTAATAAGGTCAGTCTTGCATTTTTGCTTGCTTTATATGACTTTGTTTGATGACTTGAATCCTTGCATCTATGCATATACAAGAATTTGGGTGTGAACCGGTGGTGCATGATTCCTTAATGTTTTTTGATGCCTTTTCCGGATCAGATAACAACATTTCTGCATTTATCATCTTATGTCAGATGTACTACATAAACACGTCCCCTATCCTTGTTGGTTCTATATGATGTCCTTTAGGCCAGTTAATATACCACACTAATTCGGGAAAGGAACCTCAGCTCCCTACCTATAATCCAAACCTTCCTTCCTTACGCAACTAGATCTGTGTTTTTTTATTTCTTTTGAGAAATATTTACCCCCTATCAGGCTTTTCACATTAATTTGTTTCTAATCCATCAGGTGGGATATAAATCTTATATACTGATTTAGAGGATGGCGTGATTGTACATACATCTGTGTAGCTACTTACTCCCCTTATGTCCTCAATCTTGGCTTATTGAGATCTGGTAATCGCTTGTGACCAATGCCATACAGCTATATGATTTAGGGTTCGATCCTTCCTTTCCTTCTTTTGTGATAAAAAGTCCTTATAATCCATATGGTTACAATCATCACTAAATACTTTAGACAAATGACTTAAGTTGTCACTGGATTATAAGTAATTCAGATGGCCTGAGTGTTTTACGAGGGGCCCCTTCATTCCTCACGTTATAACAGCGGTTATTATTTTTGCAGCAGCTCGGTGAAAAACATATGATTTAATGATTCAGGCTTCGAAACCATGGATGTGGTCACTTGATCTCTTAAAATAATCCTCCTTGTCACTAGCTCACAGCTAGCCCAGCGGCACATACAGATACCTGAAGTCAATGCTAATCAGTGTTTGGTCCTGTCTGCTTCTTATGAATATTCCCTTTTGCATAGCCACCTTAGAAGCACACACGCAGACCTTAAGTCTGTATGACTTGAGTTCAGACTGTGTAATTTACATTGTGTTCCTTGTCTTCCTAAAAATATTGGTCTCTCTTCAGCCTTATAGATAGCCTAGCGGCACGTATGCAGACCTAAAATCAACATGACTCAGGAATTGATCTGCTCCCCTCCCATTTTACATATCCAACAATTCACTTTTCCTTAAAATAATTATTTTTTATTGTTATTATCATGGAATTCAGTTATGCAATTTAAAACTAACTGAAACTTATGTTACTACATTCTTAAAAGTGGAGCTCG